>NW_028081860.1:0-612439 GCF_014824575.4 Sturnira hondurensis
AGCTTCCATTCTCATCACCCAAGGGTCCCACCTGAATCTCCCTCCCAGCGGCCAAGCAGCTCCGTGAGCTGGCCCTGCACCGCACCCTCCTGAGACCTGGGCCCTGAAGGCTCAGCCACAGTACCTGGTTTGGTCACATCTGACTTCTGCCCTAGAACGCGGTCCCTGTCCTCTGAAGCTCTGGCCTTGGGCTCCAACTTCACCAACTAAGCTGCAGGGCCTCAGGCGAGTCACTGTCCTGGGCCTCAGTTATTTCAGTCTCTGTGAGAGACTGACTAGGACTTCCAGGCCCAGGGCTGGGGTCACAGAAGTGATCCCAGACCAGATGGAGGATGGAGACCTCCCCCCTCCCCCCAGATGGCTTCAGCACTTGGGGGAAAGGTACAGAGAGGTGCTAGTACACCCTCACCCCAGAGCAGCACGTGACCTATCCTGATGACCAGTCTTGGTCTGGGTGCAGGGAGCCAATGGGGACCCAGGCTGGGCCTTGCAGTGTTGGGAGGGACAGGGGGAACTGGTGAGGGGAGAGCCAGATGGGATGCTCAGCGATGTGATATAAAAGGGCAGAGGCCCCGAGGTAAGAAAAACCTGAAGCATCCCTAGAAGTGGCCCCCCACGTCCCCTGGCAGACATCTGAGCAGCAGCCAGGGCAAGGAGTCAGAATGACCCTCTCCGGGACCCAGCCTCACTATCTGCTTTATATATTGTTTCCGGTGCTGAGATGGCCTAAGTGGAGAAGCATGTTGCTGGGGGAGGAATGGAGAGAGGTAGCCAGAAAGGCAGGTAGGCCACTCTCAGAGGCCTTCCTCCCAGCACCTGGGAGTCCGTAGCAATTCCAGCCTTGTACCCTCAGTGGCTCCCCTCTTGCCTGCCCCCATTCAGCCCTCAGTTTCCCTTGGACAAGCCGGGAAAGTCATCTGCTTCCTTCTCTTCTCCCCTTCCACCATGTGGGGGCTGGAGGGGCTCCCCAGTCTCTCTCCTCTTCCCTCCCGCCCCCTTTTGCCTGTCCAGCCAATGGACGTGGGTGTCTGGCTCTCTCCTTATAGAAGGATTATATCAACTGTAATGTATATCCAGACACACGCACTGCTGCTTGAGAGGACAAGACAAGGAGACAGAACTTGCACAGCTGGTCGGAGGGGCTTTATAACCAGGTTATTGAACCTGAACCTGAACCCTCCTGGAATGGGGGTGTTAATGGCTCCTGAAGAACCAGCCCCTCAGAAATCAATTGTGGTATGGCTGGCTGTTGGCCTCCCTCCCTCCTCTCTTACTCCCTCCTGCTCCTGCCTGGCACTGCAGCTCACCCTTCTACCTCAGCTGCAAGTGCAGACCTGGGAGCTGCCACAGGGCCATTGGTTTAGAATGTCCCGATGTAGCTCCTTTGGGAGCTGCCACAGGCAGGTGGGGCGCTCTGGAACAGGGTCTAGAATGTGCTTCTGAAGGCATAGCCACTGGTAACACTCCACAAAATGCTGGCTAAGGTGCCTCAGATGGGGGAGGGGCGGAGTGAAGCCTGTTACCCAGTGGTGGAGCGATGGCAGCCTGGGGGCCAGTTGTCATATGAGCAAATGTCTCCAGCTGCAGATGTTGCTTTCAGTAGGACCAAATGTTTGCCCAGAAATAAAGCCTCGGGTGTGCATGCACCCCAGTGCCATGGCCCTCCAGATGGAAACAGGATCTCCATGCGGGGGCCTGATGGGGTGGTGGACCTCCCCTCAAAGCTTCGCTCACTTGTCAGGTGGCCCAGAATCGGAACCAGGAAAAGGTGCTGAACAGGGACTGCACCTTCAGTGAAAGGCCCACCAGGGCAGCATGTGAAAGCAGGGCGAGCAGTTGGGTCGGCCAGGTTGGAGACTTCTCCGTCCCAAGCAAGGCCCAGCTCTCCGCACCCCCTCCACCTGTCAGAGGACTGGCAGTTCCTGGAGCCCCACTGAGAGCCTTGGGGGGAGGGGTTTCTCCTGGGAAAGGGGACAGGGCCTCAGAGGAGAGGTTGAGAGCTGGAGCTACCCAGTCACCCTACTCTGAGATTCCTGTGAGGGAAGATAGGACCCAAGAGCCTGGGCTTAGCTGCTTCCAAGAAGGAGGCCCAGCTGTGCCTTTAGAACAACCTCAATTCTGACATGATCAGCCTCATACTCAAGACCTGTTCAAGAAGGTTCTCCATTTTATTCCTCAACAGGGCACAGGCCAGGCCTTGTTAGCCAAGAAAAGTCTCTGGGGATGAGGAGGGAGGTCCCATTTCCTGAGGTGGAGCAGGTTTGTGCCTTTAGAGCTCCTAGGCCTGCGCTGGCCATTGTGTTCGCGTTCTTTTCCTCCAGCACTGGTGGGTCTTGTTGCCTGGAGAGCGGCGGCACTGTGGGAGCTCCGCAGGGGTGGGGGGGGCCGCATCATTCAATCCAAATGTTCCTCCTCCAGCCGTTCAGCCCTGAGTCACTAAAGCACAAGATGGGGGCGGGGGGGTTTATCCAATCTTTCCAGAAACTCCTCCATGAGTCAGCTCACCAAGCCTTCGCCAGAGGCCAAGTGAGTGTCCAGGGCCATGGGCACAGCCACCAGACATGTCTTCCCCGAATGCGAGGGTCACCAAAGGGTGAAAGCCAGTTTCATCTTTTTTGGTCTCCATGCAATTTCGTGTTTTCGCTGACAAAATGGCCCTACTGCCGTATGGCACAGCTTTTAGCATGTGATTTCTTAGCAAAGGCTCCCAAACTTCAGGACAATTGGCAGTGCTGTCAGAGCACAGAGTCCAGTGGCAGGACCCATACACAGTTCTGTTTGCTCACTGGGGTGGCGTCATTTTGGAGGTTTGGTTCCACACTGGACCCCCGAGCCCCTAATGCAGAAGGAGGTGAGAAATAACAGTCTGAGGGGCCCAGGGGGCCCTAGGCCTCTACCTGGCAGACGCACCAACCAACAGGCGCAGCCCCAAAGGCCCCAGGCCCAAGTGGGAGTGGGCATCTGCTGAGGCCAGAAGGGGACAAAGGGCAGGGCAGGCATGCAGGCTAGCGGCAGCAGGACCCTGCCCGGGCTCACACATTACGACGGATTAAAACTGCCATGAAGCTAGGAGGGCCCTTGAAGATCAAGCAGTCCCCTCTCCCTCCCCAAATATACAGAGGTGGAAACTGAGGCACCAGAAACAAGGCTATCTCTCTCCTTTCTTTTCCAGGCGTGATGACTCAGGGGAATCCAGTGCTGCGGCAGACTCAAGCCAGGCAGCCAGGCCTCCCTTGGCTGCCCCTCATCCATGGAGTGGCTGGCAACCCAGCTCTGCCCATCTCCTTTGAAATGTCATCTCAGCCTGGCCTCACCTCATTCTGATCTCCCTGAGCTGAGAAGGGAACCCCCCCCACCCAGCCGGAAGCCTGCCCTTGAGGGCCCAAGGCCTCCTGTATCCCTCATGACTCATTCCAGGGCAGAGCCCCAGCTCAACTGGCTACTGGGCTACTGGCTTGGGAGCCTCTATGTGCTCCCAGCTGCCTCCCCTTCCCCACAGGAGTGACTGATCCAGGAACCAGTAGGCCTCCTTGTTCACACTTAACTGTAGCTCTGGAACCCAGCCAATCTGAGCCCACTCAGGCTCTGCCACAACATTATTGCGTGACAACCAGGAAACCACTGCCTCAGTTTCCATAGCTATCACATGGGAACAGACTGGAGTAAGGACAAAAATGAGTTCCCTGATGGGGATGCTTGTGACCTTCAATGCAGAGGAAAGCACCCTGGGCCTAATGACCCCCTCCCCAGCCCTTCCCCTACGTCTTGGCTCCACCCTTTCCAGACACCCAAGCTCAGAGGCTATTACTGTTCGAACCTAATATGTGAGAATTAGGAGAAGACAGTGCAGGAGGACCTAGGAGCTGGGGGCACTTGCAGTGCCGTCAGGGGGACCTTAAGCCCTCTTCCCTGTGGCAGCAGGAGGTGGCCCAGGAGGCCAAGCTGTGCTCGGTCCTCGATGAGCCCCTTCGCTTCTCTTTAAGGAAGCAGGGTTGCCATCGGAGATCCTTTGGCGCAACCGGACCCCAGCCCAGGCTCAGCATAGGTCAGGGCCCTCCACCTCACGCCTGCTCCCCAGTCTCGGGGCCCCCACGCAGCAGGGCTGTTGGGGGCCAGTGGATGCAGTGGATATCCAGACAGGGGCCTCGGCAAGCGGAGTGGGCAAAGGCTTGCAGGTGGGAGGAAGACGGAAGGAGGTGGGAGAGGTGGAGGGAGACTCGGGGCAGGCCGCGGCCCCTCCCCGCTCCCTCCCTGCGCGCCGCCGGCGACAGTGCCCCTCCTGGGCAGGGGGCGGAGAAGACGGCGACGGGAGGGGAGGAGGCGGCGGCGGAGGCGGGATTTGGAGTTTCCCTCCGCAGCGGCGGCGGCGGCGGCGGCGGCCCCTCGGCTCCAGGCGAGGCCGCCGCCCGAGGCTCCAGTGGCGCTCGGCGGCAGTGGCGGTGGCGCTCCCCGCCGCCGGGGCCTCGGAAACTTCCCGGCCGCCACGCGCGGAGCCGGCGCAGGAAGCCGAGCGGAACAGAGGTGAACAGAGGTGAGCGGAGCACGCGGCGCCAGGGCACCCACCCCACCCCACCCCCACCCGGCCTGGCCGCCGTCCGACGTGCGCTCCTCCACCCTGCACCCCCAAAGTCTTGCCAATGCACATCCTACGGGGCCAACCACGCGCCCCTGTGAGACCCGCTTGGTCCTGCCACCACATACCCCTGCATCCCACCCATGCACCTACCGTGTCCTCCGCCACGCACACCCCCTGCCACTTAAGGCGAGCGCACAAACCATGCACCGGGGGCCCAGGTCCCTACAGTGCAAACAGCAGCCCCTAACCTAGCACTCACCACTGTCCCCAACTAAGGCCAGCACCCATCCCAGACCCTGCCACACCTCAAAACACACCCAGGCACACATATTCCCCAAACATCCCTGCACTCTCTGCTCTAACATAGCTCCCCTCACTGTGCCCCCACCATCTCTGACTCCCCATATGTTCATTACAGACACTCCACCCACATTCCCAGCCCAGAGACACTGCAATCCACCCACCCCAAGTGAAGCTCCAACACTAACCCATACCCCAGTGGCCAACACTCCCCACTTTCCACAGCCAGGCCCACTCCCCAGCATGTAATCTCAGACACCCCAACATGTATGCACACCTGCTGGATTGCCACTCTCCAGCACCCTGCACCGCCCCCATCACAAATAGCCCTCAACAGCCCCCAGCACATCCCTGAGTCCCTCCCACCACCACCCCCAACACCTGGCACGCGGGCTCTAGAGGCTGCAGCATTTGGGTGACATCCCTGCCAGGTGCCTGTGGCTCGTCTTCGGCAGCGACTTGCCATCCTGAGGGCCACCAGGTGACTTCCTAAACAGACCTTGACTCTCCCCAGCGACTGGTTTGGCCTCTTCCCTAAGAGATAAAGAAGGCTCTTGGGGAGCAAGGTACCGTACTTAGATATCGGGGCGCTAGTGGGGGACGGGAGGAAGCCGAGAGGCAGGCACTGAAATGGAGGCAGCACACCTAGTAGGTCCGTTCCACGAGCACAGGAATTCACACAATGCCTGGGTCTGCGTGTATTGGGGGGAGAATGTGTGTGCATGTGTGCTCGTGTGGGAGGGGCAATGTGCAACACGCTGAGAGAAAAGGCAAAAGCAGCACCCTCCTAGGCTCCCTGGGTGCAACAATTGGTTTCATTCATTCATGCCTTCGTTGTAAATGAGCATTTCTTCCGTGAGCTCCCAGCTGTTGCCAGGCCCCACACTGGGGGCTGAGGCCAGCTTGGGGCCAGGCACACACCCGCTCCTGCCTTGGAGGAACTCCCAGTCCCACGAGGAGACCGACCAGGAAAGCAAAAAGCCATCCCCAGCAAAAAGTGAATTTGGTGGAAAAGACACAGGATTTGGCAGGAATGCTGTCGCTGGGAGTTGTGCTCCCGGCCATGTGACCGGGCCGCGACAGCCGAAATCCTGCCACTCGGCCCGGCGGGAACCGTACATTTCGGAATGGGGGGATGGCGGGAGAGGCGGGGCGCCGCTCTCCGGAGGTTCTGGGGACAAGAGGACACTCGCGACGCGCAAGGGGCCTAGGGCCGCAACGTCCCCGCGGCCTCCTAGGGGCAGTGGCGAGGTCGAGGAGGAGGCCGGGGAGCTCCCAGCGTGGGCTGGGGTAGCGGGCGCAACGCCCACCCTGCGGAGAGCCTTGCTCCGCCCGCCCGCCAGAGGGGGCCTAGAGAGGCCCAGGCGCGCAGCCCGCCTCCCCCTGCCCAGCCTGCCGGAGAGCAGGCGCGGGGCGGGGTGGGCGCCCCGAGTGGGCTCCCAGAGCAGGCGCTGCCGGGGGCCCGAGTGCAGGCGGGCCGGCGAGGGTCGGGGGAGGGGGGTTTGGCTGCGCTCAGCCCTGCAGTGCGGAGGTGGCAACAGGTTCCAGTTCGTCCTGCTGCTGGCGCAGCGGGCGCCGCTGGCTCCCGGCACAGAGCATTCGCTTTTCTGGTTGGAGGGCTTGCCAGCAGGATTGGGAGAAGATGCAGGGGAGCTACTTTCCAGGCGTTGGGAGACAAAGGCCCCAACACAGTCCCACCCTGGGGTGTTTCTTGGAGCCTAGCTTCCTCTCCCTTCACTACTGCAGAAGTTGCCTCCCTCTCCATCATCTTCCCAGCCAGCTTTCTATCACGTCCTCCAGGAAGCCCTCTCCAGAGAGCATGCCTGGGCGTCCTACCTCCCTCGGGGTCGAAGACCTTCTCTCCAGCCACACTGAACCCGCAGGACAGCGTGGGTGGGGGTATGTGACTCTCCATCTTCCTGTCAGATGGACCTTTCCACCTCACTGCCAACCACACAGCCAAGCCAGGAACTCCAGGCTGGCACGTTGCAGAACCACTTGGTGCCTTCAACCCCTGGCCACCCCAGGGTCCCACCCACAGGTGCAGTGGGCCTGGAGAGGACCCCCCAGTCTTGGGGCCCATGGCCAGGTGGCAGCCTACTTCTGCCTGTGGCAGTGAGGATGAAGGGATAGGAGACACTGGAAGACAGAGTCCCTGCCCTAAGAGCACGTGGGACAGAGGGAAATGGGCCCTGCTCTGACCTCCACTCTCATCCCCAGCCTCCCAAACTCTCAGAGAACTGAGGTCTGGAGCACAGAGGAGGGAGACCACAGAGTCCAGGAGACAGACAAAGGCTGCCTAGAGGAGGGCACCTTGGGGAGAGCTGGGCTGAAGAAGGAACAGAATCTCTACAGCGTGCAGAGGAGGGAGGCCTGGGCTGAGGAAAGGGGGACACAACCTAGCTGCCCAAGGCCCCTGGGTACTAGCAGTGGGACTCATCCCAGAGGCCAGCAAATGGTGGGCTATGGCCAGAGATTAGACCCAGGCTGGTGACCCACTGCACCAGGGACAAAGGGAAGATGGGGTGGCTGGAGGCCCCTTTGAAGTGGTCTGGCTCTACCCAGCATTACCTCCTGAGTTTTCTCATCTTACTATGGTCTGAGAGGAGTCTTCAGCAGCCACACTAGACTTCACTATCCTAAATTTGGGGCTTCCAGTGGCTTTGAGCCCTGTTCTCCTTGGTCACATTACTTGTGACGCCCCGTCGTCCTATGTGCATAGCTCTGCCTTCTTTTACTTTACTCCTTAGGGTAGATTCCCAGAAGTGGCCATGGAGTGTGGATTTCTTCCTAGGTCTAGATGCATATTACCACATTCATTCCCAAAAGGGCCAGTACAGAATCCCCCAACAACCAGCAATAGAGCAGCAGGCCAGTTTCACAGCACCCTTGCCAGCACTGGGTGTTCTCATTTTGAGAACATTTTACTAATGTAATAGGTGGGAAGCATTATCTTGTGTTCTGTTGCTGTTACCTTGGTTTTTACATTTGTTTTCCTTCCATGCCTGAGGTTGACCCTCCCCCCTCTCTTGTTTCCTCCTTCATGCAGTCTTTTCTGGTTCCTTGCCTATTTATCTATCGGAGTCTTAACCTTTCAATTAATTTGTATGAGCTTTGTCTTACCTGCTGTACATTTTCCTTCACTTTGCTATTTGCTTTAGATGAGTTTTAAACAGAAGGGACATAGAATCAGACTTTTCAGAAACCTTCCCCGCCTCGTTTCAATGTCTCGGCACTTATCACACCTGGTGTCTGGTCCCTGGTAGATGACGGGCTTGTCCTACTAGCCTGGGAGCTCTGTGCAAGCAGAGACCCTGTGTGTCTTGCCGGTTCATCAGCCTGTGTCCGTGGAAGGTATGGAGGCCACCAGCCTTTGCTGAGCGAATGTTCTGATGGAATGTTCTGATGCAGGGTGGGGCAGAAGGTGGTTGAGGCAGACAAACCCGGAGGCAGGGAGAGAGCTTTCGAAACTCTGTCAGCGCCCTGGTCAAGAGCTGGCAAGTGAAAACCCCTGGCAAGAGCAGGGGCAGAGGAGAGAGTACAGATGTGGGACTTAAGTAGAAACTTCTTGACTCTTGACTAGGCAGGAGGCACAGGGAGAAGCCGAGGTGACTCCCCAAATCAGTAACGTGATAAGAGCAGAGCACCGAAGTTTTGTATCGGGAGCTCAGGGCTCCTGGGTGTCTTTGGCCAGGCCTGCTCAAATGAAGCCAGTGGGGGTGTCCAGAAGCTGCCCCCTGCCTGCCTAGTCCTCTAGCCAGCCTTGGGCAGAGTTCTGGGCCAGAAAGCAGCAATGGATTTCTGTTCCTATTTCCTCCTCCCCTCCATGATTTCAGTGGCACCCCACGGTAGCCCAAGGTGGTGGCCATGATGAGCCACTAGATAGATGGGGCCACCGAAGTCTACTGCGGGGACGTGAGAGTCCAGGGTCACTAAGTGAGTAGGGCTGGAAGCAGCCTCTGGGCCAGGGGCACTGGGCTCTTGTCCCCACCCCTCCCCCTGCCTCCGGGGCCTGACTGGCGCCGGCCAGGGGAGCTGTGGCTGGTCCCCTGCTGGGCCCCTGACCTGCCCTTGGCCTCTGCCCCGGCCCTGTCCCGCTTGGGTGGAAACCTCGGCTGGAGGGAGGGGGCACCCGAGTGCTCTCGCTGGCACCCGTTGGCTCGCTGGACCCCTGACCCCGCCCACATGGCCCCGCCCCTCTAAACGGTAACTCCTTGTCCAAAAGCAGCCGCTTCCCAGGTGGAAATCAGTTCCCTCTGCTAGGGAGCAACCAGCAAGTGGGTGGCAAAGGACTCAGGACTTTGCTTCCACGTGCCCGTCTGCTCGGCAGCACAGCCCTCTCTTCCCTTCGTCCGAACCTAGGAACATCTTGCCGGAGACCGCGCCCGTGTCCCATCCTGGCTACCGCGGAGACTTCGGATCAAGCCTCAGGTCTCCTTTTCTTTTTCGAGAACGGGCTGGGGACCATAGCTGGGTCAGATTTGAGAGGGCTAGCCAAGGTCCACCACCTCGGCTCCACCTTTATTCTCTGGGCCCACCTGGCCGTGGGGAAGATCTCGGCCTTGAACCCCTCTCACACGCACACGCTCCCAAAGTTGGAAGCGCGAACGTAAGGAGTGATTTCGGGTAGGCCAAGGGATAAAAACGTAGAAACAAGGTATGTAAGGAGGAAGGTGGCCGTGGCCTCGGAATGCCCCAGGAGAGGCTGGAAAGGAACCCACGGCTCTCAAAGGGGCTGTTGGATGCCCAGCCTTCCTCTTCTGGGGGAACCTCTCCCGTTTCCTTTCCCGGGGCAGTGAGCAGCGACCAGGAACCCAGGTGGCTGCTTCGGGTGTTTTCCCTGGGGCGCAGGAGAGCCTTCTGAGTGTCCTCACTGTGGGAGGGGCGCGAGAAGAGAATCGGGAGGTGGAAAGTGTCCCTGCGGGACCCTGGGAGCTTGTTTTAAGGACACGAGGGTTGGCTTCACATCTTGACTCCCGCGCCCACGCCCTGTGGCAGCCAGGTCGGAGGACGCAGGCTCACAACGCATGCCTTCCCTCTCTCCGCAGCACCGGCGGCCCGACGTGCTGAGAGCTGCGAACCCATGGAGGGTCTGGGTCGCTCGTGCCTGTGGCTGCGCCGGGAGCTATCACCCCCGCAACCGCAGCTGATGCTCCTGGACTGCCGCAGCCGCGAGCTGTTCGAGTCGGCGCGCATCCGCGGGGCGCTGAGTGTGGCCCTGCCCGCGCTGCTGCTGCGTCGCCTTCGGCGGGGGAGTATGTCGGTGCGCGCGCTCCTGCCGGGACCGCCACTGCAGCCGCCCCCGCCCGCCCCAGTGCTCCTGTACGACCAAGGTGGGAGCCGGAATCGGCGTGGGGAGGCCGAGGCTGAGGTCGAGGAGTGGGAGCCGGAGTCAGTGCTGGGCACCCTGCTCCAGAAGCTGCGTGACGAAGGCTACCTGGCCTACTACCTACAGGGTAGGTGCGAGCGGTGGCGGTGGCTTGGTGGCTTGGTTGGACACTGGCCTGGGGAGGATACCATCCTGGGAGTCAGGGCTGCCCCACCACATTCCAACGGGATTGACAGTTTATTTGACCTTGAGCAAGCCCCGTTTTTTGTGTAAAATGCAGGAGAGATACCCTCCCCTAAGCATGACCTTGGTTGGGCAAGTCCTTTACCTTTGGGAGCCTCAATTTCTGAGTCTGGAAAATGGGGAGAATCTGGCTGACATGACTTGGCTCACAAGATTTTCAAGAATGTAGTACCACATGCGGGCTCCCAGCATTTCTGGGATAGTAATAGCACCTCCTCCAGCTACTCAGCCTTAGGCAAAAGAGGCAGGGGACACAAGAGGACAAATCCTGCTCTGCAAAGGCTCTGGTGGGGGGAGGGGAGAGAGAGAAGCAGTGAAGGCAGAAGGAGCCTGTGGAAGCAGAGACCTGCCCTCTTACAGTCATGACAAGGCTGGGGGGTGGAGGAGAGACAGGCTGATACAAGCCCTTTGGCTCCTTGCCGAGACACACACACACACACACACACACACACACACACTCCAGAAGTCCAGGGTAAGGACTGGGTTCCCATGAATCTATAGAGCCAGTTGTCCCCACCTCCCCATCAAAGAGGGTCATTGGTCTTTGTTCCCTTGCTCCATTCTGAATGCCCAGGGATAGAGAACTATACAACGTGTTGGGTTTCCCGGCCCCCACCCCAGCCCAGGGAAATAAAAGTTATCTATAGACCAAGGAAATGCTCGCTTCTTGGGACTTTGGAACCATCCAGGTGGAATGCTGCACTCTCTCCCAGGCTCCCCTCCTCTTGGGGTCCCATTTCATCCCTGAAGAGAGCGCAGAGGTGGCTGTGACCTGGCCCCCGCATTGGGGTGCTCCCAGTTGAGCTGAATAAGGAGACACTCAGGCAGAGACGTCGCATCTGAACCTTTCCTCTTCTTTAACTGCTGGCCTCCGTGCTCCCCCAAACTAGCAGTACCTCTAGACTCCGTTGAGCCCTCATGCTTGCCTCAGCTTAGCCCTGGGGGCTTAAGATCCTTTTGGGGGTGGCTTTGCCTGGGCCCAGCAGCCACAGTGGGCACTTGCTGTCCAGAGAAGTAGCCAAAGGTACTAGGTGAGGGTGGCTGGACTGCCCATAGCACACCACACAGTGACACCAGTCTAAAACATTTGGCTTTCGAGTTCTTTTGGGGGACATCTGCAAGCCCCCTCAGGTGTCAGGACTGTCTAAGGTCAGTTCCCTATCCCCAGCCAGGGGCACTTGGCTGCCCAGGAGTCAGAATCAGCAGGACACTCCCTCTCTCCCCTCTCAGGTGGCTTCAGCAGATTCCAGGCCGAGTGCCCTGACCTGTGTGAGACCAGCCTCAGCAGCCGCGGTGGCTCAAGCCTGGCCATGGCGCCCAGCCCAGTAGTGGGGCTGGGCGGCCTGTGCCTGGGCACTGAGTGCTCTGATGCTGAATCTGAGGCTGATCGAGACACCTTGAGCTGCAGCCTGGATTTGGAGGCTACCACACCCCCGCCAGGGGGCCTGCTGCCATCCTTCCCTGTCAGGATTCTGCACAACCTCTACCTGGGCAGTGCCCGGGATTCAGCCAATGTGGAGAGCTTGGCCAAGCTCGGCATCCGATACATCCTCAATGTCACCCCCAACCTCCCTAACCTGTTCGAGAAGAACGGCAACTTTCACTACAAGCAGATCCCCATCTCGGACCACTGGAGCCAGAACTTGTCCCAGTTCTTTCCGGAGGCCATTGCATTCATTGGTGAGTCCACCTCATCCTCCCCTTCCCCCCTCCTCCTCCCTCCTCCCCCCAGGCAGACTCCTGGCCTCTCCCATTTCTTCTCCCTCTTCACCATGATGGCTCCTCCCCAGCTTAGCTGCCATCTCCAGAGCCCAAAGCTAAGATGGCACTTCTGGGGTTGGGCACTGCTGGGGCCAGGAGTCCTCAGCCCAGGCAGGGCTCCCAGGCAAACCTGGCCAGGGCCATTTGACTTGGAGGGTGGGACAGGGGCCACAAGGGTCCCTCCGGAAGGCCACTAGCCTGCACCTTACACTGGCCCCCACTTTGCCCCCCACCTAGATGAGGCCTTGTCCCAGAACTGCGGGGTGCTCGTCCACTGCCTGGCGGGTGTCAGCCGCTCCGTCACTGTCACCGTGGCCTACCTCATGCAGAAGCTCCACCTCTCCCTCAATGATGCCTACGACCTGGTCAAGAGGAAGAAGTCTAACATCTCGCCCAACTTCAACTTCATGGGGCAGCTGCTAGACTTCGAGCGCAGCCTGCGGCTGGAGGAGAGGCGTGCCCAGGAGCGGAGTAGCGGGGGGCAGGAGTCTACCATCTCCGACCCACCCTCTTTCTTTACCACCCCCACCAGCGATGGTGTCTTCGAGCTGGACCCCACATAGGGCCCTACCTTGCCCCCCCAATGGGTGGTGCTCCCAACCACCCATGTGCTACGGGGGAGATGGAGGGAGGGGGCTCAGCTATAAGTGGGGGGTGGGGGGAGGGCTGGTGGGGAAGCACAATACCTCATTTAGGGGCTGTGGGAAGAGGCAGGAGCTAGGAGTCCCTCCAGTGTAGCCACCAGGAGAGACCTGTCCTGCCCACTTGAAACATCCTCGGGAATCCTATTAAATGTGCCTATGGGCCGGCCAGGGACCACCGGCCTGACCCTTGCCGCTTTGGGGCGGAACCACGCTCCAGAAACTGCCTCTTCTGCGACTGTTACTTTTTTCTTTGGGGGAGGGTTCCCATTCTGAGGGACCATTCCAGGTGGCCGCCTGTTCCCGGGCCTCGGTCCTGTGTGCTCTGCCAATTCAGCTGGGCCCTGAGCTGCCCTGTGGTTTCCCCCTTCAGGAAGGGCGTGTGCCTGCTCCAACCACCTCATTTGCCGCAGGGACCTGCTCCCAGACCCATCTCCGTCCCCAGATGTCTGTTTTGGGGGGAAGGGTTCACCACTACCACCAGTGAAGTCACCTCTCTGCTTCTCTTCCAAGAGCTTCCCAGGGAATGTAGACTCAGAGGTGCAGTGGCCACCCAGCGTCCACGGGGACAGGCCCTCTCTGGGTGGCTTCTTGCTGGGCAGCACCACTGGGGAGAGTGCTAGCCTGAGAGCCGTTGGGAGGGTTCCCAGCCACACATCTGGCGCCCTGACTGTTTATCCACTTGACATTTAAAAAGATGCTTTTTTTTTCCTCTTTCCCAGATGTCTTGACAGGATCACTGGGGCTCTTTGTGACTGAGGGTGGTCAAACTGCCACCGAAGGAGACGGGGTCTCAGAGCAAGAACTGGGGGTAGGGGAGAGGAAGAAGAAGGCCTGAATTTTGATGCTGCGAGTCCCACGCAGCCACACACACACACACACACACACACAATCATTGCGGTGCACACCCCTGGCGGGCGGTGGGCAGCAGCACTTACACACCTACCCTACCTGCTTACGTGCCCGGCCCAGTGACCATCTCACCCTTAGGAACCCACCCCACAATTCCTTTCTTTCTTTGTTCCTGAATAAATGGTTTATGCAAGATACTGAACTGAGGGAAGCTGCTTCCTGAGCACCTTGGGGGGCTTGGTGGAAGGCGGGGAGGGGGGCCTGCGAGGCGGGTGGTGAGCCGGGCTGCTGTGGGACTCAAGCACCACCCTACCCCCATGTCATCCATTCCCATCTGGTGCCCACACTGCCTGTTGGCCCAACCTCTGGCCAAGTCCCCCATTTACTCACGACCCATGGAGCCTCTATCTGTCACACACAGCTAATGACTAGGACGAGGCAGTGAACCAAAGGGGCCTGCCACTTGGAGCAAACTCCCTGGGAGGGAAGACACTAAATAACAGACCGCATAAAGCAGTAAATGACACTGAGTGTCTGGAGTGGCAGAGAGATCACGGGAGCAGGGACCCAGAAGTGACCGTGGCGTTTGACAGCTGCACCCCAAGACTTGGTGTGGAGTCAGACCCAAGCCTCAGTCTGAGGCCATGGAAGCCACAGAAGGACCCAAGCCGGGGAGGGACAGGGACAGGCTCACATGTCCCAACCCCTGGCCCTCTGGTTGCTAAAGTGTGGAATTGGACCCAAAGCCTCAGGCTGGAGGCAAGGAGAACTTGCAGGGGCCACAGAGCCACCTCGAGTGACAGATGGGATTTGCTCCTCCCTGGCCTCCTGGCCTCAGCTCTGAACACTTCCAGTGTCTTCCACACATAGTAGCTGGAGTGGGCCCTCTAAAGTCAGAACTCCCAACCACGGAGACATGACAGGAAGTAGCAAGGAAGCTGCAGGGTGGGTAGGGACAAGGGCAGTGTAAGAATGCAGCAGTGACTTTGTGAGCATGTCCGGGGAAATCTTCCCAGCCCAGAACCCCTAAAACATAGGTCAAAAATCTAAAAACATGTTGGAATGAATGGTTTGCCTGGTAGGAAAACAAGAGCTAACCTCCGAGGTCAGAAACTATGGGGATAGTCCGTGGGGGATCTACACCCAGGAGCCCGGGGCCACCCCCTTTTCCTTGAACACCCATTTCCCGTACCTCTCTACACACCACCCATGGGAACCTAGCGAAAACACCTGGGCCCCGCATATAGCCCATACTCTGGAAAGCCGAAGCTCACAATAGGTGTGGTTGGCGGAAAACCGGTCCCCTAAAAATGGCAGAAGGGTATGTCTGAAGGGTCCCACATCCTGATTCTGGGACCCCGTGAATGTGGTGTATTACATGGCAGAAGGGACTTTGCCAGCGTGATTAAGTCAAGGAGACTGAGATGGGGAGGCTATCCTGGATTATCCGAGTGGGCCCTAAATGCCATCGAATGCATCTTTATAAAGGAAAGAGGAGGCAGGAGGGCGAGAAAAGGTGGTATGAATACAGAAACATGGGTCAGCGCCAGAGAGAGATTGGACGATGCTACACTGTTGGCTCTGAAGATGGACAAAGGCGTCACAAACCAAGGAATGTGCGTAGCCTCTAGAAGCTGAAAAAGGCACAAAAAATGGTTTCTTCCCTTGAGCCTCCTCAAAAAAAAAATGCAGCCCTACTGACACCTCGATTCCAACTCAGTCAAATCTATTTTAGATTGCCATAACTGTCACATGGTCAATTTGTGCTGTCTTAAGCCACTGAGTTTGCGATAATCTGAGATAGCAGCAACAGAAAAGTAATACAACCGGTGACCTAGGAAAAACACCAAAAGAGGGGAAGATGTTTGTATGTCTGGACCTTGGAGCTAAGTAGAAGTGGGATAAAAGGAAAATGCTGACCTGAGAACTGATAGTCACAAGCTGAAATTTTAGCTTACGGTGATCTAGGCATACAGGAGTGGATTCTCCAGAATTTCTCTTTCAGGGACTTAGGGAGAGTGATCTGGTTGGGGGGACAGCTCCTAAATTGGTCATGAAGCCAATCTGATTAGCTTGCACACAGATTTTACTTAGACTGTGACAGTCCAGGAACAATAGAAAAGTTTCAAACATTTTTTAAAAGTTCTACATGTGTTGGTCCAGAGGGAGTATTGCCCAGCAGTGTGTGGCCGAGGCAAGCACAGGTCCTCCATGCGGGGGTGTTCTTCAAATACAGGCCTCAAGGGATTCCTAGAGAAAATTCTAAAATATATAATTTTAAAAAAACACAAAATATACAAGGAAACAAGCCACTATGCATGACAAAAACATATACATTTAAGTATCCATCCTGAAAAAATAGATTTTGAAATTACATGACACAAATAAAAAATACACACGATCAAAATAGTTTTAAAAAATGAAGTATCGCCCTGGCTGATGTGGCTCAGTGGATTGAGCAGTGGCCTTTGAACCGAAGGCCCGCAGGTTTGATTCCCAGTCAGAGCACATGCCAGGGTTGTGGGCCAGGTCCCCAGTAAGGGGTGCGCAAGAGACAACCACACACTGATGTTTCTCTCTCTTTCTCCTACCCTTCCTCTCTCTAAAATTACACAGATAAAATCTTTTTTTAAATGAAGTATCAAAAGTATAACAAAAGAACAAGAGACTACAAAATGACCAAGTACTATTGAAAGATGACCACATAAAACTTCTAGAAATTAAAAGTATAATAATTAAAATTGGAAATTCAAGATATAGGTTAAATAGCATATTAAATACAGCTGAAACTGGTGAACTGGAAGATGGATTTAAATAAATTATCCAGAATGCACAACAGAGACACTAAAGTCACACAAATACTTACTTGAATTTGTAGAAGAAGAAAAACGAGAATAGGGACTATGCAATAGTAAAAAAGACAATGGCTGAGAATTTCCCAAAACTGATGAAAAGACACTGTGGAAAAGAATGTTAAGGACACCCCCCCCCAGTATGCATTCTCCCCTCCTTGCTTTTAGAAATAAAATCCCCAAAGGTTAACAGCACATCTGGCTTCCCAGCTAGAAACCTATTTCACATTCTCCCTGGTGGCTAACTGTGGCCATGTTCTTACACGTTGTCTACTTTCTCCATTAGAGCCGTTAGCATATTCATCATAGTATTTTAAATTGCTGCTCTGATAATTCCCATATCTCTGCCGTATCTGAGTCTGGTTCCAATGCTTGCTCTGTCTCTTCAGAGTGGGTTTTGTTTTTTGTTTTGGGGGGGGTTTCTTTTATCTTCAGTATGCTCGTGCTTTTTTGTTGAAAGCCAGACATGATGAACTAGGTAAAAGGACCTGCAGTAAATAGACCTTTAGCAATGTGGTGACGAGGTGTGAGGGCAGAGGAAGCCTCCTGTAGACCTGTCTTTTTGTGAGCCTGTGCCTCTGCACTGTGAGCATCACGGTGCTTCTCAGCTTTCCCCTCCTAAGGCGATATAAGATGGGCAGAGGGGATGTGAGTAGGGGGTTTATTTCCCTTCTCTCAGGTCTGTCAGACTCTGATAAAACCTCCATAGGTCAGGCTTTGGTATAATAATTTCTCTTGAAGCTGGGCGTTGTCGAGAAGAATGGAGTAGTCTGGTGTATTTCAAAATATCTACTTTCCCCTCTCCCCCTGCCGGAACCATGAGATTTTTCTCCAATCCTCACCAGGAGAACCTGGTAAGGCTCCTGGAGGTAAAACCCCCAAAGTGCGAAGGCCTCCCTAAGACTGCCCCCCTCCCTCCAGTCGGAGTGTTTAAGTCTCAGACTTGCCCACAAAGAGCCTCCAGAAATTCACCAAATACAGTTCAGGTTTTCCTGCCCCAGCGCTGCTCCCAGTTGTGGGTTTTCACTCTGGGAAATTGTAATTCTCTGTATTCGCCTGTCTCTCCAGTTTTGAGGGCAGCAGTTTGCCCCGCGACCTCAGTTCCCCAACGGATCTAAGAAAGAAGGGTTGATTTTTCAGGTTGTTCCATTTTTACTCATTGTTAGCATGGAGTAATGACTTCCAAGCTCTTTACATGCCAGACCATAAATGGGAACTGCCCTGAGTCCGTTTCGATTGGCTGATTTTTATCATTACGGGTTACATTCTTACGTCTCTCCGACCTCGGTAAGAAAGTCTGGGTGGTGGAGGTTGCCTACTTGTTCCGTCTCTTTCAGGCAGCACGGGGTCCTCACTGACGGTTGTCCACCATCTAAAAACAGTTGACTCATCTATTTTGCCAAGTATTCCAGTTGTGTATGATGGCAAGATAATTCTGGACCCTGTTATTCTCTCATGTCCATATCGGTATTGAATAACTTTAAACTTTGTGAAGATAAATATGAATGCTAAATCTTCCAGAGTAACTCCTGAAAGAACAGAGAGTGTACTACTTCTAAACTAGTAGAGGAAAAATATCAAATAATGAGGGGAAAAAAATCTCAATCCAAAAGAAGTCAAAAGAGAAAAATGAAGAATCAAAAACACTGGAGTAAGTAGAAAGTATAAAATAAGATGAGAAAAATTAACCCAAATATCACTAAGCAAAATAAATAAATCAAATTTTTCAGTTAAAAACAGGATTTTTTAGCTCTGGCCAAGTAGCTCAGTTGGTTAGAGCATTGTCCAGATATGCCAAGATTGTGGGTTCGATCCCCAGTCAGGGTACATGCAAAAATCAACCAGTGAATAGGTGATACCAAAAAATCAATGTCTTTTTCTCTCTCACTCTCTCTTGCTGTCTCTCCTTTCCTCTCTTTCTAAAGTCAATAAATGAAACATTCAATAAACTCATAAGCATATATTTATTTTAAAGACAGGATTTTTTAAAAACCAGCTATAATCTGTTTATAAGAGATACATCTAAATGATAGGAGATCGGGTACATTCAGGGTGGTATGGCTGTAGACAGAACCAAAAAAAAAAAAGATTGAAAGGGCAGCTATGTTCAAGTAAGTACTGACAAAAACAACCTTTCTGACTTGGAAATCAACCAAATGTATAAAATAAACTGATAAGCTGAACTTCTGGAATTTGTGTCATTCTGGCCTAGGCTACTCCCATACTTCCCAGCTTTCTGTTTTTATTTTTAAGATTGTATTCATTCATTTTTAGAAAGAGGGGAAGGGAAGGGAGAAAGAGAGGGAGAGAAACATCAATATGTGGTTGTCTCTTGAGCGCCCCCTACTGGGGACCTGGCCTGCAACCCAGGCATGAGCCCTGACTGGGAATCAAACCAGCAACCCTTTGGTTCACAGGCGGGTGCTCAGTCCACTGAGCCACAGCAACCAGGGCCCATGACTCCCAGCTTAGTTGGCATGGAGGTTCTGCCTGGGCAAGGCAGTCTGTGAAGACCAGCAGTTGTCCTGCCTAGGTCTGACGGATGCTTAACTCAATTTGAAGTGTTGGGCAATACCCACACCCAGGGGCATTGTCAGTGGAAGTGACCCCTCAGAGGCTGATCAGCAGGGAAGGACCAACAGTTTAGCTCTACTGGATTGAGGTGGTGAGTGTGGCTGGGGCAGCATATTCCTGGCTAACCAGAAAATGGAGAGGTCCCAGGATATTCACACTCTCCTGGATTACCTCAGGGCTACACACATATATATAGGAGACTCAAAAGGGCCCAGCAAAAAGAAAACCCAGGGCAGACCTTAAAATAGCTTAAACATTGAGAGAACTTCCCTGCCCACACACAGACCCATCAGCAGAGTACTACTATGTTTGAGCACAGTTTCTGTCCAATAATTGGCTGGCCACTAAGTTAGGCAGATACAGGGGCAGCCCCTAGGACACCAAGCTCAACAGTTCAAAGTATAATTTTTTTAATTTTATTTATTTATCTTTAGAGGGGAAGGGAAGGAGAGAGGGAGAGAACATCAATGTATGGTTGCCTCTCGTGGGTCCTCTGCTGGGAACTGGCCTGCAACCCAGGCATGTGCCCTGACTGGGAATCGAACCGCGATCCTCTGGTTCACAGGCCCACGCTCAATCCACTGAGCCACACCAGCCAGGGCATGTAATTTTTCTAAACTAAGCACAGGCACTAGTAACTGCATACTGCAGGAGGATGGAGTTTAGAGATTCCATCCAGAAAAATTATACGACAAAGAAACAAACAAGTTAAAAAACACATCCACAGAAAAAAAAACCTTCTAGGGGAAAAGAGAATATCAGAATCCAGAGTCACTAGAAAATATTATCTCAAATGTTCAATTTTTAAGGAAAAAATTACATAACATGCAAAGAAACAGCAAAGTGTAACCCATATTCAGGGAAACAACCAGTCAATAGAAACTATGTCTACATGTTCCCAGACACTGAACCAGCAGGTGAAGACTTCAAAGCGGGTATTATAAGCATGTCCAATGTACTAGAGAAAACCATGTTTAAAGAGTTAAAGAAAAGTCTGGCAACAATGAATTAACAAGTACAGATTTTCAATAAGAATCTAGAAATTATGAAAAAGTAACTAAATGAACCCTGGCTGGCATAGCTCAGTGGATCGAGTGCGGGCCTACGAACCAAAGGATCGTGGTTCGATTCCCAGTCAGGGCACATGCCTGGGTTGCAGGCCAGTTCCCAGCAGGGGACACACGAGAGGCAACCATACATTGATGTTTCTCTCCTTCTCTCCTTCCCTTCCTCTCTAAAGATAAATACATAAAATCTTTTCTAAAAAGTAACTAAATGAAAATCATGGAGTTGAAGAATGTGATAACTGAAATGAAAACTTCTCTAGCTATATTTAAGAGCAGGTTCAAGATGTTTTTAAAAATTAGGAAACTTGAAAATAGATCATTCAATTCAAAGAACAGAGAGAAAAATGGTTGAGCTTCAGAGACCTGTGGTATAACAACATGCATACTAAAACATGCGCAATGGGAGGCTTTGAAGAAGAGAAGAGAGAGGAGGGGATAGAATAAATATTTCAAGAAATAACGACGGAAATGTCCAAACTTTTATGAGAAACATTAATGAGATCCAAGAAGTTCAATGAGCCCCAAGTGAGATAAACACAAAAGAGCCAGCTGTAGATGCTTCATAGTGATACTGTTGAAAGCCCAAAATAGACAATTTTGAAAGCAGCAAGCCCATGCAAAGGGAACCACAGTAAAACTAAGCTAACTTTTCATCAGAAACAATGGAGGCCAAAAGACAGCAGGATGATGTAATTAAAGAGCTGAAAGGAAAAGAATATTATCAAAAATTCTATATGTAAAACGATCCTTTAAAAATTAAAGGATACAACAAACAACAAGTGCTGGTGAGGATGTGGAGAAAAGGGATCCCCAGTGCACTGTTGGTGGGAATGCAGACTGGTGCAGCCGCTGTGGAAAACAGTGTGGAATTTGCTCAGAAAATTAAAAATGAATATGCCTTTTGACCCAGCAATTCCCTTGTTAGGAGTCTGTCCTAAGAACCCTGAAACACCCATCCCAAAGAACCTCTACACCCCAATGTTCATAGCAGCACAATTTACAACAGCCAAGTGCTGGAAGCAGCCTAAGTGCCCAGCAGTAAATGAGTGGATCAAAAAACTGGTACATTTACACAACAGAATACCATGCAGCACAAAGAAAGAAGGAGCTCCTACACTTTGTAACAGCATGGATGCTTCTGGAGAGCATTATGTGGAGTGAAATAAGTCAGGTGGCGAAAAACAAATACCATATGATCTCACCTATAAGTGGAACCTAATTACCAAAACAAACAAGTGAGCAAAATAGAACCAGAGAGACGGAAATAAAGAACAAACTGACAGGGAGCAGAGGGGAGGGCAGAGGGGGCTTACAGGGGGAAAGAAGGGGAAGGATCAAGTCGAGGAACAGGAATAGACAAGGACTCGTGGACAAGGACAACAGGGCACAGGAGGATTGAATGCAGGAGGGGTGTGGGCAGGGCAGGGGAGAGTAATGGGGGAGAAATGGGGACGACTGTAATTGAACAGCAATAAAAAAATTTAAACATTGAAGGTTAAAAACACATTCCCAGATAAATGGCTGAGAAAATTCATTGCTAGAAGACTTCTTTACAAGAAATACTAAAATAAGTACTTCAGGCTAACAACAGTTAATAACATGACTTCACAGAAAGAAAGAAATAAAGAGCATCAAAAATAATTAACATGTGGGTTAATATAAAAGTCTCTCATAATATATTTTCCTCATTTCTTAACTTGTTGAAGACATACAATTGTATAAAGCATTAGGTATAATACTGTATTACATCTTTATAGCTTATATGGATGTAATGTACATGGTATTGATGGCACAAAAAAGGAGGGAAGGAATGAAGCTGTCTTGGAGCCAAATCTCTACATTTTGCCAAAATTGAGTCAGTATTAATATGAAGTGGATTGTGAATAAGATGCATAGTCATGCAACTGCAATTAAATATATATATATATATATATATATATATATATATATATATATATGTATGTATTTAAAAAGTCACCTGGCTGGTGTAGCTCAGTGGATTGAGCGCAGGCCTGTGAACCACACGATCGCGGTTCAATTCCCAGTCAGGGCACATGCCTGGGTTGCAGGCCAGTTCCCAGCAGGGGACACACGAGAGGCAACCATACATTGATATTTCTCTCCTTCCTTTTTCCTCTGAAGATAAATAAATAAAATCTTTTTTAAAAGTCAATGGATGAAATATTTAACAAAGACAAGGCAGTCAAGGATGAAAAGAAGGACAAAAAACCCCAGAAAATATATAGAAAACAAATAGCAAAATGGCAAACATAAATCCAACCATATCAATCATTACATTAAATGTGGATGATCTAAATACCCCAACCCAAAATCAGAGATTCAAAAAAGCAAGATGCAAGTAACTATACAAGGGACAAATCTTTGATTCAAAGCCACAAACAGGCTGAAAGTAAAAGGACAGAAAAAGATACATCATGCAAACAGTAACCATACGAGAGCTGGAGTGGCTATGTTAATACCGGATAAAATAGACTTCAAGACAAAAGCTATTATTGGGGGGGGAGAAACATTTCATCATGAGGAAAGGGTCCATTCATTAGGAAGACATAACAATTACAAACATGTACACATCTGACAGCGCAAGCCCAAATACATAAGGCAGAAACTGACCGTACTGAAGGAGAAAGAAACAATTCAGCTAGGATAGTCAGAGATTTCAATACCCACTTTCAATAACTGATAAAACTAGAAAGGAAAGCAGCAAGGACATAGAAAACGTCAACAACAATAGCAACAAACTTGACATAACTGAAATCTATAAGACACTCCATTCAGCAAATGCAATATACTCACTCTTTTCACGTACACATGGAACATTCTCCAGGACACAATGTAGCCTAGGTCATAAAACAAGTCTCAATACATCAAAAGAGACAGAAATAATACAAAAGCTGTTCTCTGACCAAAGCAAAATTAAATTAGAAATGTTTTCAAAAGAAAAGATCTAGGAGTCTTGGCTGGTGTGGCTCAGTAAATTGAGTGCCAGCCTGCACACCAAAGGGTGGCTGATTCGTTGCCCAGTCTAGGGCACAGGCCTGGGTTTCGGGCCAGGTCCCCAGTAGGGGGCGCTCAGGAGGCAACCACACACTGATGTTTCTCTCCCTTTCTCCCTCCCTTCCCCTTTCTAAAAATAAGTGAATAAAATCTTTTTCTAAAAAGATGAAAAAATCCAGGAAATTCAAAAATATTTGGAAAGTGAGCATCAAACTCCTAAACAGCACACGGGTCAAAGGAAAATTACAGAAGCAATTGCAGGATACTTTGAACAAAATGAAATGAAAACACAACAGGTCGAAATTGTGGGATACAGCTACAGCAGTTCTTAGAAGGAAATTTACAGCTTTAAATGTCTATACCAGCAAAAAAGAAAGGTCCCAAATCAACAGCCTGATGATCCACCTTACTAAACTAGAAAAAGAAAAGCAAACTAAATCCAAAGCCAGCAGAGGCCAGATTAGTACAGACATGAATGAAATAGAAAACAGGAAAACAATAGAGAACATCAATTCAAACAAAAGCCGGTTCACTGATTTACCCAGGATGATCAAGAAAAAAGGTTACCGAGATTAAGGATGAAAGAGGGGACGTTACTACAAACCTACAGAAATGAAAGAGATTGTGAGGCAAAGTTTTAAAGAATTTTAAGCCAAGAAACTAGATAATTCCAATGAACTGGACAAATGCCTAGAAAGACACAAATGACCAGTGTTGACATTGAAATAGAAAGTTTGAATAGACTTATAACAAGCAAATAAATTAAGTTACAAATTGAAACTCTTCCCACAAAGAAAACCCAAGCCCAGAAGTCTTCACTGGTGAATTCTACCAAATAACACAACCGAAAACATATGTCCACACAAAACTTGCACAGAAATGATCCCAGCAGCGTGATTCACAGTGGCCAAAAGGTGGAAACAACGAAATGTCCACCAGTGGATGCCTGGATAAACAAAGCGCTGTTTATCTGTACAATGGGACGTTATTCATCTATGAAACGGAATGACGTACTGACAACGTGGATGAAAACATTGTGCAAAACATAAGAAACCAGATGCAAAAGGCCACATATTGTATGATTCCATTTAAGCACAATGTCAAAATAGGCAAACCCACAGAGACAAAAAGTAGATTAGTGATAGTCAGAGGCTGGGGGTGAGGTGTGGTGGGGAAATTGTGGCGTTACCACTAAACGGCTACAGGGACTTCTTTTGGGGTGATGAAAATATTCTGATTAGACTGGGGTGATGATTGCAAAACTTTGTAAATATGCTTAAAAACAATAAATTATAGACTTTAAAGGGGAAATTTTATGGTGTGTGAATTGTATCTCAATTAAAACAAAGTTTCAAGTTTGAAAGGAAAAGTGCCCAACAAGATCTAGCGGGCAAGTATCAACCAAAAGAAAATTACAGTCACCCTGTTACTGCTAAACAAAGTAACACAATAAGGCAAAAGCACTACCAGTGCTAATGCATGTTGCTACATTTTGGGTTTTTTTGTTTTGTTATTTTATTTTACTTATTTATTTATATTTCTTTTTTCATTTTAATTGTTCGGGTACAGTTTCTCACCACATTTTGATCAAGTATATCAATTCTAAGCTCATCTGCACTTAGCAATGTCACTTGAAAATACATATAGTGCTCTGGCCAGGCATCTCAGTGGGTCAGAGCAGCGTCTGATACGCTAGAATTGCAGGTTCGATCCCCTGGTGACAGCACATACAAGAATCAACCAATGAATGCATAAATACGTGGAACAACAAACCTCTCTCTCTCTCTCTCCCCCTTCCTCTCTTTTTAAAAAGGTTTTATTTATTTATTAGAGGACAAAGGATAGAGAGAGGGAAACATCAGTGTGTGGTTGTATCTCAGGCGCCCCCTACTGGGGACCTGCCCCACAGCCCAGGCATGTGCCCCGACTGGGAAACTAACTGGCAACCCTTTGGTTTGCAGGCCGGTGCTCAATCCACTGGGCCATACCAGCCAGGGCTCCTTTCCTCTCTTCAAAAATATCAATAATTTTTAAAAATCTTTAAAACAATACAAAAGCAATAGTTGAAAGAACTATAAGGACAAACTGAGAGGAGCAGTGAGGCCTCCTCTGGCCTGAGGGGAGCCACTCAATTGTCCATGGGACCTGGGGAGAGGGCCTGGAGATGAGGTTTTTATATTTATCAAGAGGGGACAGATAGGGCTGGGAAATACAGAAAAACTCCTAATGCAAACATCTGACCCTGTGCCCTCTTGAGAAAGTTCACTTCCAGGCTGATCTCTAGTGACTCCTCACAGCAGGCCTCAATCAACCAAACCAGGTGGTTTGTTATTTTCCAAACATTCTATCTCAGAAGCTAGGAATGGAGTCAGCAGTGCCTGCACGAAGCTGGGGCTGGGCAGAGAATATGGCTGTCACGTGCCCGCCGACTGGCTGGCAGGAAGGTACTCGGCTTAGAGTCGAGAGGGGTCTGGCTCAGCCCCTTCATGTCCTGAACAAGCCTGCTTCTAGAACTCCTGAGTTCTGGGGCAATGGGGGTGGGCGGCATCCTCGACTCTCTTACACCCTCGTCCCCATCCATCCCACCGTGACCCATGTCCATCTTTCCAGTCCCACTTCAGCCACCCTGGCACAGGCCCTCTTTATGTCTTGCCTTGCCCTTTACAGGACCCATATACATGTACACCTGACACCAGCCCTGCCCCACTCCCAGCCATCCCTCACACTGAACTCCGGGGGGGGGGGTTCTTTCTAGGGCCCAGATGCCACGCCCTGCCTCTACCAGTGTGGAATGACCTCCCCGGTTCTCATTTCACAGGGAATTTAAATAAATGAAACTGAGGCACAGAAGACTTTGAAGGTAGCAAAACCACCTGCAAGGCTCAAACTCAAATCGAGGGCAGTTCCTCCAGCCTAGTGTTCTCTCTTTTGTCCCTCACTGAGTTCACTCCCAGGGAGAAGGCTGAAGAACTCCCCGATCATTTTCTCAAGCCCCTACACAACCCTCACATGCACGGAGGCAGCAGCACCATAGAGCACGAGGCTTTGTAGCCTTGGCTCAGTTACTTGGCCTCTCCACGTCTCAGTTTCCCCAGCTGTAAAGTGGGACCAATGATAACAAGAGCGGCTACTTCTCAGCTGGGATCTGAGAGACTACTGGCAAAGCTCTCCAGAACAGAGTCTGGCACACAGTGAGTCCTCAATAAGAGCTCCCGCTGAGCTAATGCTTGGGATCAGCTGCAAAGCCAAGTGCAGATTCGTGGAGAGAAAGGTGAGAAACAAGCCTCTTTTGCTCTACTTCCCCTTCAGGCACCTCCAGCTTGCCGCGTCCAAAACCAATCCCATTGTCTCTCCACAAACCCATCCAGGCGAACCCCTCTTGGTGAACAGTGGCACAATCCACCCAGAAATGCATAGGCCACCCCACGCCCCTCTCCTTCATTCTCCACCCCACTGTGACCCCGGGTTGAGCTTCCCCAGAACACCTACCACCCACAGGTTTGCTCCAAGACACAGTGTGTGACCAACCCTGTGTGGTCCAGAATGAGGGAGACAGCTTTCTCTCAGGACACCCACAAGGCTTCCCTCTCAATTCTGGTCTGGTCCCCGACCCCAAGGCTAGCCTACTGGACCCTGCTCCTGACTCACAGCACTGAGTTTTCTACCACAGCTCAGCACCTACCACGGACTGGATAAGGGCACTCCAGTGGCTGGCTCACCATTGCTCAGACTAAAGCCTGACTCTGGCCCTGCCAGGTTCTGATCCCTCCAGCTTCAGCACTGAGCACCTGTCGTTCCCTGAGAGTTAAATGTTCTCACGCGTGCCCCCCCCCCCTCCATCTCTTGCCTTTGGCTGAACCAGTCCTTTCTCTCTCCCAGCCCTCATCCGACAACCTAGCTGGCCCAAAGCTTTCTTCTCACAAACTGGCCCCTTAGATAGGAAGGGCTTGGAGGGATGAAGAAAAGGTCCTACTCTCTGCCTCACCCAGCTGGGCAGGGCAGGACCTCTCTCCCAAGTGAGGACTTTCCTGGGGCAGGATCTTGGGGAACAGTAGATGCTGCCTCAGGTGCTGAAGGAATAGGATGGCTGATGAATGTGACCATGGTGCCGCCTTCTGGCCGGAGGCCAAACTGCACTCTCTGTCGGGGCAGCGAAGCTGCAACCCCAACTCTGCAGCAGTGATCTGGCAGCCCGCCTGGGCTGGAAGAGCTGGCCCTCTCCGATTGCCTGCGACTCCTTCTGGAAGGCTGGCTTGGATATCGCTGCTCCTGAGCAGCCAGCATGCTGCTTTCCCCACGCAGCTCATTCCTACCATCCGAGTAAGCCCACCCCTGCACCTTACGGCCTCCTCCATGAGGGCAGGCACTTGTCTAGTAGGCTCAGCACCTGGCACATTGCAGAGGCCTGAACAATATTTGACAGACAAAACAAGAATGAGTCGGTGTCGCAGGGTCTAATGTGAACAGCTGGAAAGGGGGGAAGGAAAACCAGCAAAGGGACGCTGGTGAAGATGTCTGAGGTAGCAGGAGAGCTGACAAGGTCCCAAGTGGGGAGCTAAGGAGAGGCAAAACAGGTCGTTGGGGGTGAGAAGGCCAAGTTGTTGAGATCTGGCCGTGGTGCTAGCTGCCTGAGGTCCCCTGGCTTGTGTGACCCCAAAGCCTGGAGTGAAGGATGACACAGAATTGGCCATGGGGACAGATGAGAAAGCTGCCCACCCATCTCCAGACTCCCCCAGGCTCAGGGACCTGTGGGGAGGTATGCACGGGGAAGTGTGGAGCAGGAAGGTGGTGGGAAGATGCTGGGAGAAGAAGACCCCAGAGGGTTTGGTAGGCCTGGGACCCAGCGGGCAGGCATGCCCACCCTGGGCAGTGCCCACCCCCAGCTCAGCAGAGGCACGTTGTGCAGAGGCTGCTCTCCTCGGTGGAAAGTACACCCTCTGTTTCCAACCCCAAACCCTGATCCAGTCCCCACCCTGGAGACCCAGGCCAGCCGAGCTCTGTCTCACTGCCCAGTTCAGGTCCCAAAGGTTGACAAGAAGGTTCTTATTCATCACACTCCATGACGGGGGGCTGGCAGAGGGCAGCAGAGGCAGGGGTTACAGTGGGGAGGAAGGAGTGGCCAGCTCACCCAAAACTCTGAAGGGTGCTTCCTCTGCTCTGGCTGAGGCTGAGGAGTGGTCCTGGGGGTCTTCCACTGATACGTACAGGAGAAAGGCTTAGTAGGGCCAGCAGAGGCTTGGGTGCGAGAATTTGGGTGCAAGAGGCAGGGGCCGCGCAGACCAGAGGACCAGCGACCACTCTTCACACAAGAAGTCATAACCAACCCAGCCTGTTCCTCCAGGCTTGGAGCCCATGGGTTCCAAGCCTCAGCATCACACAGGATATGAAGCCAGTGGCGCCCTCTCCTGGCCAAAGGGCTCTGACACTGTGCTGAAAATGCTTTAACTGGCCTCAGCCCAGGTAAAGGGAGTGGGGAGTGGGGAGAGGTTGGAGAAGGCAAGCTGGGACTCTCTGGTTGCTCTTCAGGCTACAGGCCTCTACTCACCTGCGAGCCCTTCCCGGCCTGGCCCTGAACAGCAGGGCGGCCACTGCAGCCCATCCCCGGGGTCCTGGAGACGGCCTCCTTTGGGCCTCCCACCACCCGCCTCTGCTAACAACCTAGCAGGGAGCCAAGCAAATCCACCTCTAGGGTGGCAGAGCTGACCGTTTGGCTGCCTCTTGCTGGCACTTTGGATGTGGGGCGAGGACAGGAAGTTCTTGGACAACGAGGAGTTTGTCTGCTGTGATCCAAGGAAGCAGAAGTCTGGGCGGCAGTGGGCTGCATCAGCCGTGTGGTCCCACAGGCAGCAGCCCTGCCTCCTCGGTTCCTTTCCCATAGAGGACCCCACAGTCACCCTCCAACCCTGTCCCTTACCCCTTCCTCCAGCTCACCACTGGCCCATTGCTCTGTCTGTCTTTATTGATTTGGGGGAAAGTGGAGGGGAGCTGGAGGGCTACGACACAAGCGGGACCACCCACAGTCAGCGAAGCGCAGAACATCGTGCAGGAAGGACTTTCCCTGGAGCCTCTCCAGGTTTCAAAGGGGTTATGGCAGTAACAGGGGAGGGGAGCCCTGTGGACATGCTCCACCAGCCCCTAGGTGAGGGCAGAGCCTGGGGGTGGCCCACTCTCACCCCAGTGTCATGTGCCACACTGACATGTCTCAAACTCTCCAGCAGAGGTCAGCCCCAGGGTACAGGGGATGGGGAAGAGGAGTGAACGAGTCCGTGGGAAGAGAATCTGGGGGTCAGTGCATTCAGCCTCGGCATCTGCCAGGGGTGGAGGGGGAGAGAGAAGCTCACAGGGAAGGGGAACAGTCTGGAGGCATCCCTGGCCTGCCCTGTACCCACACTCCCAGTCAAGGCTCTCAGCAGCGGTGCCCACTCAGTCCTCTCGGATCCTCACAGTCTCATAGTCATCAGCCCCTGCCGGCCCCTCTCTCATCCACTCCTCCCAGAACCCCAGATCCTGCCTTCCAACTGTGCTCCCCGCCCTCAGCCCTCTGCTCTCTGGGGTCCACTCCACTTAGCTCTTGGCCACATGGGGCTCAAACACGTCTAAGTTCACCAAGGAACCACCTCCCGGGGGGTGCAGGGCCCATCCCCACGCACCTGGGCATCACCAGTTGGGGGACTGGCCAGCCCGGAGGCCTGGGTGGCTGTGGCGGGCCATCTTCCGCTCTGAGGCCTCCTCACCCTCTGGGCTGTGCCCCAGCTTTCGGATGTGGCGCAGGAAAGAGGTGGCATTGAATGCTCGCTGCAGGGAGAGGAGGATATCAGGATATGCCCTTGCCCTGGCCCTGGCCCCAAGACTTCAGGGATCACAGAGGTCACTGGCAGCCCAGGCCATCCCCCTGAGGCTGAGGGATGGAGCAGACAGGGATGCGAGGCAGTCTCCAGCCAAAAAAATGTCCACGGGCCCCACCCAATACTGACCTTCCAGTGGGTTCGGGCAAAATTCTTCTGGATCTGTTCACTGACTGAGCCCAGGATGTCCTTGTCAAAGGCAGCATCCCCAGAGATCCTAGGGGGAGGCCAAGGGTCAGCGGGGCAGTGGACAGTCTCTGAGGGTACGGTCCTTCCCTCTGATCTCAAGACAGCTTGGCAGGGGCTCCACTCACCAAAGATGCTGTAAGGCCTGCTGGCAGGTGAACCTCTTCTGGGGGTCTCGCTCCAGAAGGTGCCGGATGAAGTCTTTGGCTGGAGCAGGGAGGCCTGGTCAGCCCAACCCGTCGCACTCCACTTATCACTCCCCCCTCCCTTCCCTGAGCTTGGGGTCAGCCTCAAGTTCACCTGATTCTGAGATGTCATCCCAAAAGGGAGAGTCAAACTCGTAGCTGGCCCTCAGGATCTGGCTGAAGAGTTCGGGGTCGCTCTCGTCGTAGAAGGGGGGGTACCCACACAGCCTGGCACCCACAGATGAATCACCCAGCTGTCCAACCCTCCCCAACCCAGCAGGGGCAGGCAGGCAGAAGAGCCTTTCACAGCGGTCACTCACAGAATGTAGGAGATGACACCCAGGGCCCACACATCCACGGCCTTTCCATAGGGTTTCTGCTCCAAGAGCTCCGGGGCTGGGGGCCAGAGACAGACAGACAGATGCACACCACGTACGTGCACACCTGCCTTCAGCGCTTCCTGGCTCAGTCTGGTCAACCCCAGAAACAGCCCACCACCTACCCTACCCCTGGCATCACAGCTCCTGCAGGGTCCCCCAGGCCTCTAGCCCCCAGGGAACCCCAGGGCGCCCCCTCACTTACCCACATATCCTGGGGTCCCACAGGCAGTGCCCAGCATGTTGCCAGCCTGGATTTTGGAGAGGCCGAAGTCAGAGACCATGATCTTAGAGTCCTCAAATGGTGTGGCATAGAGGAGGTTTTCAGGCTGCGGCACACAGGTGACCAGAGGAAGGGTCAGGTCAGCCCTGGCACGGCCACTGGGGGCTGGGACAAAGGGCTGAGCCTCCTCAAATCCCCCAGACCCTTGGTGCACAGGGAGGCTGGGTACCGCCTGGGTAGGCAGGCAAGAGGACAGGCACCTTGAGGTCACGGTGCACAATGCCCAAGCTGTGCAGGTAGGAGACAGCACCAAGAACCTGGCCCACCAGGTGGCTGGCATCCTTCTCTGTATAGGAGCCACGCTCCATGATGCGGTCGAACAGCTCGCCTCCTGTCACTCTGTGAGGAGAGGGGGCTTCGTTGACCCAGGCCCCTTGGCCCCCACTCACCACCCAGCCCCCAGCTTGTCCCTGGCCTCCTCACAGCTCCATGGCAAGGTAGAGGTGGGAGGGGCTCTCATGGACGTCCTCCAGAGCCACGATGTTGGGGTGGCTGACCCTGTAACAGCAAGAAAAAGTCCTTGTAGCCCATGCAGCCCCTTCTATGCCACAGGGCCTAAGAGTGCTTTCTTCCACCTCTGCCCCCTTCCCTCCTGCAGGCCACCCCTGCCCAATCCAGCAAGGCAGAACCCCATTCCAGGCCTTCCGAGGGACACAGACGAAGCAGGGCACTCCAGTGCAGGACACACTGCCCACAAGCCTTAAGCAACAGCAGCCTGGCCAGGGGCCAGGCACGCACCTGCGGAGCACCGCAATCTCATTCTCCACCAGGGCCTCCTTGCCTTGAAGGGCCTTCTTGGAGATGCACTTGAGAGCAACAAGGTGTGAGGAGCCCCGCTCCTGGGCCAACACCACCTCAGAGAAGGCACCCCTGCCATAGAGACAGCGGAGGCAGGAAGGGAGGGGGAAGTGGAAGAGGAGGAAGAGGGGAGAGGGAGGGGAGAGAGAGCAGAGGTGGGGAGAGGGAAGGGTCCCCCTAGCTGAAGCAGAAGAGGAGGCCCTCTCCATCTCATGCCACCCATCCCCCCACACACTTACACATTCACTGACACACATCACATTCACTGACACACACTCACGAGCCCAGCTTCTCCCGGATCTCATAGACACTGCTAATATCCTCCGTCTGTTTCTTGAGCAGCAGCATGTCTGGGGGGCAAGGGAGAGGTGGAGGGAGGTGCCCTGGGTGAGGGGCAGCCCCATCCCCCACCCCAGTCCCAGCAGGGCTTCAGCCTCCCTCAGGGGCAACCCCACTCAGGAACACATGTCTCATAAGGTCCCAGAACCCTCCCCCAGCCCGGGTACCTCTCGCCCCTCCCCCAGCGCCCAGGTCAGCACTCTCAGGTGGGACGCCTCCCTGCTAGGCCACCAAATACACTCCTTCCACCCCCCTCCCCAGATACAGCGCGGCGATCCGGAAACCCCCCACCCTAAGGGCGATCAACCTTCAGCGCCCAGACACCTGCTCTCTGCTGCCACACAACCTGCAGCGCAATCAGCCGTCTTCCAGAAGGCTCCATGCACCCCCACCCTGGCCCCTCCGAGCCCACCCCCACCCACATCGCCCAAAGGGCCCTCCCTTTCCCCCAGGCCTAGACTTGCCACTCATTGCCCAGCGCCCTCAGGCACAGGCCACCAATCCGCCCGAGATGCACCTGCGACCCCAGTACACAGCCGCCTGCCACTGCCGCGGCCACCCACGCGGCCGCCCAGGCACACTGGGCCCTCAGAACCGCGGGGCGGGAGAAACTCCGCAGCTTGTGCCTCCAGCGTCCAGAGCTGCGTGGGCAGCGCGCGTGCTGGCCAGGGGTGCTCCAGGCGTGACAGGTGTGCGCAGGGACACAGGGGGGGGCTACAGTGGCCACAGCCAGGGACCCTGAACACCCCTGCCAGCGCGGGTGAGCCTCTAGGAGTGCTCGGTACGGACCTGAATTGGAAGCTGCAGCGTCAACTCACGCAGTGACAGCCGCGCAGAACCCACAGCCGGCGCCCCGTCGGCCCCGCCCCCTCCGCGCGCGTTCCTGCCGAATGCTGGGGGCCGAGCTGGCGGTGGCTGAGCGTGACCACAACGCTGCAGGGCGCCTTGTAAGGCAATCTGCCCGCAGCAGCTGCCACCTCCCTCCTCGGTTATTCACTCAGGTTCCCACGGGCTTCAGCCCCCTGGTGGCCAGGTTGGGCTGGCCCCAGGGCCTTTGCACCACTGGTGTCTTCCATCCGGAAGTCTCTTTGCCCATATGTTAACATGGCTGTGAGTCTTGGGGTCTCTGCTCCATCCAGGTCGTTTGATCTAAAACAGCCTCCTTCCCTAGCCTAGCCCTGCCACTGCTGCATCTGCCCCCCTGGCCTGAGCCCCATCAACAGTGAGTTGGATGACAGCTACAGCCTCCTCACTAGACTTTCTCTGCCCTGTGAACCCAGTCTTACCCCCTACCCAGCAGCCTGAACATTCCCTTTAGAGATCACGCCATCCCTGGGCTATAAACCAGGCCCCGCCCCCATGGTTTTTCATGTTACTCCAAGTCAAAGAATGGGTCTTCACAGTGGCCAAAGGACTCTGTACGGTTGCCCCCCCCCCTTTCCCATCACTACTCTGGCCTCTCTCTACCTACTTCCCCCCTTGCTGAAGCAGCTCCAGCCAATTCCAGCCACAATGGCTTCCTAACTGGCCTCCAAACACACCATGCATGGGGCGTGTACCATACATGGCTCTCAAACCTACAAACATGCACCTGCTCCAGGGCCTTTGCACTTGCTGCCTCTCTGCCTGGAATGCTGTTCACTCAGATAAATGCTTGATTTGCTCCCTCACTCCACCAGGTCTCAGTTCAAATGTCACCTCTTCAAACACGGCTGCCCTGCTCCCTCCCCGGCCCGTCTTCAGAACATCCATCACTGCAAAGTCACTTTCTGCGTCTTCCTCACCAGAATATGCACTCCCCAAAAGTGTCTCTGCTGATCCGGCCAAGGGGGAAGTGCTCAGAAAAATAAGTGCTGGGAGACCAAATTCAACCCTCCAACAATTCATAGATTCCTCCTACTCAGTCCCATCAATTCAAGTGCCCCCTCCCAGGGGGTCCAGGCCTCACTGGGGATGGAAGGGTGGGTTTCCTGGTTGTTGACAAGAGCCATGCGCACACAGGACAGAGCTGCAGGGGCTCCAGGGAGTCACAGGGTCCAGGAGTGACCTTCTGAATCCGTCTTCACAGGATTCAAGAAGTCTTTAATGACACAAAGTCCTTAAGAGGGTCCACAGAGCATGCAGAGGTTTTTAAAAATCGTCTTTCCGGATCTCACTCCCCCACACATACTCTGTCCAAAAATCAGAAGCCCCCCAGTTCCTGTCCCCCTTCCCTTTCCCGATCGCCCCTCCTAGTTCACTCGAGTGGGCTCCTGGGGCCCCAGCCCTCAGCAGCGTGGGCCCCACTCCCAGCTGCTCATCTCCATGCACAGGGTTTCCTTGAGCTCACACCTAAAACAGAAGAGAGAAATGGGACTGACGGCGAGCCCACCTCAGGCAGGCAGTAAGTCCTATTTGACACAGACTAGGGCCAATCTTCCTTGTTTATTTGGTGATTATGCCAGAAGAAACCTGATCAGAGCCCAATGGTCACAGGTTATACCGAGAAATGTAACTTATACACATCTGTGTTTTGGAGAAGGACGATGGAAGAATAACAAAAAACTGCCGACGAGGAGAAAGATGGCACGTGGAGACCTCTCTGAGGGCCCACTTCCAACGGGAGCCCGAGAAAGAAGAGCCAGCGTGCAGAATTTGAGATGGACACAGGTATCAGTTCACCAGGTGATTTTGATGTCATCAGCCTTGTGTAAAAAGTGAGATCATGCCCTGACTAGTGTGGCTCGGTTGGCTGGGCATCGTCCCGCAAAGCAAAAGGTCGATGGTTCTATTCCCAGTCAGGGCACGTGCCTGGGTTGTGGATTCGGTCAGTCAGGCACATGAGAGGCAACTGATTGATGTTCCTCTCTCAGATCAACGTTTCTCACCCTGTCTTTCTCCCTCCCTTCCCCATTCTCTAAAAATAAATTTTAAAAATCTTTTTTTGTTTAAAAGTGATATCACAATTTTTATTTCAAGTCAGAATTTACAACACACCAGGAATTATACCCTTCACAGTTATTTAAATATCTGTTGAAATATTGCAGATGTGAACTTCAAAATGCACGTGTGTTGGGTGGCAGTAGATAGAGAACTTTTGAAAATCCTTTCAGGGGGCTCCTACCAAAAAATTAACTTAAACTGCCTCATAGACCTAAATGTAAAATGTCAAACCTCTAGAAGAAAACACAGAAGAAATTCTGTCTCACCTTGGCTTGGGGATGAGTTTTTAAATACAACGTGAAAAGCATGGTTCATGAAGGGAAAAAAAATGATCAATTGGACTGTATCAAAAGTTTCTATGTCTGCTCTGTGAACAGCACCGGTGAGAGAAAGAGAAGACAAGCCACAAGCTGGGGGGAAATCTTTGCAAAACACATACCTGATGAAGGACTGGTACTCTTAAAACCCAACAATAAGAAAACAAACAGCCCTGGCTGTTGTGGCTCAGTGGATTGAGCGCAAGCCTGCGACCCAGACGATCGCGGTTCGATTCCCAGTCAGGGCACATGCCTGGGTTGCAGGCCAGTTCCCAGCAGGGGACTCACGAGAGGCAACCATACATTGATATTTCTCTCCTTCTCTCCTTCCCTTCCCCTTCCCCTCTAAGGATAAAGAAATGAAATCTTTTAAAAAATTAAAAAAAAATAACTCCATTAAAAATAGGCAGCCTGGCCAGTGTGGCTCAACTGGTTGGAGCGTTGTCCCTTAACCAAAGGGTCAAGGTTTGGTTACAGGTCAGGATGCATGCCCAAGTTGGGGGCCAAGTTGGGGGTTTAATCCCTGTTGGGGTGTGTGAAGGAGGCAGTTGACTGGTGTTCCTCTTGCATCAATGTTTGTCTCTTTCCTTACTCTCTCATATAAGAAAAAAATAACCTTCAAAAAGTGGGCAAAAGATCTGAACAGACGTGTCACCAAGGAAAAAAATACAAGGGCAAATAAGCATATGAAAAGATGCTCCACATCATTTGTCATTAGGGAATAGCAAATTAAAACAAGATACCACCACAGCCCTGGCTGGTGTGGCTTAGTGGACTGAGTGCCGGCCTATGAACCGAAAGGTCACTGGTTTGATTCTCATTCAGGGCACATGCCTGGGTTGCGGGCCAGGTCCCTAGTTGGCAGAGGGTGAGAGGCAACTGATTGATGTACCTCTCACACATTGATGTTTCTCTCCCTCTTTTTCCCTCCCTTCCTTCTCTCTAAAAATAAGTTAAAATCTTAAAAAAGAAACAACAACAAAAACAAGCTACCACTACATACCTGTGAGAATGTCCAAAATCCCAACTCTGATAACACCGAGTGCTCGCGAGGATGCGGAGCAACAGGAACCCTCATTTCTTTTATTCTGTTTTACTTTATTTTTCATCTTTACCTGAAGATATGTCCGTTGATTTGAGAGAGAGGGGGGTGAGAAACATGGGTCAGTTGCCTCCCGTACATGCCATGACCCAGGATCAAAGCCACAACCATTCTGGTGTATAGGGGACAGTGCTCCAACCAAGCAACCAGGCCAGGGTGGAGCCCTCATTTATTGCTGGTGGGAATGCAAAATAATGGGAATGCAGTCACTTTGGAAGATAGTTTGGTGGTTTCTTACAAAACTAAACATATATGATTTGACTAGTGTGCTTCTTGGTATTTTCCCAAAGGAGGTGACAACTTATGTCCACACAAAACCTGCACCTGGATGTTTACTGCAGCTTTATTCAAAATCAGCAAAAAGTGGCAGTAACTGAGATGTCTGTCCTGTAGGTCAATGGATAAATAAACCGTGCTACATCCAGAAGATAATGTAGTATTCATTTATTAAGAGAAAAGAGCTTTGAAGCCACGAAAAGACATGAATTAATATTAAATATATATTGCTAAATGAAAGAAGCCAGTCTGAAAAGGGCTATATACTGTACGAGGTCTGCCCAGAAGGTATCCAGCCATAAAATATGAAAAATAGAGACATTTACTGAAGAAGATACAAGATACAAGAAACATTATACACAGGACAATGATGCCTCTGTCCCCTTCAAAGTAGGTGCCTTGGGACCTCACACAGGTCTCCCAATCGCCATCACCTGCCCCATCGTGTCTTTCTGAATCTCATCAATGGTCTGAAATCTATTCCCTTTCAAAGATGATTTCACTTTTAGAAAAGCCATGTCATTCCCCTGGCTGCTGTAACTCAGTGGATTGAGCACGGGCCTGCAAACCAGAGGATCGTGGTTCAATTCCCAGTCTGGGCACATGCTTGGGTTGCGGGCCAGTTCCCGGCAGGGGACGCACGAGAGGCAACCACACATTGATATTTCTCTCCCTCTCTCCTTCCCTTCTCCTCTAGAGATAAATAAATTTTTTAAAATTTAAAAAAAGAAAAGCCAGAAGTCACAGGGTGCCAATCAGGGCTGTAGGGGGGCTGAGTCACCCGGGTGATTTGATGTTTTGCCAAAAAACTGTGCATGAGATGTGATGTATAAGCAGGCACATTGTGCTAATGAATCTTCAAATCACCGGTTGCCCATAGCTGCGGCCTTCTGAATCATTCGAATAGTTTCCATGGAGGAATTTTCAAGCTCCATGCAAAATCTGATGCAGATTCATTGCCTGACTCACACAATCATTTTGAATGCAACACCATACACTACACATGCTCACTCAATGGGGTCTATCACTCCCACTGAAGAGTGAAGTCATCACTGTTCACACATGCGCATTCCTGTCCACTCTCCTTGGCTGCCAGGTTACACTGATGTTGTGCAGTAACAGATTGGTGGTTGCCAGGGTTTTGAGGAGGGAAGTAGTGTTTGACTAAGGGAAGCCCAGGGGTGATTAGGGCAATGAAACTACTCTGTATGATGTTGTAATTGTGGATACGTGACTCTCAGCATATGTCAAAACCCAGAGAACTGTACAGCAGAAAGGGTGAATTTCAACATATGCAAAATTAAAAATAACACTTCAGGAAGTTGGGAGGCCCCAGTAAGAACTGTGGACTACGATCTAAGAATCTAGTGTATTACAAATGTACAAAAGTGAAGATGGCAGCATAGGGAAACAGTTTGTATTCTTGCACAACCACATCAAAATTACAGCTAAACTGTTGAACAACCATCATTCAGAACCATCAAAAATTGAGCTGAATGGATATCTGACAACTACAGAATTAAAGAAACCACATCCTTCCAGACTCGTAGGAGGAGCAGATACATGGGATGGGCTAGTCTTACATCCACAAGGGGTGGATAAAAGTTCATAATGGATAAAAATTGGGGAGGATTATCTTGAGAGCGAGGAGTCCCAGCCCCACACCAGGCCCCTCAGCCCAGGGTTCCAGTGCCAGGAAGATAAGTCCGCATAACTCTGGCTGCAAAAATCAGCAGGGACTGAGTAAGGAAAAGAAACTTCTGGAGTCCCAAGCTTCCTGTTAAAGAGCCCGCACGTGGACTTACTCAGACTCACTCCATCTGAGCTCTGGCATCAGGGTAGCAGCTTGAAAGACAAACTGAAAGGCAGCAGTGGTATGGAGTGAGGAACTGAAGTGTCAGGCAAGAGCTGGGGGACAGCTTTCTCTCAGACAGAAAGGCAGGCAGAGGCCATTGTCCCTTTTCTGAACCCTCCCCTCACAGAGCCACAGAGCAGACAGGTGGGTGCCATATCTGAGACTCCATCAACCTGGCTAAATAACACAGCCTGGCCCTGAAATCCCCTGAGGATCTCCTCCCCCCCAACTGACAGGCCCACCCAAGCTGTTAACAGTGGCTTTTCTACATGAATGGCTGGTCTTGGCTCACGCTTCACAACTTCCTAAATCCTCTCAGACAAGCGACAACTAGCCTCAGTGAGTCCCCAGACCCCGTACCTCTTTCTAAGTGGCCCCAGGCCTGGCACTAGCAGCCAGCCAGCCTAGATTCACAGCTTGGCTTTGCCTGGGAATCTCCCAGCCCAGCACAACTAACATACATGTCAGATTGCTTTATAACCTAGGCAGGGTGGCCCCAGGCAAACCCAGCTGGGGGCTGACCCTGCTCTGCACCACCTGGGAAACCCCAGGGCCAGGGTACCCAGTGGGACAGCTACAGATGACATCATAGCACCATCACCCTGCCCTGGCACAGCTGATCCTTCAAGGAGGGCAGAGGTTGGTGGTCAGTGGTCAGAGCTAGTCCTTGCAGCTGACTGGCCCAGGTAAGTCCCTCCTATTGATCTGCCAACAGCAATCAAGTCTCAACTACAAGAGGAGGGAGTACTCGGCCCACATGAAGGGTGCACCTCCAGTACCCAGCTTGGGTGATAGGGGAGGCTGTGCCACTGGACCCTGCAGGACACCTACTACATTAGGCCACACTACCAAGACAGGGAGTCAAAGCAGCTCTACCTAATACATAGAAACAAACACAGGGACGCTGCCAAAACGAGGAAACAAAGAAACATGGCCCAAATGAAAGAACAGATCAAAACTCCAGAAAAAGAGCTAAACAAAATGGAGATAAGTAATCTATCAGATGCAGAGTTCAAAACACTGGTTATAAGAATGCTCAAGGAACTTGGTAAGGACCTCAGCAGCATAAAAAAGATCCACTCACAAACGAAGGATACACTAACTGAAATAAAGAACAATTATCAGGGAAACAACAGTACAGTGGATGAAGCGAGAATCAAATCAATGATTTGGAACATATGGAAGGAAAAAACAACCCATCAGAACAACAAGAAGAAAAAAGAAGCCAAAAAGTGAGGAGAGTGTAAGCAACCTCTGGGAAAACTTCAAGCACTCCAACATTTGCATCACAGGAGTACCAGAAGGAAAAGAGAAAGAGCAAGAAATTGGAAATGTTTGAAAAAATAAAGAAAGAAAACTTCCCTAGTTTGGTGAAGGAAATAGACATGCAAGTCCAGGAAACACAGAGAGTCCCAAACAAGGTGGATGCAAAGAGGCCCACTTCAGGATGCATCGTAATTAAAATGCCAAAGGTTAAAGATAAAGAGAGAATCTTGAAAGCAGGAAGAGAAAGGAAGTTAGTTATTTACAGGGGAGTTCCCATAAGACTGTCAGCTGATTTCTTCAAAGAAAGTTTGAAGGCAAAAAGGGATTAGCAAGAAATACTCAAAGCCATGAAATGCTGGGAACTACAGCCAAGATTGCTCTACCCAGTAAGAAATAATTTAGAATCGAAGGGCAGATAAAGTGCTTCCCAAACAAGAAGAAACTAAAGGAGTTTATCATCACCAAACCATTATATTTTTTAAATTTTATTTATTTATTTTTAGAGAGAGGGGAAGGGAAGGGAAGGAAAAAGACAGGGAGAGAAACAGCAATGTGGGATAGATACATCAATCGGTTGCCTCTCACACGCTCACAGCTGGGAACCTGGCCCACAACCCAGGCACGTGCCCTGACTGGGAATCGAACTGACTACCTTTCAGCTCACAGGCCAGTACTCATTCCACTGAGCCACCCCAGCCAGGGCCCAAATCATTATCATATGAAATGTTAAAGGGACTTATTTAAGAAAAAAAGATCAAAACTATGATCCTTTGTCTAAAATGGCAAAAAATGCATATCTATCAACAATTGAATCTAAAAACCAAACTAAGCAAACAAGAAGAACAGAGACAGAATCATGGATATTGAGAGCATTCTGATGGTTGCCAGATTAGGGGGTGGCGGTGAGGGAATGGGTGAAGAGATGAGAGGATTAAGAAGTACAAACAGGTAGTTACAGAATAGCCATGGGGACAAAGTACAGTAAGGAAATCGAGTAGCCCAAAAACCCATACACAAGACTCATGGGCACGAACACGGGTGGGGGGATTGCCTGAAGGAGTGGGGGGTGCTGGGTGGACAAGGGCAAAGGGGGAAAAATCAGCACAACTGCAATAGCACAATCCATAAAATGTGATTAAAAAAGAAAAGGTAATAAAACTATTCAGAAATTTAAAATGTGTTTAAAACATAAAAACAAATTTACAAATCCTTTTAGGGGTCTGTGTGGATAAGCACAGCTGGTGAACAAGGAGTGCTGGGCAGGGGTGGGGGTCGGGTGGCCCCCTCCTACACCCCAGCCTCCGTAGGTGGCCTGATGCCATCCCTGCCTCCCCAGCTATTGAAAGTACAAACTCCTTCAAGGTGGACTCCAGCCTTCCGTCGGTTCCCAGTGCATTCTAATTGCACAGCTTCTTGTACCGGCAGCCTGAGCAGAGGAGGGCCTCCCTCACCCCACCAGCCCACTCTCTAGCTGTCCTGGGGCAATGGGTTAACCCACTGCCCTGGGGCAGGGCGCCCTCCCACCCAGTGCCCTCCATGGTCCACCTGGTGGCGCCTGTAGCCCCAGTTGCTGAGGGCACTGGGTCCAATTTCCAGACCTCCCTGGACAATGGGAGCCCTCTTTCCAGTACTCCTCTCCTCCCCTCACCCTCCTCCTGGGCTCCTGCTTCACCCCTACCACACGACCCACTGGCCTCTAAAAGGCTGACCACCATGGCTGCTGCCTGGAGAACACTTTGCTTCTCACCCAAGAGTGAGAAGCTTCTCGCTCAGTACACACCCCACACTTAAGAACAGTGGGTTACACTCTCCCTTTGGAGTTGGGCAAGCATCTACAAGTATCTCACCCGCTCCTGCACGTGCTCCAGAACCAGCCTCACAGAGCCATGAACACAAAGACCTGGCAGGACAGGCGGAGGCTTAGTGGGGCCTGGCAGGGACAGCTTCCCAGCCCTTAGCTGGGGTCCCGGGCGTCCACCCCACTCCTCCCCAGCAGCTGGTGCTGGGATGGAGCATTGGCAACATACACCTTCCCAAAGCCCGGAGAACACCTGAGAACCCAAGGGCTGAAAATCCCTCTGCCTTTGTTTTGCTCTGATGCCCAGCACCCCACGGGAACTACCCCAGGAACACTGTAGCTTGGCCATTCCCACAGGCTGTGCGGGTCAGCATGCCAGAAGCCAGTTTATGGCCTCCAGCTCCCACTTCAGGAAACTCTGGCCTAATCACCCGGCCTGAGAGGATGGGTTCTTGAACTTCGAGAACCACACAAGCCCAGCTGCCCTAGCTGGGCACCAGTGGAGGCTTGGGTCAGAGGATCCCCCTCGCCTTCCTCTCTAGCCTCCTGGAACAGGTGGCGGCTGAGCTGAGTCTTACAGGATCAGAGGGAGGTCAGCAAAGAAGTGGCACCCCAGGCAGTGGGCTCTTGCAAGGGTGGAGGGCAAAGGGCAGGGAAGGCAGCTTGGGAGGTGGCTGCTGTCCAGTGCTGGGGAGCCCATGGGTCAGCTGGTGCCACATCTTGTAGCCTTGAAGAAGAATTGAACTTGATTTCCAATGTGAAGAAAAGTCCTAAAAAGAGCAGATGAGGAGGGACTGGTCAGATTTGTGCTGCTAGGAAAGCCAGGGAGTACATGGGCTTCAAGGAGGCCACTGTGGGGTCCAAGAAAGCCAGGGGCATGGTGTCATTGCCTGCTTGAGGAAGACTGGGGGAGCGGGAAGGAGGGAAGGTCTGGCAGTCTGTGCACCCCACCCTCAGATGAGGACACCCCTGCTCCAGAATCTGGAGACACCCTTTGAAGGCAGCAGCCCCTGGAGCGGTGGGAGCCTCGTCCAAAGGAGTCCCAGAGCTCACACAAGACACCATCAGCAGCCACTGCCGCCAAGCTGCGTTCCTCTCAGCCTCTGACCCCACAGAGGCCAGGGCAGCCACAGGTGGCAGCTCCCTCCTGTTCCTGTCACTAGCCTGGCAGCCTGCCTCCACTCCCAAGTAGAATGGAGGAGGCCCCCATTCTCGGCTTCCTCCGTCCTTCTCAGGTTCCCCTCTACCTTGCTCTTTTTTGTTTACCTGGAGAACTCCTGGAAGCTGCGGCCACTTCCCCAAAGCACCACTGACTGGCCCATGTTCTTCTCCAGCCACTGCTCTCTCTCCCCACCACACTTTTTGGACAAGTGTGATCTTCAATTTTTGAGTCGCCTGCACCCAGACATGTCCTCACTTCCCCCTGTGTCTCCCTGTGCTGTCTGGCCTCTGCCCTGGTGTTTCCATTGAAGCAGCCCTCCCCCAGGGGGCCAGTTTCTCCAGGCCATCTATGGATAACATACTTCTTTACCAACCTTTGTCTCCAGACGGGCTTCAGTCCTAGGCTCAAGAGGATTCACGTTAGGGTCTTCTGATCAAGCAGTGTGACCCTGCCAGCTCAAGGGTATCCAAGCCCCCTGAATCCCACCCCCCACCCCACCCCCACCTCCAGCCAGCCTGGGTGGGGATGTTGCCCTCCCCCCCCCCCCACCTAGCAGGTTTAATCTGGCTCCAGCCGGAACTGCTTTTCTTCTTAAAGCCAGCGGATGGCTGAGGGTTTAGCTTAACAGGATGAGCCATCTGGGGACTGCAGCGTGGCAATCAGGGAACCTGGGACTTGGGGAGAGGGCACACTTCACATACCCAGACATGACCATGATCCCCTCCTTCCACACCCCATGGCTGCTCTTGGCCCTGGAAAATTCCAAACGGGCTGCTCAGCTGCCAGTGGAGAGGCAGCTGAACAACCTTGCTCTTGCTGAGGAGGCCTGGAGGTCCCTGGGGAAAGGAGTGCCAAAAGTGGGGAGCTGCGACCTCCCAGCTGAGGCCTTTGAGTAAGGGTCTGTGTACACTAGGCCCCAGGGGGCGGCCTTAGTGGATCCCTGCCTGAGGCTCCAGCAGCTCTGACAGGGTCGGGGAACAGCAGGATTGGGGACCAGCAGCACCCCTCCCTTGGTGACAAAATGTGGCCTAGTACTTCAGCCAGGCAGGCTCCACTCTGCCCCCTTAAAATACTCACAGAGACCTGTCATCCCAAACAATGGGACCCTGACCTCCAGCTTCCAGGGCTGCACCCCTTGGGAAGGGCCGAATTCTAGGAGAAGGCAGCGTGGTGCCTGTGTGGCAAAACCCCACAGTACACCTAGAGGAAGACATGCCCACCCCCTAGCTTTTCCCTTGTGGCCAGCTAGGCCCAGCCCTTCAGGAGACCAGGCACCGTGCATCCCGTCTAGGGCCCAACGCTGCCCCAGCCCCAGATGGGAGTCAGAGAGGGGCCAGAGATGGGACAGGCTGGAAGCAGGGGAAGAAGAAAAAGGGCTAAGGATGGCTGGAAGGCTGCCAAGGAAGCGGCTGTCCGGCAGCCTGGAAGGGCAGGTTAGGACCGGCGATCTGGGCAGGGGTAGGCCCAAGTGAACCTGGGGTCAGGGGCGGTTTAGCCTCTGGGAAGGAGGTGCTGACGAGTTCCCTAGGTAGCAGCCATCCTGCTTCCCGCTGGAGCGGCGTCTCCTCCTCGGGAGGAGGGCGAGAGGAGGTGGGCGGAGTGACGGGGAGAACGGGGAGGGAGGGACGAAGGAGAGGGAGGGAGAGGAGCTCGGGCGTGGGGGGTGGGGCGACAGTGACGTCACCCCGGAGTCGGTTCTTAAGCGGCAGCCGGTCAAGCCGAGGAGAAGAGGGACGGTCCAAACGCAGTGGCTAGTCGGTGATCCCGCCGCGGCCCGGAGAGCGGCTGGAGCCGCCGCCACCGGGGAAAAAGGGGTGAGCGCGCCCGGGCCGCCGCTGCCGCCCGAGCCGGAGGCGCCTGAGCCGGAGCCGCAGGAGAGCTAGGCAGTCGTGCGGGCCCGGGCCGGGGCGGGGGGCGCGGGCCGCAAGCCCATGCTCCGGCCGCCGCTTACAGACAGTGGGCTCCCGATGCCGCCCGCGCCCCGCTAGGCTAAGCGTCGGGCCGGGCGAGCCGCCGCCGCCGCCGCCGCCCGTATCGCGGGCAGGAGCCTCGGGAGCCGCCGCCGCTGCCGCTCGAATCGCGGGCAGGAGCCTTGGGAGCCGCCGCCGCCGCCCGGCCGGGCCCCGCCGCCGCCCGCGCGCCCCCGGGCCCCCGACACACATGAGATTCTTCAGGCTCACTTTCAAGTGCTTCGTGGACTGCTTCTGACCGCGCCGCCTGTCCGCCCCGCACCCCGCCCGCCGCCCGCCCGCCCGCCGCCCCGACTCCGGCCCGGCCGCCCCCGGCCGGCCCGCGCCTTCGGGGTCCCCAAGCAGCCGGCGCCCCTCGCCGCCCGTCCCCCGGCCCGGCTGCGCCGCCCTCTGGGACCATGGCGAAGAAGAGCGCCGAGAACGGCATCTACAGCGTGTCTGGAGACGACAAGAAGGGTCCGCTGATCGAGCCCGTGCCCGACGGGGCCCCGGCCAAGGGCGATGGCCCCGCGGGCCTGGGGGTGCCTGGCGGCCGCCTGGCCGTACCTCCGCGCGAGACCTGGACGCGCCAGATGGACTTCATCATGTCGTGCGTGGGCTTCGCCGTGGGCTTGGGCAACGTGTGGCGCTTCCCCTACCTGTGCTACAAGAACGGCGGAGGTGAGCTCCCCCGCTTCTTCGCACCATGGACCTTCCCCCGCCCGCTGCCCGCCCCATCGGGGCGCACGGGCGAAGTCCAGGGGGTGGGGAGGGCCTCCAGGACAGTCGGGGGCCAGGGGCCGCCCCTCGCCGGCCCTTGCCACTCGGTGGCCCAGCCTGGCAGCGTCCACCCCAGGCCAGTCATGTGCCTGGCAGTGTGTGGGGGGAGGGGGCCAGCGAGCCTCTGGCCCAAGCCGCGGGGCTGCCCCCTCATACTCCCTGCGCTCCGGGATTGGCCACTGAGGTGGGAAGGCGAGGCCTGCCCCCTGGGGGGGGGCTCCCAGAGGTGAGGAGCCCTGGCTGCCTCAGCTGGTCAGGCACACAAGTGGCACATTGTGTGGGCCCCCCACGTGTGCACACACGAACACACACACACACAATGGGCCACTCTGTCCCTCCCACTCCCCTCCCTTCCCCTCTCTTCTCTTCCCCTCTCCCCCCTGCCCTCCCCTCCTCACCCTCCCCTCTAGCCTGGGCCTGGAACACTGGGTGCCTGAGCCAGGCTTGGGAAGCCTGCGGCCTGGGCTGCCTGGCGCCGCCGCTGGACACACTGCACGCACACCCCATGCCCGCTTCCCGGCCCCAGCCCAGCTTAGCAACAGTGATGGGCGCTCATGTCCTGCGTGCAACTGCAAAGCAGCGCAGGGGTTGGTGGGAAGCCATGGTGACTGGGTGATGGGTGGGAAACTGAGGCCCGGAGTGGAGGCCTTTGCCCAAGGTCACACACAAGAAGGATGCTGGGACCAAGAGCCGGGCAAGCTACAGTGAAGCCCATCCTCTCAGAAGTGGGGAGGGCTGGGCCAGGGGCAAGGGTAGCGGGCCTATGAAGGAGGGGGCAGTGCACAGGAGCTACTGGGGCCCAGCTCCCCCCACCCACCCCTCGACCCCTGGCCTGTGGTCTCTGGCCCTGCCCTGCATACTGCCTCCAGAGCCGGTGGCTTCCACCAGGATGTCTTTCTCTGTCCTTGTTCACTGACATTTTAAGACACCCACACATGCACCCGCTGTCAGAATACTGCCACCCACCCACCCTCCTCCCTGGACCTTCCCACTCGGAGGCCAGTGTGTGGGTACAGAGAAGGCAGGTCTCCCTGTCTCCACCCAAACCGGCAGGCCCTCAGGCCTAAGCGCCAGCCATGGCACACACACGCACATGCACGCACACACCTCGCTGCCTTTCCTTCCTGTACTGCCTGGCAAGCACAGACTGTGACACGAGGGATGGCTTGTATGTACAAGCATATGTGTCTTCCATGCCCATTAGGTCACCTTAGGTGACTGGAGGCAGAAGCCTATGGGCATAGGGCACCTCCTCCCTAGCTCAGGGAGCTGGACCGCAGCACTCCCAACACCGCCCCCCCCAACACCATTCAGCTGGGGCCTCTGAGTCAGTGACCACCTTCTGCACTGATTCACCCAGTGGGAAGTTATGATGGATTTGGGGTGGAGTCCAGAGCTGGGGCTTCACCCTGGCCTCCCAGGGCCTCTTGAAAGCTGTGCTGGCTACAAACCTACACAGCCTAGGTGTGGAATTTGGGTTAAGTCCCTGGCATGTGCGTCCTCCCTCAGGTGTGTTCCTTATTCCCTACATCCTGATCGCCCTGATTGGAGGCATCCCCATTTTCTTCTTGGAGATCTCACTGGGCCAGTTCATGAAAGCCGGCAGCATCAATGTCTGGAACATCTGCCCCCTGTTCAAAGGTGAGCAGCCCCAAGCCTGCCCCTCTCTGCCCTCTTCCTCAGGGACCCTTTCCCTTTACCACTGCTGGGGCAAGACTGGCACCCACCTGAGAAATCTCATCATGTCCGAACACCAGGCCTGGGGTCCATCAATGGCCCCCAAGTTATAAAGGGGAAGCTGGAGACCATGCAGACCGCCCAGTGACCTTGGGCAGGCTGGGGCTAGCATGGGGGATCCAGCCTCTCTACCAGGGCGAGCAGGCCCAGCAAGGCTGGGAACAGACTCTGCTAAGCCCACTCGGTGCAGCAGAGTGGAGCATGGCTGCATACAAAAGACAATGGTGAGAGAAGCTGCCTGTGGCCAGAGAGCTCAGGCCACAAAGCCAGACCAAGGAGCTTGGATAGGAGCCACTGAAAGTTCAGGGTCTGAATGGAAGAACTAATCATGGCAAAGGTCACCTTAGAGACTCTCCTGTGTGGACGGTGTTCCCCATCATCTCTCACAGCCCCGGGGGGGGGGGGGTGGGTTTTACCTCTACTGTCCCGGAGGAGCCCGGGTGGGGAGTAGAGGTGAAGTAACTGGCTAAGGTTGCAAGCCGAGAGAGTGACTGTCTTCCACACTGCCCGAGGTCACCAGAAAGCCCTCCAAGCTGCTGAGTACTGGAGGCCACCATGGGGCCAGGTGGATGCTTGGCCCTCCCTCAGTTGCTGTGGTGATAGTGGGGCCCATGAGAAGGGGCAGGTGTGTGAGGTTAGGTAATCAATTGGACTCTGTGCTCAGATGGGGCAGGGAGGGAGAGGCTCTGCCTACGGTCTAGGGAGGATGCAGGAGGTGAGCCCATGAGCTAGAGCTGATTTTTGGCCAGGGACCAACTGGGGAGTAAGCCCAGCATTGGCATACTTGTGCGAGGGATACTGCAGCGGGCTCTGGCCAGAGCAGAACGGAGAAGGACCTAGTGGGATGGATGGTGAGGAAGGGAAGGACAGCAGATACAGGGAGCAGAATGTTAGAGTGGCAGTGGAAAGCTGGCCAGAGAAGAGCCTGCACAGAAACTGCCCTCCTCCTAGGCCTGGGCTACGCCTCCATGGTGATTGTCTTCTATTGCAACACCTACTACATCATGGTGCTGGCCTGGGGCTTCTACTACCTGGTGAAATCCTTCACCACCACGCTGCCCTGGGCCACGTGTGGCCATACCTGGAACACTCCTGACTGCGTGGAGATCTTCCACCACGAAGACTGTGCCAATGCCAGCCTGGCCAACCTCACATGTGACCAGCTTGCTGACCGCCGGTCCCCTGTCATCGAGTTCTGGGAGTGAGTCAGGCACCTCTGGGCCAGGCCCAGCCTATCCCGCTCTCTGGGCTCCACCCAAGTTCACGTGGGTTGGTTGGGGCCCAGCCGTGGGGCTGATTCCCAGCAAGAGTACTCCTGGGCCATGCCCGCCCTCAGGGACCCCCAGCCCAGTGCCTGGGGGAGCCAGGACAGATGCGCCTTGCTCCTTCAGCACTATTTGTCACTCTGGGTCCCGTCAATCCAGGTGCCTACTAGCCTTGGGGGGGTGGGGTCGCTGCCAGCCCCACCGTCTCCACCCTGTGGCTCCCGGGGCCCAGGCGCATACACCATGATGTGTCCAGGCCTCAGGCTTGGGGCTGCCTGGCCCAGGGGCTCAGGAGTGACCAGCTGGGCATGAGGGCTGCAGGAGCGGGAGGACCACCCCTGGGACAGCTCCCAGTTCCTTTACCCTCTGCTGGCACAGCCCTCATGGGCTCTCCCTCCCCCAGGAACAAAGTCTTGCGGCTCTCCAAGGGGCTGGAGGTACCAGGGGACCTCAACTGGGAGGTGACCCTGTGTCTGCTGGCCTGCTGGGTGCTGGTCTACTTCTGTGTCTGGAAGGGGGTCAAGTCAACAGGAAAGGTACAGCTGAGGGTGACAGCAGGGCTGGGGGGCAGCACTGCCTGGGGGAGTCTCCAATGGGAACTACTGTTGCCAGGGTTAGGGTCGGGACCTGAGCCTGTGGAGGGGGCAAATATTTCAATCCAAGCCACTTGATTCCCCACCCCATGGCTTCGTAGTCTTCCCCACCCTCCAAATCCAGGTCAACAAGCCTTTGGTCCTGAGTCGGAGAGGCCCAGGCAGCAGCTGCCCCTTCTCTGTGTTGGGCATCCCTCCTCCCTCCCAGTTTCTCCCTATTCCTCACTCACCTTCTGAGTCTGTTTGGTCTGTCTGGGTGGACGTGCTCTATAGCTCTTATCTTCTGCCTGCTTGTCTGACCCAGGGTCAAGGGTAGACACATGCCTTCCCCAGAAGCTCTCTGTCAGGTTTGGGAGACAGATGCGTGAACAGATGCATAATAAGACAGTGTGCCGAGGGCCGTGGGGCACAGCCAGGTCCCTGGAGGGCCGGCTGATTCCCCAGCAGGGCCTGAAGAGAAGCCACTTTCCCCCCTGGCAGCCCCGCCTGGATGGAAGGCAGAGGCCTTTGCCATCTGCTTCATTGTTGCTTCTGTCTCTGGCTGGCCCACTTCTAATCCCAGCTACCAAGAACCCCACCTCTCTGCAGAGGATGACCTGGAGTCAGGGACACAGGATGCCTAGGACCTACCTCCAGACTGCTTTTCCACTCTCTGCCCAGGGAGGGCCCTGCCTGTCCCCTCCCTAAGAAGCTGACCTGTGCTTGCCATGGGGCTGCTAATGCCCCAGCCAGGCACCTGGCTTCCTTTGGAAGGAGCTATGGCTCTGAGGAGGACAAGGGGGGCTGCTGGCCAGCCACATTCCTTATCTCTGAACACACTCTCCAGTGTCAGGGGACCGTGGCCTGACCTGCTCAGGCTGCTCAGGCTGCTCAGGCTGGGGCCCCCTAAGAGGGAGGTGGGTGCGATAGGGCCCGTCTGAGCAGCCTGGCACTGCCCCTCCCCCCAGATTGTGTACTTCACTGCTACGTTCCCCTACGTGGTCCTTGTTGTGCTGCTGGTGCGTGGAGTACTGCTGCCTGGCGCCTTGGATGGCATCATCTACTATCTCAAGCCTGACTGGTCAAAGCTGGGGTCCCCTCAGGTGAGGTGGAGGTGGTGGGAGGCAGACCTGGGGCCAGCCCAACGGGGCCCCTCACATCTACTCTTTTCTGGCCCATCTCCAGGTATGGATAGATGCTGGGACCCAGATTTTCTTCTCTTATGCCATTGGCCTAGGGGCCCTCACGGCCCTCGGCAGCTACAATCGCTTCAACAACAACTGCTACAAGTAAGAACCCCTGCCCTGCCCTCCTGCTCTGTCCAGCCATGGGCAGCGAGCAGGCAGCCTGACCAGCCCCTGTGATCCCATGCACCCCAGGGACGCCATCATCCTTGCGCTCATCAACAGCGGGACCAGCTTCTTCGCTGGCTTCGTGGTCTTTTCCATCCTGGGCTTCATGGCTACGGAGCAGGGTGTGCATATCTCCAAGGTAGCAGAGTCAGGTAAAGATCCCTGGGCCCCAGCCCGGCCTCCGGAACAGCAAGTGCTGTCCTTAACGCACCATGTATGTGAACACATGTGCAAATTGACATTCTGAGAAATAAAAAAAAATTCAAACTCAACTTGTCACACTGCTCTGGGCCAGAGGCAGGCCTGGATGAGCAACTGCGGGGCCCAGCTGTTCCAGCCAGCTTAGGGCTAAAGCCTCGTGGGCCAGGCCATGTGGAGTCTTGAGCCCCAGGTCATCCATTCCAAGGGGCTTCGGGGTATGGTCTCGTATCTTCCAGTGTTGCAAAGGGAAGGAAAGGCCTTTCCAGGGTCAGTGGTGACCAGAAGTCTGAACCAGATACCCCACTCCTGTGGGCAGAGGTCCGCTGAGGGCCTGCAGGAGCCTTCCAGCCCCTGGTATGGCACACCCACACAGGGCTGGAGCTGCTCAGCAGCACCTCGACATGAGGGGAAGGGCCCTCGGCTATAGGGTGCTCTGGCGCCGTCCACTGTTCTGGCACCGAGCAGCAGGGGTAGGGGGACAAGAAGTGGGCATAGGCTGCAGGTGTCCACATCCTGCCCCTTTCCCTCTTAGGGCCCGGCCTGGCCTTCATCGCTTACCCCCGGGCAGTCACGCTGATGCCCGTGGCTCCACTTTGGGCTGCCCTGTTCTTCTTCATGCTGCTGCTGCTGGGCCTTGACAGCCAGGTTTGCAAGGGGGGGTAAGATGGCGGGGGCCAAGAGGGCAAAGGGGCTGGTAGGTGGCCAAGGGGCATGGCCTGAGCACCTGGCCACAGTTTGTAGGTGTGGAAGGCTTCATCACAGGCCTGCTGGACCTCCTCCCGGCCTCCTACTACTTCCGTTTCCAAAGGGAGATCTCCGTAGCCCTCTGCTGTGCTCTCTGCTTTGTCATCGACCTCTCCATGGTGACAGATGTGAGTGGGGGCAGGGCGAGGGCTGCCTCTGGCCCCTGGCCACCACCTGCACCTGCTCTGACCTGGCTCTGTCCCCAGGGCGGGATGTACGTCTTCCAGCTGTTTGACTACTACTCGGCCAGTGGCACAACCCTGCTCTGGCAGGCCTTCTGGGAGTGTGTGGTGGTCGCCTGGGTGTATGGTAGGTCTGGGTCGAGGGGCAAGTGGGGCTGTGGTGTGGAGCAGGGGCGGTGGGTCTCCAGCTCGGGCCCTCCTGCCTCATCTCACCCAGGAGCTGACCGCTTCATGGACGACGTGGCCTGCATGATTGGGTACCGGCCTTGCCCCTGGATGAAATGGTGCTGGTCCTTCTTCACCCCACTGGTCTGCATGGTAAGGGCCAGGAAGGCTCGACTGGGTGGGGTGGGGCACCTCGGGCCACTGGCTGATGGCAGATTCTCTCTGCAGGGTATCTTTGTCTTCAACGCCGTGTACTCCGAGCCACTGGTCTACAACAACACCTACGTGTACCCATGGTGGGGCGAGGCCATGGGCTGGGGCCTCGCGCTCTCCTCCATGCTGTGTGTACCCCTCCACTTGCTGGGCCGCCTCCTCACGGCCAAGGGGACCATGGCTGAGGTCAGTTCCCCAACACTGTCCCTCCCTTCTGTTGGGTCAAAGTCTTACCTCTAGACTATCCATTCCACTCACCAGGATGGGCCATTGTACCAGAAGCCTCCGGGCCAGCTGGAGGAAAGGAAAGCTGGCCCTCCAAGGCCTTGGGTCGTGGCAGGGGGAGAAGCCTGTTGTTAGCTTCCACTCTTGCAGCCGCCCAACCTTGTCTCCCTGATACAGGGAGTGGGGCCAGGTCAGTGTCCTGGGAGGAGCAGCCCTGGGCCCTGAGTCGGTGGTAGGTGGTGGTAGTGGAAGGAGGCCAAGGACAAGCAGGTGTCCCTCCCTAGGGGCTCACCATGTCCCTTTCTCCTGCAGCGCTGGCAGCACCTGACACAGCCTGTCTGGGGCCTCCACCACTTGGAGTACAGAGCTCAGGACTTGGAGGTCAGGGGCCTGACCACCCTGACCCCAGTGGCCGAGAGCAGCAAGGTGGTGGTGGTAGAGAGCGTCATGTGACAGGCAGCCGGCTCCCAGTGCCAGCTCTCCCTCTTGTAGCCATAGCAGCCCCTGCTTTAGAGCCCCCACCCCCTCCAGGGGGCTTGCCTTTCCCTGACACTTTTGGGGTCTGCCTGGGGGGAGGGGAGGAAGCACCATGAGTGCTTATAACTAAAATAACTTTTTCCATTTTTAATAAAATGCCAAAAATACCACAACCCACCAAAAATAGATGCCTCCCCCCACCAACCAAGCTGGTGCCCACACTGCTTCCCAGGCCCTGCCGCCTGCCCTCCCCCTAGTGCCTGCTGCCTCTCTGGGCTCTGCCCAGCACACTCTTGGGTGGCCTCTCACCCAAGGCAGCTTGGGGACAGAACAGGAGAGGGGAGGAAGGGGAGGGAGGGGCAGCAGAACCAAGGTGAGTATTTCATTCAACTGGGCTAGACCCCTCTCCCCATCCCTACTCTAGAAGCTTAGAGAGCCAGCCAGCAATGGAACCTTCTGGTTCCTGCGCCAATTGCCACCAATATCAATTGTGTGAGCTTGTGTACGAGTGCATGTGTGCGTGAATATGTAGGGCGTATATAGAGCTCTATCTCTTAGCAAAGGTGAATACCAGGTGTAAACTGTGCCTGTGGGCAAATGAGGCTTGTATTTTGCACATTTTATAAAAATTTGAGGAGAGAGATTTCTGCTTGTATATTTCTAAAGAGAAAACAGCCCCGAGGTCCCTCTCCTTGCCACACCCCAGTCCCTGTTAACCCTTCCTCATTCCTCTGCCCCAGCCAAGGAGTGTGACTTCATAGATCTAATTTTCATAGGCAAAACAAGAGCTTCAAGCCGTCGAGTTTGTGAGTCTGTTGTGTGGGTATGCATGTATAGTCCCTGGCCCCAGACTGAGGTGGAAAAGTGCACAGTAGGGGCCTGGACAGATGTCCCCACTCTGTCCCTCTGCCCACAAGTCACGGGGGTGAGTAGGTGCGGTGTTCTGTCCTAGGGATCTGGGGCTGCTTACCTGGCATGCTCAAGCTTACCCACACCCTGCCCCTGGGCTGGGCAGACTGCAGGGATCTGAGGTGGGCACCAGCCAGGGAAGGGATCCAAGCTTGGCTCCCAGCTTAAAGCTGATGCACTTTTCACGTGTCAAGTCTTCCATGTAGCAGCTGTACTTAACCCACATCTGTGTCATATGTAATCCCAAGACGAGACAGCCGAGTGGAGCCTACCTAGAAAGACTTATCCCACACCCGGATGCCAGCTGGAGGGGAGGGGCTGGGTGAGGGCCGGGGGCCAGCGGGGACATTCTTACTGTGCTAAAAGCCACTGCAAACATAGCAATAAAAACATGTCATTTTCCAAAGCTGGCTCCTGTTCTGCTTCTGCTTGTCTGGGGGTGGGGGGTGGGTCTGGAGGGAGGTGCAGGAGGCTGCCCCACCTTGAGCTGTTTCCTTGGGCAGGTGTTTGTTCTGGGGGACTCCATGCCCAACAGTGTTGCGGGAACTGGGAATAGAGCAGGAAAGGAAGCTGGCAGAAAGCCTTTTCCCCAAGGACCTGACATGCTTGGGGAAAAGGGATATAACAGTATGCTAAAGAGGAACACACCAAGCAGTGCAAGTGGGTGTGAGGTCATGGAAGTTGGGTGGGAAGTCATGGGTGCAGATTTTCCAATGGTTGTCCAAATGCCACACCAAACAGGTGACTTTCCAAGATGCAGGCAGCGAGGGGCAGGCAAGGTGGAGAGGTGAGGCTGCAGCCGAGCCTGGAGAAGGTGGAGGTCACTGGGACCGGGGCACTAGTAGTGCTGGGGAGAGGTCTGGAATAGAGGCCAGTTTGGAAGGCAGAAACAGGGCTTGTGGACAGCTGGGATGCAGGGTTGAGAGGAGTCGGGGAGGCTGCAGAAGACAGCCTAAGCACAACGAAGGGTGGCATTGCCACAGAGACGAGGTTTGGAGGGGATGGTGGTGTCATCCGAGTGGAGACCCCCCAAGACAGCACCTGGACAAGGAGTCTGGAGTTTGGGAAGGGTCTGAATTGAAGTAAGAACTTAGGAAGTTCTCAGCACATAAAGATGGTCCCCCAAGCCCTGAGCCTGGATGAACTCAGCAAGGGCAGCAGAGTGGGTGTGCAGGGAGAGGTGGCCTAAGTAAGCACCGAGCCCTGGGGCTCTGGGACACTCAGAGGTGGCAGAGAAGACAGGGAGCAGCAGTGGAGACAGAGTGGCCAGTCGGGTGGGAAGGACCCCAAGAGTACAGAGCTGATCCTGGAACGTGTGTGAGGAACCCCCGGCCTGGGGGGCGGGGTCAGGGAGGAGAGAGTGATCCGCTGTCAGGTGCTGCTGATGGTCAAGGGGGAGGGGGCCCAAGAACGCTGCCTGGGTTTGGTGACAAGACCATGGAGACCTGGCCGAGAGAGGTTTGGGTTGGGGGGTGTGCAAAAGCCTGACTGAAGTGGGATTACGGAAGGAGGAGTGGGACAATCCCAGTGTCCATTCATAGAGGAGTAAATGAACAAAATGTAGTCTAATCATACAGCGGAGTATTATTCAGCATTAAAAAGGAAAATATGACACAGGCTACAAGGATGAACCCTTGAGGACATTATGCTGAGTGGAAGAAGCCAGACACAGAGACAATCACTGTATGATTGCAGTCTCTGAGTCCTGTCCCGTTGTCATCCGCCCCCCCCCCCCCCCCCCCCCNCCCCCCCCCCCCCGCCCCGCCCACCCTCTTGGAGTTAACAAAAAGAGGCGGAGAGGGAAATGGCTGGTGCCAGGGGCTGGGAAGGAGGATGAGGGCGAGTGGTTTGTGGAGGCAGTCTCAGTTTTACAAGATGGAAAGTTCTGGGAATGGATGGTAGTGACGCACAATGATGTCTTTGATGCCACTGAACTGTAATCTTAAAAAATGGAAGTTTTAGGTTATATATATTTTACCACAACTTAAAAGAACAGGTGGGAAAGAACTGGAGACAATGACTCCATTCAGGTCCTTGTGGGCAGGACGTCAAGCACAGGAGGCTTCAGCGGCAGGTGAGAGCAGGGCCCTCCATCCAGTGTCACAGGAAGGAGGGCAGGATAAGGCATGGGCACAGGGGGTGGCCAGGGCCAGCCCAGTCCTCAGCTAAGGCAGGCCTGGGATGGGGGTCGAGGGTTGTTAGGAGCCTGGTGCTGTCTCTGGATAATCAGTCTGGGAAGAAGGGAAGGGGTGGCCCCTCAGAGAAAAGTGACTGCTCTTTGGGTCCTCCCAGGCGAATCCCTGCTCTTTCTATAGCAAGGCATGGTCCCTTAGCGAGGAGGGACTTCAGCCATCAACTGTACAGCCAGCGTGTACTCTGGTATGGGATGTTGCCATCAGCCATGCTCTGTCTAGGTCACCAAGAACCTGGACAGGGGACAGTTCCCCAGAGAGCTTGGGGAGGTCTTTACAGAGCCTGTGCGGGCACATAGGGAGGTGCCTCCCCAGCAGGCCCAGCCCTGTAGGACACCTGACAACCTGCTCTTCAGACCCAACCCCGGCCCCACCCTTCTCTTAAATGCTTCTCACTCCATAAACCCTCAGCCCTCGCCACGCCTGCAACTTCCAGAACCCCGAGTGCTGGCGGCTCCCAAACCCCCACCCTGGCTCTCCTGGGGTGAAAAGGCCCCTCATACTGCTGGTGCCCCCTGCCGGCAGGGCAGAGCCTGGAGTTGCCAGCAGGCCCGCTCTACTCCCTACCCACCCCAGGCTCACACCAACTCCTTAACTTCTCCACTCCCCCAAGGGTGGCATGCCTTGGCTCACATCTTTGTCACTTCTTGCCAAATGGCCTCTAAGCCACCTGCCACACCACCAAACACTCAGAAAACATCAACATCACAAAAAGAAAAGTAGAGCCCTGACGGGTGTGGCTTGGTTGGTTGGATGTCGTCCTACAAGGCAAAAAAAGGTTACCAGTTCTATTCCCAGTCGGGATACATGCCTGAACTACCAGTTCAGTCCCCAGGTGGGATGCATACAAGTGGCAACCAATCGGCTGTTTCTCTGTCACATCGATGTTTCTCTCCCTCTTTCTCCCTCCCTTCCCCTCTCTCTAAAAATGAACAAAACTTTTTACAAATAAAACTAAAAATAAAGAGAACTTGACAGAGATGGGAGTGTTCGGGCCGGGGCTAGGAGAGCTATGGGCAGGCACCATTTACTCAGGAAGCTGCCCCCTGTAGCAGGAGCTTATGAGAGATGACACTGGGACAGACGATCTAAGGGGGAGACAGGGAGGAAGTGGATCAGCCAGGCCAGCGAGGCAGGGACGCTGGCCTACAGACCCACTCAGAGAGGGAGGATGCTAGGGGAAAGGAACACTCAGGATCAACCAGAGGGGCTGCTGACAGAGGTTGGGCCTCCAGTCTAGACTGGGTGGGCACCTCGCTTGCCATCTCTGTCTGTCACCGCCAGCTAGGCAGCCTGCTCCTCTCTGCTAGGCCCAGGGCCAGACACTAAGGAGGGTCAGAGGTTGCCCGGGGCTGACCAGGGAAGAACTCAAAACCACACTGTCTGGACTCTGGCCTCTAGAAGTCTGCAGAAGGGTGAGGCCCAGGCCATCAAGGAACACTGTCCTATGACCAGCTTTCAGCCTTGGAGTAACAACCAGAGAGTGTCACCTGGGGGCCCCTCCCCAGCAGGCACCACCTCAAGAGGAAGGAAGAAATAAACACTGGAAAAGGGAGCCACTGGCCCAGGCCTGGCCGAGGCAAGAGGAGAATGAGTACAAGACTGGCCATGAGCATCACCATCTTATTGGAACTCCTTAATTCCAAAAGAGAACACCCTCCAACCTGCCCCTCGGGCTCCCCTCCCAGTCCTCAGGGCCAGCAGCCCTGGCCACCTCCGCCCCAGCTTGGTGGAGGCCACCTGTGGAAGCCAGCCTAGGGGGATGCTGAGGGGAAGTCTGCTGGAAGAATGGGCTCTCCAGGCAAACTGGCATGTTTGATATGTACTCCGAGCTGTACCCAACCAATCCAGAGCCCCTCCCTACCCCCCAGCTCTGCGCTGGGCCAGTCGTAGGTCACCACCAAGGGCGAGTCTCCTCTCTCAGCTGGCATTACTCAGAGGTCATCCTGCAAGTCTGGGGCGGGGCAGGGAGTGACTGGTGGCACTCTGCCACATTCTATCTGCCCTAAATGTGATGAACAGCACCCAGAGAAGGCAGGCAAACAAGACCCACTGTTTCCTGAGTCTAAGAAGCTCCTCTGGGTTCAGTGGCCAAACCCCAGGGTGGCAACAGGACAGACACACCCCAAGTGGCCATAAAGTGGAGCCTGGCCAGGGGATCAGAAGGCAGAGAAGGCAAGTATGAGCCTGGACCTCGCCCGGGATGCAGAGCCTTTAGGGGTTAGAGCAAAGCAAAAGAGAGCACTGGGAAGGGCAGAGACTGAGGGTCTCTGTCAGAGCTATCACTCCAGGGAGGGGGAGAAAGAGGCCTCCTTGTAGCCTCAGTTACACACATGCACCACGGAGACATCATAACAACCTTTATTGCCAAGAGAAACTCCACTCTGCCTGCTCCACCCACCCTCCTGCAGGACCAGAGAAAAGGGGCCTTAGAACCCCGAACATCAATGAGCAACAAAAAAGGGGGCTCAACCCAGTGGGAAGGAAGCCCCACTGCAAGGGTTCCAGGCGCCCGCCTTGCACCTGGTTGGCCAGGCGAGCAGCAAGCTGGTCCTGAGCGGGTGGAAATCTGGTCCCCTGTGCGGTGCTAGAACAAGAACTATAAGCGGTGCGGGGCGGGGGGAGGCAGTAAGCGCGGAGGGAGGCCTGGCTCTCAGGAAGCGGGGGGCTTGAGCCAGGCCACAGCCACATGTGGGAAGGAGGGGTCCTCACTCCTCCTTCTTGTCCGTGGGACCTTCTATCACCTCCTAAAAAGGAACAAAAATCACAAAGTACTGAGGTGATATACTCCTCCCCTTGGCCCTCTAGCCCCTCCACCCCAGAGGTCCAGCATGGTACTCATTTTCCCCAAATGACAGGTATCCAGGTGAAGAAAGGACCCCCCTCAGCAGTACCCAAAGGCCTACAAGGGTGGGAGTAGCCTCGTTCTAGTGAAGGCCTTGACCCTGACGCCAGCTAACCCTGAACCAACACCCCATCTTGGGCCCCACCCTACTCCAGCCCCAATGCCCATGGCAGCCTCAGCTTTCCAGTCCCTTCCGAGCCCTAGGCCAGGCTCTTCCCAACTCTACACACCTTTTACAGTTCCTGCCAGTGACTACCCTACACTGAGGCTGCTGGCCCCCTCTGAGGGCTGGGCACTCCCCTTCGACTACTGTGGTGCCCAAATTTGGGCTGCCAAGTACCGAGACAAGCTATCAGAACTCAGGAGTGTTTACTTGGCCCTCAGGCCCAATTTCCTGGCCACCTGCACTTCCAGATGTAGCCAGTCTGAGGCTCAGACCAGGCCTGGGGGCACAGGTAATGGCAATGTCTAGCATCTGCTGGGGTGAGAGGCGCTGCAATGCCCCAAGCTTTTTGCACCCTGCAGCCCCTACAGAAGGCAGGCTGGCAGCTAGTCCTGGAGCATCGCCTGTATGCCTCTGTCTGCTTCTTGATGAGGCCCCTTCAGTGGACTTGGACTGGAATTGAGGGCCCCATACCACAGGCTGAAAGGGGGGGTGGTGTCACACAATGGAAAGAGTTCCTTTCAAGAGCAGTGATTCTGGGCATGAGGCCAACCCCACTGCCGAGACCACCTTAGCAGCAACGGAGAAAGGGGGAGTGAGAAAGGGAGCAGCCCCCCACTGCCAATGCCTCCTGAAGAGCCTACAGCAGGAGAGCAGTGGCCTCCCAGAGCACAGGGACGAGCTGGCAGGGTGAAAGGGGGCCTTGCATCCAACAGAGCGGGCCAAGGCATGCTGACCTGCAGTCTCGTGTGCTCCTCCAACAGGCGGTCATACTCCTTGGTCAGGCCCTCGGACTGCTTCCGCATGGCCAGAGTCTCGTTTTCAGCTTTCTCTAGTTCTGGGGATGCAAGTGATGGAGAAAGGAAAATGAAAAGGCTGGGACTAAGGAGAAAAATCCCGCTTGCTGCTGACACCAAATATGGATCCTTGATCTGTCCCTGGTGGGGTCTAGACCACTCCTCTCAAGACGGCTGCCTTGGAAACCCCGATTGGGGAAGCTGGCCAACAAAACTGGGGGGAATGGGAAAATACCAAGGACCTCCCCAGCCCCTTTAATGAAGGTACCCCAAGTGGCTTTTGGAACCAGCAGTGATTTCACAGAGTGTGGGGGCATGGGACAAACATTCTGAGAACATGGGGATGAGCTCAAGAAGCAGGGCGTGCGCGCATTCCCAGCCTGGAGGCTGAGAACAGGAGAGGTATGTGGGGAGAGGCCTTCAGGAAGGGAGCGTCTGGGAACTCGCAGTGGGGTTTTTGGGAACATCTCAACCAGCTCTCATGCAGTCCCGAGTTCTTTCCTTCCCTACCCACAAGCCCCTGCTGACAATGATGCCAATATGCCTTACCTGGGTGGCCCTAGGTGAGGGGCTCTGGAATTAGTTTGCAGGCCTCTGGGACTCCCAGGGCCGTCCTCAGAGGAACCCCGCACGCACCGCTGAACCACTGAGCCCCACAGGCTGTCTACGCTGGATGAGCGGGGTGCCATTTGTTTGTTTTCACCCAACTCCTAAGCCTGCATGTTTGTCATTAATACTCTGGCACGAGAGCGGTGGCAGCCACCAGAGGAGGCTCCAGACTTCTGGGGCCCAGGGGACACCTGAGGACAATGCTCACTTTGCTTGGTGATGGCCAGCTCATCCTTCAGCTTCTGCAGATCAGCCTCCAAGTCACTGTTCACTAACTCCAACTTCACCTCCCTGGCAGTCAACCCGCCTGCAGTTTCCTAGGAAGAGTGCCAAGGGTCTGGTTACTTGGGAGGAACAGAGGGCAGGGAAGGAGGGGCAGGTGAGGGAGGGAGGAAGGGAGGCACTCCAGCACCGTCCTTCCCACTGAGCTGTGATTCCTCAAGCTGCCTGGGCACTTGCCCCTTCGGAAATGTCAGCATGGAATTGGGCCACTGCTTCTCCCCAACTACTCGGCAAAGGCCAGAGCCAGCAGGGCCACCTGTTGCGGCTCACAGGCCACATGCCCTGCCCACCCTGGTCCCCAGCCCTGCCTCCTTTTCTCAGCCACTCCTCAGAGTTTACCGGCCCACCCAATGACTCAATTTGCTGTCATGTGGGGATTGCTGTCAGTCACTCCCAAGCGACCAATGCTCCTCCTTCCTTCCCCCAAGCTCCACAGCTCACTCTGGCCAAGGAACTCCAAACTCACCCCAGCTCATCCAGCTCTATCCTGCCTCAGAATCCAAGCCCATGAGCCTCCTTCCCAGCTTGGCTCACACCTCACCTCTTCTCACAGGCCTTCTAGGACCGGCCACACCTCATCCCTGCCTTGCCCCCAGCTGACAGCAGTGTTCTTCTGTGCTAACTCACCCATGGGTCACAGCACAGGGCTCAGTTCCCTAGGAGTCTGTTTTATCAGGAAAGAATCTGACCTGAACGTAGCAGGTAGAGGTGAGAGAGCAAAAAGAGCACCCCTACCCTTTCCCCCAGTCCCCCAGGCCCCTCCTACACATGCCCCCACTGAAAACTGCCCCTCTGCCTGTCCACCCAATTCCTCAGATTTTCCAACAACCACAGTGTCACTGATAGGCTCCACTGGCCACTGTGGCCCATAAAGAATGTCACATGGTGGGGTCACGCAGGCAGAACTCACCTTCTTCAGCTCGGCATTCTCTTCCATGTACTTCTTGGCCGCCTCACTAGCACTCTCTGCCTGCTTTTTAAAGGCTTCATTGGAGGCCAGCAGCGTGGCCTGCTGGGAGATGAGAGTCACCAGGCGTCTAAGTAGGCTGTGATTGTTTACAAAAGAGAGAAGTGAGCAAAAGGAAGAAATGGCTGACATGAATTTCTCTTGGTTGTTCCCGCCCCATGCCTGCCTCCAGCCTAGACTTGCCTCCTTGGATTGCCAGGGCAGCCAAGTGAGACACTACAGGCCTGAATCTAGCAACATGAGGGAAAAGGTGAACCAGGAGCTGTCCTCTGCACCATAATGATTAACACTGCCCCCAAACGGCAGGCACAGGAAGTGTGACTGGACTCCCAGGCCGGGTGAGCTACAGGACGAGGGCCCAGAACTGGGCATTTTCCAGGTCAGGACCTGGAGGAACAGAGCCAGAGCGGTGCCATCTTCCTCACTGGGAGGCCAGGGTCACCCTGTGAACCAAGAGCAGCTAGTACCTGGGGCGCTTGCAAAAGGACAGCTAAATCCTCACACCTATCTTGTGAGGTAGGGTGATCATCACCCCCATTTCACGGAGGGGAAACTGAGGCTCAACAGACTAAAGCAACTGGTCAAGGTCAAGAGCCAGAAATGGATATGGCTGAAAGTCCCCACTTCTGTCTGACCCCAAGACCTGAGCTGGGAACAACTACACATCCTAAATTTCCAGGGACCGGCTCCCAGGCCAACTGAGATGGAAACGACTCCTCTCTCTCCACCCCCTTCCCAAACACGTTCTGCAGGCAGCTGCCAGAACACATCTGTTAGATAACATTGCCACACAGAGATCCTCCGGGGCTAGGGGAACAGAAACAAAGCATCGGGGCCAGACCAACCGTGAGAAGCAATCCGGCAGCAGCTGGGGCACGTGCCTCTCCACTTCCTGAAGTTACCCTCCAACGGTCAAAACCGAGGAATGGGGATGGACAGGATGACTTTCCCCACACACCTGGGGCAGGGACCCAGGCCAATCATAGCTTAGAGCAAGCAACAGTATGTGCAGGAGCTCTGGGCTTGAAGAGGGAAACACTCTGCTTTGCTCAGGCCCATTCCCAGGCCAAGTCATTGTATCCAGCCCCACCAGCCAGCCTTTGTGGGGTTCTCACGGATACCTGCTGCTCAGAGAACCAGAGAGAAGAAGCAAGCTCTTGCTGTCAGGACACCCAGGCCAGAGGGCACAGAACCTAGCACTTTCCAGGTCAGGACCTGGACATGCCAGAGCAACCTGGGCCCTGGCAGAACTGCTGTCAGAAACAAGCACTTAGTGGGGAACAAGCTCCATGAGACATGAGACGCCTACTGTGCTTCCTGGTTTCGGAATAGGTTCCAGGGGCCCCTGGCAGTACTGGGAGATCCAGGCCACTGGCTCCTGGCAGGAGGGCAGAGTTTCCAATGACATGTGCTCTCTAAAATTAGCAGCCGGGACCTCGTGGCCCAGGGCTCAGGTTTCCCTGTCTCAGCCCCTGACTGCCCACCAGCCTGCCCCCCACTGGGCTGGAGCCCTGGAGGTGGAGGGAGCTCCCAGGTACCTCAGAAGCCAGAGAGAAGCAAAATCCATGACTCACAGAGGCAGTGGAAGTGACTGGAGGGGCCCTAAAAGAAAGGCAAGTCTGACTAAGCCCCAATCTCCCAGCACGGAGTGCTCAAGCCAATCCCCAGCTGGAGTGGGGAGGGGTCAGGGAATGTGTGCCACCTGGTGGACCCAGCAAGCAAAGCTGGAGAGGTAAGCCCAAGGGTGACACTTTCCCTTAGGCCCGCCCCCAACAAAGCTGGGCAGGCAGCTGACTCGGGCAGAACTCCAGCAGTGTTATGTGTGACCACGGGTGTCACCCTAGTTACCCAGGGAGGTTGGGCCCAGGGTGGTGGTGGCAGCGATGACAGCAGCAGCACAGCAGGGACCTGGCTCCCTTTGGTGCCCTCCCAGCCCATCCCCAGCTATGAAGCACCTTTGTTGCCAAAAGGAGTCTGGGCACACACACACAGAACCCAGCACAAGAGCCGTCCGGGGCCTTCCCTAAGCCTCAGCCTGCTAGGCTCCCCGCTTGAGCTTGCAGCCCTTAGGGTCTCTCCGTCAGTGCAGGGCAAGCACCACCCCCAGCCTTCACATGTGTTTCATGCCATCTTTTGTACCATCCACGTTTTTTCCCTTCCTTCCTGTTAGACCTGTTCCTCCAACCTGGCCCAGGAAGTTTCTGGGTAATTCTTCCCTCCAGGAGCCTCACTTCTCACTGCTCTCCCTCCTGCCAACCCAAGCAACTCCCCTCTCCCCCCTCCACTGCTAAACCTATGCCAACCTAGGCTACAGTCTGGCCAAGCCACCAGCAGTCCCACCAGTGCCACAGCTGCCCAACCCAAGGAACGCCCTAGAGTCCTGGAGGTGTGCTCACTCTGCAGCACTTGGAACAACCAACAAGTCTGCCTTGCAGAATTTTCCCCTGCCCTTGATTCAAGCAGCACTGGCAGCCTGCCAATCTCTTCCTTGACAGGGTTTGTCTCAGTCCAGACCCTTATGCCCAACTGCCTACTAGACCGAGGCTCCTGAGTATCCCCAAAACACGCCTCACACAGCCTGTGTCCATGAGGGCTGGACCACTCCTGCACCTCCCAAGCTCTCAGACCTGCACCCCACCTTAGGCCCCACCCCTCATCTAGTTCTATCCATGTCATCCCATCAGCAATGGGGAGGGCCTTCGCCAATTCTGTCCTGGTTCAAACAGCGACCAACTGGCCTCCCTACCGGACTGTATGCGTCATGATCCATGTCTTGAGGGTAGCCAGAGTAATCTTTCCCCAAGATGACCTGATCGTGTCATCCCTGTGCTTCCATCCCTCCAGCGCCCGTCCTCAGCCTCGGGCCTATGCCTGGCACACAGCTCTCTTCTCTAGTAACACCAAACCACCGGCGCTTCTTGGAACACGTGGGGTTTGCACTGGTCTTGTCTCTGTGACACTGCACTCAGCCCTCTAGTCTGCAATGGCTCCTCCCCTTCTATTTAGGAACTCTTGCTGACAATCTAGTTTGACTCAGCTCAATCACTAGCTGCCCCCAACATGCCTCTCCAGACCACCCAGCGAGACTCCCATCTGGCTGCATTGTTCTCCTTATTTTTCTGCATCATTTGTCTTCTGTCTGGCTGCCCAGCTACAATGCCTTCAGGCCACGGACTGCAGCTTTGATCTCTAGAAAGTACCCCCAAAGCCTTGGAGATAACCTCCCCACTCTCACGTGTGTGACGCTACACCTCGTGGTAGGGCCGGATACTGGTCTGGGGCCCTAGCTCTCCTCCAACCTAGCTGCACTGAGGGGTACACAGAAGCCAGAGCTTACCAGTGCAACAACAGGGTGACAGAAAACAGCAGCAGGAAGGCACCAAGTCAGACCCGTGTGGATGAGCAAGCCAGGCTTGTGACTGCAGTGGTAGCTGAGAAGGCACTCAGGGAAGTATTTATCACCACAGCTGGGGGCAGAACCCAGTGCCCTGGACAGAATCCAGAGTATTCCCACTGGGCCCCAGGCTAAGCCAAGAACAGTACTCCCTAGGCAGGCCAACTAGACCGGCCCAGGAGCTGGCCTTTTAGAACTCTTGCTGCCCCTCCACCATACTCTTGCACCTGCCCTACACTTGCCCATCAAGATCCAGCTCCGAAGCCCTCCCAAACACATCAATGATCCCTTGTGTGTCCCTTGGGGCTGAGTCTCCACCAGGCCCACGATGGAAAGTATTGAGCTTCAGACTCTTTAAGTCTCAACAGCCTTGGAGATGTCAGCCTGGAGAAAAAGATGAGGTATGCGTCTCCCGGTCCTGCTGGTTAGCCTCCACTGTTCTCAGCTTTACCACCCAAGTACTGTTACGCAGTAACTGCTCTTAGCTAGCCATTTCCAGAAAACAGGTCAGACAGAACTCAGGGGCCAAAGGGATATCTCAAAGGCACAGGGCTGACAGAAGGGCCCATGTTCCAGGTTAAATGCACCCAATGACAGAGGGAGAAGCCAGCACATGAACCTTGAGAGAATCCAGATGTGTCCTTGGCAGACAAATATCCCCAAACACCTGATTTCAACACAGGATTCTTGGTAAGATGTTTTTGGGTGTTTCTGGACACTGAGTGGGGCTCTCACACTTTTATGAAAGGTTGAATAAACAAGAGAAGGCAAGACAAAGCCAATGTCTGTATGGACACTAGAGAAACAGAGCCAATCATATCAAGTGGGGGAGAAGTGCCTCATGTGCTCTTTGCACCAATTCTGTCTCCCTCCTGTGGACAAACAGGAAATAGGACAAGAACAACGGGGAAGGTCCTTCCAAGTTCTGAATAGGATATTCTATGGCTTTGGTGGAACCCCATCCCTGTTGCTGATCCTGCCCACCTAGTATTTACCAGGCACCTCCTACGTGCCACTCCCTCAGGTGAGTTGGGTCACTCAGTCCTTGGGATCCCACCACAGCACAGGTAGGCAGGGAGCTCCCCTTCACCCTGCTGCCCCTGTACAAGTGGGAAGCTGGTGTCACAGCACCACCTATTGACTCTCCAGGGTGACTACAGACCTGCCCCAGGCAGGGCTCCCCATGACAGGTGGATTCTGGGTAAATCTGCCCCAGCTGTCCAGGAAAACACAGGAGGCTGCCCTGGCAAAGAACCAAAAGCCAGGTGATGCCCAGGGAAGGCTTTGGGAACTATAATAACAGGGCAGAAGCTACTCCAGGAAACTCTCACCCTAAAGAGCCTAGGGTGATGAAAATGAGGCAGCAAATTAGAACTCAAAAAGATCCAGGGATAGCCCTAGGCTGGTGTGGCTCAGTGCATTGAGTGCTGGCCTGCAAACTGAGAGGTAGCTGGTTCAATTCCCAGTCAGGGTACATGCCTCAGTTTTGGGCCAGGTCCCCAGTAGGGGATGAGCAAGAGACAACCAATCCATGTATCTCTCATACATTGATGTTTCTCTCCTCCCTTTCCCTCTAAAAGTAAATAAATAAAAACCTTTAAAAAAAAAGAAGAAGAAGATCCAGGGATAACTTTCCCACAGAGCTGCTGATTTAACATTTTTTAAAGTATTTTATTTATTTATTTTTAGAGAGAGGGTAAGGGATGGAGAAAGCATGAGAGAGAAACATCACTGTGTGGTTGCCTCTAATGTGTAACCTTCTAGGAACCTGGCCTGCAACCCAGGCATGTGCCCTGACTGGGAATTGAACCAGCGACCCTTTGCTTCACAGGCCCGTGCTCAATCCACTGAGCTACACCAGCCAGGGCTGATTTAACATCTTGGCATACCCCTTTTAGGCTCCCTCTAAGCCCTGGAGCAGAGGCTGTAGAAAATGAGAAGGGGGAAATGCTTCTGTGGCAACTCCAGATGAAGACCCAGATGGCTGTCAGCACCCTGAGGACAGCAAAACCAGCTAGCTAGAGAGGGAGGGGGCAGGGGCATGCAGCCAGTCCTCCCAGCCTCTGCCTGTCCTCCATATTCTTGAGCTGAAGAGAGCCAGTGGACAGAAGTAGGCTGTGTTTCTAGAGTTTTTGTAGTATACCTTCTGGAAACAGGCTGATGGATTCTGTGTAAACTGGGGGAGAGAGACCAGCTGAAAGAGCTCAGAGAACCTGGGCAAAAATATTCCAATACTAGCTGACTCCAACTAAAACATACTGTTAGCCCGCCTGGATACTGGAGAAGCAACCCTGAAGGCATGGCAGGGAGAGGGCTATCACCCGTGTGTGTGCCCCGCATGACCCTAGAGTCCAGAGCAAATAAGGCAGTGCCTCCAGCAGAAGACCTAATGCGCCCAGAGCCCAAGGGCAGGGAGCGGAGTAAAGGATAAGAGGTGGCTTCAGCTGTGCTGTCCAATATGAAGGCCACCAAATCCAAACCCAGCTCCTCAGTTACACAAGCCACACTCCCGCCAGTTAAGAGTGTTTTCATCTTGCAGTGATTGGTTTGAAGGAACACGTTAGTCCCTTCTCATCCAGAACCCTGCTCTACACTCCCCCAACCTCTGCCTTTATGCCACAAAGGCTGGAGTCCTCAGACTCCCCTTTTCTGAGAGAAAGGGGGCTTCTTGAAAGGGTAGGCTTTCAATGAACTTGCAGTCAAGAAGACAGAACTCCTGCTTACTTGGCACCTAGCCCCAAAGGTAATTCACTGTTTGTTCTTAGTGTGAGGAAGAGAATTCTTTGGCCAGAATCAAGTAGCTGAGCAGACAATCTGTATTTTTAAAAGCCAATGCTAGACTTCCAGGCAAGACAGAGGCACAGGTAGATACACTTTGCCTCCTTGCACAACCAAAAGGAAGACAACAACAAATTTAAAAACAAAAAACCAGAACTGCCAGAAAAATCAAACAGTATGCAAGCCCGACAACCAAGGAGTTAAAGAGGGAACATTCACCCAGACTGGTAGGAGGGGCAGAAATGGGCAGCTGGGGCGGAGAGTACTCGAGGCAAGGTGGCGGCTGGAGGGCTGGAGGGCTGGAGGACTGGAGGACTGGAGGACCAGGGCGGGTAAGGCTGCGGTTGGCAGACTGGGCGGTCCCACATTTGTGTGCAGATAAACCAGGAGAAACAACTGGGGAGAAAGACAGATTACACAACCCAGGGTTCCAGTACAGGAAAATAAAGCCTCAAAATCTCTGACTGAAAAATCCCAAGTGTTGGGACATCAGGAGAAACTCCCAGCTTCATAGGAGAGTCTGCTGGAGAGACTCACAGAATCCTAGGACGTACACAAACCCATCCATCCAGGAATCAGCACCAGAAGAGCCCAATTTGCTTGTGGGTAGTGGCAGAAGCAACTGAAAGCCTGCTGAGAGCTGAGCAAGCTGCTCTGTTCCCTCTCTGACCTCCCCCCACATACAGCACCACAAGGCAGCAACGTGGGTTGTCCAGCCCTGGAAAATACCTAAGGCTCCATCCCTTACTATGTAACAGGCACACTGAGCCAAAAAAAAAAAATATGGCCCAAATGAAAGAACAGATCAAAGCTCCAGAAAAAATACAACTAAGTGACAAAGAGATAGCCAACCTATCAGATGCACAGTTCAACCTATCAGATGCACAGAGATAGCCAACCAATCAGGATGTTCACAGAAATGGTTGAGGATGGTCGCAAAATAGAGGAAAAAGTGAAGGCTATGCAAAGTGAAATAAAGAAAAATGTACAAGAAAAGAACAGTGATGGAAAGGAAACCAGGACTCAAATCAATGGTTTGGACCAGAAGGAAGAAGTAAACATTCAACCAGAACAGAATGAAGAAACAAAAATTCAAAAAAACAAGGAGAGACATAGGAACCTCTACGACAACTTTAAACATACCAACATCCAAATCATAGGGGTGCCAGAGGAGAAGAGGAAGAACAAGAAACTGAAAACTTATTTGAAAAAATAATGAAGGCCCTGGCTGGTGTAGCTCAGTGGATTGAGCACGGGCCTGTGAACCAGACAATCGAGGTTCGATTCCCAGTCAGGGCATATGCCTGGGTTGCAGGCCAGTTCCCAGCAGGGGCCAGTTCCCAGCTGGGGATGCACAAGAAGCAACCATACATTGATGTTTCTCTTCCTCTCTCCTTCCCTTCCCCTCTAAAGATAAATAAATAAAATATTTAAATAAAAATCATGAAGGAAAACTTCCCCAATCTGGCAAAGGAAATAGCCTTCCAGGAAGTCCAGGAAGCTCAGAGAATCCCAAACAAGGTGGACCCAAGGAGGAAACACACCAAGCTACATCATAATCAAATGACCCAAGAGTCAACAGACAGATGGATCATGTGGAACTGCAGGCCAAAGGTCCCTCTGCTGGGGCTTCTACAGCAGTTTTCCTCCAAGTAAATCACTGGGATTTTAAGAATACCTTAGTTACTTTTCCTAGATACCAATTTAAACAAATACATTGTAAAGAACAAAAACACAACCCTAAAAGGTAATCAGGGAAGTGTGAGCAAGCACTAATGAGTTTATGTTATTAAGGAGTTACCATAAAGTTCTTGTGAGATGGTAGCTCTTTTCAAAGTGATAAACCAAAATATTATTTTGTCTGTAAACATAGCTGGGATTTGCTTCAAAATAATCCAGAGCCAGGGGATAGTGGGAGATGGGGATAGATAAAACAAGACTGGCCGGGCAAGATTTATTGCTGAAGCTAGGTGATATTCACGGGGACCATTCTATTCTGCCCCTACATGTGTTCGTGCTTTCTACATCAACTAAGCAAGCAGCTGGCCCCCGAGTATCCCATAGCACCATCCAACTGGATGCCTGGGGCCCCAAGGACACCTCAGTTTGCCTGCTTCCAACTGTTTTTGCTTTCTCCCCACATTTTTTCTTTTTATGTCTCCAACTCTTATTTAGCCTCTGCCTGGGGAAGCCGTTCTCCTGACGTGCTCTTGCTGCAGTACCTGTCCTCTCTGTCTCACTCTACTCTGCCACTGCTCCATGCCCAGCCCAGAACGTAAGACCCCTGAAAGCCAAAAGCAGGTCTTCTCTTCTATTCTAGTGGCATAGTCTACCACTCCAGTGGGAAAAAACCCACAAAACTCTGTCACTACTGGGGGTGATACTGATAAAAGCTATCATTTACTTCATACTCAAGTGCCAAGCATGATGCTGCAACCATAACCTGAGTCACCTCGATCCTTACACTAATCACCCGAGAGAGGTATCTTCATCCCTGTTCTACAGGTAAGGGAAAGGCTCAGAGAGGGCAAGTGACTTACCCAAAGTCACACAGCTAGCCAGTAACAGACTCAGGATGCCAACCCAGGCCCAATTCCAAAACCCACTCTCACCATGCCGCATTCGCATCCTCTTAGGGTCCTAGACATGTTTTCACTAGCCCCCCTGGGAGTCCTGCCAACAGAGCTCTGACATGGAGAGACTGAAGCAGGGTCTGTGGAGGGCCACAGGGAGTGGTCATGTCCTGAAGGATCTGAGCATCAGGCCTATATACCAAAGGTGCTATGAAGGCACTAGAATCAGGGGGTGGTGGGATCAGTTTGACATGACAGAAAAGTCACTTGGCTAAGGGAACAAGGCTGGCAGCGGGAAGCCCCACCATGGCAGTGGTTCCCAGGACAATGAGGACAAAGCACTCAGGAGGGGAGATACCTAGGCTGTGAAACAAGGGCAGTTTCAGTTTTACAAGATGAATTGGGTCCTGGAGGTTGGTTGTACAAAGTGTGCACAGACTCAACACTACTGACCTATCCATTTACAAATGGTTCAGATGGTCAACTCAAGGTTATGTGTAATTTGCCACAATTTCAAAAAACACCATAGAATCAAGGGAATCACATGTGGTAAGACAGAAGGAAAGGCAGAGCACCCCCGGGCTTCTGGGCTGACAGTACGCCATCCTGCTGACCTTCCCCTCCTACCCCCTGGTTTCCTCATTCCTTATGAGGGGCCTCACTGGCTGCCCTCCCTCCCGTGTATGCATGCACTGCAGGTGGTCCTCCGGCTTCTGCCACAGCACATCAGCTTCAGAGGCTTGGTGTCCCTGCTAGCTCCTCCTCCTCTGTCTCCCATCAAACCTCTCAAACCTGTTCCCCACTCTCAACTCATGCTACCACACCCTGGTTCAGGCTGCCAGCAGCTCACTCCAGCGACCCACAACTTGGTCTCCTTACTCCCAGGCTGCTCCACTCCATCCCATGCACTGTCGCCAAATATGAACACACAACTCTGACCACGATGTAGCTAGCACCCCTGGAAAAACACAGCACTCTACCACATGGAGAATGAGGACAAACTCATTCAAAATCCTCTAGCCTGTCTCTGGCCACTCCTGACCCATCCACCCTGCTCTGCCTCCCTCCCCAACTTAGCTAGTGCCCATGGACATTTAGGTACCTGCCTACCAGTGATACACATGCAAACACCAACAAAAGAGACAGTAAGGGGGACCTGGACACTGGGAACAGGATCAGGAGGCCCACAAAACCTGGCCTGGCTGAAGCACACACAAAATGACAACTGAGAGGGGTTTCCCACTGTTTCTGGTTATCAGAAAAAAAACAGAGAAGGCAGGCTTGGTGTTGGCTAGTGGGGAATTAGTTAAACCGTAAGAATGCTGGAGAGAGAGAGTGGTTGTTCCAGAACAATGTTCATGATAAACTCAGTGGAAAACACAAGTCCCCACATGACAGTTACAGCTTGACCCAGTTTTTTTTTAATCCCTACCCGAGGATATGTTTATTGATTTCGGAGAGAGAGAACTGCAGAAAGAGGGGATGGGCGGAGAGAGAGAGAGAGAGAAGTATCGATCAGTTGCTTCCTATATGCAACCCGACCAGGGACAGGACTTGCAACCTTTTGGAGTACAGGATGGTGCTCCAACCAACTGAGCGACCTGGCCAGGGCACCCAAGGCACCCGGTTTCCAAGAAGCCTGTGTAATCTGTAGGGAAAGTAGCCTGGTGTGACGGTCACACCTGAAATCTGAGTTCTCAGCTCTGCCAATGTGAACTGGCAGAGTTCCTCTTGAGTTCCTCTCTGGGAACTCAAGAGAAGCTTCTGAATGTCTCTGAACCTCAGTTTTTTCTTCACAGAGCTACTGTAAAGATTAACACATGCTTAGCACATAGAATGCTTAAGAAATGGTAGCTGCTCTTAGGCATAGAAAAGTCCAGAAAGATATACAGCAAAAGTATGTAAGTCAGCAGTGGTAACGGTAGCATTTCAGAGAACTTCTTATTTATTGAAAACCTCATCTTTCAGCCCTGGATGGTGTGTCTCAGTGGATTGAGTGCTGGCCTGTGATCCAAAGGGTCACCGGTTTGATTCCCAGTCAGGGCACATGCCTGGGTTGCAGGCCAGGCCCCCAGTAGGGGGCGTGCTAGAGACAACAGCACACTGATGTTTCTCTCCCTCTCTTTATCCCTCCCTTCCCCTTTGTCTAAAAATAAAATTAAAAAATTTTAAAAACCTCATCTTCTCCCAAGGGGTGTGTGCTGCCAAATGACTTAATCTCCAGATGTACAAAAAAGACTAAAAGATTATAGTCATCAGACTCTTAAAACTAAGACTAATGGGGACATACAGGCAGGGAAATTTTAAGCTTACAGATTGTGCAGGCACGTTCCTACCAAAAGTCAAACAATAACTCCTCCGGGGGGGGGGGGCGGGGGGAAGCAGCCTACTATCCGGCCTACAGCCAGAGGCAGGCTGAAAACCAATGACTTAGTGCTAAGAGATCACAGGCTGGGATTTGAACAGGGGCTCGGAACTAAGCATGAGCTTGGGCTTGGTCACTTAGGACCTGGGTAACTCAGGCCACTCTGTCTCTTTTGGGCTGCCCTTTTTCCAATTAAAAAGGCCCACTGAATTATGAAGTGTTATTAAGTCCAGGCTTCGAGCAGAGCCAGATCCCAAAGGAACCACACAAACAGCTTACATGCACACAGGCAAGGCCGTGCAGCCATCCAGTCTTGGAGATAAGCCCTTCTTTGACCAGATGAGAGCACTTAGGGGGAGAGAGAAGGGATGCTTATCCAAAGATACATAGCTGCTGAAGTGGCAGCACTGGCCTGGCAACTCCAGTCTCCTGACTTCTGATTCCACATCCTTCTTCCTACCCTGCCGGCCCTCCTAAGTGCAAACATCCAGAATGTGTGTGGGCGTGGGCTGTTGATCTATACCCCATAACAGCAGGTACTCCAATACGGTGTGGTAAGGCTATTCACACGCTGGCCTCCCCCCAACTACTCTATCTTCTTTCTGAGGCAACAACCCAGCATTGTTTCATGGAGAGTAATGGTCAAATTTTTGTTGAGCTAAGACCATTGTGTGGGACTCCACAAAACAATTCTCATAATACAACCAAACTTGACCTGCCAAAGAGAAAGAGAGAGACCTCCTTCTCATTCTTTCACACAGGCTTACAGGCAGCTAACAAAAGTTAGTGGTTCATTCGCCAAAAAAAGTACGAAAGTTCACAGGGGCACTTAAGAGAGATTAGCCCGCCATACAGGCAAGTGTATAATGACAGATGAGAGCATTCTTCAAAGAGAAAGAGCTTCAAAAACTGCAGGGTGAGCCTACCATGGTTTCTGAGAGAACGAACCAGGTACACGAGGAAAGTGACAGCACACCAAGGGTTTCAAATGCACATGACTGTGTCCGAGCCTAGATGACGCCCACCCCAGGCAGCGGAACCCCGCCACACAGGGGTTGCCCTCTAGGGCAGTGCACAGGGGGAGATGTGCCAGGGTGGTGCCAGCCAAGCACTAATGTGCATGGGGTCAGCTGACCAGGGATGGGCCTAAGGGTCTGCATGTCTAACAAGCCCCCAGGTCTTACCAAAGCTTCTGGGCTATGGGCCACACTTAGAGTAGGAGACCAGCAATATGGGAGAGCAGGGTTTTTTTTTAAGAGTAAAAATTTCAAACAAGCTCACACATCTGTTGAGCAGGGAATTGGTTAAACATGAGACTCCCTTCACATGACAGAACACGGCATAACGATGAAGAACAAGAGAGGTTCGCATGAGTCATTTGGAAGAATCAGCAAGATATGTAGTTTGAATAAAAAAGGCAAATCAAAGCTGAGGGGGAAAAATCTATAGCACTTGTAAAAGAAAACGTATACATGATGAAATTTCAATTACTACCTGCTGCTATCTCTGGGGATGGGACTACAGGGCGCTCACTTTCTTGCCGAACATTTCTGTATTATTTGAAGTTGGGGGGGGGCTTTTTTTTTTTTTTAACAACGACCAGGTGTAACTTTTGTAATCAGAATAACAAAGATGACAGTTTTGTTTTTAAAGTGTTTCCTGCAAGCAGCATATGGGTTGTATGGATATCAATTCTGACCAGAACATTTCTATGGCTAATGTGCAAAGAGAGAAATTCCTCAAGGGCCACTGCCACCTTGTAAGATCTAACCCCCAGACAGTATATATGCCCTTTTTTGAATGGCTACTAGACAACAGAGAACAAAGCAGTATCGCAAGAGCAAATAGGAACAGTGAGCCCAAAGATCACTCTGTTCTCCCAACCTCTACGCGTCCCTTTGGGAGCAGTGTAGGAACTACTTTTATTTTTTATTTTATTTGTTTATTTTTAGAGAGAGAAAGGAAGGAGGAAGAAAAGGAGAGGGAGAGAAACGTCAATGTGTGGTTGCCTCACACTTACCCCCCATTGGGGACCTGGCCCACAACCCAGGCACGTGCCCTGCCTGGGAATCAAACCGGTGACGCTTTGGTTCTCAGGACCACGCTCAACCCACTGAGCCACACCAGTCAGGGTAGAACTGCTTTTCTTTGAAGCCACCCATTTAGGTTAGAATGGAAACTTCAAACTATTGTGTATCCTGATTGTGGGGATAGCACCTGAATCCACTCATTGGTCAAAACACTGAGCTGAGTGCACATTCATTTGCCTGGTACACCTGGCTAAGCACTGCCCCCTGGTCCAGGTAATCCCTTCCTTGGAAGAGATCCCAAAAGCAAAACAGTCAGGAGAGCGAGATTTCAAAGCCACAGTATATGGGGAATAAGCACCATTCTATCTGCCACCACAGTGACTGCCTCAGAACTCACTTTCTGCACTTTTGGCAGCATCTCTCAAGTGGGGCCCCACAGGGAACCCTACAGGTAGTGCCGCTGACTCCCTCCTGGTGGCCCCGGCCCTCACTAAAGGGCACTAAGGGCTCATCAGCTTTCGCAGTAGCTTAGCCACTAACTCTTAGCTGCCATGAGCCATGACCACGAGTCTTTCAATACCCTCTTTGGCCCTACCTCCATAGCCCTTTATGAACCTACACATACTTTTACAGATGTTTCCCTTTTAAAAACTCAAATCTCATTCGAATTGACCCAGCCATGGATTCTGAGAGGTAGATAAACTACCTGCTTGCTGTTCACTTCCTCCTAGTTCCCATTATCTCCCTGCATCCACTCACCACGACAACTGTCCTCAGCAGAGAACACTAAGCAGGTCAGGGGTAGAGCACAAGCCCCTGAGACAGCCATTCAGGGGAGTTAGGACCCCCCCCAACTCAGTGACACTGCTATACCAGCATGGGGCCCACGCTGTAGCACCTGGTCCATAAGAACTGAATTGGATCTTGGCAATCCTTCTGCTGAAAATCCACATATACCAGCTCAACAGAAGGTAGGGGCAGACTTGAGAGAGCTGGCTCTCTAGGAACGCACAGTAGTCACCAGCGGTGCCTCCTTTCTTTGAAAGTGCACAAGCTACTCTTTCTAGAACATGACTTGAGATCATAATTGGACCCTCCCATTCTATTTACTGTCTCATCTATCTTCTCCCTCCTTTGGAAACTGGGATGCTTGCCTGTCTGCAGTCTTCCAGAATCTCTCCTGCCATACAATTGCAAGGGCCTTTGGACACAATGCCATTGAGTCCAAGTGTAATCTAAGTCATTTTGAGTAGCTGGGCACTCTAGTGTACCTTTGCTCTTCTGAGAGCTCAATCATCTTATCCAAATGCTTCCTTCACCCCTGACCTTCTGCCCACCATTCCTTACTTGACACAGAAACATCAAAGGGGCTATCTTCTCCCCATGTCCTATACCATGTTTCATGCTCCAGAGCTCACGGCAGACTTCCATCTTCCTGGTACTATTCCTAAGCTCTCTCTGTGCGCTCTTCCAGGACAGCCCTTGCTTTTCTGCCTGTCCTTCCTGTCCTTCAGATGAGATCTGAGCTGGCTGGGGAGCCCCGAGTACCTCTGTGGTCCCTGAGACTTGGGATGTCATCATGTCCCGTTTCCCCCACTCCCAGGCAGATGGACTCGGAGTCCTGTTTTTGAGACTTGATCTTCCAAACCTGCCTCCCTTTCAGTCTCAGCCTACAAGATCATCATCTTTTTCAGAGTTTTCCTAAAACCCTGAAATCCTAGAGTGTCCGACTCCTTCCAGCCTTGGCACATTCCAACTCTTGTGATCAGATGGCTCTCCACAAAGAGCTGCCTGCCCTTTCCAGCGCCACCCTTGCCACTTTCCAACTTTGACCCAGAGAGGGCAGGCTTACCTGAGCAACTGACTTTTTTTTTTCTGAAAAACTGAAACCCAGGTAGTTATTCTAATGCCTAATGAAAAAGGGTGTCCAGGAGATGGGCACTGGGAGATCCCAGCCCAAGGATCCACACACTCACCCTGCTTCTGGGTATCTGCACAGCGAGCTGCTTCCCAATACTTCTGGAAACCCTTGGCCTGAGTGTTACATCTACCCCTGCCAGTCAGCATTCTTGAAAGTGGCCAGGTCCCCAATCAGAACCCCTGTAAGCAGGAGGCAGTAAACCAGCCCCAAGCTCAAAGGGGTGCTTTCTATCTCTCAGTCTAGTCTTACCCAACTAGCCAACCCTATGGCCCTGCTCAAGGCATTCAATCTTATCAAAATAAAAAAAAACACCAGCAAAACTCAGACCATGGTGGAACACAATATGCTCTCACTGTTCCCACAAGGGTAACATCTGGAAAGGCCCTAGGACACAGTCGGTCTCAGCCTTTTCATGTTGTTTCTGCACACTCTTCCCAGGGCAAGACCCCATACACAAAAAGCCTGTTTAATTGGTCCCCTTTAACTTTAAACTGGGCTTCAAAGGGCCTCTCCCAGAGGAGGGAAACACCTCACTTATGTCATGCTATGTACAGAGAGATGTGTTTGCCCTAAAAGAGCATGTGGCAGGCCTCTGGTTCAAGGCCACAAACTGAGGAATCAGTCACAGGCTAGCTCAGGGGTCCCTTGCCCCTCCCCACTCACAAGGACAGCAGCAGGGAAAAACCGGCAATGTAGAGATTCCTCTGGGCACGGAAAAGCTTCATATGGAAATGTTCCATGGCTCCCGGGTTGTTCTGGAGGTTCACCTTCTCTGTCACATCGTCATACTTCCTAATCTCACGTACGGCATCTGCAGTGGAAGAGAGGAGACACAGGGTTTAACTTCCTCTGGACGAAGTCTGGGCTGTCCAGCTGAGACAGTGAGTCTCGGAGGCCTTGATTCCCTCAAATCATCTCCCTTTACCACTCCTTCTACACGCACCTCGGGGGATGCCTGTCAGAGTGCTATCCTCAGACCCTTCTCTCCTCCAGCTTTTCTCAGCTCCCTCCCTGGCTCCATTCTACAAGGGCCACAAGCTTGCTCTGTCTCAAGATGCTAGCCAAGTCTGAGGCATGACTAGCCCAGAACAGCTCTCTTTTCCCACGGTTCCACGCAATGTCTAGTTCTGTTTATCTCAAGTCAGGCAGGCCAGCAGCCACCCCAGATAAGCCAGGGTGGTCCTGCTTACAGTAATGTCTGCTAAGGAGACAGGAGCTGTCTAGGAGACAAGGACCAGAGGATGCCTGGTAAAGATTCAAGGATTTTTGTTTCTAAGCTTTATAACAGATTTTATTCGAATTAAAAAAGGAGCTCATGCTCATCGAAAGTTCAAACATTCCAGAAATGTAGAAAAAGAATCCCATGGCACAATCACCAGTCGAGTACACAATATATGGCCATCTTATCTAAAGCTGCCACTTTCAGTCACATTACCTATGTCATTTTGATAATACACACCTGTATCTGAAATTATCCTAGTTACATGTTTATTGTCTGTCTCCCCCAAATTAAACTACCAACTCCTCAAGGACAGAAAACTTTTCTACTACATCCCAGGCCACAGCACAGTTCTAGATTCACAGGGGGCATGCAAATAACTGCAGAATGCTGAAAAGCCTCTGCTCTTTAGAGCTGCTAGACATACAGTACTTTAGTTTATAAATATTTTTACATCTATGTTTGTAAAGTGGAAATGGAAACACCCCATATCTACTGTTTTCTCCCCAAACCTGAGACATCTTTTTGAGTCAGTACATGAAGACCTACCTAAAGAGGGCCCTTAACAGACCCCCATATGAGGGGCAAGGTATCACTGTATGGGTATTATTTGATTCTTAATTCCTGTCTTGAGACTGCTTGGTTTTTTAGCTGATCTTCCATCATAAAAATGTGCCTTCCCTCACTGGTGCCTTTGTGTTAAATCTGTATCGTAAAGCAAGCAGTCTCTAACACTGTCAGCAGGTGTAGGAAATGGACAACTCACCTATTTTCACAAGAGACTGTGGGTTCCTGTCTTCCCACTTTCCTTTGTGGAATCCTACCCCCAAAGGCATGGTATTAAGAGGCAGTGATTAGATCATGAGCGCAAGGCCCTCATGAATTGGATTAGTGCCCTTATGAAAGGGTCCCCAAAGAAATCCCTCACCCCCTTCTGCCACGTGAGGGCACAGTAAGAAGGCAGTCGTCTTTCAACTAGGAACAGAGCTCTCATGAGACATGAGTTCTGCTGGCACCTTGATCCTGGATTTCCAGCCTCCAGAACTGTTCAAAATAAATGTGTTTTTTAAGCAAGCAATAAAGGTATTTTCTTAAGATTTTTATTTCTTTATCTTTAGAGGGGAAGGGAAGGAGAGAGGGAGAGAAATGTCAATGTATGGTTGCCTCTCATGCATCCCCTGCTGGGAACTGGCCTGCAACCCAGGCATGTGCCCTGACTGGGAATCGAACCTCTATAGTCTGGTTCGCAGGCCCACGCTCAATCCACTGAGCTACACCAGTCAGGGCCAACAAAGGTATTTTTGATATAGCAGCCCAAACTAAGACACAGAATTTACGGTAAAACATTCATATCCTTGGATTTATCAATTTCACATCTATGAATTTATCCTAGAGAAGCACTCACATAAATTTACAATATCAGGATGCCTCTAAAGAAGGAATTAAATTAGAATATAACCATATGATAGAATATAAGCATACTTTATTTTATTGCACCTCACAGATATGGAGTTTTCATCAACAATGAAGCAAGACCCTTCACCAGCAAAGAGATTATGACTCACTGTAGGCTCAAATGGTTAGCATTTTTTAACAAAGTATTTTCAATTAAGGCATACACATTTATTTTTATGTTTATACACACAGGCTGCAGTATTGTATAAACAACTTTTATATGCCCTAGGAAAACAAGAAATGTGTGTGACTCGCTTTATGGTCTGGAACTGAAACCACAGTACCTCTGAGATCGCCTGTACCGTCAGCCCTCTGTAGCTGTGTGTTCCACATCTGTGGATTCAACCAACGCAGATCAAAAATATTTGGAAAAAAAGTTACATTGTTACTGATGTGTATTGTGTAGTTAGGCTTATGATGGTGTTTCTGTACTGAAAATGTACTCATGTTTTTTTTGTCATTATTCCCTAAACAATACAGTATAACAGTTATATAGCATTATATGCATTAGGTATTATAAATAATCTACAGATGATTTAAAGTATACAGGAGGATGTGCATAGGTCATATGCAAATACTACACCATTTTACATAAGGAACTTGAGCATCCACAGAATCTGATAATCACAGGGATCCTGGAACCAATTCCACAGATACCAAGGGACATTTTGTATTACACAATCTTTAAAAAGAAGGAGACTGCTATAAAAAGATGTCATAAGATATAGTAAGTGGAAAATGCACAATTCAAAACAGTGTATAGTATATTAATAAAGACATTAGCATAGAAACTGCCTATGGAAATGTACAATAAAGTATTAATAATGGGGGGACTTCCGGTCAAGATGGCAGTGTAGGCAGACATGGCTCACCTCTTTGCACAACCACATCAAAATTACAACTAAAATATAGAACAACCATCACTTAGAACTGCCAGAAATTGAGTGGAATGGAAGTCTGACAACTACAGAATTAAAGAAACCACATCCATCCAGACTGGTAGGAGAGGGTGCAGATGCAGAATGGGCTGGTCCCACACCCATGTGTGGTGGATAAAAATTTGGGAGGGATATCTCCACCCAAGCTGTTTTTCCATATGAATGGCTGGTCTTGGCTCGTACTGCACAACTTCCTAAATCCTCTCAAACAAGCAACGGCTGGCCTCAGTGAGTCCCAGGCCCAGCTCTGGCAGCAGCCAGCCTAGACTCACAGTTTCACTTCATCTGGGAATCTCCAAGCCCAGCACAAATTGCTTTACACCTCAGGTAGGGTGGTCCAGAACAAAACACAGGTTGGGGCTGACCTTCGTCTGCACCACCTGGGAAATCTCAGGGCCAGCGTATCCACTGGACAGCTACAGGCCATGTCAGAGCACCACCACCCTGCTTCTGCACAGCTGATCCTCCACAAAGGGCAGAGTTTGGTGGTCAGTGGTCACAGCCAGTCCTTGTAGCTTACTGACCTGGGTAAATCCCCCTCATTGATCTGCCAACAGCACTCAAGGCTCAACTACAAGAGGAGGGTGTACTCACCCCACATGATGGCTGCACCTTGAGTACCCCCAGCTTGGGTGATAGAAGAGGCTGTGCGCTACAGGACACCTACCACATCAGGCCATGCCACCAAAACAGGGAGTCAAAGCAGCTCTACTGAATACATAGAAACAAACACAGGGAGGCTGACAAAATGAGGAGACAAAGAAACCTGGCCCAAATGAAAGAACAGATCAAAACTCCAGAAAAAGAGCTAAAAGACATGGACATAAGCAATCTATCAGATGCAAGAGTTCAAAACACTGGTCATAAGGAAGCTGAAGGAACTTAGTGAAGACCTCAACAACATACAAAAGATCCAGTCAGAAACAAGGGGTACACTGATAAAGAACAATTTTCAGGGAAACAACACTAAAGTAGATGAAATCGAGAATCAAATCAATGATTTGGAACATATGGAAGGAAAAAACAACCAATCAATACAAGAATAAAGAATCCAAAAAACAAATGAGGATACTATAAGCAGCCTCTGGGACAACTTCAAGAGGTCCACCAGTCACATCATAGGAGCACCAGAAGGAGAAGATAAAGAGTAAGAAATTGGAAATCCCTGGCTGGTGTAGCTCAGTGGATTGAGCGCGGGCCTGCGAACCAGAGGATCGCAGTTCGATTCCCAGTCAGGGCACATGCCTGGGTTGCAGGCGGGTTCCCTGCAGGCCAACTCCCAGCAGGGGACGCACAAAAGGCAACCATACACTGATGTTTCTCTCCCTCTCTCCTTCCCCTCTAGAGATAAATAAATAAATAAAATCCAAAAAAATAAAAAAAAAAAAAGAAATTGGAAATCTATTTGAAAAAATAATGAAAGAAAATTTCCCTAATTTAGTGAAGGAACTAGACATGCAAGTCCAGAAAGCACAGAGTCCCAAACAAGATGGATGCAAAGAGGCCCACTCCAAGACACACCATAATTAAAACGCCAAAGGTTAACAATAAAGAGAGAATCTTAAAATTCGGCAAGACAAAAGAAGTTAGTAACCTACAGAGGAGTTCCCATAAGACTGTCAGCTGATTGATTTCTCAAAAGAAACTGCAGGCTAGAAGGGACTGTCAAGAAATATTCAAAGTCATAAAAAGCAAGAACCTACAGCCGAGATTGCTCTACCCAGCAAAAGCTATCATTTAGAATCGAAGGGCAGATAAAAAGAGCTTCACAGACAGGAAAAAAACTAAAGGAGTTCATTATCACCAAACCATTATTATATGAAATATTAAAGGAACTTATTTAAGAAAAGAAAGATCAAAACTATGAACAATAAAATGGCAATAAACACATACTTATCAATAATTGAATCTAAAAAACAAACTGAGCAAACAAGAACAGAGACAGAATCATGGATACGAAGAGCATTTTGATAGTGGCCAGATGGGAGGGGGGTGTGGAAGAATGGGTGAAGAGGTAAGGGGATTAAGAAGTACAAATAGTTACAGAACAGCCATGGAGATAAGTACAGTATAGGAAGTGGAGTAGCCAAAGAACTTATACACATGACCCATGGACTTAACAATGGTGTGGGGATTGCTTGAGGGAGTGGGGCATGCTGGGTAGATGGGCACAAAGAAGGAAAAATGAGGACAACTGTAATAACATAATCAATAAAATAAAATTTGTAAAAAACCATGACCCGTGGCTCAGTGGAATTGAGTGCCGGCCTGTGAACCAAGAGGTAGCTGGTTCGGTTCCCAGTCAGGGCACATGCCTGGGTGGCAGGTCAGATCCCCAGTAGGGGGGGGGGTGTGAAAAGCAAGCAATGGATGTATCTATTGCACATCAATGTTTCTCTCCTTCTCTTTCTCCCTTCCTTCCCTTCTCTCTAAAAATAAGTAAATAAAACCTTTTAAAAATGAGCATTCATGATGGTTATCTGTGAGATATGAAATTATGGGGGACTTCGACTTTCTACGCTTTATTTCTGAATTTTCTGAAATGTCACTTTTTGTTATTAAAAAAACATGTTTCTCTACACTGTCATCTGCATTTAGGAACCCACCACCTTACAGACCACCTTGGCCAATGGCAAAGTCAGATGGAGGATGGGGATGTTAGGCCATACTAGCCCAAGTCATGCAAGAGAGTGCTTCCCTCCCTATCTCAGGCCTCTAGCCCAAAGCAGTTAACCCTAGACTCTCATCAAGCCCACTCCCCAGCTGGATCTGCCCAAGGGCCCTCTCAGTAAGACTTGAGGCCAGCCAGGACTGCAGCTATAGCTGGTATGCCTATTACCTTTCACTACTCCTTGCTAGTAGCTAACATATATTTGTAGAAGCTGCTGTAGAGCTCTCTGAATTACAATTCTTAACATTAGGGTAGGAAGCAGCTTGTCATCCTAGCCAGATGTCTCTCTAGAACTTTCAAGTAATTTCCCAACTCCAAAATAGAAAGGTGCCTTTGCTAACTAATGGGTTCCCTTCAAAGGGCTTCCCTGGCCCACTCAGCTCAATTAGGAAATGGAGAACTCCTAGAGCCTAGTTTGCAGAAGGTAAGGCCCTGAGGAAATACCCTCAACAGGTCTCCATCCACTCCAATTCTCACTCCAATCCCCATTCAAAACCAAAAACAACGCTGGCTGGTGTGGCTCAGTGGATTCAGCACCAGCCTACAAAATGAAAGGTCGCTGAATCAATTCCCAGTCAGGGCACATACCTGGGTTACAGGTCAGGTCAGGTCCCCAGTTAGGGGTGTTAAGAGGCAACCACACATTGATGTTTCCCTCCCTCTCTTTCTCCTTCCCTTCCCCTCTCTCTAAAAGTAAATAAATAAAATCTTTTTTTAAAGCGAACTTCCAGCCAACATGGAGGCATAGGTAGATTCATTTTGCTTCCTCACACAACCAAAAGAAGGATAAAAACCAATTTAAAAACAAAAACCAACCAGAACCACCAGAAAACTGAACTATATGGAAGTCCGACAACGAGGGAGTTAAAGAAGAAACATTCATCCAGACTGGTAGGAGGGGCGGAGATGGGCATCCAGGGTGGCGAGGACAAGTGACAAGGCCGTGGCTGATGGAACCCATCAGTCCCACATTCACGTACAGATAAGCTGGGAGGAACAACTCAGAAGCAAGACAGACTGCACAACCCAGGGTCCCAGTGTAGGAAACTAAAGCCTCAAAACCTCTGGCTATAGTAACCTGTGGCAGTTGCGGGGTGGGAGAAACTCCCAGCCTAACAAGAGAGAGCGTGAGGGGTCCACAGGACCCTAGAACATACACAAACCTACCCACTCAGGAATCAGCACCAGAAGGGCCCAATTTGCTTGTAGGAAGTGGGGAAAGTGACTGAAAGCAGGGCAAGAGCTGAGTAAGCGGCATTATTCTGTCTCTGACCCCTCCCCACATACAGCATCGCAACACAGTGACATCCATAGCCCCACCCTGGAGAATACCTAAGACTCCACCCCTTACTACATAACAAGCACACCAAGACAAAAAAAAATATAGCCCAAATAATAGAACAAATCAAAATTCCAGAAAAAGTACAACTAAGTGATGAAGAAATAGCCAACCTATCAGATGCAGAGTTCAAAACACTGGTAATAAGGATACTCACAGAAATGGTTGAGTGTGGCCACAAAATAGAGGAAGTAGTGAAGGCTATGAAAAGTGAAATAAAGAAAAATATATAGGGAACCAACAGTGAAGGGAAGGAAACTGGGACTAAAATCAACAATTTGGAACAGAAGGAATAACTAAACATTTAACCAGAACAGAATGAAGAAAGAAGAATTCAAAAAAAAAAAAATGAGGAAAGGCTTAGGAACCTCTGGGACCACTTTAAATGTTCCAACATCCAAATTGGGGGGGAGGGGAGAGGGGCAGAAAAAGAAGAGGAAAAGCAAGAAATTGAAAACTTACTTGAACAATAAAGAGCGTCCCCAACCTGCAAAGGAAACAGACTTCCAGGAAGTCTGGGAAGCTCAGAGTGTCCCAAAGAAGTTGGACCCAAGGACACATGCACCAAGGCACATCATAATTACATCACCCAAGATGATAGATAAGGAGAGAACCTCAAAAGCAGCAAAAGGAAAGGAGAGAGTTACCTATAAAGGAGTGCCCATAATACTACCAGCTGATTTCTCAAAAGAAACCTTACAGGCAAGAAGGAGCTGGAAAGAAGTATTCCAAGTCATGAAAAGCAAGGACCTACATCCAGGATGACTCTATCCAACAAAGCCATCATTTAGAATGGAAAAGGCAGATAAAGTGCTTCCCAGATAAGGTCAAGTTAAAGGAGTTCATCATCACCAAGCCCTTATTATATGAAACGTTAAAGGGACTTATCTAAGAAAAAAAAAAACAAGATCAAAACTATGAACTATCCTGGCTGGTGTGGCTCAGTGGACTGAGCTCCAGCCTGCAAACCAAAGGGTCGTTGGTTTGATTTCCAGTCAGGGCACATGCCTGGGTTGCAGGCCAGGTCACCAACAAGGGGCACATGAGAGGCAACCACACACTGATGTTTCTCTCCTCTCTTTCTCCCTCTCTAAAATAAATAAATTAAAACCTTAAAAAAAACATGAATAGTAAAATGACAACAAACTCACAACTATCAACAACTGAACAGGAAAAAAAGCAAAAGCAAACAACTAGAACAGGAAAAGAATCACCAAAATAGAGATCAGACGGAAGGTTATCAGTGGGGAGAGGGAGAATGGGGAAAAATTACAGGGAATAAGAAACACAAATGGTAGGCACAAAAGAGAAAGGGGGAGATTATGAATAATATAGAAAATGAAGAGGCCAAAGAACTTGTATGTATGACCCATGGACATGAACTAAGGTGGGGAATGATGGTGGGAGGAAGGCTACAGGGGGAAGGGAAATAAAGGGGAGAAAAATGAGGTAATTGTAATAGCATAATCAATATATTTTTAAAAAGTAAAAGCACATGGAGAGCCTGGCTTTTCATGCTCAGGGGATGATATATATATTCCCTATAGGAGAGAACCCTGATTGGAAAGAGCTCTCTCTCGGAGACTCGCCAAACATTTCAACAGCAAGGTATGCAGGCAGCTGGCACCCACATTACATGACCAGGAACGCACCTGGCCTGTTCAGAAGCAGTCCTGCCTGAACATATCCCGTCAGGCCCTGAGACATTAGGAAGAAATGTCCAAAACAGCAGCTAGTGGGTAGGGCCATGCAAGTTCCCCTAAACTCCACCTCCCTGCCCTCCAGCCCCTACTGTATTTCCACTGGAGACTAAAAACAGAGAAGTGCTCTGAGCTTAAGCAAGCATCACATCTTGGAGAGAGAACCACGATCTGTGGCAGACCCAAGCCAACACTTTGGGAGTCCAAGCAGGGAGACGTACTGATCACTAACCAGAGCAAAACATACATTTAACAGCCAGACGAGAGCTTCACTAATTCCTCTGGTTTCTGAATAATCATGCCACCAGTACACGGCAAAACGTTCGCTTTCTATCTTAGCACCACCAGCCCCAGGCCCCATCCCTGAGTATGCCCTAGGACCAGTTTATCTTTCAAGCCCTTGCTGGTGTTCACCTCAATGTGGGGTTTATAGAACCTCAGTGCTGGAAGAACATGGAAAGTCCTGACGTTTGACCCAGATCCAGAAAGGTCCGAGATCTGCTCCCTAGATATACTGCCAGACCTCTTCATCACCCCTATACTACAGGACACAGCAGCTTCCTTCCCAGTTAGGGTTCTTGTCTACTGGGTCACTCACTCCCCTAATCATGACCTATTCCAGGTTGGAGAGACTGATGCTACTGAGTGACTGGAGAACAGCACTACTTAGACCAAAGTCAGCATGCGCCAGTTAGTTTCTCTTGGTTTCGATTCTGGAACATCCTCAAGGAGCTGCCCAGACACATGAGGTGGTCATCACAGGGTCCACAAAAACTGCTAGTTAAAGTGAAGGACCTACCAGCAGTACCCCTCTTCATGGGTGAAGGGAGTCTCTTCCCCAAGAGTAAGACAGGAACACTTAAGTAGTCTGTCTCTGAGAAGCCAAAGCTATACAGTACATGTGGAACATGGCACAGGGCTTTGCTGCCAAGGCCATGGCAAAGGGTCTAGGTCAGGCAGCTACTCTCAGCCACAGCTCACTCACCAATGAACAGCAACACAAGGATGACAATGAGGACCACGAAGAAGGTGTTACTATAGGCCACTACCAACTCCATCAGGCGGGACTTGAAAACCTTCTGCCATCTGTGAAGAAAACAAAAGAAAGGGGCTGTAGAAAAAGAACACACTTGGGATCAGAGTCCTGAGAATATAAACTCAGTTTTGCGGTCTTCTCCAATGGTCGAATACCCCATACAGACACAGCCTCAACTGCTTGCACTTTTCCAATTTATGGCATCCACTGAAGAATATTTATTTTTAAGATACTTTTCCACACATAGAAAGTTCTAGAAAACCAGTTTTAAACACTGGTAGTCTCTGGGAAAAGAAATGGGAATCTCACCTTTCACTGTATTCCTCTATGTAGTATTCAAACTGCTTGCCACATACACATTATTTCTTTAAGTTGTTTCTCCATATGACCAAGCTTGGTTCATCTAGAATCCCACCACCCTGGATTATTATGAAGCAGACCCAACCTCCCTTCAGTTCCCTCCACAAGTATTTAGCATGTAGCTCTTTTCAGAGAGCTTTTAAAAATGGTTAATGTAAGCACAACACCATCACCAAACCTCATGAAAATCAGTAAATACGCTAAAGAAATTTTTGAAAAACACACACACACACAGGAAAGAAGAAAATCAGTAAGAATCTCTCATTATTAAACTCAGAATCCCAAAGTCCAATTGTCACATTTCTTAATAGCTGGTTTGTTTGAATCCAGAGACAAGTTTCCAGTTCCGCATTTAGTTGAGAAGTATCTTAAATCTCTTACTCTATGAGCCCTTCCCTTGCTCTCATTTGTTTTCTTTCCCAATTTACTTTATGTAGAAAGTAGGTTATTTATCCTACAAAGCTTCTCAGATTCCAGCTCCAAGGGGGCCTCTGTCTCTGTATTTCCTCCAAGCTGAATGAGGTGTGAAGATTCAGATTAGGCTTCTGGCAAGAATATTTCTTAGGTGGTGCTGAGTAATTTCTTTTCTTTTAATTTTATTTATTGAATTTAGAGAGAAAGAGGAAGGGGGCAGAGAGAGAAACATCAATTTGTTGTCCCACTTATTTATGCATGCATGTGCCCTGACCAAGGATCAAACCCACAACCTTGATGAATCAGGACACTCCAACCAATTAAGCTACCTGGGCAGAGCTATATATTTCCTATTGTATCACATCAGGTATTTTTCATTAAAAAGTTTTTTTAAATATCTGTGGAGACTCAGCCTTATTTGTAATGTTCTAATTTAAGTCAGAATGTATTCATATGCTATGTGCAATTAAAAATTAATTTCCAATTAATTTCCAATTAATTTTTAACAGGTCTTCTATTCACGGAAAGGGAATATGGCTTCACCCTGAATAGGCTGAGTAATGCTCATGAGGCTACTACATAATGCCAGTGAGACTAGTTAGTAGGACAGAAGTCACCAATTCAGCAACAACATGACACTGTGGTGCAAGTCTTCTGGATCCCACATCGTCATCCTCCAAACCACAAGGATCCAAAGGAAGGCAGAAGGGCATCATTCCCAGGACCTTAACCAGAGCTAGGCCTTCTCCCCTCTGGTACATTCATAAGGCCAGAAGGCAGGATGCACAGGAACTGTGTAGAAGGTTGGCAATAGTAAACACAGCCCCTGCCACCTGCCACCTCAGACACAGTCTACCTATTTCTGCCTGGCCCCAATTCCAGGGTCCACACATAAGTTACAAGTCTGGGCAACAGTCACCTTCTTACTTGCTTGCCTGCTTGCTCCACAGGCCATACCTTTTGGGTGAAATGAAGGGAATGCAAAGAAGCAGCACAACAAAAACCTCTGCATAGAGGAAGGTGGCAACCGCAGTCCATTGCAGACTCATCCTGTTGCTAGAAGGTTTCCAACAGGAAGATGTGAGCTTGTTTCCTACAAGGCACAAAAAAAACAGGAGTCGTAAAAGCTGGACAGCCATGCTAACCTGGAAACGGGGCTCACTCAGCACGGAGACCTGAGCATGAATGCACAAAGGCCTAACCAACTTCCACCTGCCGGGGCGGAGTTACTTCGCTGCCCTGCAGTTCACGTGGTATCACGTACAGAGACACCTTTCTGAACTTTCCCCTTGGAGCCCAAGAGACTCCTTGTGCCTCTTTAAATGGGAATGCGGTTTTAATGAGAATTATATAGACAAGAGGAAATTGTCAACATCCACCACGCCGCTCCCTTCCCAGCCACGGGGAGCTAGAGGCTCCCGGCTCCCAGACAGACCCGTGGCGGCAGTATTTCAGCAACACACGTTCTCCAAAAGCCAGGGCACCTCCCGGAGCCCCGTCCTAGGGAAACCAGGAGGCCCTTCCCTCTCAGACATTCCAAAGGGGCCGAGAGAAAACCAGCAGCTCCCTCAGGGGCTAGAGAGGGGGCTAACAGGATTTCCAACTACCGCGCCTGCCTCCAATAGGTCTGGAGGACTCGGAGTACCTAAAAAAAGCCCACAAGAGCGACTCCTACAGGGCGGGAGTCAGGGCCAAGGGGAAACCCAGTCTCCACTAAGAATCTCAGGGCTCCATCCAGAGAAACTTCTAGAAGCTATCTCTGCAGAAGCCAGAAGATTCCCTCACGAACAGTCCCGGTCGGCCACAGCTCCCACCAGGCTTGGGAAACCCTGCATGAAATCCCCGGCGGCCTGCCGCAAGCTGGGCCCTGGCCGTGACCGACACGCCCTCCCCAAACCCCACCCCGGAGGCTCCACCGGAGGGGCTTGGCCACCGCCCCCCGCCACCGCAGCCGGCCCTCACGCCCCCAGAGCCCAGCTCCACCCACCGCCGCCCAGGCTTCCCTCTGACCAGCCCTGCCCCTGTACTCCTGGTTTGGCCCTCGACCCTGGGGCCTCTTCACAATGCCCGCCACTTCCCGTCGTCGAAGGCTGAGGGGACCTCGGCAGCCCCGCTCACCGAGTTTCCCACAGACTCGAGGACGCTTCCTCCGCTGCCGCCAAACTCTCCTACTCTGGCCCCGCCCCTTCCCACGCAGACGGAAACCGGAAGCGCAAGCAGGGCACTGCCCCTCCCCCAACCGAAATGAGGCCCTGTAGGCTCCGCCCACGGTCGCCTTCCGCCCCGCCCCGCACAAGCCGAAAGCGCGGACGCCTAGGACTGAGACAGAAGTGGAGCTTTGGGTGCGCAGGGAGGCGGGGCGAGCCCTTGGCGGGAAGACGAGGGGACAGCTTCTCTAGCCCGTGAGGTCCTCCTACGTCTCTGTGGTCCAGGGAGGGGGCGGGGTCCGACCGTGGGACGAGAACGGGGTGGGGCGCGGTGTGCCTGGGTTCCGCCTCCCGCCCCTCCTCCGCCTCCTCCCCTTCCACCGACTCGCCCCTGGGGAGGGGTGGGTGGGTGGGGATTCTGGGCGGGTGGTGGAGTCACTGTCGCTTCAGCAAGGCTGTGGAGAGGACGGACGCGCCTGGTGCCCCGGGGAGGGGCGACACCAGGGTAGGAGGAGGAGGTGGAGAAGAGACGCCCTGTCTGCCCGAGCCCTCTCGAGGTTCTGACCTCAGGGGCTAGGAGACTGCTAAGTTCTTCTACTTCCACTGCCTGAAGAGACCGTGACACTGGAGGGACCTGAGCCCACCGCACCAGGGGCCCCAGCACCGGCCCAGTGGCCTAGAGCAACAGTCTCAGGGACCACTACAAGGTTTCCAGTTGCCTAGACAACGAGCTGGGTCAGAGCAACAACCCTTCCAGCCTCCTGCCTTGACTGCTGGCTGGAGATACCCGTCCCAGCCCTGTGCATCCAGCCCAAGTGATATGCCGGTGCTCTCTACCCCCCGGCCTTCGCGGGTGACCACGTTGAAGCGCACAGCTGTGGTTCTGGCCCTCGCGGCCTATGGAGCCCACAAAATCTACCCCCTGGTGCGGCAGTGCCTGGCTCCGACCAGAAGCCCTCAAGTGCCTGCAGGGGAGTCCACCCAGGATGCCTCTGGGGCTACTTCGGCCACAGCGGCCAAGGCGGGCGTGAACCGAGTGTTCTTGCAGCGACTCTTGTGGCTCCTACGGCTGCTCTTCCCCAGGATCCTGTGCCGGGAGACTGGGCTGCTGGCGCTGCACTCAGCTGCCCTGGTGAGCCGGACTTTCCTGTCAGTGTATGTGGCCCGCCTGGATGGACGGCTGGCCCGCTGCATCGTGCGCAAGGACCCCCAGGCCTTTGGTTGGCAGCTTCTGCAGTGGCTCCTCATCGCCCTCCCAGCCACCTTCATCAACAGTGCCATCCGCTACCTGGAGGGCCAACTGGCCCTCTCTTTCCGAAGCCGTCTAGTGGCCCATGCCTACAGCCTCTATTTCTCCCAGCAGACCTACTACCGAGTCAGCAACATGGATGGGCGGCTTCGCAACCCTGACCAGTCCCTGACCGAGGATGTGGTGGCCTTTGCTGCCTCTGTGGCCCACCTCTACTCCAACCTGACCAAGCCACTCCTGGATGTAGCAGTGACTGCCTACACCCTTCTTCGAACGGCCCGCTCCCGTGGGGCTGGCACGGCCTGGCCCTCAGCCATTGCTGGCCTTGTGGTGTTTCTCACAGCTAACGTGCTTCGAGCCTTCTCACCCAAGTTTGGGGAGCTGGTGGCAGAGGAGGCACGGCGGAAGGGGGAGCTGCGCTACATGCACTCTCGTGTGGTGGCCAACTCAGAGGAGATTGCCTTCTATGGGGGCCATGAGGTGGGGCAGGTTGAAGTGTTGAGCATGAAGGAAAGCTTGTAGCCCAGGAACAGGCAACTGTGAATGGGGGGGAAAGCCCAGGGCTGGCTGGGGTTGGTGCCAGAGGCGTGAGCAGGCCACAGGAGAGGGAGGCTGGGGACAGCCAGGGCCTTGGGCAGCCCAGACTTAGGCACAGAAATGGAGAAGGAGGAAGGCTGGGTGGGGACCACCATGGGCCGGCTGCCTGAATGCTCCAGGCCACTTCTGCTTCCTCTCCTCGGTAAGGCTGCCTGGCCTTGGAGCTGAGAATCCTAGCGGTTTCAGATGCTAGAGCTCCTGGCTCACCCCATTCCTGCAGTCAGCTGGAAGGAGGCTCCTGCTGTCTGGGTGCAGGGAGTGGGACGTGGCCTGCTGCCTGGCTCCTCCTGGGCCCCAGGGCCCTTTGAAGGCCGGCGTCCAGCCGAGCTGGCTGGCCAGGCAGGCATTATGGCTATGACTCAGCCCAAGCGGAGGTTAACAAGCAGCACCCAGCGCTGCGGCCGCAGCAGTGGCAGCACTCAGCACTCTGGGTCAATGGCTTCTCTGCCTGAGCTTGAGGGCCAGCAGGGCTGCTGGTAAGGCTGCCTCCCTGAGGACCTGAGCCAGGGAAGCTGGGCCCCGGACGCCACCTTTTCGGGACGTACTTCCTGCCCGCTCAGCAGCCATCCTACCCACCCCCCCTTCCCCGGCCCCCATGTGGCCATCCTTCCGCCAGGGCCCCAGGGCTCAGCTCCCCGGTGGTCCGGGGTGGGGATGGGGAGTGAAGGGGGCGGGGGCCGGGACAGCCAGGGCCCAGAGCTTGGTGCTGGAGAAGGTTACTCCAGGCCACTGCTCCCTTTATCTCGCCCCGGCCCCTCCCCTTCCTCATGCCTGAGGTTGCAGCTGTCTTCAGCCCGCTCCCTCGCTCCCTGCAACTTTGGTTTCAATTCCGAGTACTTCTCCGAGGGAGGGGTGCAATGGTCTCCACCTCCTGAAGGCCTTTGTGTCCTCCCTGGGTCAGGTGGCCTCTTGTCCCTGGATCTTGTCTCACTGGTTGCGCATTGGACTCCAGATTAGGAGAAAAGCTGCCGGTCTGCAGCTGCAACCCCCTCTCCTCCTCTCACGCACGCCCGGCTGCAGGGCCTTGGCAGGCAGCCGTGGCCTTGGGTGAGGCGCTTGGCACATTACCCGCAGCTACATTGTCAGCCTCAGCCGGCACTCCTGCCAACTCCCAGCACGAGTCAGGATTGCCAGGGTGCTCAGAGGAGGCGTGCTCGCTTCAGGAACAGGAGATTGGGTTTGAGGCAGAACCACAGGATGCAGAGGACCTGTATGGTGAGAGCAGAAGAGAGATAACTGGCTCTTTGGAGGAATTCCTCTGGGCTAACTTCAGGAGGTATTATATTCACCAGGAGGGTTCAGTGTGGGGGACTGTGTGCATCCACAGTCTGTCTCTTTAGGCCTTGGCCAAAGTGCTAGAAAGCAGCGTGGGATGGCAGACCCCCATGGTGGGTTGGTTTTCCTTATTGTGCAGGCATGTCACTCACCCCAGTCTCACTGGCTGGTGTCCCAGTGGACAGTGGCCCAGGCTCAGACTAACAGGGTCGGGTAGAAGTGACTGGCTGGCTGGCAGACAGACAGCAGAGTATTCTGTTCGAACTGAGATTTCGGTGAGGAAGGTTATTTAGACCCGTACATACACACCACCTCTTGTTGGCTTCAGAGTAAGGTAAACCTTTCTTAATAAGTCAAAGCACCAAAGCATCATTTATAAAAATCTGGTTCTCCTGATGGCTCTGCCAGTGTGGTCCAAATTCCACACCCCTTGCTACCTTCAGGCTGTGTGAGCTTGGGCAGGTCACTGCCTCTCTGGGCTTCTGTAGTGTCCTATATACAATAGAAATGAGCACACAGGTGGGGTGGCATGGGGTGAGAATCAAGTGGAGAGTCAGGTGCAAAAGCAATCGGCAAAGGAAATGGTGCCAGGCTGGGCAGCTGTTGTCAGTCCAGGGTGGGAAGGCAGAGCTGGAATACACGCTCCTGTAGTGAGCCAAGAAATCCATGACCTTGCTGTGACCACTTCCTGACACCTCCAGCCCCTCTGCCTATCTGGATGCGGCTGCCATGGGAGAGCCTCTTTCTCTCCCACTCCCCTTCCTGCTCTCTTTTCTCCAAGCCTGTACCCATTCTGAGCTGGAAGGTGATGGCCAATGCAGGAAGGAGGAGGGGAGGTGCATCTCACTGGAGTCAGCCGGCCCTAGGAGGCGAGAGCCAGGCTCAGGCACAGTGGGCTGCCCATTAGGCTGGTTCAGGAGCATGCCCTGCAAGGGTCAGTGGGAGAATGCAGTGAGAGTTTCTCACCCAGAGGATCCCCGGGGAAGGTAACAGGAGGCAGGGCCCAAGTAGACTGTTGAACCAAGTTCTTCAATATAAAGTACTTTTGCTTTCCTGCACTGCTCTTTTCTGAGTTCATGTTAGGCCCCCAGCAGTTGTCCAAAGAAACAAGCAAGGTGGCGGCCCTTGGCCAGCGTTCAGAAGCTGCCCGGGGCAAAGAGAGGGCATGGTGAGCTTCCCGACAATGGAGGTAGTGGACACAAGGGACCAGAATGAGTTCCTTCTTCACCACCGCTGTACCTCAGTGCCGTGACTTCGGACAGTTCCATACTGCCCCTGACCCCCGAGTTTGAGACCTGACCACTGTACATGTGGCCCAGTCATAACCCCCATCTCTCAACCTTATCCTGGCCATCAGATGGCATGGCATAAGTAGGTTTGGTGCTTGGGGCCTCTTGCTTTGCCCCCACGTTAGTTACTGCAAGGCCTCTCAGGCTGTCTCTGTCACCTCTCCTTGGCAGGTGGAGCTGGCCCTGCTGCAGCACTCCTACAAGGCCCTGGCTTCCCAGATCAACCTCATCTTGCTGGAGCGCCTGTGGTATGTCATGCTGGAGCAATTCCTCATGAAGTATGTGTGGAGCGCGTCAGGCCTGCTCATGGTGGCCGTGCCCATAATCACCGCCACGGGCTACTCAGAGTCAGGTGAGAGTCAGCAAGCAGTCCCAGGGGACAGGGGCAGGGCCCTGTCCTCCTGTCCCACTGGATGCTCAGCTGGCCCATCTGCCCTTTCCATTGCTGAGGCCTTGAGGCCCAGCTGGCTTCCTAGAGATCACCGCAGCTCAGTCTCCCTCGCTGCCTTCCACTCTGCGTGAGTCTCCCCTTTACAGCATCTCACACTCTTGGTGCCATTCAGCTGAGCTCAACTCAGGAATACCACATGTCCCGTCAACCAGCTGTGCCTGTCCTCAGCCCGCTGTGACTCCAAGGTGGGAGGATGGGGAAGTACCTTGAGCAAGCCCCTTTATCCTCAGGCCTTAGCTTTCCCGGGCCTCAAACAGTCTGGTAGGTTGCAGATAGAGACTTCTGCCCTAAGGCCTGGGAAGATTGGGAAGCCTGTTCTGCCTTTTACTATAGCGACTGAATCATCAGGATTCCCATTTCATTCCTCTACTGGCTTGCAACATATTCTTTCTCTTTGCAGTCTTTTTATGGTTGCCCTTTCAAAGGTTAACTTGCTTGCTCACTGAGAACAGTCTAGGTCAGCGATTTTCAACCTGTGTGCCGAGGTACCCTGGTGCTGGTGTGCCAAAAGGATCTTTAAAACACCCAGTACCTGACTATTTAGTCAGGGGCACTGACTTCTTTTCCCTTAGACTGTCAGGGGAAAAAGATGACAACAGCCCACAGAACCATAGCCATCCAGTGTGAATGAGTCAAAGTTACCCCAGATTTTTTGTCAGGTCAGGAAAAAAAATGTTTTTTTTGGTGTGCGACAGAACGTTAGTAATTAGTTTATGTGTGCCATGAGATGAAGAAGGTTGAAATTGCTGGTCTAGGTTAATCAATAGCTTCTCCTCCTCCCGGCCTTTAAGGGACACTTTAACACGAGGACCAGCCCCAGCTGATGCGTTGGTATAGCCCAGTGTTGCCTTTGCTATCCCGTGTTCATACTTGGCTATTGCTTTATCAAGCCAGTGCATGTTTAAATTCATCCCCATGTTTACTGATTGCCCTGCTCACCAGTCCTTTCCTGCAGCCTAGTTACGTTCCTCCAGACATACATCTTTCAGCAGTTCTTTCTGTGAGGCTTTCATCATGGGCGCTTCACAGTTATTTTGTTTACTTAAAATGTCTTCGTTTTACCCTTTTTTCCAAACTAAAATATAGTTGGACGTGGGAGTCCAGGTCATTTGCTGTCAGCCCTCTGACAGTACTCCATTGTCTCTGCTGGAAAATCTGTTATCAGCGAACTCCCCTCAGCAGCCTGGGTTGTCTCTCTGGTTACTTTTAGACTTTTCCTTTTTTTCCCCTTTTTTATATATATTTTATTTATAATATGCTATTATAGTTACCCCATTTTTTCTCCCCTTTAGTCCCCTCTGCCCTGTACCCCACATCCCACCAGCATTAACCCCCCCCCCTTAGTTCATGTCCATGGGTCGCACGTAAAAGTTCTTTGGCTTCTCCATTTCCCATACTATTCTTAACCTCCCCCTGTCTATTTTGTACCTACTATTTATGCTTCTTATTCCCTCTGCCTTTTCCCCCATCCCCTTTCCCCCTGATAATCCTCCACCTGATCTCTATTTCTGTGAGTCTGTTCCTGTTTTAGTTGTTTGCTTAGTTTATTTGGGGGGGGTTGTTTGTTTGTTTTTTAGGTTCAGTTATTGATAGTTGTGAGTTTGTTGTCACTTTGCTGTACATAGTTTTGATCATCTTCTTTTTCTTAGATAAGTCCCTTTAACGTTTCATATAATAAGGGCTTGGTGATGATGAACTCCTTTAATTGACCTTATCTGGGAAGCACTTTATCTGCCCTTCCATTCTAAATGAAAGCTTTGCTGGATAGAGCAATCTTGGATGTAGGTTCTTTCCTTTCATGACTTGGAATACTTCTTGCCAGCCCCTTCTTGCCTGGAAGGCCTCTTTTGAGAAATCAGCTGACAGTCTGATGGGAACTCCTTTGTAGTAACTGTCTCCTTTTCTCCTTCTGCTGTTAAGGTTCTCCCCTTATCTATCATCTTGAGTGATGTAATTATGATGTACCTTTGTGCGTGTGTCCTTGGGTCTGACTTCTTTGGGACACTGAGCTTCCTGGGCTTCCTGGAAGGCTATTTCCTTTGCCAGACTGGGGAAGTTCTCCTTTATTATTTGTTCAAATAAGTTTTCCACTTGTCGCTCTTCCTCTTCCCCTTCTGGTACCCCTATAATTCAGATGTTGGAATGCTTAGAGATGTCCTGGAGGTTCCTAAGCCTCTCCTCAGTTTTTGAATTCTTCTTTCTACATTCTGTTCTGGTTGAAAGTTTATGTCTTCCTTCTGCTCCAAATTGTTGATTTGACTCTCAGTTTCCTTCCCATCACCGTTGGTGCCCTATACATTTACTGTCCTTTACTTCACTTTCCATGGCCTTCACTTTTTTCTCTATTTTGCAACCATACTCAACCATTGTTGCAAGCATCCTGATTACCAGTGTTTTGAACTCAGCATCTGATAGGTTGCCTATCTTCTAGTCTCTTAGTTGTATTTTTTCTGGAGCTCTGATTTGTTCTATCATTTGGGCCATATTTCTTTGTCTCAACATGCCTGTTATCTAGTAAGTGGTGGAGCCTTAGGTATTCACCAGGGCAGGGCAACCCACGCACGTCACTGCGTTGTGGTCCTGTATGTGGGGGAGGGGTCTGAGAGGAATGCAGCTTCCATGGTATTCAAACAGCTTTCACTCACTTCCCCCACTTCCCACAAGCAAATTGGGCCCTTCCGGTGCTGATTCCCCAGTGGGTGGTTTTGTGTACTTTCTGGGACTCTGTGGATCTCTCCAATGAACTCTCTTGTGAGGCTGGGAGTGTCTCCTGCCACCACAACACCCGCAGGATTTTCAGTCAAAGGTTTTGAGGCTTTATTTCCCTGCACTGGAACCCTGGGTTGCACAGTCTGTCTCACTCTCCAGTTGTTGCTCCTGGTTTATCCGCACGCAAATGTGGGACCGCCTGCTCCGCCAGCTGCCTCCTTGCCCACCCTGGTCCTCCAGCTGCTGCCTTGCCACAAGTCCTCTCTGCCCCAGCTGCCCGACTCCACCCCTCATACCTGTCTAAATGAGTGTTTCTTCTTTAACTCCTTGCTTATTGGAGTTCCATACAGTTCGATTTTCTGGCATTTCTAGTTGTTTTTTGTTTTTAAATTTGTTGTTGTCCTTTTGGTTGTGTAAGGAGGCAAAAATCTATCTACCTATGCATCCATCTTGGCTGGAAATCCTACTTTTAGACTTTTCTTTCTCTGGTGTTTCACCCAGAAGTGTTAACTGGTGGGTTTTGTGTTTATTCTGCCTGAGACTCGTATGGCTTTCAAATGTACAAATTTGTTCATCGTTCATAAAAATTCTCAGCTGTTATTTTTTCAAATATTGATTCATTCTTTTTTTTAAGATTTTATTTATTTATCTTTAGAGGGGAAGGGAAGGAGAGAGGGAGAGAAATATCAATGTATGGTTGCCTCCTGTGCTCCCCTGTTGGGAACTGGCCTGCAACCCAGGCATGTGCCCTGACTGGGAATTGAACCACGATCGTGTGGTTCACAGGCCCGCGCTCAATCCACTGAGCTACACCAGCCAGGGTCAAATATTGACTCACTCTTGTTCTTTCACTCATTCCTTCTGGAACTCCTGCTGGACGTCTCTCTCCTGTGTGGCTCTTTCACTCTTTTCACTATTTCCCATCTAGCACCATCTGTGCTGAATCCTGGGAGATTTCTTCAGGTCCTCATGCTTACTCACCAGTTTTTTCTTCAGCTAAGTCTAATTTGAATTTTTTTTAATTTTTTATTTAAAATGTTTGTTTATTTTTACAGTTTTATTTTTGCGTACACATTTGCCTAACAGTCACTGAATTCCTAGGCCATGTTCAGGTAACCAAAGAGCCTTTATAAATAGTTTATATTGTCTAGAACCAAGATACACTACAAATCCAGTCTGGAGCAAAATAGCAAATAACATCTTTCTAAAGATAGGCTTAGGAACTCTGATCTGGTAGATTAAGATGTTTCCTTTCTCTGGTAGCAGGGCTGAGGCATACCTGGCGGCTGGGCCCCCATTCACAGGTATAGCAAAGAAAACGATACAGACCACAAAACACAAGTCCCACCAATCCACCTCATGTTATGGTGCAGGTTTCATAATTCAGATACCTGTATTCAAGGGTAAACTTACAAAACCCTTATAAGATACGTCTGCTGTCAAAGATGGGATAGCTGCCATGGATAAACCAGCAAGTATTTGAGCCCACGTCACATTTAAGATGCGCCAAAGAAGACTTTGCTATTAGACCGCAGAGAACAGCATTACGTCCAATATATGTTGATCCATGTTCAAGGAGAGTCCTTTCTGCTTCTGGAAGTTGATTCATTTTTCTGCTTATGATATCAAAACTTTGTTTTTCCTTGGCGGTATCAACTGGTTCATGATTTTCCATCTTGGGTCTTATGCTCTCCTCTCCGACTTTGTAAAACATTTCGGTGGCTATTTCAGGTTCTATCTGATTCTCTTTCAGATAAAAATGTTCATTTTCAAATAGAAATTTCAAATTGTTTTGGCAGGTGTCTGGTTTTTCTTCTCTTTAGACTGTTCCTTTTCTGCTGTGTGTCATAGGAATCATACTTATTCCACAGCCTCTGTCCTGCTGTTGGGCTCGCTGGATTCTTGGGGGTCTGAGCCAGCTTGATCTTCCATCTGCCAGTCTTCACCCCTGGTGAGTTCTTTCCTTGTGGTTTTTGCAACCAGACTCTCTTGGGAACCCTATCAGCCTAACAGGAGGATGCAGTGCCCCAGTGCATACTGGCTTTTGTTTTGGTCAAGCACTCTAGGGAATTAGCCCCTTGGAGGCCATTTTCATGTTCACTTCTCAGTTTGAGAAGGAGGGGTTCCTGATCTTGATCTTGGACGTGGTATTCACTTGAACCCCAGACACATAATTACCAATTCTTAGAGGCGACCTTTTGTTCCCTGCACCTAGAGCTCTGGCTCTACGACCTGTCTCCTCAGCCTCTAGGGACTTCGCTGGTGTGCCTGGTTGCTGGCTTCTCTGTGGGCTCCTGGAAATTTGCCTGGCTTTCCTACAAGCGTAGCTCTGCTTTCAAAGGTGTTCTACTTTATGCAGTTTGGTAGTAAGAGGGTTTTCAGTTATGTATAGAGAGAGCCTGACTTGTTTTAGAAGTTTGTCTGATTCTCTCCCTATTGGCAGCTCTGCTTTGGGGCTTCCATATCCTCAGCTTTCTGCCCCTCTCTGGGTGACCCCCAAAAGGAAGGATCTGATTGGAGGTGGGTGGTTACATTCCACCAATGGACGTACAGAAAGATTAGCCCTGATTTAGGCACAAGGGCCAGACCCAGTCAGCACACCTGGCCTAGAGCCTGGGGACAGACCCATGAGGAGACTGACCTATGGATTCTGTGAGCAAGTGCCTGCAGGCACTTCCCCCTGCTCCTAGCACTCAGTACAGCTCCACCTGCCTAGTGCCTGAGGCCTCTCCCTCCTCTGAAGGCCTAGGACTTTCTGGATCTTCTGGGGTACCAGGTTTCATGGATGATTTAAGAAGCATGAGCTCCTGTCCCCAGCCTCATAGCTTTTATAGTCAATTACCTGTGAAAATGTGAAATTCTCCTATCTCCCTTGCTCATTCCACTTCCTTCTTACCAGCCTCCTTGTTATTTTTGTAATCACTTTTTGTTTTTCAATTACAGTTGACATACAACGTTACACTAGTTGCCGGTGTACACCCCAGTGAGTAAATACTATATAACTTACTAAGTGACCATCCTGATATGGCCTCCTGTTATTCTCCCAGAACACTAGGCAGGCTTCTAATTCAGAGCCTTTGCACACGCTGCCCCCACGGCCAGGAATGCTTTTTCCTCTGAGATCTCACCCTCTTTCTATCAGACTTTTGTTCACAGGCACCCTCTAGATGAGGCCCACCCTGCCCATCACCCTGCCTCTCTCTTCCCCTTCTCCACCTCTCTGCTCTCCCAAGCACTGAACACCCTATCTGTTCCACTTATCTCTCTGGTTTATGGTGTCTCTGCTTTTTTAGACTGAGAGGTCAGGGACTTTTGTCTCTGCTCCAGGTGTTTCAAGGAGGTGAGATCATTGGGGGCCAATGGGAAGATGCAGGCATTTATCAACTGGGGAAGATTAAGATACCTTTGCGCTATTTGCCTGCTGGCCCTGCAAAGCTGGAGGGCCCAGGGGAGGGGTGACCTTGCTGGGAACAGCTGCTGTGTGTCCTATTCTGGAGTCCTGGTCTTAGCTGCCCAAGGGCAGTTTATTCTGTGTCCAGCGAGGTGCCAGCTGTTGCCAGGGTGCCCCAGGCACCTGCAGAACCTTTCATTTTATATGCAGTCACCGTCTAGCTCTCCAGACATCCTGGGATGAGAGCTTGTGTCCCCCTTCCTATTGTGGGCTGTGTCCCTGGGGACACAGTGGGAAAGAAGGCCCAGGACCTTAGACTGACAGAATTAATGACCCTCTCCCCCACCCAGTTCCCTGGAGACCTAGGCCAGGCCCCAGAAGGTGATGTGAAGTGCACTAGCCGGCCATCACATCCCCTTTCTACCCCACATTGCATCCTTGCTGCTCTGGAGACCATCTGCCCTGAAAGGACTTCCTACCCCCACCGCTATCACCATACCCCTGAGGCTTCTCCCTCTGATCAACATATGCCCTTAGACAGAGCCCTTCCTACTACTTCAGCCTCAGGAGCCCCGGCTTCCCCTGGATAGCCCCAGTGATCACTGCTCACTCACCTATACCCAGGACCCTCAGAGTCAGCATTCCCCTTGCTCCTCATTGCCACTTCTGGAATGTTCCTTGTGTAAAAGCCCTGGCCCTCTGGGTTTTCCAGGGGCCGAGGAAGTCAAGGCCGTTGCCAAGAGAAGGTTGAAGTGAGCAACCACGGGGTCTAGACTGAGACAGCAAAGCAAGTCAAGACAGGAGTAGGCGCCAAGGAGAAGTTGAGACACCTAGGATGGCTGTTCTCATGGATGCCACAGAGGGAGCTGAGGGGAAAATGGAGGCTGCGGTACAGGTCCGAAAGGAGACAGTCATGCATGAGAGGCTTAGGGGTGCAACAGTTCTGCGTGTCAGAGGATGGGGTGCAGCTGTGGCCCCAGAGGGGACGCTGTGAATAGTACAGGACACAGGGCAAGGCCAGTCTAGGGAGAAGAAGCTGGGTGTGCCAAAAAAGAAGGCCAATGCCGAGTGGCTCATTTTTTTTTATCCGCGTAATGAACATACCATATAATTCAGCCTTTTAAAGTATTCAATTCAGTGGTTTTGAATATATTCACAAAGTTGTGCAACTATCACCAGCATCTAAGTCCAGAAGGTTGTCATCATCCCAGAAAGAAAGCCTGGACCCATTAGCAGTCACTCCCCACCCCACCCCCAGCTCCTGTCACCCACTAATCTGCATCACTATGGACTTGCTTCTCCTGGACACCTCGTATAAATGGAGTCATACAACACGTGGCCCTTTGTGTCTGGCTTCTTTCATTCAGGAGAATGTTTTCAAGGTTCACCCACGTTGTAGGATGAATCAGTGCTTCCTTCCTTTTAGCGACTGAATAATAGTCCATTGTTTAAGTGTGCCTCGATTTCTTTATCTATTCATTCATTGGTGGACATTTGGACTGTTTGCACTTTTTGGCTGTTATAAAAATGGTGCTCTGATCACTTGTGTGCAGACTTCTGCATGGACATGTACTTTGTTTCTCCCAGATGTATATCTAGGAGTGGAATTGCTGCGGCATATGGTAACTCTGTTTAACTTGCTGAGGAACTGTCAAACTGTTTTCCCCAGAGGCTGGACCATTTTACATCCCCACCAGCAGTGTTTGAGGAGCCCAATTTCTTCATTTCCTCATCAACGCTTGTTATCTCTTTAATTATAGTCCTCCTAGTGGGTGTGAAGTTGTATCTCATTGTGATTTTGATTTGCATTTCCCTGATGACTCGTGATTCTGAGCATCTTTTCATGAGCTTATTAGTCATTTGTATATCTTACATATCCAATAAAAATGTCTGTGGAGATACTTTGCCCATTGTTTAATTGGGTTGTTTGTCACTCATTGTTGAATTTAAAAAGTTCTTTACGCTCTGCCTGGGTGTCTCAGTTGGTCAGAGCATCATCCTGTATACCAAAAAGGTTGCGGGTTTGATTCCCGGTCTGGGCACGTGCCTGGGTTACAGATTTGCTCCCAGGTCAGGGCGCATACTCCTCTCTCACATTGATGTTTCTCTCCCTCTCTCCTCCTCCCTTCCTCTCTCTATAAAATCGATAAACATGTCCTTGGGTAAGGATTGAGGAGGGAAAAAGTTAAAAAGTTCTTTATATATTCTGGAAACTAGACCCTTATCAGATATATGATTTCCAGGTATTTTTTCCTAATCTGTAAGTTGTCTTTGCCCTTTCTTGATGGTTTCCTTTGGTGCCCCAAAGTTGTACATTTTGGTGAAGATCATTTATCCGTTTCTATTTTGTTGCTTGTGTTTTTCATGTCATGTTTAAGGAGCCTTAGCTAATCCCAGGTCATAAAGATTTACCCTTGCCTTCTCTAAGAGTTTTGTAGTCTCAGCCCTTGCGTGCAGGTCAGTGCTCCCCTTTGAGGTAATTTGTGTGTGTGCTGTGAGGTAGGAGCCAATCTTTTGCATGTGGAGACCCATTTGCTCCAGCACCATTTGCTGGAGAGACTCACCTTTCCCCTGGTGGGTCAGTTTTAATTTTCCATCTTCCCCGCCCCTCCCCTCCCCTGTGCTCGACAGATTCAGAGGCTGTGAAGAAGGCAGCCTTGGAGATGAAGGAGGAAGAGCTGGTGAGTGAACGCACAGAGGCCTTCACCATTGCCCGAAACCTCCTCACAGCTGCTGCAGATGCCATTGAGCGGATCATGTCATCCTACAAGGAGGTACCCTGCCCGCCCCCCACGAATCCACCTCTGCCATGCCCTCCTCCATCCCACTCCCAGATGGCAGGGGCTAAGCCAGGGTCACCCTTCCCCACAGGTGACAGAGCTGGCTGGCTACACAGCCCGGGTACATGAGATGTTCCAGGTATTTGAAGATGTCCAGCACTGCCGTTTCAAGAGGCCTGGGGAGCTAGAGCCAAAGGATGCTCAGACAGGGTCCGGAGCTGTGGTCAGGTCTGGTGTCCGTGTGGAGGGGCCCCTGCAGATCCGAGGTAAGGGCACCCTCCCTAGAGAGGCCCCCACTGGTCCCTGTCCTGCCACCGCTGCTACCTTCCAGTGCCACCCAGAAGGCAGGATCTTTGAGCTGTGCCCCCAGAGAGGGCTTCCTGGGCAAGCTGTGGCTCCCACAGCCTTCCTTCCCAGAGTAGTCGCTGCTGGCCAACCTACTCACTTCCCAGTTCCTTCCAGGTGCCCTGGTGGGAATTCCTCTTTGCAAAAGAAGGATCCCTGAGTGGAGGGAGTCACTTGCCTATACAGGCAGCAAGAGAAAGTTAAAGGATGCAGTAGGGGCAGGGTGCTGTGGAAGGGGGGCCACAGTGTTTGAACCACCACCAAGATGATGCCAGGAAGGGAGGGCTTCAGAGCAGGAGTGGACTCCATGCTTTGGATACCAGAAGTCATATACATGGCTTTGCCCCTCCCCAGCCAGAACACAACACCAGATGATGGGGGAAGGGGTCTGCTTGTAGAAAGACCCACTATACTCCCAACGGGCCTTGGACCACACACTGCCATGCTGTTCGGGGAGGTGGGGATATGGAACCTACCAGAAGGCAAAGGGAGTGCTGCTACTCCCTCCCTTCCTTCCTTGTGTTCTCTCTCCAGGCCGAGTGGTGGATGTAGAGCAGGGGATTATTTGTGACAACATCCCCATCATCACACCCACGGGAGAGGTGGTGGTGGCCAGCCTTAACATCAGGGTAGGTTGAGTGGCTCTGTGTCCAAACGTCCCCTTTTTATAAATAAGGACCCCAGTCACTTTGGATTAGGGGTCATCATACTCCAGGATGGCCACATCCAAACTAAACTAATTACATCTTCAAAGTCTATTTCCTGGGCATCCAATCTGGCTAGCCCACGGGGGCTCACGTTGTCAGCAGCCATTGTCCAAGATCTATGTGGCAGGCGAGCTAAGGTCAAGCTGAAAGGCCAGCATGTCTCTGCCTGTGAGTTGTGGGGCAATGGGGAGAGAACTGATAAAAGAGACCTGAGATTACCAAGATTGGCCAAGGGTCACCCGAGGATTCCTGGCTCTATGGTCACCAGCCCCACCCCCACCCCACCCCAGTCCCACAGAAACCCATAGCTTGGAGACTCTGGTTCAAGTCCAACTGTGGTGGAAGAGACTGCCCTTCACTGACATGGGCTTGAGGTCCCACCCAGCTACTTCGGGAAGACTCCAGTGCAGGTGTGCATGCTGGGTGCAGTCTGGCCTCCAGGAGGGCTCTCAGCCACTACACAGGCCATCTGTGGAAAGGAAGCCCTGGCGACTGACACCCACCAGTCACCTGCGTCCCCAACCAGGGCTCTGAGTGCAGAGTGATGGAATGGAGGGGAGACTGGTGGGGGGAGGGCGGGAAAGAAGTGAGAGAGAGTCATTTGTTCATTCATTCATTTATTTATTCAACCAGTATTTTCTTAGCTCCAGGCTGGACACTGGAGCCCACAAGTAAATCAGGGAGCCGCCTGCCCTCTGGGAGGCCCCACTGTAGGGGGCCCTAAAGTGTTACCAAGGTCTCCAGTTAGACAGCTATGCAGGGTCCAGCAGGGGCCATAGGAAGGGTGTTCGCCCTCCCCCGAGGGAGCAGAGGTCAGATGAAGCTTCATCCAGGAGCTTCCAAGTGGATGGGTAGCATGGTGAAGAAGGCTTCTCGCAGAGGGCAAGCAGAGAAAAGGCAGTGGAGCGGCAGAGAAGGCAGGTCAGCGGGAGCCATGGCCGGGCAGGGAGTAAGCGGAAGAGGTGAACAGAGGGGCAGTGTCTGGGGCTCCTTTCCTTGATCTGCTTAGATGGCCCCTGAGAGCCAGTTGGAGGCTGGGAACATGTCCTTACCTCAAGCTGCACAGCATAATGGTGTGATCCCCATTGTCCCTAGCAGTGGTCGCTCTTGGGATGTAGGGGAAGTCACCAATGGCCGGTTCATTCAAGGTGAATAATTTCCAGGCAGGCTGTGAAACCCTGGTGAGCAGGCGCTCAGGTGGGTAGGAAGCAAGGCCAGGCCAGGAGGGGGTGACTAGGATGGAAGAGCAGGGATGGGAGACTGAGTGAGGGTTCTGGCCTGGCAGAGCTGGCGGTGGAGCTAGGCTCTGGGACTGGGCGATGCTGGGGGAGGGGAGCAGTTCCCAGCCGTGATAGGCCAGATGGTGAGGTAAGAAGAACCGTGGGAGAGACACAGGGAAGCAGATGAGGCAGGCACCTGTGGCGCCAGCTAAGGGCTGAGACAGCTCTCCCAGGGCCTGTTATCAGAGGAGTCCACACGCACCTGGACGGAGGGAGCCCCAGGCCCCACCGCAGGGAGTTGATAGTCTAACAAAGGACCACAAAGCAAGCGGCTCAAACAATGGAAGCAGAGTGTCTCCCAGTGCTGGAGGCAGGGTGGCCAAGTCCAGACCAGGGTGTCACCTGAGAGCAGTGAGGGAGAATCCATTCCAGGCCATCCCAGCTTCTGACAGTTGCTGGCCATCACTGGCGTTTCTTGGCTTCACTTCAATCCCAGCCCCTGTCTTCACGTTGCGGTCTCCCTATGTTCATGGTTCTGTGTCCAAATGTCCCCTTTTTATAAATAAGAACACCAGTCACTTTGGATTAGGGGTCATCACACTCCAGGAGGACCTCATCTAAATTGAATTAATTGCATCTGCAAAGGCTATTTCAAAATAAGGTCACATGCTGAGGTCCTGGGGGTTAGGACTCCAACACACGAATTTGGGGGGACACAGTTCAACCCCTAACGCTGACCAAGGTAAGCCAGGAAACTGGTCAGGTGAGCGTCACTGGAAGATCTTCCAAGGACTTCAGAAGCTTGTAGGTGGCCTGAGGGTAGCAGTGTCCCTGCCCTCTGACCCCATCCTTCCCACACTTTTTCCACCAACCAGTAGGTATCGTGTGATCGGCCAATCGAGGAGCCTGAGGCCCTTGACACTGAGCCTGGGGATCACAGCGGGGTCTCCAAGGCACCCTAGTATCCACAGGGGCAGTGAGAGGGCAGTTCCTAAAGGGAAAGCAGTTCTGCTGGGAGACCGAACAACCTGGGTTGGCAGTGAAGTGGGATAGATGGTGATGCTGACCATACAGCTGTGGCAGAACAGCCCCCCCTCCTGCTGGCCCCATACTCTGTGGTGTGTGCTGGGGCCTTAAGAGACAGTCCGGGACTAAAACACACATTTGGTTATGGCTCTGAATGTTGGATCTCATGGCTCAGACCCTTCCATCCCTTACCAAGAGACCAGGAGAGCCTACCCACCAGCCCCAGTGTGCACCTGGGTGTAGGTAGCTGTCAGGAAGGCCACAGGTAAGAGGAAGGAGGCCCTCGCCCCCCTGGTACAACATGGCACTGCCTCCACAGGTGGAAGATGGCATGCACCTGCTTATCACAGGCCCCAATGGCTGTGGCAAGAGTTCTCTCTTCCGGATCCTTGGCGGGCTCTGGCCTACGTATGGTGGCGTGCTCTACAAGCCCCCACCCCAGCGCATGTTCTACATCCCTCAGAGGTGAGTGAGACAGGAGAGAGAGGGAACCAGAGCCCCTAGCTCTGCCCCTGCCCCTTCCTACCTGTGGAACCTGACAGGTAGGAAATGGCAGAACTTGGGGCCTCGGCAGAGGGCAGCAAGATGCTGCCTCCAGAATCAGAGGGGCTATGGAACTTCTACCTGCCCCCTCCTGTGCACCCCCCCCCACCTGGTGACTTTACAGCTGTTTGATATCCATGCATGAGACTGCACACTGGGGGGGAGGCATGTGTCTGTATATGCTGAGTATGTGTGCATGTGAACATGTGTCTGTGTGCATGCGTGCATGCCTATGCATGCAGGGTGAGTATGTGCTATGCACATGTGAGTGTGTGGGTCTGGTGTGCATAGGCAGGTGTGAGCATTGCCTGGAGCACTTTGTAGCAGGGGTCTGAGGGCTTCGAGTTGGCCCTTCCTCTGGCAGCCAGGGCTCATGGCACAGGGCGTCGGCAGGGCCAGCCCTTCCCTTGGTGGACATGCAGCTTTCCTACAGGCCCTACATGTCTGTCGGCTCCTTACGCGACCAGGTGATCTACCCTGACTCGGTGCAGGATATGCGAAGGAAGGGCTATTCAGAGCAGGACCTGGAAGCCATTCTGGACATCGTGCACCTGAACCACATCCTGCAGCGGGAAGGAGGTAGGGGGTGGGACATCTCACCTCTCAGCACTAACGAGTGAGCCATCCATCCAACAACCTGCTACCGCCCTAGCCCCTGCCTCCCTCTTGGCCCCCAACATCCAGGAGGCTGATGTGCCAGGTGCCCCAAGAGTCCCCGCCTAACAGGGAGGACTGACAGGAAGCAGGTGGCTCAGGCAGGCTGACTGTGCTAGGGATGGGAGGCCGGGTTCACAGGCAGGGGACATAGTCAGCTGAGATGCTCACAACAGGCTCTGGAGCTGGGGGAGCAGGTAGAGGGGAGGGAGGGCCCTAACAGGGAAGGAAGCCCTTGGAAGGCTTTAGGCAAGGAAGGTTACAGGTCATTTTCGAATTTCAGCAAGAGGACCAGCCACAGGTAGGCATGGCAGGGCAGCCAGGGGGCAGTGAGCACAAGCTGTCAACGCGGCTGGCCTGGAGGGCGGGAGGCAGGAGCAAAGGTGAAGGGGACGCCAGATCTCTGCCTTGAGCCTGGGAGGTGTCATCCCATGGAAAGCAGAGGAGGGAGGGACAGGCTGGTGGCAAGAGAAGGCATTGGTCACGGGCTTACCTAGTTTGCGAATGCCTGTTGGGCCTGGAGGTGAGAAGCAGAGGGCAGAGCCTAGGGCAGGGCTGAGCAGATGTTCTCAGTGGAATCCAGGTGGTAGGTTTCGGCCTGCTGCCTCTGCCATTTAGGGGCAGCTGTACTTGGAGCAAATACCTCACCCCTTGAGCCTCCCTCCACCTGTAGAAGGAGACAGGTACCAGTCCCTCCCTCAACACCGGCATTAAGTGAAACCACCCCTGCAGACTCTCCCCAGGCGTTCTGGCCTGCACTGTGAAAGGGCTGCACGCGGTGGGGTCCTGGTTGCCACAGTCACGATCATGCAGAGGCTTCATCCCCAACTACTTCCTGGCCTGGCCCGACCTCTTTTGCTCCAGCCACCCTCCCCGTGGATGTGCACCCCTCCTGTCCTCCAGGCACCCCTGAGTGCCTGGGGCCCCTGAGGCTGACCGTCAAAACCTATTAGCATTGAGTTCATTTGTGAATAACAACCCCCCCACACACAGTGGCTCAAATCACTCACAAGTTTATCCTACTGTGACATAAAAGTCCCAAGGAAGGTGGGCCACAGTTGGTGGCCCTACTCTGTGTGACCCCTGTTCCCAAAGTCACCTCATGGTCCAAGATGGCTGTTCCAGCCATCAGATCAAGTCCCAGGCCATAGGATGGAGGAAGTGAAGGGAAGGAGCAAAGAGTATGCCATCTTTCTTTCAAAGAAAATTCCAGAAGCTGCCACATGTGTAACACTTAAACCCCACTTGCCGGAATTCAGTCACGTAGTTATATACCTTAAGACAAGCTAGGGAGTGTATAGTCTTTTTTAAGGGTACCATGCACCTTACAAAAACTTCTAGTCCTATGGGAAAGCAGAGTGGCAGTAGGTAAGGAGCCATTTCTGGAGAATCATCCACACACCTGCTCATTCACACAGCTGCCTGAGCCTTGCCAAGGGTCTGGCACAGAGCAGTGATGCAAAGGCCTGGTGACTATGGGTGAGAAGCCTTCTGGAGAGACCACTCCCGCCTTCCTGGGGCTGGCTCTTCATTGGCACCCTGTCAGGTCCTGTATGAGTTTGCTGTGGCTGCTGGAACAACATCCCGCAGACTGGGCAGCTTAAACAACAGAAATGTATTAACCCCCAGCTCTGAAAGCCAGAAGTCCAAGATCAACATGTAGGCAGGCTTGGTTCCTTCTGAGGGCTACGAGGGAAAATCTGTCCCAGGCCTCCCTCCTTGAGTCTTCTTTTTCCTGTGTCTCTTCACATCATCTTTCCTCTATGTATATCTTTGTGTCCAAATTTCCCCTTTTTATTTTTATTTTTTTATCTTTTTAAAGATTTTATTTGTTTATTTTTAGAGAGTGGGGAAGGAAGGGAGAAAAACATCAATCAGTTGCCTCCTGCACGCCCTCTACTGGGGACCTGGCCTACAACCCAGGCATGTGCCCTGACTGGGAATCGAACCAGCAACCCTTGGGTTCGCAGGCCAGCACTCAACCCACTGAGCCACACCAGCCAGGGCAAAATCCTCCCCCCCCCTTTTTTTTAAATAGAAGAAACCGAAGCTCAGATTTTTTTTTTTTAAGATTTTATTTATTTGCCCTGGCTGGTGTAGCTCAGTGGATTGAGCGCGGGCCTGCGACTCAGACGATCGCAGTTCGATTCTCAGTCAGGGCACATGCCTGGGCTGCAGGCCAGTTCCCTGCAGGCCAACTCCCAGCAGGGGCTGCATGAAAGGCAACCATACATTGATGTTTCTCTCCCTCTCTCCTTCCCTTCCCCTCTAAAGATAAATAAATACAATCTTTTAAAAAAATATCTACAGAAATCTTTAAAAAAAAGATTTTACTTATTTATCTTTAGAGGGGAAGGGAAGGAGAGAGGGAGAGAAATATCAATGTATGATTGCCTCTTGTGAGTCCCCTGCTGGGAACTGGCCTGCAACCCAGGCATGTGCCCTGACTGGGAATCGAACCGCGATCGTGTGGTTCGCAGGCCAGCACTCAACCCACTGAGCCACACCAGCCAGGGCAAATTTCCCCTTTTTATAAGGACACCCATTGTATTGGATTAGGACCCACACTAGTGACCTCACTTTAACTTGATCACCTCTGTGAAGACCATTTCTCCAAATGCAGTCACCTTCTTTCTGAAGTCCCGGAAGCTAGGGCTCCCACTTTATCTTCTTCCAGACAGGATACAATTCTGCTCTCAACTTCTTTTTGACTATTAAACTGTCACCTACAGTCAGACAAGTACCCATAGCACACATAGCCAGCAGTTGACCTTCTCCAGAGTCAAATGTGCTGCCGTCTTCCACTGTCACTTGTTCCGTAGCCCCCGCCCACCATGCCCATCATGCTCAGTGCCCCTGGGTCTTGGTTGAATTAAAAAGAATCCTCTTGTTCCCTGCCTAGGTTGGGAGGCCGTATGTGACTGGAAGGATGTTTTGTCAGGGGGCGAGAAGCAGAGAATCGGCATGGCCCGCATGTTCTACCACAAGTGAGTGGGCTGTCCAGGGTGCTGGGGCCCCCTCAGGCACCGCTCGTTCTCCAAGCCAGAGGCAGAGACAACATGGCAGCTCAGCACGCATGCTCCCTGGGGCCTCCTTCGGGTGAAGGCAGTACCATTAGGAGGCCCCATCTGGGCCCCAGCAGGGACTGGGTGGGCCACACGGGGCAGGGGGGCGTGGGGGCCAGACCAAGTCACCAGCAATGGAGGGTCCACAGCCTTGTCCGCTTGGTCCCCACTCTCAAGGCCCAAGTATGCCCTCCTGGATGAATGTACCAGTGCTGTAAGCATCGACGTGGAAGGCAAGATCTTCCAGGCAGCCAAGGATGCAGGCATCGCTCTGCTTTCCATCACCCACCGGCCCTCCCTGTGGTAGGTGCCCTCCCTGCCTGCCTGGAATCGGGGTGGGGAGGGAGTGCCCTTCCTGCATTCTACCCCCTCGTGGCTGTGCAGCGGGGAAGGAAATGGCACCGCCATCGCAGGGACAGAGGACCCTGGGAGGCCTGGAATGCATCCCCTGATGAACAGCCTCTGCAGCTCTGTCCCTGTCCCTCTCCTGGCCCAGGAAATACCACACACACTTGCTGCAGTTTGATGGGGAGGGCGGCTGGAAGTTGGAGAAGCTGGACTCAGCCACCCGCCTGAGCCTGACTGAGGAGAAGCAGCGGCTTGAGCAGCAACTGGCGGGCATTCCCAAGATGCAGCGGCGTCTGCAGGAGCTCTGCCAGATCCTGGGCCAAGGCCCCAAGGTCCTGCAGGGTGCTGCCACCTGACAGGGGGCTGTGGCTCTGGGCCCTCAGCCCCTGCCCCTCCCCGAGCCCTCGGATCGTATGAAGGAAACAGCAGTGCCTGCCTACCCACTCCCCCTCTACCCAGCCCCACCACAGGCCCACCCTGCATGACTTTCCCTCCTCCCAGGCCTCCGTGCCACAGGCCCACCCTGCCTAGAGGACTGCCAGCGAAAGGGTGTGCCCGACCCTCCTGCCCCAGCCCTCAAGAAAGTAGACATGGAAGGTCCTACCCTGCTGCCCACCCCGACCCTGCCCCATCATAACTGTGACCTGGGCAGGGTAGTTGAGCCCTTTCTTTTCTTTGGGGAGGGTGAGAGGGATATAGGAGGGAAGCCCCAGCCCACACCATCAGACAATGTGTACTGAGCCTCAGCATTTGTGGGATACTGGCCTCCTGAGACTGAAGTCCCCCATTATTTCCTCCTTTTCAGTCCCTCAGAGACCTTGTGGCCCATCCTTCTATTGCCACCACCCAAGTGGCCGTGAAGGCTCCCACCCCACTGGATGCCCTTCCTACCATAGAAACGGCCAAACAGGGCCCATGGCCAGACTGGGGCCTTGTCCACACCCCTTCTCCCCTCCAGTTGTCTTGAAGAGCTCTCGGGAGAAGGAATTGCACAGCATTTCTTAATAAGCGATAATAAGAATGTAGTCCCTTTCCCTCTCGGTCCCTACAAGCTAATTTATTGGATCCCTGTTTGTAGCCTTCTCAATTGCCAATACGAGGACCCTGCTAGCAGGGGAGGCAGCCCAGGCTGTGGTCCTTCCACAGGTGACCCAGTGTCTGAGCAAGCCCCAGCCAGCCTGTCACCCCACCAGCCTACACTGCCAGCTGCCACCAGGGGGGCTCAGGCCAGCCAGAAGGGTAGATGGACGCTGTGCTGCCAGGAGTGTGGGCACCAGCGTTCCCAGCTCAGTGCCAAAGAGGGGTCAGCCAGGGAAGCTGTCTCTGCAAAGCTAGCTCCTGCCCAAGAGGGAGACCCCACTGCCGCCGTGTGCCTTTCGGGGAAGGGAAGGCTCAGCCCTTGGGCTGGGGAGCCTCCCTCAGTCCCTCAGTAAAAACCTCCCATGAAAAGTGTGTTCTTGCCTCCTGGCCTCTTTGTCTGGAGTGGCGTCGGGGTGAGACAGGGATGGGGAGCGCTGTGCCTGGGAGGGGAAGAATAATTTCAGTCCCCACCCTCCACCTGAAGGCCCAGCTCAGCACATTCTGTAGCTGGTGAGGAGGATTCAGCAGAAGCATCTCACGAAAATATGGCTGAGCCCAGATAGGACTCTGGACCAAGCCCGGAACCAGTGCTGGGGTGCGGAGGAGAGGACCAATGCTGTGTCTCTGCCTGAGTTGCTTCCAGAGAGACAGTATGAGAAACCCAGTGAACTGCATAGTGGGCTGATTGAGGGAACACGGAGGAGGAAATGTCCTGACCCAGCCTGGCAAGAGGCAGCGGGGAAGAATCACTTCTGGATCTTTTAGGAGGAAATGCTTGTGCAAAGGACCAGGAGTAAATGGGAAGCACGATGCAGGGTATTGATGCTGAGTGCAGGGGAAGGCAGGGGCCAGGGCCACCCTAAGGAGCCTGAACTTATTCCAGAGGCAACAAGAAGCTATTGAAGACTTTTCAGCAGGATGGAAACCACATGGAGTTGTGCCTAAAGCAGGCTGTGTGGAGAGCTGTTTGGGAGGAGGCACACCACTATAAAAAGGATGAAGTTCTGACCCTGCTATAACGTGGGTGAACTGAAAAAACCATGATGCTGACTGAGCAGAAGGAGCCAGTTACAAAAGACATGTATGAATCCATTCCTCTGAAATGTCCAGAACAAGCAAATCCATAGAAACAGAAAGGAGGTCAGTGGGGGCCAGGGGCCAGGGAGATGGGCAATGGAGAATGACAACTAATGGGGACCAGATTTCCTTCTGGGATGATGGAAATGTTCTAGAACGATAGAGGTGATGGCTGCACTCAATGCCACTGAATTGGGTACTTTAAAGGGGTTAATTTTGTGTTATGTGAGTTTCACCTCAAAATATAGATGACCAATGATAGATTGATTGCTTGACGAGAGTGCAGATTGATGAGTAATACAGCGGGGGAGGGGGGGCGGGGGCATAGGTGAGTGAACACACCACCTAAAACAGCCTAGACCAGATGTACTGAGGCCTGAAATCTCTGACAGATTAGAGAGAGATTAGAAGAAAATCAACGGACCTGAGGGGTGGTTCATCTTGGCCTGGTGGGTGATGGCTCCCTTCACTGAAGGAAGGTTAGGTAGGAGACAAGCTGTCACCCAATTAGCACTTGCTGGGCCTCAGCCTGCAGCCCCCTGGGAAATAATGAGTAGGCAGTGGCCAGGGGAGTTTGCAGCTTGGATGAACTCCAGCCTGGAGATCCTCCAAGGGGGCATCGCACTAGCAGAGAGGCAGCTGCTGGTTGAAGATCTGCATAGACAGCCTGGGAAAAGGCGGCTTGGGCTCATGGCAGTTGTGGGATGGGGGGAGATAGACTGCATTTTATACAGATTTCAAGGTTAAGATTTGTTCCTGAATCCAGGGGAGGCAGTGAATGGAAAGGTGGAGAGTTGTGGAGTTGTTCCTCCATCTCTTCCCAAGATTGTGTAAGTCATCCCTACCTGATCATAAATCCTTTTTTTTTTCCAGAAAAAAAGATGCTTAAGTAGCTAGAGGTCCTGTGGTCTGCCACCAGCCCCTAATTGATAGGTACGGAAAGAGACAAACCAGCAAATACCATCCCAAAGGAAGTTAGTGAAGAGAAATTAGTACAAGACAACATAGACCTCAGGGCAAAAAAAATCATTATTAGGAGTGAAAGAGGTTGCTGCATAATGATTAAACAAATAATTCATTTGGGGCATTAACCATTCTGAATGTGTGTGCACCCAATGACAGAGCCTCAAATGTATATCAAACAAAAAAGTAGCAATAAAAAAAATTAATAAATCAGTAAGTTCACCACAGTAAATTACATCACTTCTCACTACAATGGGCAGCTCAAGTAGACAAAACTAGTAAGAATATGGAGGGGAAAATGAACAAGGTTGATTAATGGGCATTCCAAAACTAGAGGCTACGTATTCTTATCAAGTTCACCTCAAACATTTACTATAACTCACCATGTCCTAAGCCACAAAACAAATCTCAACAAATACTAAAAGAATTGGTATTGTACAGATCATTGTACCCAAGCTGTGATAGAATAAAATCATATTTATCATTAATAAAACTAAAATTAAATTTTCCCAAATGTTTGCAAATTTAAATTTACAAATACACTTCCAAATGATTGGTCCAAGAAGAATTATAGTGGAAATCTAAAAACAGAACTGAACAACATTGACAAAAACTATATGAGCCTGGCTGGCGTAGCTCAGTGGATTGAGCTCGGGCCTGTGAACCAGAGGATCAAGGTTCGATTCCCAGTCAGGGCACATGCCTGGGTTGTGGGCCAGTTCCCAGTGGGGGACTCACAAGAGGCAACCATGCATTGATATTTCTCCCCTTCCCCTCTAAAGATAAAGAAATAAAAATCTTTTTTTTCTTGTTTTTTTTTTAAGAAATAAAAATCTTTAAAATATTTTTTAAACCTGTATGAAGACTTATGGAATGTAGCTCAAGTGATATTACGAAGAATCGTATAACCTTACAATGAATAAGATGAGCACCAACTCAGGAAATTAGAAAAACCACAGTAGAATAAACCTAAAGAAAGTAGAAGGAAGGCCCTGGCCTGGCAGCTCAGTTCATTAGAGCATCATCCTGATACACCAAATTTGTGTGTTCAAGAATCAACCAATGAATGCGTAAATAAGTGGAACAACAAAGAGATCTCTCTCTCCCCACGCTCCCTCTCTATAATCAATTTAAAAAAAAAAGAAAGTCGAAGGAAGGAAATCACAGAGAGAGCAGAAATTAATGAAATGGAAAACACAGAGATCAATAAAACCAAACATTGATTCTTTGAAATTAATCAAATAGGCAAGTCTCTGGCAAGAGTGAGAGACTTACCTGGTGTGGCTCAGTGGATTGAGTGCTGGCCTGCAAACCACAGGGTTGCTCGTTCAATTCCCAGTGAGGGCACATGCCTGGGTTGTGGGCCAGGTCCCCAGTAGGGGGCGCATGAGAGGCAACCACACACTGATGTTTCCCTCCACCTCTTTCTTCTTCCCTTTTCCTCTGTCTAAAAATAAATAAATAGAATCTTTAAAAAAAAAGAATGAAAGGAGAGAATATGCAAATAAACAATGTTCGGAAGGAAAAGCATTTTCCCAACAACCATTTCAAACATAATGGGAAACTTTGGGTTAAGCATGGGAGCTTGAACACTTGTGTGGTCCTTGCTTCTCAAATACCTTGAGAGTGACAGCAAGAGGGTGACAAATGTAAAAAGGAATAAATTCGCCAGAGAAAGTGAGAGGAGTACCTACCAAGAAAATTGGGGGAGCTGGTGCAGGATAGAAGACTAGAACAATCTTTTAAAACAGTGGTGGGAGGCAGCCAGCAGCAGGGACTGGGTTTGCACAAGAACTGGAAGCACCAGACAACTCGGGAGAAAAAAATGTGAATATATGGTGGGCGTGGTGGAACAGGAGGATCGACTAAAAGTCCATATTAGAAGCTTCTAAAAATCCCATAAGGTGTAAAAAAAATCCTTCTAGATCATATGTGTGTGTATATTATATATTATATAATGATATATATCATATGTGTGTATATTATATATTATATAATGATATATACATGATATGAACTGCCAGATGCTCACATCTTTGACACACCTTGTGAAGAAGACCAGACTTTACTCTCTGGAGAGTTAAAACAGAAGGTCTGTGGAAATGCAAATTAAAGCCAGAATGAAGTATCCTTTTATTTCTACTAATTGACAGAAATTTTAAAAGTCTGACAATACCAAATGTTAGCGGTGCTGTGGAGTAGCAGGAACTCACACACTATGAGGTGGGGGCAGGGAGATATAAAATGGTACGACCACGTTGGAAAACAATTTGGCATTCTGTAGCAGAGTTGAAGACATGCATATTTATAACCTAACAATGTCACTCCTGGGCACACCTTAGAGAAGGTCTTCCACAAATATACCAGATTACAAGTATAAACCACTCATAACAGCATTGTTTACAATAGGCAAGAGCCAGAAACAACCCACATGTCTATTAACAGGAGAATAAATGAACTGTATTAGTCATACAGTGGAAAATTATTTGGCAATAAGAGTGAATAAACTACAGCTATATGCATCGACTTGGATAGACATGAAAAATATAATGTGGAAAGAAAGCAACAAGTTACAGAAAAATACATCTAGTATAATTCCATTTATATAAAGTTCAAATACAAAACTAAATGATATAACGTTTAAAGATAATTCATATTTGGGACAAGTATACTGAAAAGCAAGGAAAGGTTAGTGGTTGCCTCTGTTAAGGGAGGCAGAGGGTGCATGGGGGCTTCAAAAGCATTGGAAATGCTGTACCACTGCCAGTGGGAACATATGTGTAGCACTTTATCACCATTCTCTAAACCATTCATGTAAGTGCTGCATACTATTTTGTATGTATTAGGTTGAATAAGATAAAAATGCCATTTGTATAGGTCAAAAATAGCTGAATATTAAACAATATCATTAGGTTTTGACCTATCAGATTTTATAATAATGAAATAAAACCAAAAGACTTTATGATAATAATTGCTCTGGCTGGTGTGGTTCAGTGGGTTGGGCATCATCCCCCAAATTCAAAGGTCTACAGTTCAATTCCTGGTCAAGGCACATGCCTGGGTTGCAGACCCAGTTCCAGGCCGGGGGGCCTGCAAGAGACAACTGATTGATGTTTCTCTCGCACATTAAGGTTTCTCTCCCACTCTTTCTCCCTCCCTTACCACTCTCTCTAAAAATTAATAAAATCTTTTTTAAAAAGACTTTATGCTGCCCTGGCTGGTGTGGCTCAGTGGGTTGAGTGCTGGCCCGAGAACCCAAGGGTTGCTGGTTCGATTCCCAGTCAGGGCACATGCCTGGGTTGCAGGCCAGGTCCCCAGTGGGGGACACGTGAGAGCAACCACACGTTGATGTTTCTCTCCTACTCTTTCTCCTTCCCTCCCCCTCTCTCTAAAAATAAATAAAATATTTTTAAAAAATAAAAAGACTTTATGCTAATAAATTTGAAACTTTGATGGAATGAGCATGTTCCTAAGAATATATTGTTTACAAAAAATTGACTCAAAATAGAAAAATTCACCTAAAAATTCATATGGAATCTCAAGGGAACCCAAGTAGCCAAAACAATTCTGCAAAAGAAGAGCAAATTTGGAGAACTCACACTTCCTGGTTTCAAAACACATTACAAAGCTACAGGAATTGAAGCAATGTGGTACTGGCATGAAGACAGGCAAAACAGACCAATGGAACAGAATACAGAGCCCAGAAATAAATCCTCACTTATGTAGTCAAATGATCTTCGACAATGGTTCCAAGACTATTCAATGGAGAAAAAAATAGTCTCTTCAACAAATAGTGGTGGGAAAAGTGAATTTTCACATGCAAAAGAATGATATTGGACCCTTATTTTACATCATATACAAAAATCAACTCAAAATGGATTAAAGTGTAATAACTAAAACTATAAAACTTCTAACAGAAAACATAGGGCAAAATCTTCATGATATTGGAATAGGCCATGACTTCTTGCAAACAACACTGAAAACATAGACAACAAAAGCAAAAGTAGACAAATGGGACAACATCAAACTTAAAAACTTTTGTGCAACAAAGGATACAATCAACAGAGTGAAAAGGACTCCTACAGAATGGGAGAAAATATTTGCAAATCATATATGTGATAAAGTATTAATATCCAGAATATATAAAGAACTCCTACAACTCAACGACCAAAAAATCAAATTACCCAATTAAAAAATGCACAAAGGAGTTGAATAGACATTACTCTGAAGATAATATACAAATGCCCAACAAGCATATGAAAAGATACTCAACCTCACTAATCATCAAGAAATGTAAATCAAAACCACAATAAGATACCACCTCACATCCATCAGGATGGTTACTATAGCAAGAAGAAAATGTCAAGTGTTGTCAAGGATGGGGAGAAACTGGAAGCCTTGTAAACTGTTGATGGGACTGTAAAATGGTGAAACTGCCATGAAAAAAGAATGGAGGTTCCTCAAAAAATTAAAAATAGAACTACTGTAGGGTCCAGAAATCCCATTTTGGGGTATATATCCAAAAGAACTGAAAGCAGGTATTTGCATATCCATGTTCATGGTTGCATTATTCACAATCACCAAGAGGTAGAAGCAACCTGAGTGTTCATCTGCTGGTGAATGGATAAGCAAAGTGTAGTCTATACATACAGTGGAATATGATTTCTACTTAAAAAGGAAGGACACCCTGCCATATACATGTACGAACCTGGTGGACATTATGCTAAGTGAAATAAGACAAATATTGTGTAATTCTACTTATATGAGATATCTAAAGTCAAATTCATAGAGACAGAAAGTAGAAAGGTGGGTGACAGAGGCTGGGTGAGGGGGAAAAGGAGGTTTTTGATGGGTACAGAGTTTCCGTTCTGCAAGATTTTGAAAAAGTTTTGGAGATTTGTTTCACGACAACGGAAGTGTACTTAACAGAAGTGAACTGTACACTTAAAAAAGGTTAAGATGAGCCCTGACTGGTGAGGCTCAGTGGGTTGGGTGTTGTCCCAATTTCCAGTCAGGGCACATACCTGGGTTGTGGACCCAGTGCCCAGCTAGAGGCAACTGATTGATGTTATCTTTCACATTGATGTTTTTCCCCTCTTCTTCCCCCTCTCTAAAAATAAATGAAAAATTTTTAAGAGCTTATTTCTTTATCTTTAGAGGGGAAGGGAAGGAGAAAGGGAGAGAAATATCAATGTATGGTTGCCTCTCGTACATCCCCCACTAGGAACTGGCCTGCAACCCAGGCATGTGCCCTGACTGGGAATCGAACCACGATCCTTTGGTTCGCAGGCCCATGCTCAATCCACTGAGCTGCACCAGCCAGGAATGAAAAATGTTTTAAAAAATAAAAATAATTAAGATAATAAGCTTTATGTTATGTGTTTTATACCACAATAAAAAATTGACTGGAGAAGAAACAGATCATATTCAATGGGCAAAAACTACAAGTGTTCCCCTTAAGATCAGGAACAAGACAGGGTGTCTGCTTTACCTCTCTTATTCAGCATAGAACTGGTAGTCCTAGCCAATCAGAAAAGAAGAAGAAATAAAAGGCATCCAAATTGGAAAGGAAGTAGTAAAAGAGTCTTTATTTGCAGATAGACAGCCCCAAAGATTCCACTAAGGAACTACGAGAATGATAAATGAATTCAGCATAGTAGCAGAACACAAAATTAATGTCCAGAAATCAGTTGCAATTTTTATACCAATAATAAGCTAACAGAAAGGAAAATTAAGAAAACAATCCCATTCATAATTGCTTCAAAAAGTATAAAATATCTAGGAATAAATCTAACCAAGGATGTAAAAGACCTGTACTCAGAAAACTATAAGACATGAAAAATAATTACATAAAAAATTGGGAAAAGAAAAAAAATCAGTAAAAAAAAAGAAAAGAAAACTATAAGACACTGAAGAAAGAAACTGAAGAAGATATAAATAAGTGGAAGCACATATCGTGTTCATGGACTTGAAAAATTAAAATAATTAAAATGTCCATATTACCCAAAGCAATCTATAGATTCAGCACAATTCCCATCAAGATTCCAATGCCATATTTCACAGAACTAGAACAATTATTTCAAAAATCTATATGGAACCACAAAAGCCCCCACATAGCTACAGCAATTCTGAGAAAAAAACAAAGTTGGAGGAATCACACTGCCTAATATCAAACTATACTTAAGGCCATAGTAATCAAATCAGCACGGTATTGTCATATAAACAGACACATAGATCAATGGAACAGAATAGAGAGCCCAGAAATAAACCCACACCTTTATAGTCAATTAATATTCAACAGAGGAAGGAAGCACATACAATAAACTAAAGATACTTATTCAATAAATGGTGTTGGGAAAATTGGACAGATACATGCAGAAAAATGAAACTAGAAACTAGACCACCTTCTTATACCACACACAAAAATAAATTCAAAATGGATCAAAAACTTAAATGTTAGACCTGAAACCATAAAAATCCTAGAAGAAAACACAGGCAGCAAAATCTCAGACATTGCTTGTAGCAAGTTTTTCTTGGCTATATCTTCCCAGGCAAGGGAAACAAAAGAAAAAATAAATGAATGGGACTACACCAAATTAAAAGGGTTTTGCACAGCAAAGGAAACCATCCACAAAATAAAAAGACAACCCGCAGAATGGGAGAACATATTCACCGATGCATCTGATAAGGAGTTAATATCCAAAATTTATAAAGTACTTACAAAACTCAATGCCAAAAAAACACAAATGATCCAATTAAAAAATGGGCAAAGGACCTGAATAGACACTTCCTTCAAAGAGGACATGCAGACGGCCAATAGACATATGAAAAATGCTCAGTGTCACTAATCGGCAGAGTAAAACCAAAGCAAGATACTATCTCACGCCTCTCAGAATGGCCATCATCAATAATTCAACAAACAGCAAGTGCTGACAAGGATGTGGAGAAAGGGTAACCGTTTTGCACTGTTGGGGGAATTCAAATTTGTGCAGCCACTGTGGAAAGCAGTATGGAGATACCTCAAAAAATTTAAAAATGGATCTGCCTTTTGACCCCGTGATCTCACTTCTGGGAATATACCCGAAGGAACTCAAAACACTAATTCAAAAGTACATCAGCACACCTATGTTTATTGCAGTGTTGTTTACCATCACCAAGACATGGAAACAACCCAAGTTGTCCGTCAGTAGATGAGTGCACCAAACAACTATGGGACACCTGGCTGGTGTGGCTCAGTGGACTGAGTGCCAGCCTGTGAACCAAAAGGTCGCTGGTTCAGTCCCCAGTCAGGGCACATGCTTGGGTTGCAGGCCAGGTCCCCAGTGGGGGCCATGTGGGGAGCAATCACACATTGATGTTTCTCTCCCTCTCTTTCTCCTTCCCTTCCCCTCTCTCTAAAAATAAATAAATAAAATGTTTTTAAAAAATAACTATGGGATATTTACACAATGAAATAGTACTCAGCCATCAAAAAGAAGAAAAAATTTACCCTCTGCAACAGCATTGATGGATCTGGAGTGCATTATGCTAAGTGAAACCAGTCAGAGAAAGACAAACACTATATGATTTCACTCATATGTGGAATCTAATAGACAAACTGAACCAACAGGAAAAATAGAGACAGACTCATGGATGGAGAGCAGGCTGACGGCTAGTGGGGAGGAAGTTAGGAGGTGGAGGGACTGAGCAAAAAGGAAAGCGGACTCATAGACATGAACGACAGTGTGGTGATTGCTGGGAGAGGGGGTATAAGGGGACTAGATGGTAATGGAAAAATACAATACAGATTTTTAAAAAAGAAACAGAGAACCTGAACTGTCCCATGCTTATTAAATAAATTGAATCAGTAGTTTAAAATGTATGGATAGAGGGGGCGGGAGGCTGCAAAAACAAGGAAGGCCTAGATAGTTTTACAGATTAATTCTATTAAACCTTCAAGGAACTGATAACCCTTCTCTCTTTTTTAAGATTTTATTTACTTATCTTTAGAGGGGAAGGGAGGGAGAGAGGGAGAGAAATATCAATGTATGGTTGCTTCTCGTGAGTCCCCTGCTGGGAACTGGCCTGCAACCCAGGCATGTGCCCTGACTGGGAATTGAACTGCTATTGTGTGGTTCGCAGGCCCATGCTCAATCCACTGAGCTACACCAGCCAGGGTGTCCCCCTTCTCTTAAATTGCTCCAGGAATTGGGAAAAAGAGGAAATGCTCCTCCAATGCATTTTGTGATATCTTGATACCAAAACCCAACAAGGATTATACAAGGCCAAAAAAAAACCAAAATCAGAACCACACATCCTGAGGTTCAGTGAACCAGGAGGTTTGGGGGCCTCCTTCACCACGCAGCTTAGGAAGCAGGAAAGCAAGATGTAGCAGTCATACAGAGCTATCTCTTAGCAGTCTGGAGGAATGCAGGAGAGACCTTACTGGGAAGGAGAGGGGTGAAAGGACTCTCACTGCTGGGCCAGGAGAAGGTACAACATGGGTTTGGATTAAGAACTGGAATAAAAAAAGACCCGGAGATCCAGGCGACACAGCTAATGGTGCTGGGAACTGTGGGAGGCCTACCAGCCGAGCACAGACCACTGGGAAGGACCAGGGACTACCTGAGCCACAGACTTCTATTTCTTTTCCTAAGATATGGTACCCCGAATTGGGCGAAGAGGGGAAGGAAAGACTGTGTTTGTAGGTGTTTTAAGGGACTTTAAGATTTTAATGAAGACATTGAGTCATTACTCTAAGACTGTATAACTTTTGAATAAATAGTTCTTTTCCTTTTCTCTCTCTCTCTCTCTTACACACACACACACACACACACACACACACACACACAGACAGATCCAGGCCCTGGCTGTGTGTCTCAGTGGATTGAGTGCCAGCCTGCAAATCAAAAGGTCGCGGGTTTGATTCCCAGTCAGGGCACACGCCTGGGTTGCAGGCCAGAACCCAGCAGGGAATGCACGAGGGGCAACCATACATTAATGTTTCTCTCTCTCTCTTTCTCTTTCCCTTCCCCTCATTCTATAAATAAAATATTTCTTTAAAGAAGCCAAAACAGAACTGTATATGAATAAAATACACCATGACAAAGTTCAGTTGAACCCAGAAAAATGGAAGAGTGGTTTAATATTAGAAAATCAATTGATATGCTTCACCACATTAACAGATGAGAGGAGGAAAGTTTTGTCATCACTCAGTAACGCATTCAGAAATATCATTCAATAAAAATTCAACATACAGCAAAGGAGGACTACAAGGGAACTTCCTCAATCTCATAGACATGTCTACCAAACACCTCCTGCAAACATCGGATTTAATGATGAAACATGGAGAACATTGTCTTTGCCTCCATGCAATAGTGTCCTATTCAGGGAAGTAGAGTGAGAAAGAGAAACCATAGTTACAAGGCCTGGGAAAGAAGAAACAAAATAGTCATTATTGGCAGATGACGTGATGATGTAAGTAGAAAACCAAAAAGTATTTACAAAGGGAATCCAGAAAGAATTATAAGACTTCATACAAGAGTTTTACAAGGTTGACACAAAATCCACACATAAAGTCAATTGCGTTTCTATATACCAGCAACACAGTCCGAAGGAGAACTTAAAAGATAGCATTTATAATGGCTTGAAAAAATAAGTCTCTAGTAATAAATCTAATAAATGATGTGCAAGTCCTTTATGGGGAAATTATTAAAAGGATCTTCATAAATAGATATGCTATGCTCATGCATGGGGACTCGATATTTTAGACATGGCTAAGACTCCAGAGTGATTCAAAATTTTTTTTAAAATCCCACCAAAGATTTTCCTGGAACTTAACAATCTGTTTCTTAAACTTCTAATGAAAACTAAAGGTTCTACAATAATTGTGATAATTGTGAAAGATTAGGAGGAGGAGGAGGAGCAACAAATGAAGGAGGAGCACAAAGATGAGAAAAGGGAGAAAGAAAAAGAAGAGACTCCCAAGTATGAAGACTTGCTTTAAAGCTTTAGTAATATAACGAGGTAGGCAAGTAAACCCAGTGGACAAAAGAGAGAGCCATGCTCACACGGGCATGGGATGAGGCATATGACAAAGGGCCTCACCCCATGTCTGTGCAGAAGGATGGACTGACTAATAAGGTGGGGATGACAGATACCAATGTGGATAAATAGAAAACAAGATCCCTAACTCACAACATACACAAACCCATTGAAGATAGATGAAGAACCTGAAGATGAAAGCCTGTAAACATATTTATTTTTAAAAGATTTTATTTATTTAATTTTAGAGAGAGGGAAATGGAGGGAGAAAGACAGGGAGAGAAACATCGATGTGTGAGAGAAATATCAATTAGTTGCCTCTCACACGCTCCCAACCGGGGACCTGGCCCGCAACCCAGGCATGTGTCCTAACTGGGAATCGAACCAGAGACCTTCTGGTTCACAGGCTGGCACTCTACCCACTTAGCCACACCATCCACAGCCCTATAAATATATTTAGGAAAAAACACCTGAGTACCATAGGGGTAGGGGAGGATTTCTTTTTTTTTTTAATATTTTTATTTATTTATCTTAGAGGGGAAGGGAAGGAGAGAGAGGGAGAGAGAGAAATATCAATGTATGGTTGCCTCTCGTGTGTCCCCCGCCAGGAACCAGGAACTGGCCTGCAACCTAGGCATGTGCCCTGACTGGGAATAGAACCTCGATCGTGTGGTTCCCAGGCCCACGCTCAATCCACTGAGCTACACCAGCCAGGGCGGAGGATTTCTTAAAGAAGACAAAAATGACAGCCCTGGCTGGTGTAGCTCAGTGGATTGAGCGCAAGCCTGCGACCCAGACGATCGCGGTTCGATTCCCAGTCAGGGCACATGCCTGGGTTGCAGGCCAGTCCCCAGCAGGGGACTCATGAGAGGCAACCATACATTGATACTTCTGTCCTTCTCTCCTTCCCTTCCCCTCTAAAGAAAAATAAACAAAATCTTAAAAAAACAAAGAAACAAACAAACAAAAAAACATGGGTCAAAAACGAAATCCTATTAAAAAAAACTGTTCGGCTACTGGACAAATTGTATATTACCACATCATCACTAGTAGATGTCAATTGCACATTCAGTCATTTATGAAGTTCATAAATAAATAATTGTTCTGTTTTGTGATTTTAATAAGAGTTCAAGAATTTTTCAGTCTTGTCATTGTAATTTTAATAATCCCTTTAATTTTTATCTGTTGCTGTTACCTTTTGAAATGATTTATTTAGATGGCCAAGCCCATTCATTCAGAAAATGCATGCCAAGAGGTATTCTGTGGGGAAATGGTGCCCCTTACAGTGTAAATTTTCTCCTTTACCTTTGCTAACATCATGGCAGAATTTTCCTTATCCCTTGTGAGGCCGTTGTTGACTAAGTTTTTTGTCCTTACAATCTTGGGCCATGGTATCTAACATTAAACAAATAAAACTGTTAACAGTCCTGGCTGGTGTGGCTCAGTGGATTGAGCACTGGCCTGCAAACCCAAAGGTCAACAGTTTGATTCCCAGTCAGGGCACATGCCTGGGTTGCGGGCCAGGTACCCAGTAGGGGCCGCATGAGAGGCAACCACACATTGATGTTTCTCTCTCTCTTTCTCTTTCCCTTCCCCTCTCTCTAAAAATAAATAAATAAGATCTTTTTAAAAAACTGTTAACAGCCCTGGCTGGTGTAGCTCAGTGGATTGAGAGCAGGCCTGCGAACCACACAATCGCGGTTCGATTCCCAGTCAGGGCACATGCCTGGGTTGCAGGCCAGTTCCCAGCAGGGGATACACCAGAGGCAACCATACATTGATATTACTCTCCCTCTCTCCTTCCCTTCCCCTCTAAAAGATAAATAAATAAAATCTTTTAAAAAAACTGTTAACAGATTCTCAAGAAAAGTACTATTGACAAAGACGTAAAGAAACAGAAATGCCTGCCTACAGAGTGGCAGTGGGAGTGTTGTAGGGATGATGGCTTGGAAAGCGAGTCCTCCATACCTGGGACCCAGAGTGCGTGTGCGCTGTGACCCGGTGAGCCCTCTTCCAACATCTAGAGGACCCGGCACTTGGCAAGGAGAGAGCATCAGGTCACTCACTGCAGCACCACTGGTTGCTCAGAACAGAGGAAGCTGCCTTCCCACCCCTCACAGGGCCAGTGATAACCAGCCTCCTGTGCAGCTGGCCAAGTGGCCCATTCATGTGGATCATGGCCAATATATGTCCAAGGACAGTGGGGAGGTGAAGTAGCCCTGTGCAGAAGGAAACATACAGCCCAACTCCCTTTCTTAAGATGGAGAAGCTGACAAAACAGGCAAAGATTCTCCATGGGTGCCACCAATTTCAGACCAAGGACTACCTGTCATCTGCTTAGGAGGAATGGCAGCAGCCTTTGCACACCCTGTAACATACATAACTTATCAAAAATTGTGTTGCCTTAAGAACAGACACACAGATCAACAGCTGGAACAGAGTAGACAGCCCAGAAATAAACCCAAGTTTCTATGGTCAATTAATATTCGACAAAGAGGACAGAAGCATAAAATGGAGTAAAAACAGCCTCTTCATCAAATGGTGTTGGGAGATCTGGACAGCTATATGCAAAAAACATGAAACTCGATCACGAACTTACACCATACACAAGAATAAATTCAAGGTGGATAAAAGACTTAAATGTAAGTCGTGACACCATAAAAGTCCTTGAGGCGAACATAGGCAGGAAAATCTCAGATGCTCCACGCAGCAATATTTTCACTGATATGTCCCCTAGAGCAAGGGACATAAAGGAAAGGATAAATAAGTGGGACTTCTTCAAAATAAAACCTTCTGTATGGCTAAAGAAAACATTAGCAAAATGTAAAGGGGACCAAATGTATGTGAAAATATACTTACCAATGATATCTCAGACAAGGGTTTGATCTCCAAAACGTATAAAGAACTCACATGACTCCACACCAGGAAGACAAACAATCAAATTTAAAAATGGGCAAAAGGACCTTAACAGAGACTTCTCCAAGGAGGACATACAGAGGCCCAGAGACATAAAAAATAAAGCTCAGCATCACTAGCCATCAGAGAGATGCAAAATAAAACCACAATAAGATACCACTTCACACCATGAATTGAATAGAATTGAATTCAAAAGAATCTATGCGCCCCAATGTTCATAGCAGCATTATTTACCATAGCCAAGTGCTGGGAGCAACCTAAGTGCCCCTCAGTAAATGAATGGATCAAAAAACTGTGGTACAGCCCTGGCTGGTGTAGCTCAGAGGATTGAGCACGGGCCTGCGAACCAAAGGATCGTGGTTCGATTCCCAGTGAGGGCACATGCCTGGGTTGCAGGCCAGTTCCCAGCAGGAACCCACAAAAGGCAACCACACATTGATGTTTCTCTCCTTTCCTCCTAGTCTCCTTCCCTTCCCCTCTAAAGATAAATAAAATATTCTTAAAAAACTGTGGTACATTTACACTATGGAATACTACACGCAGAAAGAAAGAAGGAGCTCCTGCCCTTTGCAACAGCATGGATGGAACTGGAGAGCATTATGCTAAGTGAAATAAGCCGGGCAGTGAAAGACAAATACCATATGATCTCACCTATAAGCCAAACCTAATCAACAAAACAAAAAAGCAAGCAAAATATACCAGAGACACAGAAAATAAGAACAAACTGACCATAACCAGAGGGGAGAGGGGAGGGAAATAACAGGGGAAAGAAGGGAAAGGGTCATCAAAGAACTTGTACAAAGGACCCATGGACAACGCAAAAGGGGAGTGGGATTGAGGATGGAAGGTAGGGGTGGGTGGGGTGGGGGAAAGTGATGGTAGGAAAATGGAGATGACTGTATTCAAATATTAATAAAACAAAGTGATTAAAAATTGTGTTGCCTGGGGACAGATTTATTTTCCTTTGTGGAAAGATAGGAAAATGTTCCCAATGCTGGCATTGAAGATGTCTGTCTCTCCTGAGGCCCCCAAAGACATATGTGGGGGGGGCGAGGGCAGGGAAGCACAGGGTTGGAGAGAGGCCCAGATGACTATGGGGACTCTGAGGGATGGTCTTCTAGTTGTATTGTTCAGAGCTCCATCCCCATCATCCTGTGTGCGCACACACCTGGAGCTTCTCAATCTCTCCCTGGCTCTTTCTTGGACACCTGGCCCTTCCCCATGTTCCTGATCTCCCTTCCAAGTCCTCTCTAATGACTGACACCAGCCCCCTAATCCTCCAGTCACCCTGAGCTAAACTTCTCACACCAGTACTCCAACAGCTCCACTGGCCATCTCCTTCTGTCTGTAGGCCCTTGAGTCCTCCTGTCCTTCCTCCCTTCGGTTCCCCCGCCCCATGGAGAGCAATGCCCCAGCAGAACAGATGGAGGGGTCTCCGGATTCTGCTGCATTCACTGCCTACGCCTCATCCAATACCAAGTCTCCAGGATTCTGCTCCCCCAGAGCATGTCTGGAATGCATTCACCTGTCTCCTGGCCCACCTGCTCCAGGCCCCCCGAGCTTCTCCACCCCATGGCCACTAGTCTGCACTTGTCCAAATGCAAAGGCCATGGCCAGGTAAGTCCAAGTTCTCCCTGAGTTGCTGACCTCTGTACCCTCAAAGCCTACCTTGACCACCTGTATGCTCCAGGTAGGAGAACCCACCCCCCTGGACGTGTCACCTGCAGTCTCAGCCCCAGGCAGTTCCCATCTCTCCTCCTGCCCAGTACCTGCTTCATTCATGGTTCAGGGCTGCTGGACTGATGGTTAAATGCACGGACCCTGTGGTTGACTCTTAGCCTTGCCACTTAGTAGTTATGCAACCTTGTGTAAGTTTCCTAATCTCTCATACCTCAGTTTCCTCTCTTGTGAACTGGGAGAAATAGCTATACCCCTTTCTGGGGCCATCAGAATGACCGAATAAGTTAATATACCCAGAACATTTAGCCCAGCCCCAGTACCTCAGGAGGGGGAGTCATAATAGTAGCACTCGTGTAAGCTTAACTTGAACCTCACTTCCCCTCCCTGATGCCCTGAGCGTCCCCAGGCTTCACTGCCCCTCCTTGTGCCTCGTGGTACCCTCCACAGGTGGGTTTTTCTGACAGCGGGGCCTTATCCGACAGCAGGGTAAGTAGTTCTACCAGAGACCCAGAAGACTTTCTTTAATTAAAATTTTTCATTTATTGATTTGAGAGAAAGGGAGAGGGAGAGAAAGAAATTGAGATTGAAGTTTGTTGTTCCACTTCTTTATGCATTCATTGGTTGATTCTTTTTTTAAAGATTTTTAAAAACTTATCTTTAGATGGGAAGGGAAGGAGAGAGGGAGAGAAATATCAATGTATGGTTGCCTCTCATGCGTCCCCCGCTGGGAACTGGCCCCCAACTCAGACATGTGCCCTGACTGGGAATCGAACCACGATCCTTTGGTTCGCAGGCCTGTGCTCAATCCACTGAGCTACAGCAGCTGGGTCATTGGTTGATTCTTGTACACACCCTGACTGGGGATTGAACCTGTAACCTTGAAGTATCAGGAACTGAGCTACCCAGCCAGAGCCAGAAGACTTTTGAGGCAAGGGGAAGTGGACTCTGTCTCTGAACAGCACCAGTAGGCACTTCATGGAAAGCTATGAAATGTTTCCCTAACCACCCGATAGGAGGGCACCGCCCTGCTCTCACCTGCTCCACTCAGGTGCCCACAACCTGCCCTCTGCCGTGCCCACCAAGGCCGGCAGAGGGCAGCAGCACCCTGCCCTGCTTCCTCAGGCAAAAGGGAGGGCGGGGAGGGGCTGGGCTGCGGCCCGCCAGGATGAGTCGGGTTGGGCACGATTGCATTGTGGGGAGAGAGGCCGAGACTCCACAGAGACGTACTTCTGGCACCTCCAGCTGCTCCTCAGTCCCTGCTAGCAGCCCACCCAGGTAGGCAGGAACCAGGGCTGGTGAGGTAAGGGGTACAGGGGCCTCTGGATTGGGGGGCAACACCTCAGGATGTGCTGGGACCTGGGAGAAGCCAAGGGTCCACAGGACCAACTAGTTCTGATCTGGCCAAGGCCTTGGGGGCCAGCCCCAGCCCTGTGATACTTCCTGGTGCCTGGTTGCACAGTGCCCCCCAGGGGGTGGCCCTGGAGCTGAGAGGTAGGACCCAGAACTTCTGCGCCCAAATGGGAGAACTGGCTTTGCCAAGGGCAGGGAACAGGGTAGGGAGGTGGCCCGCCTAGTTCCCTGCCCCCACAGCCACTCAACTGGCCCAGCCAGGTGGCAGCAAGCCCTGCTGCTGCTGCTGCTGCTGCTGCTGCTGCTGCTGCTACCGCTGCGCACGGAAGGCAGGGACTCCCACCTGAGCGCACCTGTCCCAGAGCCACGATCCAAAACACTAGTCTGCTGGCTCGGTGTGCAGATGGTACTCGGTGAGGGAGGCAAGGGAGCCAGTCGCCAACAGTCTTTTCCCAACCCCATGCATGGAGGATGGGTCTAGGCCCTTCCTGGGATGGTGTTTCCCTGGGGGAAGGGGAGGGGGAGGGGCACAGCCAGTAACCAGTTGCCGCACCCGAAGCTGAGGGTTGGGTTCCTGTGGGCCATACCCCTCACCCCCTTCTGTGCATCCTCTGCCAGCACTGTCCACTACCACCAGGATGTATCTGGCACAACGTTGCCAGTCCCCAGAGGTGGGGCTGGATGGGGACAGCCCTATTGCTTGCTCTCTGGCCAGTCTTATTCTGGGCCAAAGGGGCGGGGGTGTTGGGGAGAAAGTCTCCTGGACGGGCTGCCTTTGTCAGCGTCTCCCCTGCCCCCAGTGTGGACAAAGGCAGGCATTGAGGGCCAGGACTGGCACTTCAGCCAGGCACCAAGACGACAGAGGCTGAGTCTGGCATTGCAGGGACTCAGTGCTCTGACCCTCCTGTGGGGGCTCTGTGGCCTCCCCTGCGCCATTCACAAGGAGGAGCTCGCTGGCTGACACCAGAGGGGTGGGGCTGGCTGTGTGGGTCTCATTTTTCTGGCTGGAGGAAACCCTGTCCCTTTGTCCCCAGATCCCAGGGGGTGTCTCTCTGAGGGCGGAGAGTGGCAGGGAGCTCCTTGGACAGAACAGCCAGGATGGGGGGAGAGTACCAGATAGTGGGTCCCTGGCCTCTGGACAGAGGGGACATTGTTGAGTTGGAGGCAGGGCTGCCTTGGCCCGGCCACTATTGACAAAGCTGCCAGCTGTGGTGGAGCCCGGCCACTAGGCCCTTGCCCCCCTCCAGCCTCCTCGTCCCGTCCCCCAGGGCCAATGTGAATGGGGCTGAGCCTCAACCGTCTCCCTCCCACTCAGGGCAATGCCCCCCACAGCAGTCTTGTGCCTGTCACCACTCACTGGCCTGGGGCAGCTGAAGTGAGGAGGTGTGCTTCCCTCTGCTGTTCCCCTTCTCACTGGTGAGTGCCTGGGTCCTGAGTCCCTGGAGATGCCCTGGGGTGGAGCAGGGCAGGTAAAATAGCACAGGGGAACCTGGGCATGGGGCTTCAATGTGCTGCACCTCCTGGCCACAGCGTCTCTCTACCCTGTCCCCCCAACGCCACAGACACTGCCAGTGATATCCCAGGTCTAGAGGAAATGGCCCTGTCTCTGAGCCAGGCCTGACCTTCCTGTCTGCGTTACCAAGATAAGGGCCTCTGCCCAACTAGCAGGCCTGGGAGCCCAGGCATGTGCCTCTGCTGGCAGGCTGTGGGGCACTGAGTGACCGTGGGCCTGCTGGGCCCACACGCCCAGTTGTGCGGGATCCTGGCTCAGCTTAAAACCCAGCTTCTGGCCCCTTCTCTGTGGCTCTGGGATTGAGGGCAGGAGGAGGGAGGAACAAGAGTCCACCAAGGTCTGGGGGTTCTGCCCTGTTGGCATCTCTTTCTTTGTCTCTCTCGCCTTGTCACCTAGCAGGCCAGCTGGGGTTGTTGGGTCCCCCTGCTGGGAAGCAGGGCTCACACTCAAGCCCCCACCAGCCCCCTGGGAGACACCTCCAGACTGGGTTCCAAATGGTTCCAAATTGGTGGGGGCCGTGCCTATGCCTTCTCTGGGTAGGACTCCCTTCGAGCTTTCCACCCTTCCTCCCCGACTGCCCTCTCCTCTGTCAAGCTCTCTTCCTGGCTGTCTTCTTCTCACTCCCCTCTTTTCTCTCCCTCCTACTCCATATCCACACTCTTGGTGCCAGGCCCCAGTGGACCCTGGCAGCTGGGGCCCATGGAGCAGGGGGACAGACCTCCTGTACCTGTGTTGTCTCTTGGTGCCCTCCCTCCTCCTCCCCTCAGACTGGCTCCCAGCTCTTCCACAACCCCTGCCTCACCACCCCCCAGCTGAGTCTGGGACCCTCACAGCCCTCTGTGGTATGACCCTCTTCTCCTTGTCCCTGGCTAGCCCTCCACCCTCCCTGACACCTTTGGGGCAAGCTGGGGCAGTGTCCAGCCGTGTCTCAGCCTGCATTCCTCTGACTGCCTCAGTTTCTCCCTGGCTCTTTCTCCTCTCTTCAACACTTCCTCTCCCCACTGGTGAGGGTTCCTCTTTGCTGCTGCCCTGGCTGCCCAGGGCCAGTTAACTCTCCCCTGTCTGCCTGACCTTCGTGCCCCTTGTCCCTGTGCCTTTTCTCATCTCCGTTGCGGGCACAGGACCCTCCCCCCCCCCATGATGTGGCTTCCACCAGCTTTCCTTCTCTCATATCCTCTTCTTTAAAAAATATTTACTTATTTTTAAGAGAGGGGAAGGGAAGGAGAAAGAGAGGGAGAGAAGCATCAACGTGTGGTTGCCTCCCCCTACTGGGGGCCTGGCCCAAAACCCAGGCCTCTGCCCTGACAGGGAATCGAACTGGTGACCTTTTGGTTCGTAGGCTGGCGCTCAATCTGCTGAGCCACTGTAGCCAGGGCTCACGTTCTCTTCTTTCTCCGTGCTCCTGCTCCTTTTCTCTGTTGTCTGGGTGCTTCCCACCCCGCTGCCTCCCCTCCTCTCTCCTCATCACCACGTCTTCTGCCCTGCTCTGCTCTCCTCCTCTCCATGGTCTTTCCTGTCTTTGTCACTGCCCCGGCTGTCGCTGCGTCCTTCTGTCCTTGAGACTTTTCAGGATCTGCCCCCCTTCAACAATCCAAATGCCTATAAAGTAGAAAATGAAAGAAATTCTTTCCTTCTGCACGCATGTGCCCACCAGCCCCATCCGTTGGGTAGTCTCTGTCCCTCTTTCTGTCCTCCTCGCTCTCTGACCCCTGCGTCTCTCCCTCTCTCTGTCTCTCTGCTCTTTCTTTGCCACTCTGCCCCTCTCTGCCCTCTATCTTTCTCTGTTCCTGCTTTCTGCCTCCTTCTCTCTGCCTCTCTGTCCTTTTCTCCTCCCCCCTTTTTTATCTCTGTCTCTCTTCTCAGTTCTTCTCTGCCTGTGGTGCTTTCCTCGCCCCTTCTTCCTCGGTTCCCCTCACTGCCCTCACTCGTGCTGGCTAGGGGTGGGGAGGCAGCGCTTCCTCCCACTGGGCCTCAGGTGCTCGGCTCTCTCCCAGGACCTTGTGATGGCTCCCTGGTCTCCTCTCGGCTCCCACCTACTACTCCTGCTGTTGCTGCTGTGCCCACCGCTGCCCCTGAGTCAGGCCCATCACTTCTCTGCACTCAACACTACCTTCAACCATTTGGCACTGGCGCCCGGCCAGGGCACACTCTACGTGGGTGCGGTGAACCGCCTCTTCCAGCTCAGCCTCGATTTACAGCTCCAGGCTATGGCTGTCACCGGCCCTGTCTTCGACAGTCCCGACTGTGTGCCTTTCCGTGACCCAGCTGAGTGCCCACAGGCCCAGCTTACTGACAATGCCAACCAGCTACTGCTCGTGAACAGCCGGACCCAGGAGCTGGTGGCCTGCGGGCAAGTGCGGCAGGGTGTGTGCGAGAAGCGGCCCCTTGAGGATGTGTCCAAGCTGCTGTACCAGGCCGAGGACCCTGGCGATGGGCAGTTTGTGGCTGCCAATGCTCCAGGAGTGGCCACAGTGGGCCTGGTGGTGCCTGCACCAGGCCGGGACCTCCTGCTGGTGGCCAGAGGCCTGGCGGGCAAGCTGTCAGGAGGGGTACCACCCCTGACTGTCCGCCAACTGGCTGGGCCACAGCCCTTCTCCAGCGAGGGCCTGGGCCGCCTTGTGGTGGGAGACTTCTCGGACTACAACAACAGCTACGTGGCGGCCTTCGCCAACACTCGCTTTGCCTACTTCGTCTTCCGCCGCCGTGGGGCCCGGGCACAGGCCGAGTACCGCTCCTACATTGCCCGGGTCTGCCTGGGGGACGCCAATCTTTACTCCTATGTGGAGGTGCCCCTCAACTGCCACGGCCAGGGCCTCATCCAAGCTGCCTTCCTCGCCCCGGGCACCTTGCTGGGGGCATTTGCTGCAGGCCCGAGGGGGGCACAGGCGGCCCTGTGCGCCTTTCCCCTGGCAGAGCTGGACGGGACCATGGAGCAGGCCCGGCGCCTTTGCTACACTGCAGGTGGCCGGGGCCCCAGCGGCACAGAGGAAGCCACCGTGGAGTATGGTGTCACTTCACGCTGCGTCACCCTGCCCCCTGTGAGTGGCTGCACCCAGGCCCCACACTTGCCTTCTCACCTCAGGCTATGCCCCCTGTCTTTTGGCAGCAGCTCTGGCTGCCTTTGCTGGCTGCCTCATCCGGCCTTGCCTGACTCTTTCCCTGTCCCTTGTGGTCCTGCGGCATCTCACAGCCCAGGGCAGGGGCTGCCACATGTAGTCCCGGGCCGTAGGCAGCTGGACACTCTCATGTGACAATTAACCATAACGTCTTGGTTAGAGGATGTCAAGAAGGGGCCAGCTTGGTCTCCAGGTCTCCTAGCTGTTCTTTCTTGCTCTCTGCAGTGTAAGCTTATCTTGCCATGGGGCTCCCTGGCCCCGCTCTCCATTCTGCCTCGCTCTCTTCTCGCCGGTTGCCTGGCTGTCCTCTGACTAACTCTGGGCCTGGGAAAGGTACCACCTGCCTCTTCTGAGAATTGATTCTCCCCTCCCTGCCTGTCTAGGACTCCCCCGAGTCGTACCCCTGTGGCGATGAACACACCCCCAGCCCTATCGCTGGTCGCCAGCCCCTGGAGGCCTGGCCTCTGCTGCAGTTCAGGCAGCCCATCAGCGCCATCGCAGCCCTACAAGCAGATGGGCACATGGTAGCCTTCCTGGGGGACACCCAGGGCCAGCTGCATAAGGTGAGGCCCTGACAGAAGAAGGGGGCTGCCGTAGCAGCAGCCTCCCGGGCCCTGTGGTCTCAGCACTGCCAGGCTAGGCCCAAGCCCCAGGTACCTCGTCTCTTCTTGGCTTGTGTCCTGGCTGGGCGCCACCTGCTTGTCGTCTGGCTCCCAAAGGCATGGCTTAGGATGACAATCCAGGAGCCTGCCAGACAGCTCCAACTTCTCCAGCCAATAAATGGGAGCGGACAGCCACGGTGGAAGAGGGTGGTATGGTGGCTGGATGGGCAGTTCCTGGTCCTCAGAGCCAGCCTGCCCCCAGAAGTCTCTCAAAGGCAAACTCTTGCCTTCTCGTCACCTGCTTGTTTCCCCACAGCTGCCTTCCCACTCCTGGTGCCCAACAGTCTCACCCAGGGTGTCCCCGCCACCCCAGCTGGGTGATACTGAATGGAGGAGGCAGCGTGGGCAGGCTCGGTGCCCGCGGGCCTTCCCCACCCTGCACGGACGGCCTGGGATCCCCAGCCAGGAAGCAGCACATGCCCTGAACAGTTGGCCTGAGGCCATCTTGAGAGTGGGCCTTGGCTTGGCGGGCTGGCCCAGCCCTGTCCTTTTCATCCCCCAGGTCTTTCTCAATGGCTCCCAAAGCCAGGTGTACCACTCCCAGCAAGTGGGGCCTCCAGGCTCAGCCATCAGCCCAGACCTGCTGGTAGACAGCAGCAGCAGCCACCTCTATGTTCTGACTGCCCAGCAGGTGAGGGCTGTCCCAGGGGGATGGGAACATGAGGCCTGGGTCCCCACACCCACTGCTTCTGTCCCTGCTGCCCATCCAGGTGGACCAGGTACCTGTGGCAGCCTGCCACGAGTTCCCTGACTGCACCAGCTGCCTCCAGGCCCAGGACCCGCTGTGTGGCTGGTGCATCCTCCAGGGCAGGTGAGTGCAGGGCCTGCGCCCCGGTTTGGGCCGACCTGCCTAGTGCAGGAGGCCACACCTGGAAGCAGCTCTGGGCATGCCAGGAGGCCAGTTTGGCTCCCTGTGGTAAATACTTGGTGCCGCTGCTGAGTTCCCCCATGCCGCCCCATTCCACGCAACCAGGAATCTGGTCAGCAGCCCCTTCTCACGACTGCCAAACCTGTTTACTTCTCATTCTTCTAGTCCTACCCGGGGCCAGGCCTCTGTCACGTCTCCCAGGTGTCCCCTCCAGCCCATGCTCCACACGGCAGTTGCAGGAATCTCTATGGCACCTAAGTCAGTTGTGCATACCTTCCCTCCCCAGCACGGCCCCCTCTTACTCACCGTCAAGGCCGAAGCCCATGCATTGGCCACAAAGCCCTTTGTGCTTGACCCCTTCCTCTGGCAGCACAGTCCTTTTCATTCCCCTGCTTATTGCCCTCCAGCTGGGCCATCCTTCCCACCCCCTTGCTGCCAGTCATCCAAGGAGCCTGAGACCCACACAATGACCCACTGGGCCCCTAACCGCAGGTGTACCCGCAAAGGCCAATGCGGGAAGGCAGCCCAGCCCAACCAGTGGCTTTGGAGCTATGAGGAGGACAGCCACTGCCTGCATGTCCAGAGCTTGCTGCCAACCCACCACCCCCGCCAGGAGCAGGGACAGGTGAGTGTAATGCCACCACCTGCCTGTGGGAGTGCCCTCAGGCCGCCCCATCCTCCTCTCCTGCAGCCTGCATTCCTAGTCACTTTACTCTGGTCCCATCTCCCTTGGTGACTTGGTCCCCCCGAGAAGCCCTTGTTTGCTCTGCTTTCCTTGCATGTGCCTCAGGTCACCTTGTCTGTCCCCCGGCTGCCCACTCTGGCCATGGATGAATACTTCCATTGCGCCTTTGGAGACTACGATAGCTTGGCTCATGTGGAAGGTCCCCACGTGGCCTGTGTCACCCCTCCGGAAGACCAGCTGCCACTTAACCCTCCAGGCACAGGTGAGGGGTCCCTGGGGAGGGTGCCTGGGGCAGCAGCTGGAGGGGCAGGAGCCACATGACACACTCTACCACCACCATCCCCTCTTAGACCACATCACATTATCCCTGGCCCTGATGTTTGAGGACGTGGCTGTAGCTGCCACCAACTTCTCCTTCTACGACTGCAGTGCTGTCCAGGCCTTGGAGGTGGCTGCCCCGTGAGTGCTGGTCCTGGCTGCTGGGTAAGCGTGGCAACCTCAGATAGTGCCCAGCCTGAGCAGCCCCCTGTCCCTCCAGGTGCCGTGCTTGTGTGGGCAGCCTCTGGCGATGCCACTGGTGCCCCCAGAGCAGCCGCTGTGTGTACGGAGAGCATTGCCCAGAGGGCGAGAGGACCATCTATAGCACCCAGGAGGTGGGTGGGCCCTGCCGGCTGGGCTCCTTTCGGTGCTCAACACCCCATGACTAGAGGTCTGAGTCCGGGGCCTCTGCTCGCCCAGCAGCCAGCCTTCACGGCCGCTGCAGATCCACCCTGCCCTATGCCTTGCCTAGAGGGCTAACAGATATTCTTTCCCCAGGTGGACGTCCAGGTGCATGGCCCAGGGTTTTGTCCTCAGGTTGAGGGCCTGGCAAGTCCCCACCTGGTGCCTGTGGGCTGGGAGAGCCATTTGGCCCTGCGAGTTCGGAACCTTCAGCATTTCCAAGTGAGCGGTCTGGTGGACGGGGGATGGGAATGGGGTGGGGAGAGGCTGACAATGCCCACGGTCCTGTCAGGGTCCTGACGATGTCCACACCCAGGGTCTGCCGGCCTCCTACCACTGCTGGCTGGAGCTGCCTGGAGAACTGCAGAGGCTGCCGGCCTCCCTGGAGGAGATGGCCGGGGGTGCAGGCCTCATCTACTGCCAGGCTCAGCAGGTGAGTGGTAGCCCCACAACCTCACCTGCCACTGGGCGCCTTCTGCAGCCCCCACATACCCGAAACCCCCTTGCCTTCCAAGCTCGTCCCAGGCCTTCAGACGCTCACCCTCCACATTCCATTGTCATGAGGCCTGCTCTTTGCAGCAGGAACATGATGCTCACAACCTCTGCCCCATGCCTGCAATCTGGTGGGAGATGTGGGCACTGAACAATGGCACCCATTCTGGAAGGAGCATCCCGGAGGAGGCAGGGGTTAGGGGTGTCTTGAGTTGGGCTAGACGTAACCCACCCTCTATCCACAGTTCCACCCCTCCATGGCCCAGCGGGAGCTCCCAGTGCCCATCTACGTCACCCGGGGTGAGGGCCAGCGGCTGGACAATGCCCGTACTCTTCATGGTGAGCTTGGGGGCGGCAGGGCAGGCAAGTCAGGGTGTGAGGCAAAGGGGAGGTGCCTCAGTGTGCTGCCTGACCTTCCCTAGTGACGCTGTACGACTGTGCCGTGGGCCACCCTGACTGTAGCCACTGCCAGGCAGCCAACAGGAGCCTGGGCTGCCTGTGGTGCAGCCACGGCCAGCCTGCCTGCCTCTATGGGCCACTGTGCCCACCTGGGGCTGTGGAGCTGTTGTGTCCAACGCCCAGCATTGACAGCGTGAGCCCCCCCAGCCCCCGCCCTGGCCTCCGCCCCACACTCCTCCCCTGTGGCCCAGTCTCCCGTCCCCTCCCTCACCCCTAGCCCCATCTCCCTTGTCCCTCACTATCCTAGCCTCTCCCAGGTCAGAGGAGCTTTGCCTCAGTCTGCCCAGCTAGCCAGGCACTCCTCACTGCAGAGCAGGTGTGGCTTTGGGGATCCCACGGCCACCCTTCCCTGCTGCAGATTGAGCCCCTGACTGGCCCCCCTGAGGGTGGCTTGGCCCTCACCATTCTGGGCTCCAACCTGGGCCGGGACTTTGCCGACGTGCAGGATGCCGTGAGCGTGGCTGGCCAGCCGTGCAGCCCTGACCCCTCTCTCTACCGCACCTCTGCCCGGTGAGGCCCTCAGGGACTGGCCACCCAGAAAGAAGGGAGGCTTACAGCCAAGAAATGTGGGCCTGGGTCAGATGTGCCAAGGGAGGAGGAGAGGGGAGCTGCCAGGGAGCAGGGTGGAAGGGGCAGGCTCCAGGCAGTGGCTGGCAGGTGGCCCAGAGCTCCAGCCAGGGATGGGCCCAGCCCACAGGGGCCCTGAGCAACTACCAGGCCTCTGTTCCTCAGGATTGTGTGTGTGACATCTCCTGCCCCCAATGGCACCACGGGGCCAATCCAAGTGGCCATTAACAGTCGGCCACCAGGCATCTCAACTCAGCACTTCACCTACCAGGTCAGTGCCCACCCTGGGATGGACCCCACGCAGAAGGATAGTAAGAGGGAAGGGCAGAAAGGCACGGACAACTAGATGAGGATTTCAAACTTGACCTAAGAGTAGCCAGAAGTATTGCTGCATGTCCAGTAGGGAAGCTACATGGTCTGAGTGAAGGACCGGCTGGGAGCAGTGGCGACGCAGTGGGGACAATGCTGGCAGCAGCTGTCCAGGAGGGAAGCAGGTGGCAGAAGTAATGAGGGCAGAAGGTGGGCGGGCCAGTCTGGGACTCGGAGCTGTTGGGACTTGCTTCGGGCCCGGCTGCCTGTGGATACAGGGATGGGGGAGAGCAGGGAGGCCTTCAGGTGCTAGCCTGAGCCTTAGGTGCCTCCTGGGGACATTTGGGGGACCAAGGAGCCCAGGGCAAGAGCAGTGCGGGTCAGGGGCGGGTTAGCATTAGGTTAGCATCTGCTTGGCACATACAGCACCCCAAGGAGCAATTGGATCTCATAGTTTAGCATTTAGGGGTGGCGGCTGGGAAGTGCAGGCAATGGCAGAGGGGGCCTTGGGGGAGCAGACATGGTAAGGAGAGAAGAGCCCCCACCCCGGTGGGCAGGGCAAGAGGAGAACTGTGGGGCTATAGAAGCTGAGCAATAGGGCTTCCAGAAGGTGGGTGTGGTTGGGCCAGCACCTCACAGCCTTGGGGGCTGGAGCTGAGGTAAGGAAGTACCAGGCTGGGCTGCCCTGCCTGCCCCAACCTGCCCTGTCCCCCAGGACCCTATCCTGCTGAGCCTGAGCCCCCAGTGGGGTCCCCAGGCAGGGGGCACCCAGCTCACCATCCATGGGCGGCACCTCCAGACAGGAGGCAATGTCAGTGCCTTTGTGGGCAGCCAGTCCTGTCCTATGTGAGTATGTCTCTCTTCCTCCTACATTCCAGCCTGGCTGCTGTCAGCTGGAGATGCTCCTTCCGGGCCTCAGTGTCCTCTTATATACAGCAGAAGGGTTGGACTCAGGGCTCCCCAAGGTCCCCATGAAAGTCCAAGAGAAATGGCCACTGTGACCACCCCTGGTGGGCTCTGCTCTAGAGGGAGGCAAAGCAGGGCTCTTGTCGGGTGGCCAGGCTGAAGCTGCAGCCCAAGATGCCAGACCCCTCCCCGCTGCAGCCAGGAGCCAGTGTGTCCCGAGGCCATTGTGTGCCACACCATGCCCCAGGCCAGCCCAGGAGAAGCTGTGGTTCGTGTGGTCTTTGGCCATGCCCAGCGCACACTGCTGGCCAGCCCTTTCCGCTATACTGCCGACCCCCAGCTCCTGGCGGCAGAGCCCAGCGTCAGCTTCCGAGGGTGAGACCCTGCTCTGCTGGGGCAACCTGTGTGCCCTGCCCGGGATGCCCAGAGGTGGGGAGACGGGGCTGAGCTGGGCTGCCCATCACTCCCACCCCTGCTGACTACTATCCTGGCACAGGGGCGGGCGGCTTATCCGAGTCAGGGGCAAGGATCTAGATGTGGTGCGGTGGCCCCTACTGTCCGTGTGGCTGGAGACCACGGCTGAGGTGCAGGCTGCGGGGTCCCTTTCCCGGGACCTGAGGAGGAGCTGTGGGGCCCGTGCTGTAGCTCCCCAGGCTTGTGTCTGGCTTGAGGGAGGCTTGCTGCAGGTGAGCCTCCACCCTCAGTCATCATGGCTGCTACGGGGCCATGCCCAGGGAGGGGGGCAGGGAAGGCCACCACATCCCTGGGGATGAGCAGGAAAGCATCAGCTCACCCCACTTCCTCTTGGCCCTGACTTCCTCACAGTGCTCCACCGTCTGCTCCATCAACTCCTCCAGCCTCCTCCTGTGCCAGAGCCCCGCGGTGCCAGATGGGGCACACCCCCAGCGGGTCTTCTTCACCCTTGACAATGTGCACGTGGACTTTGCCAATGCCAGTGGGGGACAGGACTTCCTGTATCAACCCAATCCCCGGCTGGTCCCCCTCAGCTACAAGGGGCCTGCCCGCCTCAAGCCGGGCAATGTCCTGGATGTGGAGGTGAGGGCTTCTGCCACCACTGCTGTGCAGGGGCTGTGGGCTCAGGCTGGGTAGCCTGGCTCAGGCCCCTGGTCCGTCTCCTAGGGTGAGGGCCTCAACCTGGGGATCAGCAAGGAGGAGGTGCGCGTGCACATTGGTGACAGCGAGTGCCTGGTGAAGACACTCACGCTCACCCACCTGTACTGTGAGCCACCCCCGCGAGTCCCACAGCCTGCCAATGGCTCCAGCACACTGCCGCAGTTTGTGGTAAGGCTGGGCCCTGGGTGCAGAGGTAGATGGCCAAATGGAGCACTGACGGCCCGTGCTCAGGAGCCTTGCCCCCCACCAGGTGCAGATGGGCAACCTGCGCCTGACTCTTGGCCCCGTCCAATATGAGGCTGAACCCGTGCCCTCTGCATTCCCCGTGAAGGCCCAGATAGGCCTGGGCATGGGTGCTGCCGTGCTGATCGCCGCTGTGCTCCTCCTCACTCTCATGTACAGGTGAGGGGCCCTCCCGATCGTGCGCGCACCTGCACAAACTTCCCTCTTCACTTGGAAAGGGCACTGCATGGCAGGCCTCCAAGCAGGCAGCCATCCTGACTTCATGGCCTTGGCCCAGGCAGGCCTGGGTCTGAGGTTAACACCTAGTCCCTGGGCTGCAGGCACAAGAGCAAGCAGGCCTTACGTGACTATCAGAAGGTTCTGGTGCAGCTGGAGAACTTGGAGATTGGCGTGGGCGACCAGTGCCGCAAGGAGTTTACAGGTGGGGAGGAGGCCGTGGGGAGGCGGGCAGAGGGCCCACTGGGGCCTAAGCCCACACCTTGCTGGTTCCTGGTCTGCAGACCTGATGACCGAGATGACTGACCTCAGCAGCGACCTGGAAGCCAGCGGGATCCCTTTCCTGGACTACCACACGTACACTGAGCGCGTCTTCTTTCCAGGGCACGGTGGCTGCCCGCTGCAGCCTGTGTTCGAAGGGCCTGGGGAAGAAGGCCACCGTGCCCCTGTGCGCCAGGGCCTCACGCAGCTCTCCAATCTGCTCAATAGCAAGCTTTTTCTCCTCACAGTGAGGGCCACACAGGCGGGCAGGGGGTCTCAGGGAAGGGAGGGCAAAGAGGTGGGAGCTGGGCACAGGCTGGGCTGGGTGGTAGGTATAGCCACAAGGGTTGGAGGACCCATGGGGCACGGCGCTTCCCAGAGTGAGCACCAGCCCCCCCCTCCACCGCCTAGCTCATCCACACACTGGAGGAGCAGCCCAGCTTCTCCCAGCGGGACCGCTGCCACGTGGCTTCACTGCTGTCCCTGGCACTGCACAGCAAGCTCGAGTACCTGACGGACATCATGAGGACGCTGCTTGGTGACTTGGCTGCCCATTATGTGCACAAGAACCCCAAGCTCATGCTTCGAAGGTTGGCTTTGGCCTGACCTTGGTCCTGGCAGCAGGGGTGGTGGCTCCCTCCTGAGCTGCTCACTACCTTGCTCTGTCCTGGGGTGGGCAGGGCCAAGAACCCCCAGGAGGCAGGTTAGGATGGAAGCCACTGCTATGGAAGTAGACAGGCATCCTCGCCAGAGACGTAGCACAAAGGGCCGACAAGGTGGAAAAGCTCTGCCTCGCCTCTGTTGCCCGTCTCAGCCCAGGGACAGGGTGGCCTTGTGGCACCCATCTCTAATCTCAGGCCTGCTCCCTACAGAACAGAGACCATGGTGGAGAAGCTGCTCACTAACTGGCTGTCCATCTGTCTCTACACCTTCCTGAGGGTGAGAGGAGCCCTGGATGGCACCTTCTGCCCTTGCTCCAATGAGGGACTGCTGCCTGTGGCCTCATTAACCTGCACCCAAATTCTCCCAGGGGCCTCCGGGTGTAAGGGCACACCAATGGGGGCGGTGGGGGAAAAGGGAAGGGCTTTGAACTGTTTTCCCCTGGGCTGGGTGTGAGGCAGAGGCCAGCTGTCATTGCCCGCCCTTACTCTGTGCAGCTGGATGACCCTCCCCACACCCACCAAGCCCTCTGAGCCTTGCACAGCCCGCCAATGCCCTGGTCAATGCTGACCCATCCTAATGGTTGCAGGAGGTGGCTGGTGAACCCCTGTATATGCTCCTCCGGGCCATCCAGTACCAGGTGGATAAAGGTCCTGTGGATGCCATAACAGGCAAGGCAAAAAGGACTCTGAATGACAGTCGCCTGCTTCGGGAGGATGTGGAGTTCCGGCCCCTAACACTGATGGTGCTGGTGGGCCCTGGGGCTGGTGGGGCTGCAGGGAGCAGCGCAGTGCAGCGTGTGCCCGCCCGGGTGCTCGACACAGACACCATCACCCAGGTCAAGGAGAAGGTGCTGGACCAAGTCTACAAGGGTACCCCCTTCTCCCAGAGGCCCTCTGTGCACGCCCTAGACCTTGGTGAGAGAGCCTGCTTGCCCTCCCCTCTTGGGTCTGTTCCACCTGTACAGGCTCGACTCTGCCTTGCTCTGAATGGCAGACTCGGGGAATGGGCTGCAGGCTGATTGGCTTCCCTGGGTCCCTCCAGAATGGCGCTCGGGCCTGGCTGGTCACCTAACCCTGTCAGATGAGGACCTGACCTCGGTGATTCAGAATCATTGGAAGAGACTCAACACTCTGCAGCACTACAAGGTTTGGGGTTGGCGCAGGCTGGGGAGCAGGCCTTCCCACCCCTGGATCAGCCAGAGAAGGACCCCAGCCTCTGCTCCCCTCCCCTCCAGGTCCCAGATGGGGCCACAGTGGGACTTATCCCCCAGATGCACAACGGAGGTGCTGTCTGCCAGAGCCTGGCCCAGAGCTGCCACTCCGGGGACAGTGAGTCCCAAAACCTAGTCGTGCCTATCTGCCCCCAGGAACTTGAGGCGGGCAGGCAGGGGTCCTGGTCATGCCATCACCTGGGTCTCCTCATACCTTGCCAGCAGGCCAGCTGAACCTCCAGGCTGAGCCAAGGGCCTGGGGTAGATGAGGGCAGTGGTGTGTCCTGGTCAGGGAGCTCCAGTGGCATGCGGTGTTGAACTGAGCGAGCCCCTGGGCTTCCACCCTCCTTTCCACATCACTATCCTCTGTTTTCTGGGCCCCTCCTGCCCTGCACCATGCTGCCAAGTGGGGTGGGCGGGCAGCATGAGCATGGGACTGAGGCTGGCATGTGTGTCCTCAGACATCCCCATGCTGGAGGACGGCGAGGAGGGTGGGGTCCGCCTCTGGCACCTGGTGAAAGGCACCGAGGAGCCAGAAGGGGCCAAGGTACGGCGCAGCAGCCTGCGGGAACGGGAGCGGGAGCGGGCACGGGCCAAAGCCATCCCGGAAATCTACCTCACCCGCCTACTCTCCATGAAGGTCGGTGCAGCTAGGGATCTGGGCCCCAGGGGAGCCATGTGACAGGAAGGCTCACCAAGGGGCCCCTGATTGAGCTGGGGAGAAGACACGGCCCTGAGAGACTGTGGGGCAGCCCCATGCCCACTGATAGAGCCCACTCACCTTCCTTCTAGGGTACGCTGCAGAAGTTTGTGGATGACACCTTCCAGGCCATCCTCAGCGTGAACCGGCCTGTGCCCATTGCTGTCAAGTACCTGTTTGACTTCCTGGACGAGCTGGCGGAGAAGCATGGCATCGAGGACCCAGAGACCTTGCACATCTGGAAAACTAACAGGTATCTTGCCTGTTGCCCCCATCCCCGTGCAGATGGGACATGAAGGCCCAGAGGAACAAGGGCATTGCCATGGTGAGGGCAGCAGGACCTGAATAGGAACCCAGGCTTGGAAGTATCATCTGGGTTTCTGGCCACCACCCCGCCCAGTGCAAACTCACAGAACAGCTCCCCGTGGAACTCATGGCTGGGGCCTAGGCTGACGGTGTGCGCTAGACTAGCCGTGCTTCATACCCACGGCGGCCTGTATCTCCAGCCTGCTGTTGCGGTTCTGGGTGAACACGCTGAAGAACCCACAGCTCATCTTTGACGTACGGGTGTCAGACAACGTGGACGCCATCCTTGCCGTCATTGCCCAGACTTTCATCGACTCCTGCACTGTCTCAGAGCATAAAGTGGGCCGGGTGAGAGCAGAGCCGGCTGTGATGGCAGCCAGGAGGTTAGGGAGAACAGGCTTGTGGGGGGACCCATGGGGGTTGGGGGCAGAGCCGACAGTGGGGCTGGGGGAAATGACACATAATGAGGGCCAGGGGGAAGGGGCACTGGTGGTACAGTCAGGGCGACAGGGCCAGAGCTCCTGCACCTCCCCACTAACACCAACCCCTACCCGGAGCAGGATTCCCCAGTGAACAAACTGCTCTATGCCCGAGAGATCCCTCGCTACAAGCAGATGGTGGAGAGGTAGGTGTCAGGGCGTCACGGCTGGGGGTGGAAGCTGGCCACCTGTAACTGCGTCCCCTCCTGCAGATACTACTCTGACATTCGCCAGAGCTCTCCGGCAAGCTACCAGGAAATGAATTCAGCTCTGGCTGAGCTCTCAGGGGTGAGGCATGGCCCAGGGGTACACCTCTCCACATTTGGGAGATAGGGTAGAAGGGGGAGGCTTGAGGCTTGAGGCTTGAAGCCCAGGCTGGGGCCTCAGCCCCTCAATGTGCTGCCCCCAGAATCACACCTCTGCTCCCCACTGTCTGGAAGCTCTGCAAGAACTCTACAAACACATCCACAGGTATTATGACCAGGTGAGACTCGGGTTCCCCAGGGGTAGGAGCACCTCTCTGGGGGTGGAGGAGGTGGCCAGGCCCACCGCTGCAAACAGAGGGGAGGAAGGACCCAGGTTGGGCAGGGTCTTGGCTTCTGTCTAGATTCCCCAGGGAGGCCAGGGGCAGTCCTCGATGGATCCCCCAGCCGCTGCTGAGATAGAAGCAGGGCTGGGTGGCACTGGGCCAGTGGGCAGAGGGCTGGGGGCTCATGCAGGGGACCCTCCTCTGCCCTGGCAGATCATCAATGCCTTGGAGGAGGACCCTGTCGGCCAGAAGATGCAGCTGGCCTGCCGCCTGCAGCAGATTGCTGCTCTGGTGGAGAACAAAGTGACTGACCTATGAAACTCAGTCCGCAGTGGGAACCTGAGGCCCGCCAGCTTGGAGAGCAATGAGCAGGACCCACCACCACAGTGCCTTATGACCCCTGGACCCAGCCAGCGACAGAAGAGGGGCTGGCAGAGTAGGGGGGAATTCCCTGCAACCTCTCCCCCTCCTACCCTTCCTCCCCGCCCCAGGCTTTTTTCTAATTTATAGCAATCCTTCCCCCTCCCCCTCATTATATTTATTTGCTTGCTGAAGAATTGCACCTGGAAATAAAATCTGTCTTTTTAGAAAAAGACCAATTTCTCAGCCCCTTCCTCCCCCTGGAGTCTACACAGCCTTCTCCTCAGCCCATGGCTGTGACTTCTGCTCCTGAGGAAAAAAAGGGTCATTAGGCACCCCCAGACCTCGTTCTCCTCCCTCCCCTCACCTCCACTGGTCCCTGCAGGAAAGGCGCCCCTGCCCTCCTGCCCGCATTTATGCCCACCCCACCCTACCAGCTCTTTTCTAGCGTAAGGACACAGGACCAAATGTCTCCCATCTCAGGCTAACTGCAGTCACTGCTGAGGCCGCCTGTTTCATCCTGACTCCCTGACAGTTCCCACCTGAACTCCAGGCTCCACACTTGCCCCCTACATTCCCTCCTGGGGGCAGCCAGAGTGATTCTCCTAAAGAGCAAAAGGACCCATCAGCCTCTGCCAGAACCACACGCTTGCCCACCCAAGGCCTCCCCTCCTCTCCCCCACCCCAAGCCAATCTGCATCCAGACAAGCCATGGAGGTCACCAGCCCCATAGGTCTCCAGCCCATCCCGCTGATGGCCTGACCCCGACGCAGCCCTTTCCGACTATGGAGGCTTTTCCACCCACCCCCTTTCTGAGGACCCGATTCTTCCTGGTCCCTCGGATACAGCTCCAAAGTCACAAGTTCTGCCTCACCTGGACATCCCTTTGTCACCAGCCACAAGAGGCTGGCGGGACTCATTTGCTCCCCACTAGAGGAGCACCCCTGAGAGCAGGGCTAGTGTGGACAGCTCTCCGTGCCTCCCACTTGGGCACACGGCACATGTCGGTAGAGACGACGATCAGGGCAGGGAAAGGCAGGCCTGGAACAGAGCCGGGAAAGAGACTGCACAGGGTCTTGGTGCCAGAGTCCTCACTGGACAAGTTCCCAGGCTTCCATTTGGCTGGAAGCTCTGGTGGGAAGAAGAGGTTGCCTTCAGATCATGCCCCTGACTCTAGCGACACCAGGGCCCCCAGTGACCCACATTCAGAAAAAGGAGGACACCGGTCTGCCGCAGTTCTTAGGAGTCAATGAGGCACAGGAAAAGTGGAAACCCAGCTGAGAGTGGGCAGGGAGTGGGGTGTCCATGAGATTGTGAGAGGCCCCCTCTGAGAAGGCTCCCACAAGGGCCAAGTGATAAGCCACAGAATGCTCTAGAAGTATCAGTGGTGCTCTAGGCACTGGGGGGTGGAGGGGGTGGAGAATGCAGGGTGGTCCTGGCCTGAGGACAGTGTTGCCATGCCCACAGCGTCCTTGCCTAGCTGTCCCCTGCAGCTGGGCTCTGGACTTTGGGAATTCAGACAGGGGTCCAGTAGCCATGTCCCCACATGGGTGACCCCCTTGGTCATGGGAGTGTGGAAACTGGGTCACACCCTGTCCCCCAGGTGGCACCCTCTGCCAGCCCTGGGGCGGCAGCAGCAGAGGGCTCATCCTGGGGGCTGGGCTCTCCCAGGCCCCTGTCACAGCACTGCCCCCTCCCCGCTGCATACCTTGCCCACAGCTGAGCAGCTGGGAGGCTATTTATAAAGGCGGGTGAGATCAGCAGCCGGCCAGCCGCTGCGGAGACTATAAATTCACAGGCCGAGGCCGGGCCCCAGAGGAGCAACGGCCCAGGGTGCCGGGGCACCGGAGCTGAGATGAGCGCCAGTGTGGGCGGTGGGGACAGTGTTGGCGGCAGCAGCAGCAGGTAGGGCTGGGCCCAGGCGCATGGGGGGTCATGGCGTCTCACATGCTCATTGCCTGCCCCACTCGCAGCTCACAGGCTTCCTGTGGGCCCGAGTCCTCAAGCTCTGAACTAGCCCCGGCTGCGCCAGCCCCGCGGATGCTGCAGGGGCTGCTGGGATCTGACGATGAGGAGCAGGAGGACCCTAAGGACTACTGCAAGGGTGAGGCCTGGCCTGGAACGCAGGCAGCCAGGTGCCACCATGGGGGCGGGACAACCCAAGAGAAAGAGGGTGCTGGCATCAGCCCATGTGGGCCACGGGGCCAGAAGGGCGACAGCCCCCATGGGGCTCTATTGACTCCCTTCCCCAGGAGGCTACTACCCTGTGAAGATTGGGGACCTGTTCAATGGGCGGTACCACGTGGTGCGCAAGCTGGGCTGGGGCCACTTCTCCACAGTCTGGCTCTGCTGGGACATCCAGTGAGTGTCCCCTTTGCCCCCTGGGTCCCAATGCCAGCTGGGATCCTGCCCCTGGGATTGGATGGGGCCACCACGATGTCCCCAAGGGTCTAGCTGGGGCTGGCAGCTGACACAGGTCTTGGCGTTGCAGGCGCAAGCGCTTCGTGGCCCTGAAAGTGGTTAAGAGCGCAGGGCATTACACGGAGACAGCTGTGGATGAGATCAAGCTCCTGAAATGTGTGAGACACCTCCCTTACCAACTCCCATCTCTCTGGGAGCTGCCTGGGGCCTGGCAATGTGGGTGCAAGGCTTGCTGGGGCTCCTGGGGAGGGGCAGGCTTCCACGGGCTCTGACTCTCTGGAAGGACCTGGAGGAGCTGGCAAGGGAGGGGCTTTCCTTCCAGCAGCCTGCTGGAATGGGAGAGGGGGCTGCTGCTGCTGGGAGAAGCTGGTGAGGGGCAGGTTGGAGCCATCCATGGCCCCCTGGTTTTTGGTCCAGGTCCGAGACAGTGACCCCAGTGACCCCAAAAGAGAGACCATTGTTCAGCTCATCGATGACTTCAGGATCTCAGGGGTTAATGGAGTCCATATCCTTTGCAGGCTGAGCAAAGCACTGTGGCAGTGCAGGGGCCAGCTTGTGCCTTCCTGGCTACTAGGGCCTCAGTTTACAAATCTGCACGATGGAGTTATATACCTTCCAGTGACACTTGTCTTTGAAATACCCTACTTTTTTTATGGGGGAGGGGTGGGTAACCAGGTTGCTGAGTAACCCCCAAGCAGCAGGGGCCACCTCTGTGGCACACCTGGGCATTGGAGTGGGGCTGATCTGAGAGGCTGTGTCTGCTCCTCAAGTGCCTTTTCCCTAGGATGACCACAGAATGTACCATCCCAATTAGCATACCTGGCTATGACAGGGACACAATGACACCTGGATGGTGGTGATCACCAGGACCACCCAGGCCCAGCCCCGCACTGCCTGAGCCTCACAGCTCCCCCGTCCCAGCTGAGGGCAAGTGGGATCTGTGTCCCAGCTGTGTGCCTGCCAACCACCCTTCACTCCGAGTCCCAGATGTGTGCATGGTGCTAGAGGTCCTGGGCCACCAGCTCCTCAAGTGGATCATCAAGTCCAACTACCAGGGCCTGCCCGTGCCCTGCGTGAAAAGCATTGTGAGACAGGTGCGTGTCCCAGGCCTGGTGTGCACAGCATTGGGAGGCGGCCCGGGCAGGGCTGGAGGAGCTCAGGAGCGGCTCTCCCCAGGTGCTAAATGGCCTGGACTACCTCCACACCAAGTGCAAGATCATCCACACAGACATCAAGCCTGAGAACATCCTGCTGTGTGTGGGTGACACCTACATCAGGCGCCTGGCTGCTGAGGCCACAGAGTGGCAGCAATCAGGGGCCCCACCCCCATCCCGCTCCACAGGTACCAGAGCCTGTGTGGGGCTGGAGCTGGGCCTGTGGGCCTCCATCCCTGCCTGAGTCTCTGTTCCTCTCTCTCCCCACTGCCGGTGCCCCTCCTGCCCCCCAGTCAGCAATGCCCCCCAGGAGGTCTGGGTAAGTTGGGCACCCCTCTTTTCCTGTGCCTCATCTCCCCATGTCCTCAGAGCTTACCTCCTCAGCCTCCCCAGCACTCCTGCAGTGGCATTTCCAAAAGGCTGGGTGCCCTAGATGAGGGGGATACACAGGGTGGTGGGTCACATGACCCAAACTGCCTGCCACTGGGCTCGCCAGGAGGGGTCCAGGCTGCCCCTGGGGGAGGCAGACACCCAGTCAGAAGCAGGCTCATCAGCTTCTCCCCAACTTTGAGCTTTGAGGAGTGAAGGCAGGAGGGAAGGCAGAAGGAGTGCCACAAGCTGATGCAAAGGGGTGGCCCAGGGGGATATTGTGCCACCTTCTGATGTCCACGGGGGCCCTGGGGCCTGGAGGTCTTGTCCCCTGTGGGGTGTGTGGACCACAGGCAGAGGCCTGGGCTGGTCAACAGATGGGTGACAGGGGTGATCCTGGCTCTAATGGCAGCCAGGTAAGCTGTCAAAAAACAAGAGAAAGAAGATGAGGCGCAAAAGGAAACAGCAGAAGTGGCTGCTGGAGGAGCGACTGCGTGACCTGCAGAGGCTGGAGGCCTTGGAGGCAGCGGCCCAAGCCGAGGGTGAGGGACTGGAGGGGTTGGAGGGGCCCCAGGGCTGCCAAGCATGGCCACCAGAGCATCAGCTCACACACCACCACTTCTGCCCATCTCCCCAGACTCTGGCTCAAGACTAGAAGTGGGCAGCGGCTCCACCTCGTCTTCTGGCTGCCACCTTGGGGGGGCCAGGGCCGGCCCCTCCCCAGCTTCCTCCTCCCCTGCCCAGGGTGGAGACCGCAGCCTCAGCTCAGGCTCCCAGACCTCAGGCTTCTCCGGCTCCCTTTTCTCTCCTGCCTCATGCTCCATCCTCTCAGGCTCATCCAACCTGCGGGAGACTGGGGGCCTCCTGTCGCCCAGCAGTAAGCAGGGCAGGGCCAGCGGGTGGCGGGCAGGTAGGATGGGAGGGGCCAGGCTAGCTCAGTTTCTCCCTTCTCTTACTTACTCAGCACCATTTGGTGCCTCGAACCTCCTGGTGAACCCCCTAGAACCCCAAAATGCAGACAAGATCAAGATCAAGATCGCAGACCTGGGCAACGCCTGCTGGGTGGTATGAGCGTGCCTTGGAAAGCAGAGCGGGGTGCCCTGCCGTGAGGGTGGAGGCACAGGCCCACTCCCGGGGAACCCCGACCCAACTTGGGCCTGTGGGGCAGTTGATCCTTTGTTCAGCAAGGGCTCGCCCAGCAATACACTTGACCAGACCCCTGGGTCTGCCTGGCACGGCAAGACCCAGGGATGAGTCCGTGGGTCTCACCCAGTCAGCAGAACTGGGCCCATGGCAAGGGGTGGGGGGCCACTGGGAAGGGGCCAGCCTCTGCCTCAGATCACCTGGCCAGTTCCTCCTGGGACTTTGGGGGATCCTGAGGCTCACAGACAGCCCCACTAAATTCCTTGCATAGCCCAGAGGAGGTGGGAGGAGAGTTGGGGAGCAGGCCAACTGCGGCCCCAGCTCCTCCCCAGGGCTCCCCTTGCCTCCAGCACAAACACTTCACTGAGGACATACAGACGCGGCAGTACCGGGCCTTGGAGGTGCTGATTGGTGCTGAGTATGGGCCCCCAGCCGACATCTGGAGCACAGCATGCATGGTAGGCCTGGGCTGCTGCCACCAGGGGCCAGCCTGCTGGCCAGCAGCCCCAACCTCTCCTCCTTTCAGGCCTTTGAGCTAGCCACGGGCGACTACCTGTTCGAGCCCCACTCTGGAGAAGACTACAGTCGTGACGAGGGTAAGGGAGGCGTGCCTCGGGTTCAGCCTCGGTGCCTTAGGGCCTGCGGGCTGCCTGCCAGCCTCCTCTCTGTCCACAGACCACATTGCCCACATCGTGGAGCTCCTGGGAGACATCCCCCCAGCCTTCGCCCTCTCAGGCCGCTACTCCCGGGAGTTCTTTAACCGGAGAGGTGGGGCTGAACAGGCTCGGGGTGCCTGGGTGCAGAGGGTCGGGCTGGGAGGGACCTTGGGTTCTGAAACAGGGGATCACGGGCCCCTAAGCCAGAAGCCGTGTTGGCAGAGTTTAACCGAAGTTCTGCTGCCCACCCCAGGAGAGCTGCGACACATCCACAATCTCAAGCGCTGGGGCCTATATGAGGTGCTCATAGAGAAGTATGAATGGCCCCTGGAGCAGGCCACTCAGTTCAGCGCCTTCCTGCTGCCCATGATGGAATACATCCCCGAAAAGCGGGCCAGCGCAGCCGACTGCCTCCAGCACCCTTGGCTCAACCCCTAGGCCCTGTCAGCTCCTGCCTGAACCCTCAACTCTCAGTGCCTTCAGCGAGTGAGACAACTGCCATCCTGCTGGGGCTGCCCTCTCCTACCCTGTGGGTACAGGCTCACACTGCCCCCTGGCCGAACAGACATGCTGGGGCTAGGCCCACCTGTGGGAATTACTTCTGCCCCTGACCCTCAGAGAGGGCTCTGTGAGTGAGAAGCGTGTTTCTTCTTAATAAAGTGTGAACTCAAACACCTGCATCCTGGAGTGACAGAGCACAAGGCCAAGGGCTGGGGCAGAAGCCCGTTTATTCTGGGTCTTCCCAGCAAGCCAGCTGGGGTGCTAGTGCTGGGGTGGGGTGGGGACGGCTTAGGCCTCCACGGCCCGGCCATTGCTGACGCGGATATGGCGGATGATGTCCTGGATGGCTTCCGATGTAGTGCCCTGGCCCCCAATATCTGGAGTGTGTATCTGTGGGGAGATGGGCACACTTTGGCATACAGCAGGACCCCAATGCCCAACCCCTACCCTGCACGGGGCCCAGGGCTACCCACTGTTGCCTGCGGCTTTCGGGGGCTGGAACTGCCACCAGGAAGGCAACAGTACCAGCTAAGGCCCAGAAGCCCTACGTACCTGGTACCACCCTCCCCTTGGGGGCAGCAGGAAGTGCCAGGTCACCATCTCCAGCCCCTCAGGTGTCACACCAGCTTACCCCGGGCTAGGGGAGGGGTTTGGGGGTGAGGGACGTAGGGAAGGGGAGAAGAGGAGCCTTACATTTTCATTGTCCATGGACGCCAACACAGCGTTACGGATGGAGGTGGCGTAGGAGTGTAGCCTAAGGAGGGAGAGCAGCCTTCAGCCCTCAGGGCCTAGGGAGCTGGCTGAGGGGCTCCCAGCTGGGCATCGAGAAACCACTTACTTGAGGTGATCGAGCATCATGCAACTTGCCAGCAGTGTAGCCGTGGGATTGGCAATATTCTTATTGGCGATACTCTTGCCTGTGTTCCTTGTAGCCTGGAAGAGGCAAGATGACAAAGGGGGTGGCAAATGTAAGAATGTAGGGAATGTGATTACATTCGTGTGAAGTGTCCAGACAAGCAAATCCACAGAGAGAAAGTAGGTCAGTTGGTGCCAGGGCCGGAGGGGAGGGAATGGGGAGTGACTGCTAATGGGGACAGGGTCTCCTTTTGGGATGGTGGAAATGTCCTACAACTAGATAGAAGTGATGTACAACATGGTGGATGTACTTATACCCCTGAATTATTCAACGTGAAATGGTTTCACTTTATGTTATGTAAAATTTTACTTCAATTTTTTCAAACGAAAGACTTAAAACAACAAAAGGATCAATAAAATGGGGCCTATCTATATAATGGACTATTATTCAGCCATAAAAAGGAATGAGGTACTAACAGGCTAAAAAATGGGTCAACCTGGAAAGCTTGCTAAGGGAAAGAAGCCAGTCACAGAAAGCCACGTGTTACATGATTGCATTTCTTCAAAATATCTAGAATAGGCAAATCTGTAAGACAGAAATCAGATCAGTGGTTACAAGGGGCAGGAATGGGGGCGAGGATCAAAAGCGACAGCTGGTAAGTAGTGTTTCTTTTTGGGGTGATAAAAATGTTCTGGAGTTAGATAGTGGCGATGGTTGCACAACTCTGGATATCCTAAAAATCAATGAACTGCGCACTTTCAGTGAGTGAAGTGGACGATAGGTAAGCTACAGCTCACAAAGGCCAGCGGCCCTGGCGCCGTGGGCAGCACTCACCGTCTCAAACACAGCATACACGTGGCCATAGTTGGCCCCAGCCACCAGGCCAGGGCCCCCGACCAGCCCTGCGCAGACATTGTTGACAATGTTGCCATAGAGATTAGGCATCACCATGACATCAAACTGCTGGGGCCGGGACACCAGCTGCAAGACAAGGAGGGGACAGACAGAAGCTTGAGCACAAGAAGCCCAGGGTGCCTAGGGCAGGCAGCTGTGGAGCCCAGTGGGTTAACTACCTGCATGGTGGTGTTATCCACAATCATATTCTCAAAGGTGATCTGGGGGTAGCGGGCTGCCACCTCCTTGCAGCACTGGAGGAAGAGGCCATCGCCTAGTTTCCTACGGGGGGGGAAACACAGAACCCCAGCTCAGCCACTGCAACGGTCGGCTGGCAGGATAGGGTATGTGGATGGCCACGGAAGGCTGAGTTCCAACCTCTGGCCAGCCCCCCCATCTGCAAAATGGGCAGAATTCTGCTCCACCTCCCCCAAGCGTACACTGGGGTGGGGTCGTGGCTGGACACAGCAACAAGGCACAACCCTGGGTGTATGGGTGTGGCCCGTGGTGGGTGGCCAGGATCCTGGGCCTCAAGTCCCTGAGAACAGGCCGAGGAGGCTGCTCAATTCAGCTGCTTCAGGACTACTGGCAAAATGGGCAGGAGCATGGCGGGGGTGGGGAGCATACATAATGTTGGCCTTGTGCACGGCTGTCACTTTCTTGCGCCCACTCTCCTGGGCCAGTTTGAAGGCGTATTCAGCAATGCGCAGGGACTTGGCCTTGGTGATGATCTTCAAGCTCTCCACCACTCCTGCCACACTCTGAGAAGGGGATGAGGAAGAGAGACCCAGGTCCTGTCTGGTCCTGCTCCCTAGCACAAGCTTGTCACTGGGTACAGCCTTCCTTGCCGCTGACCCTCCCCAGGCTCCTCCCCGGCCCCCACGACCCGCGGGAGTGAGGGGCAGCTCAGGTCTCACTCACCTCATGCTCTAGGCTGCTGTACTCGCCCTCTGTGTTTTCCCGGACAATGAGAATATCTATGTCCCTGTGCCGGGTCACCACTCCTGGCAGGCTCTTACAGTGGATGACATTGGCATAGAGGTCTAGGCTGGTGCTAGGGACACAGACAGAGAGAGGCAGCTGGCCAGTGCCACCACTCTCTCCTGGTACAGCCCACTCCCACTGAGCCCACCCCGTGTACTTGGCTCTCACCGAAGAATGTTGTTTCGGGATTTGTGGGATGGTGGCAGGTTATGGTTTGTTTCAATATTGCCTACAGGACAGAAACAAGACAGGCGATCTGAAGAGGGGACCCCCAGGCTCAGCTGTGCCGCCACATTCCCCTTCCTGACCCAGGGAACGCACCGCAAAGGCAGCTCCAACCACAGAAGATGGCTTTTGGCGGCAGAAATACTTTACAGAACACTAGAGTGTGGCTTTCAAAGTAAGCCCCGCGAGGGCAGAGGCGGGTGTGTGTTCGCTTCACTAAGGGGTTCTGAGGACCTAGAAGAGCACCTGGCACATACCAGATGCTCAAAAAGTACTTACTGCATGAAGAAATGAACAAGGCTTGGCCGCTAACCAGGATGTCTGGTCAGACCCTGGGAGGAGAATGGCAAGACCAGGGTCTGGCTGGAGAGAAAGTGACCACTCCTGCTTACTAATAGGCTGGCCAGCCAGGAGACCTTGGCCAGGGTGACTGCCAGGTCCTGCATCAAGGTGCCATACAAGCCCCACCTCAGGGACAGGAAAGGGCTGCCTGAAAAAGACCACAGCTTGGCCTTGACTGCACTGAGAACACCCAGAGCAAGTGCAGTAGGGGAGCAGTGGCCACTGGGAAATGGCACTCAGAGGGCGCCAAGTAGAAAAGGCATTTCTCAGGACCCAGTGCCTGTGAGTCACGCCCTGCCTGGACTGCCTTTACTCAGAATGCCTCAGGCACCCTGTGGTCGGAATGTTAGCCCCTCCATTTCACTGCCAGAGCCTAGGTCTCTACTCTGGTTCACCTTAGCTCACACACTCCTCGCACCAAACAGTGATGGAAACACTTTAAGAACCTGGACCTTGTCCTGGCTGGTGTGCCTCAGTGGATTGAACTCTGGCCTGCAAACCAAAGGGTTACCAGTTCAGTTCCCAATCAGGGCACATGCCTGGGTTGAGGGCAGGGTCCCCAGTTGAGGGTGCGTGAGAGGCAACCACACATTGCTGTTTCTCTCCCTCTCTTTCTCTAAAAATAAATAAAATATTTTTTTAAAAAAAGAAAAAGAAGAAAAAAAAAAAGAACCTGGACCAAACCAAGGTAAACTCAGGAGGGGCTAGAATTCTTGTAATACCCATAGCTGTGCCAGCTGGAACCAAGGCAGCAGGCAGAGGTTGAAAACTACATCTCTGTAACACTGGGTTTGTGAAGACAGACTCTGAGAGTCAAAGCCAACCCCAACAGAGAGGGCTACCTCAGGAGGTAAGAAGAGGGTGGGGGGCAGTCCATCACTGGACAGGTCCCGCACAGCCCAGTGCCACCAAACTCTCAGAACTGCAGCACAGCCAGGCACCCAGAAGCTTCCATCCACTCTCCAAGCACAAGGATACCCACTAGCCAGAAAACCCTGAAGTCAGCTGTGGGGCCCCAGGGACAAGTATCAGCTCAGAAGTGAAATAATCGTGTCCCCAGGCTCACCTTTCAGGGCCACGCGGTTCCGACGGATGGCCATGATAGCATTGCGGATGTCCTCTTCGTCGGCATTGGAGCTCACGTGCACCTCTTCAAAGTCCACTGGCACACACGCATGCCTGGGGCAAAACTAGATCAGAGCAGCTGGCCCTGGGCCTCTCCCGCCCCTCTTCTATGAAGCCTGCCTGGACCACTGGCTGTAGAGACCTCTCTCCTGCTGCTGCCCACCCTGATCTGGCTCTGGCTGATAGGAGACTGGGCCCACCTGTGACAACTGATGGGGACTTGCTTGACATCTACAACATACTTAGCAGGACTGGTGCCACCTTCCCAGTGCCCAGGCCAGCCTGGTGGGATCGCCAGCACCGGGATGAAAGGCCTGGGCTTATAGCCCTCCTGCCGCTGGCTCACTGGGTGCTTGGGCAAATTCCCAGCCAGTGAGCTTCTAGACTTACCGACCCTCTGGTCCAAAGTTCTTAGGGCACCCCCCTGGCTGGGCCTGAGGCACAACCTGCCCTGGGGGGAGGCAGGCCTGGGGGTGCTGTACCTGAACACAGATTTGACGTGCAGCATGAGCTCTGGCCCAATGCCGTCTCCTGGAATCATGGTCACCGTGTGTCGCCCACCATACTTAGCTGATGGAGGCTGGAAGGAGGGGGAGGGTGAAGGCAGGCCTTTTGTTCCCTTCTTCCCACCAGCACTGACCCAGTGGGTCAGCAAATCGTGAGGTGCCAGCTTGGGTTACCTTACCCTGCATCCCACCCCATCCCAGACAGGGCTGATCACAGGGGCTCCGTGGTCAGAACTACAGCAGAAATAGTCACTGCCCCCACCTGGGCCTGGGTCAATCCCAAAGCAACTAAAAGCCCCAAACCTAATGGGCAGATGAAAAGAATACTCACAATTGTTTGTTGCTAAAGGGGGGGAGACAGGAAGAAAGAAGATTTGTGTTAGCCAAGGTCGGAGGAACAAGACTCTGCCTTTTCCCTGGGGATACCGTCTAGCACATTTCAGGTAAGAAGGTGAGGAGGAAGGATGGGTGACTTCTGGAAACCACACCTCAGAGGGAAGGACAGAGGGCTAGGGAACAAAGAGGAACAGCACATACGCACATCTACACACAGAGGCACACATGCACGAACACACATGTACACACATGCACACATATACACATGTGCAAGCACACAGCATACACACGTCCGTGCACACCCACACGCACCCAGGCAAGTACTTACTGAGAAGCATCTCCAGGGGGCCTCGTGGGCACCTACAACCTGGCAAAGAGAACCCAGATGCTAGTGATTGTTGCCCAGCCCAGAAAGTCAATTTGGCAAGGAAAAGCTACTATCCCCACCGTGCCCAGACAGGCCTGCATGTCACCCCCTCCACTTCATCCATGCATACTGCCCAGTGAACAACAGCACCCAATGCAGGCCCAGACAAGTGGCTCCAGAGCCATTTCCCAGGGACCAGCCTGCTGAAGCCCCATAGAGGGTCGTCACAGTCCTTTGTGCTCCCTTCAGCTCCATGGTCAGTTTTTAAAAAAAATGTTTATGTCTCCCCCCCACAACTTCAGTTGTTTCTGATTCTTTTTTGGTCAATTATTCCTATTCAGTGATGTCTGTAACATGGAAAAACTGGCATGCTAAACATGGTACAATTAAAGGAAATCATTATAATAAATGAGAGGGCCACCACAATAATCACTTTATCTTTTTTGCAGCTCAGTTGGTTAGAGCGTCATCCCTGTACACCAAAGTTGCGGGTTCAATTCCCAGTTAGGGCACATAGAAGACCCAACTAATTAATGCATCAATAAGTGGAACAACAGATCAATATTTCTCTCTCCCCACCCCCCAAATCAAATAAATATGGTAAAATTGTTTTTAAAAAGCAGCATGTGGTCAGAACGTGGAGAAAATACAGAACATGGAAATGAGAAGAAAAAGACAGAACCCAGCTTGCACTCCAGAGACAAGTACTATTGGGAACTGCCTTCCAGAGTCAGAAACCCAAAGCAACCATGCAGAAAAAACCCAACCATTTTTAGAAGAATAACAGACAACAATCTTTTGGAAGGCCTTAGTAAAGGATTGCAAAACTGCTTCACAGCCTACATGGATAACAAATGTCCCCAACTCCAGCTCAGAACCGGCTACATCTGGCCCCATCAGCACCGTGCTTGACAGTTTCAGAACAAAAACCACCAAGCCAAATAAGACAGGTGCTGCGAAGTGTCCAATATGGAGTCCCCACATTGTCCTGGAGGGAGAAGCCCTCATCCAAGGTCCCACTTCGGGGGGCGGGGGGGGGTATAAACCCACGTACTTTCCTTCCTGCTGTGCCCCACCTGGGAACACACCTGGGTGTCCTTCAATCCAAGGAGGGGGGAGCAGAACCAAGGTCCCCCTTCTCACTTGAAAACACCCTGCCACTTGCCTGTGGAGCAGCATCAGAGCATTCCAGCCAACAACAGAGTCACTGAGGCCATTTCTCAAAGAGCCATGCCTTCCTCCTAGAAGTGTGGAAAGCTCAAGCAGAGGCTGACCATCTGAGTCTCCTGGCCAGTCTTCACCAAGGCATGCACTTGCACGAGCTCTAGAAGTGCAGATGTGCCACTCACCCACCCAAGCCAGGAGCTAGCAGGGGTGACTGCTAGAACAAGACGCTCCAGGAATATCCGCCTACCCAAGTGGGCCCTGGATCTGTAGCCACAGGCACACTCAGGGCTTTTTTATTTTCCTGCTAACACTTGTCAGTATTTGGATTCAGCTTATCTATAGGCTATCAGTACAAACCTGTGGAAGGAGGCTTAAACTGCCCTTCCTCCAGGAAGCTTTTCCTGATGCCCTAAGGGTGCTGAGCTATTGGTACCCAGCCCCGGTTCCAAAGCCCTATACCAATTCCTCTCTTTCCAACCAGTCTCCCTAGGTTGTCACTGCCTTGCTCCCTCCCCAACCCTTAAGCCCCCCAAAGTGGAAGCCAAGCCCACCTAGTCCCCTACTGTCACCCAAGACCCAGCAGAATGCCTGGCCCAGAGCTAGGGCACAAGAAACATTTCTTGGATGAATGAGCATATCAGAAAATGTAGTGTGAGATGGAGGGCTTTTGGGGCTAGGGAGACCTCAGTCCAAATCAACGTCTACTACTCCTGGCAACAAACAGCTTAACCTTGCTCAGCTTCCTGTCCTCATCTGAAGTCCACAGAACAGAGGATTTAACAGTTGTCTACTTTATGTGACCATTAAAGGACTGAGGGAGAGGAGGTACGGGAGCTCTGCAGTCCCTAGCAAGGCACACAGAGCTGTGCAAAAGCATATCTGCCCCTTTACCCCAACAACCCCTTGGGCCAGTGTTCAACGCTGTTGTTCACTGGGGGTGGGGAAGGTGGGTGCTGGGCTGACTCCTGCCGTTCCTAGCAGTAATTCTCTCTGAGCTTTGGCCCTCTGAAGTCCACTGGCACTGGACGGGTAATTTGGGCGTGGTGGTGGGCCAGCCCTTGCACTAAGCCTGGCTCTGGACTGTGCAACTCTCCTCCCCCACATCACTACCACCAGGGCTGAACCTCTTCCTCACCTGGTCTCAAAGGTAGATGTTCCTTCTGGCTTTAGCCACCAAAGACCCAGACAGCTCTCAGGTTAGAGACTTCCCTGACCTTGTTCTGAACAGATGTGGGCACCTTCCTTCACAGTTATAGAAGTTCAGCCTCACATCCAGGCCCAGTGAAGCTACCCATCAAAGGAGCTCAGCATGTAGCAGGATGGGATATATGCACGCCCTTCCTGCTTATTTCTACCAAGGGAGGATGCACCGTCAGCCCTCATTCTTTGATGGTGCTACAGAAAGGAATCCAGGGTGGTATGTGCTCCTGCCAAAGGGCTCCCACACTCCACAGCTTAGTGAGGCTTCTCTTTAGCATGTTTCCATTGGCTCACGTGTCAATGGTAACTGCATGTTTTCCCACAAATTCCCAATTAATGGGAGCAAATTTCTGGGGTTCACTTCTAAAGGTTCTCATACACAGGACAACCAGTCTCAGGGCAAGACACTGCCTGGATTGTTCACAGACCCCCCTATGCCCACCCCAGCATGGACACAAGCGCATACACAAGAAAGGTCTGGGAGTAGACAAATATCTTCACCAAGACCCTGTTGCAGCTTAGATCAGAGTTGTCAGGGCCTCCAGAAAGTCTCTCTCATCAGCAAGATGGGAGAAGTGAGCACTTTAAATAGAATTTCATAAAGCCTAAGTTATTACAGTGTGGTCTTCCCCAGGAATAGGAGAGGAGAAGCAGACAGATGTGTTCACAACGAGTGTCAGCAACACTGCTGGGTTCTAGGTCAGTATTGTCTGGACCCTTTAAGAGGCAAAACTGACGCCAGATAGAGTAGGGGCCGGGACTAAGGCCACACAGAAGGTCAGTGGAACAGACAGGCCTGGAGAAAAATATCTCTTGTCCTCCAGGCCAGTCCTGGATCGCTGATGCTTCAGATGGCTTACAACCCACCCAGGAACTAAAGTATCCTGATTTAAGTGTGTAAAGAGAAAGGAATTGGACCCGAATAACCAAGATTCTAAACGGAGAACTCCGGAAGCAAAGCCCCAGGGGACCTCCCACCCTGTCAGCCTCAGAAACCCTAGCTCCCTCCTATTCCAAGCAGCTGTGGTAGGAGCGACAACTGAAGCTGTAAGAATGTTGGGGGAAGGGTGGGGGTACTGGCAAAGACCAATTCTCTATCTCCACTGGGACATGTGGCAAAGCAATCCACAAGAGGAGAAACCAGAGGAACGTAGTCAGGGAACCCGATTCACAAAGCTACAAAAACAAGGCAGACCAAGACACGTGACCACCTTGGGAGGGGTCCCACAGTGGCACTAGGAAAATGACACTCGGGCCGCCGAAGACCACTATCCCCACCTGTCCCTAGCTCCCCTACCACAACATGCAGACCCCACTAAAAGCCGGATCAGTGCCAACTTTAGCCAATCCCCTCACTGACAACGGAGGTGGCCAATCAACTCCAAAGCACAGCCCTCTCCCCAGGCTTGCAACCAATCGGATTCCAAGACACACTGGAGGCGCAGGCCAAACATTGGACCCCACCGAGGGGCAAGGACCCCCACCGACCGCTGCAGCTGTCCCTGCATCCCGCTCCCCGCTCTCACCTCCCAAGGACGGCAGAGGGCTGGCCTGAGAACTGACTTCGCAGTGCCGCCAACGGCCATCGCCACCTTCAGCGCCATGACGGAAAGTGAGAACAACGGCACTTCCCAACACGCAAACCCCGCTCTCGCGAGATTTCGGACGGGCCCAGAGACCGCGGAGTGGGCATGGGCCTGGAAATGCGCACGCGCAAGGGTTGCCTGTTCTCACGCCCTTTTCCGGCGCCGGGAGCGGAGTCGCCGCCGCCATCTTGGGGGCGCCCAGCTGGGCCGCTGGGCCGGTGAGAGGACACGTCAGTGCCGCTAGCGACGTCACAGGCCCGCCCGGCCTGTCGGCGTCTGATTGGCTGCTGCGTTCTCTGACGCGTCGCGCTTCCTTATCTGCCCCTCGTGCTCAGTGGGGTCGCTCCCTTTTTACCTCGGCATAGAAGAAGCGATGGTGGCGCTGGCATCTCTCGGCGCCCTGGCGCTACTCCTGATGTCGGGCCTCTCCTGCTGCTCAGGTAGCGGCATGGCAGGAGCTCGTTTCTATCGAGCTTCTCTCCCACCACTGGTGGTGCGTGGCGGGTAGGAGGGATGCGGGCTAAACGGGGTTCTGGGCCTTTTTCCTCTGAGAGGCAGGTGGCCTCGGGGCGCTACGGCCAAGGCCACCACGCGCTCTTGCACCACACACCTTTACCCAGCAGCCAGGCTGCAGGAAGAAACAGCCAAGTCTTTCTCCCCGCCTCGTCTTCGAGGAAGAGTTTCAGAGCCTCTCCCGTGCACCCAGCCCCCGTCTCCAGCAGAGAAAGTGACACACGTCCCTGCTCCCTCTCCCGGAGCTCCTGGTCTTGGAAGAGGGTCGTACAGGAGCAGAGCTCTACAGCGCAGGGTGATGGGGTGAGAATCTGGGCTGGTGGAGAGGAGCCACCTGACCAAGTGCGGTGGGGCCAGGCCTTCTTGAGAAGGGAGCTTTAAGTGAAGAGGGAGCAGGTACCGCCCAGGCAGAATGGCCATGAGCATGAGCAAGTTAGATCGGAGCTGAAGAGGTTAAGGTAAGCGGGAGCCTTGAGTGTCAGGCCAGACTGTTGACTTTTGACTCAAGGCCCTGAGGTAACCTTAAAGGGCTTTTCCGCAGAGCTGAGCTACCCCAGTCAGATCAGTTGACATTCTTGGGAGATTCTTAACACCTAGTGGCAGGATTGAACTCAGTCTGGAGTCCAGAAGTGTGTTGAGAAGGACATCCTTGCAAGAGCCAAAGCTGTCTGGGGGCTGGACTGGGGAAGGGGCACCTTCTATGCATTCACTTTACGTCCTACTTCAGGCCAGCATCCTTGGCGTCTGGAGTTTTTCACCAGCCTGAATGGCCTGCTGCCTGTACCCTTCTGCCTTATCCCTCAGGAATTCCCTATGCTGTAGCCAGTGATGTCTGGAAAGGACAAACCTGGCTGTATTACCCTCTGGTGCTTCCACAGTGTCCACAGGAAAAAGGCCAAGCTTAACAGGGCACACAGAAGGATCTGCAGAATGTGGCTCCTGGGAACCAGCCCCACCAGTGTTACCAGGCATCTTCCAGATGTCCAAACCCCAAACTTCTGATTGCCCCAGCCTAAGGCATGGTGCTGCTGGACATCACATTCAGAGAGCAGTTGGCTGAGAACTTTACTATTGGTAGCATTTACTTGGTGCCCTCGTCACTTAGGTGGCACCCTTCTTTCTCTGTAGCCTCCAGCAGTGCAGAGATGGCTAAGGCAGCATTCTTTCTCAGGGCAGCCCTGTTCAAGGAGACAAGTTTTGCATCTGGATCCAGAACTTCTCCCATTCCCTTCCCTTGGGAAACACTGGGGCTAGTGCTAGCCTTCTGACAGTTGTGGCTAGGGCCGGAGACCCTTCCCTTCATCTTGAAAGCCCACATGCTTGCTTAGCACCACGTTCGGTGTCTGTGGAGGATGCCTTCAGTAAACTTTAGGGCTGTTCATAGCTCTGAATTGAGGTCAGCTTAGCCCCCTGGGCTTCTGGGGTGCTCCAGACCAGGGCAAGCTGCAGCCCCAAACCATCACATGGTTTCCCTGCCTGTAGGTCCAGGGACAGATGTGAGTTGTGCAGTGAATCCATGCAGCCACCCACACACAGACTCACCTCTTCTTTCATCCTTGCATTTTCATCCTTGCATTGAGGTTCTACCTGAACAAAGTCTTCCCATTGCCCACCCCTCCTTGCCACTGCACTTCTGACTGATCATTTATACATGTCTCCCACATCCTACCTGGCAGCATCCAAAGGGCCCCATGTGTCCTCAGCCGATGAAGTATGGGAATTGGGGTCAGGGTGGTCCCTTCTGCCCCCTGGCCCGGCATGCACAAGCTAGGCTTTACCCAGGCATCTCTCTGACTCCTCCCCACAGCAGAGGCCTGCGTGGAGCCCCAGATCACCCCTTCCTACTATACAACCTCTGACGCCGTCATTTCCACTGAGACTGTCTTCATCGTGGAGATTTCCCTGACATGCAAGAACAGGGTCCAGGTGAGGCAGTGGGTGTCCAGCCAGGAAGGCGCTGGGGTAAGAGGCGGGTAGTGAACCTGGGACCTTGAGCATCAGCTATTCAGCTGGCAGTTGATGAAGTCAGACTCAGTGACCTGTATGGATTTTGGTTCACAGGTGTAGGAAGGATCAGGGCACTCCCAAGATCAGATTCCAGCAGGTGCTTAAAGAACATTCTCCTAAACTACCTGGTCTGCTTCGTCTAGGTGCAGTAATGTAGGTAGACACTTTGCTGTGTCTTGAAAGCATGTACGCAAAAGTCAGAAACAGCCAGGGGGTCGGTCAGTCCCCAGGCTCCTTCATCCCTTTTCTGGTTGCTCTTTGCCAAGGTCTATGTCCATGTGGGCATTTTGTAATTTTAAGACTGAGGAGGCCTGGCCTAGGCCCCTGGTCTTAACCTGCAACCCAAAAGTCCAAAGAAGGAGGTTGGGTCTTTTGGGTACAATACTTCTGAGCAGCTCATTGGGTGCCCCTTGGCCCCAGCACCCTCTTACAGGCTCAGAAATAATGACACTTCAGTCATCCCACCTTGTTCAGTTAACGGGTTTGCTGTGCTTTAGGGAGGCCAGGTCATAGGAAAGTGTGGCCCCACCCCCCTCTTTGAGGAAACAGGTAGTGACAACATCTGTGGTTGTAGGCTTTCCTGGTAAGACTCAGGGTTGTGCCAGGCCTACCTCTGTGATTCTCATGGTATCCCTGCCAGACACTGCAGTCCCCAAATATGCCCACCTTCCCTGCGTACAGGCCACAGGTGCTGCTGTGGGCAGCGCCGTGGGGACTCTGCCAATAGCCAGATAAGGGAGCATGACTCCCCCCCTTGTCCCCTCCCCCAGAACATGGCTCTTTATGCTGATGTCAGTGGAAAACAATTTCCCGTCACCCGGGGCCAGGACGTGGGGCGCTATCAGGTAAGGGATGCTTTGGTTGTCATTTGGGGGGGGAGACCATTGCCCCCCGGTATGACTTGGAACCCTGGAGGTGGCCTGGTTAAGCAGGGGCAGGGCTGTTAGCACTGGCAGGGAAGCCCTGGTGTGTCCATTGTGCCCACCCTGTACCAAACACCCAACCCAGGTGTCCTGGAGCCTAGACCATAAGAGTGCCCACGCAGGCACCTATGAGGTCAGATTCTTCGACGAGGAGTCCTACAGCCTCCTGAGGAAGGTGAGTATCACCTGGAGCCCTTTCCAGGCCTGCAGGAGGGAGGGCACACTCTCCTGCCACAGCCACCCCCTACGCTACAGCCCCCTCCTCCTGCAGCTCTGGGCCACCTGGCACCTTGCTTACAGGGGCAGGAAGGCTGAGCAGATGCCTTCCTATCCACCAGCCCCCTCTCTGCCTCCCCCCCCCCCCCCCGCTGCTTGTACCTTCTGTTTCTCCCTTACCCATTTCTCTCCTCCCCTGACTCAAGCCAGTGTTCCTGCCTCCTACCCCACCCCACTCAACAGCACCCCTAACTCCAGCACCTCCCTTACAGGCTCAGAGAAATAACGAGGACATTTCCATCATCCCACCCCTGTTCACAGTCAGTGTGGACCATCGGGTGAGTGAGCTGAAGAGGCTGACCTGGTCTTGAGAAACAGCAAGCACACAGCAAGCCTCATCCTTTTTTAGGGGCTGGGGGCTGGGCCATAGTTGGCCAGTGAGTCTTTATGCCCCAGAAGGAGGGTAACCAGGGCTGGCTGGGCCTCTTGCCCATCCGTCCCCTGAGCATGCTTTGGTCTCCTTTCTTGCAGGGCACCTGGAACGGGCCCTGGGTTTCCACCGAGGTGTTGGCCGCAGTCATTGGCCTAGTGATCTACTACCTGGCCTTCAACGCCAAGAGCCACATCCAGGCCTGAGGGCAGTGCCCTCAGTCCTTGTTTCTTTCAATAAAGTTACATGGCTCCTCATTTATGTTGCCACACCTTGCCTTCCACACAAGTCAGAGCTGGGCAGCCAGCATCTCCTGGTCCACCCCAGACACTACAGCACTGAGTGCAGATGGGCCTGAAACTCCTGTCTCATGGGTTTGCTTTGCTCTTTGCTGTTGCAGGGTCTCCTTCCTCAGCCCGCAGCGGAGCCTTCTCTGCCTGGGGCCCCCAGTGTCCCTTGTCCACCCCTCTCGTGGTTGCCTGCATTGGCAGGAGTGGGACAGAGTTGCCCTCTCCGCCAGCACATGCCGTCTTCTTGCAGAGGACTGCCATGCCCTGGCCCCTCTGGCCTGCCTAGGGTAGGGCCCTCTGGCTGCCTACCAGTGAGAGTGCAACTGCCTAACTTTCTGGAGACTCAGCAGTCAGCAGCACATGTAGACAACGCTGCGCCTGGCCTGCAGAGTGGCTCCTATGTCTGGAGCCCAGGGCAAAAGCCACGCACTGATGCGCAGAAGTGTTTTGCCTATGGTACATTGTGAGTGCCCCCATTTTAACTGATGGGGTTGAAGCTGATACACCTGGCAGCTATCTGGGGCGTAGTCCTTCTACACACTGCCCGGTTCCCTCCATGTTGCTTCCCAGTGTGCTCCCACTTCATGGTGGCAGGTAGGACACAGGAAAGCACAAAAAAAAATGACCCTGACCCCCATGCCTCTGTGGAGCCCATTGCTAGCCGCCTCATTTGGCCTTGTACTTTGCCCTCCTAGTCACCCTGCTCCCAGGAGCACCCAGTGCCCCTCGGGGACACAGGACATGCCTGTTCCTGCTCTAGGTCAACCCTCAGCCGTCACCAGACCAGTTTCACTAGTGCCACCACCCATGGCTGTACAGGTGCAGAGAACCTGGGATCCAAAGAGGCAAGATGGGAAATCCCAGGGGAGTCCTTCCCACATGCATGGTCCAAGTCTGTGCTCAGCTCTGACCCAATGACTGCCTCCCATGGGGTTCTCAATGAGGGGTCGTGGGTCATTCTGGCGGAGTCCCAGCACCCTGGTGCGTGATCACCACTGGCTGTGTAACAGGGCTGTGTGGACACAGTAGAAGCCTCCCCAGGTTGCACTCACAAAGGAGGGTAGGCCCAAAACCTACCTGGAAGAGCAGGGGCTCCTGTTTCTGTGCTGGGTTCTCCATAGTGGTAGGAAGAGCTGGGAGGGTGAAAGTGGCTTGTGACCTGGGTGCGACTGCCTGGGGACCTCTTCCAAGCCCATGGGACACCGCCTCTCCCTGCTCACTGGGATGGGAGCAATTGGCAGGAGTGGGGAGGCCCTGAAGAGCTGGGTCCTCACCCAGTACAAAAAGCAGTACAGAAGGAGTCAGGGCTGAGAAAGGACCAAGCCCGGCTAGGACTACTGGCTGCTAGTTTCTGGATTCCAGAGAAAGACCAGCAGAGGGAGCCCAAGCGGGAGCCTGCTGGGGGTGGTCAGGGCTCACCCCGACTCTCTAAGGAGGTGAAGGAGACAGGTTCTCACTACGTGCATTGTGCAAACAGCCTGGGCAGGACGGGAAGCAGCAGCTACGCGCAGCCCAGTGACTTTTTGATCCCGACTCCACCACCTGCCCAATGGCAATGAGCCCCGAATGTGAAGTCACTGCTCTAGGGTATCAATAGCCAAGGGCTGCCAACACTCCAAGAACCAGCGACAGCCACGCCCCAGTGCTGGCTTTCATATGGCCAAGGGACTCTAGGTTCTAGGCCTGTCTCGGCCCACACTCCTGGAGCACTCGGCCTCCCACCAACTCCCCACCGGAGCAGGAGTGGGGCACCTCTCAAGCAGCTCATAACACACACACACATACATTAATTACTAAAAATCTGCAAAACACCAGGAAAAAATTTTAATCTACTTTTTAGAGGGAGAAAAAGGGAAATACTGATGAATGTGCAAGACAAATGTCAATTGGTTGCCTCTCGCACACCCCAACTGGGGACCTGACCTGCAACCCAGGCATGTGCTCTGGCTGGGAACCAAACCAGTGACCCTTTGGTTTGCAGGTTGGCACTCAATCCACTATGCAACACCAGTTAGGGCCAGGAAATATGTTTGCGGATCTGACCAAAAAAAAAAGGTATCATTTTGAGTCATTCACAATGAATCAACACAGAGCTGGCTATTGTGTCAGCTGTTGTCATTTTTTTAAAATTTGACAATCTAAGGGAAAAGAGGTTTAGTCCAGCACTGCCTATTTTTAAAATTCTTGCAACACACCAGTTGAAAATTGCGGCTCTAGAGCCATCCAAGTGAGCCTCCCAGCAACTAGACAGGGATGCCCAGGGGCCGGTGTCGGCTGGCTTCTGTCTCCAATTCCCCCCTCCCGTTTTCTGTGGCAGGGAAGAGCCATCCTCTTCCATGGGGCTGTATCCCTTTTCCAGGGAAAGACTGATCACAAGTGTCTAGGAACCTCATCCTCAGCGAGAAGTCTCAGAGGACTGAGCTGAAAAGGGGGCATCTCCTGCCCCCACCCCTTTGCTCCCAATTGTCCCTTTTCGCCAACAAGCCCTTTACTCCCTTTCCCACTTGCTGGTGTTCCAGCCTGCAGTGTGACACGCTGGGCCTTCCCTCCCAGGTACTCAGACAGCCAGACAGATATGGTCCACTTGGGAACCAGCCTTCCCAGCAGGGCACTGGGCTTCTGGGAAAATAAACTTGATTCCTCACTCAAGCCCATCTCAGTCAATTAGCAGAATTAACAAGAGGTCTACGTTGTTGTTCCAAGAGACTTATTTTAACATGTCCCTGCCCACTTTGGCTGCAGGCAGTGTCCGGTGTCTGTTCAAGAGAAGTTCCCTCCATGGCCACACTGCCCACCCCAGGGAGTGCCACACGCAGAACAGGCCATACCCAGAGTTGGCCTTCAGGGAACTGGCCCTCACCCAACATGTAGCATGATTCCTGGCACTTGGTGCCCAGTGGTTTGCTCACTGAATGGAACTACCAGCATCTGGCTGCACCTCTGGAAGTCCCCAAGCCAGAAGGGCCCTCTGTGGACACCCAGGTATTCCTCCATTTGGCTAAAACTTTCCTCAGCATCTTCTACATGCTAGGCACTGTGGGGTCCCCAAATAGAGAAGGTAACTCGTGCTTTTGAGAAGCTCCCAGCTCCTTGCCCCTGCGAGGGCTTTTCTGAGGCAGAGGGGGAGGAGATGAGTGGAACCCTTTTCTCTCAGCCACCACCAGGGACTGGGTGTTGGCCTCATTCAGTGGCAAGCCCCACCACCAGTCTTGAGCCAGGCCTCTGCCATTCTTCCTGCATCTGGGAACCACCCCATGACCATGTCGCACCCCTGAAATGATTCGAGCAACCCTGTCGTATCTCCTCCCAGAATACAGGACACTGACATCAGAAGACCTTGTTGTTCCTTAGTGACACGCCAAGAAAAGCGGAGGCACAGCTTTCAATTGGTCCCAGTCCCCGCCTGCCCTGCTGTCCCTTTCCCACTCCAAACTGATCTCTCCTAGCACAATGAAAATGAACACAGGGAGGCCAGGAGTCACCATAAAAAGGCAGCTTGCTTTATTGTCACGATGCCAGTGGGGGGCAGGGATGGGCAGCCTGTCTGACTCCAATCTGAGGCTGAGGCCAAGGGGCCCTGAGGAGCTTGAGGCAGCTCTCAGTCAATGCACCAGTCCCTGAGGGCTGCCCAGTGCACACCTGCAGAGTGGGGTGTGGGACATCTTCTCCCCCGTTGGCCCAGCTGGCCGGGCACACCTCTGATGGGTCCAGGCCATTCCCTCAACTCCATGTGGTTCTTGTCACAAAGGTCTTTTGCTATTATTCATGGGCTTTGGCTTCTGGACTCACGTAAGCATGACCCTCAGAAGAGAAGCCACACTCCACATGGAGTTAGGCACAGCCCTAGGCTCAGTTATTTTTTTCTTGGATGGATCCGGCTCCCTCAGTCCTCGTGGTCTCAGCTCTCCCTCTTTAGAGGAGGTAGCCCCAGGGTGAGCCTCGAAAGCCATATCAGAGGCTCCTCGTCCCCACACCTCGGAGCGGAGGCCAGCAGGAAAGCTGCTCCCCATTCTCCCCTTTGTTCCCATCCCTTCCCTCCCACCCAACCCTCCCTCTTACTCCCCCCACCCACCCACCTCCTTCCCAGCCTTTACTAGGGGATTCCACCTTTGTCAGGCTGCCTGGAGGAGCTGCCAGTCCCCAGGGCAGGTGCACAAAACAGAAAAAACAATTGGCAAGCACAGGAAGGGAGAAAAACCACAAAAATCAGGGTTGCCTTTGTCTACAAATTGTGGATGCTCCCAGCAGGGAGAGAGACTGCTCAGCTCGGAAGCTGGACATTCTCTTGTGCTTAGGACAATCCTCTTCACCTCCTTTTCAGCTCAACTTCCCTGTGCCCAAGTTCCCACACTAAGAGAGCTCTGGAGGGGTGTGCATGAGTGTGTGCACGTGCATGTGCCTGGGCTCGTGGGCTTGTATTGCGTACACACATGCACACAACTGAAGGGGTGCCTCTGCTCCTCAGAGGCTTCTCTCTGGCAACAAAGTCCTGTGCACACACACAAAGACAGGTACGCACACACCTGTGCACACACAGACACACACTAGATTCTAAGGGAGAGTACACGGCGGGGTCCCTGGAGGCTCACTGAACCTGGCTTGGGGCAGAGGGCCAGCACCTGGAGTACAGCTGGCTCTCATCCGAGTGGCTCAGACGGTGGTAACCGAGAGCAGAGGGTTGTAGACCCGCTTGCCGTCAGCCGAGCGAGTGCCATGGGCCAGCATCTCCTGGATGGTGATCCAGTTGTCTAGAATCTTCTTGTTCCGCTTCTTCATGGTTTTGCGGTGGCTCAAGGCAATGATGTTGAGCTCAGCCTTGCTGTCGCCATTCTGCTGTTCCCTCAGGCACTCCAGCCGGCTCTGCATCATGAACTCACGCCGCTTCCGCTGCTCCCGGGCCCGGATCAGGTGCTGCTTCCGCTCCTCTTTGCTCCAGTAGCGGCCCATCTTCATCTCGCTCACTGCATCGTCGTCCGTGGTCATGCCACTGCGCTCCTCTCGGATCTTCAGGGCCCGGGCTTTTAGAAGGCGATCACGCACAGGCCGCTTGGCCACGTAGCGGGTTCCGTCACTGCGTACCTTGACCTTCCACTCCATGCGGGGTGCTTCGGCGGCTGTTGCCACTGCTCCGCCCACCCGAGGGCCACTAGCCAAACTCAAGGGGCCATGACCCAGATCCTCCAGGCCACGCGGCGGAGCCAACTGCACACAGCTGCTGTAGTGCTCGCTCTCCTGGCCCTGGCCTCTGTGGCGCCTAGAGAGGTAAGGGCTGCCCTCAGGGCACACACGCTCCAGGGTCACCCCGGTCTTTGGGCTGCGGCGGACACGCTCCTCTGAGTGCTGTCTCCGGCCCACCTCGGGATCCCGGGAGAGGGATCGGAACTTGGCGGGGCTCCCCTGTGGAGGAGCTCCCTTGGGGTGGGTGGCAGCAGGGGGCCCAGAGGGAATCTGGTTCAAGTTGGAGTTGCCAGCAGCTGCCCGCCTCAGGGGGCTCTCCAGCAGGGGCTCGGTGAGCAGTGGGGTGCTGCGGCAGCTCTCCCCTGTGTTGTAGGCACTGGTGCTGTCCTTGTCAGACTTCTCGGGCAGCTCAGAGATGTCAGACAGCTCGTGCTTCTTGGGCTCACTGGCTCCCAGCTCATAGAGGCTCTCCTCCTCCAGCAGCCAGGCCTTCATGCAGCGCTCCCGCAGCTGCTGCATCTTCTGCGCCCGCAGGATGTTGCGGCACTTGAATTCCAGGTGCCGTAGCTCTTCCTCCAACATGGCCATCTCATGGCCCAGGCTCTCATTGCGGTTGACGTCCAGGGCACTGTTGCCACCAGAGGCCCGGGGGAAGAGGAGGCCCAACTGGTTGCCATTCTCCAGGTGGCACTTTATCTCCAGCAGCTCCCGGTAGCGCTCATATTCCTCGTCGGTGAGGCCAGGGACTTCACCACCCCCCAGTGCGGCCCCCTCAGCCAGCAGGGAGTCCATGCTAAAGTGGAAGTCCCGGCTCTGCAGGGCATCCCCTTGCAGGCCAAACTTGCGCAGGGTCCCAGGCGTGTTGGTGGTGCTCAGGGGCTCATCACCCAGCAGGTCGTGCTCAGAGCTCTCCTCATTTCGGGTGCTCTCGTCAGTCCGGCCCACCCCACTGTCCAGCTCCTGGCTGTTGCTCAGGCCTGGGCCTACATCGGGGACTGCTTGCTCCTCTTCATTCCCGAGCTGGGGTAGAAAGGTGAACCCCACTCAGTCTGGGTCCCACTAGTGGGGGAGCCACAGGATTGGGATCAGAAGGGCTTTGGGGCCTGCTACACCTCCCACACCCCCCCCAGCCCCTTCTCCCTCTCCCTTCCTGCTTGCCCTCCCTACTACCTGCTCTTCCTCCTTGCTCACCTTCTGGGCAGGGGGTGATTTCAACTTCCCACCACGCAGGTCCCCCTCATTCTCTGAGCCCAAGTTATCCAGGAAGTCATCCCGGTCACTGTCCTTCCATCGTTTTGCCAGCTGCAGAGATAGGCCTGTGATGTCCCCACCAACTTAAGGACCTCCCCGGACACCCTTCCAGTTGCCTCAAGGTTCCATACCCAGCCTCCTGGTCTCAATGAAGTTAACAACCCAAGAGAGGGGGTGGTCCCAGCCCACCCAGCCATCACAGGCCAAAAGGGGAAATAGGCCCTGAGACACTGCCAGCCCTCTATGAGCACCAGGTTGTTGGCATGTCTGTGCCCTTGTCACAGATCGGCATATTCCAAGACAGAAAGTCCAATGTGAAGGGACCCAGAACATCCTGCTGGGGACACACACACACACACACACACACACCTGGCTCTCAGGCCGGGCCAACAGCAGGGAAATGTTGGTGTTCTCCTCCTGGCTCAGGATGGCCACCGCCTCTTCCCGGTTCTGGACGTCCACACCGTTTATCTGTGGCGGGCCGAGGAACAATCAACAAGGACCCCAGAGCTGGCTCCGGGATGGGCCCTGGTTGACCACCCTGGGCTGGGACTGGCTCTCAAGTTTTGGAAGGATGGAGAGAAGTAGAAGGTGCCTTGGGACAGGGCAGCCTGGCCAGTGCGAGAGCACGTGTACTTGGAGAATAGCATGGAGGAGATCTGACCACATCTGGGGGACAGAGGGAGAGGCTGCAAGGTGCCAGAGCAGATCTCACGTGGACACGGGAGTCACCCAAGGCAGTTGTGCAGGAGAGATGAGACCCAGCCCTGATTTTAATCACACCAGGATGCCCGGCACCAGGCTAACCTCTCAGACAAACAGAGCAGGGATCAGCTAAGAGGAGGTGGTGGGACAGCTGGCACATAGGGACCCTGGGTCAGGCCCGCCTACCCTACTCAGCTCACCTGGATGATTCGGTCTCCTTCTCGGATCCGGCCGTCTTTGGCTGCAATGCTGTTGGGATTCACCTGCAAGGCACACACATACTTGGGGACTTAGCACCTCCGCTAAAGGGCCTTTTCAGTAGGAAGGGCCAGCCCCAAAGCAAACCAAAGGCTCTTTTGCTTACTCCCTCTTTAGCTCAGACCAGCAGCTTCTAAGCTCCAGGAGGCAGGGACACAACAGTGGGCCTGGGGCTAGTCACCCCACCCCAGCACGAGCAGCTAACTTGCTGACCAAAGCCTTCCAGCCCCACACCCTGGCTGGCACTCCTCTACTCTTTTGCATGGAAGTTTGTTTTTGTGTTTCAGAGGCTAGGCAAATGTAGCAAACTGGATACTTTCCCATACTTTTCCATACTCAAAAACATCAGCAGTAGGATATTCATAGGAAGGTTAACTCAATCAGGAGACTGCTAGAGCGTGGAGGGCAGCAGGGGCATCATCCTCCTTCCTGCAGACACACAGACATCTGCCACAGACGGGTGGGGGCGAATGACCCCCATGCATACCACGAGGGGCGGCTGCAAGATGTGGGAGGCAAAATACAGCCTGGCTGGGGCCTCATCCTGCCTCGGCCTGGCCCGCTGTCCCACTTGGGCCATGTGTGCTGCGGAGGGATGTCAGGCTGGACATACAACACTAAAGCCATTAGTTGCCCTGGCCTCACTGATTAGCAGCCTCCCTGTGATGCTACGCAGGCCCTATCCCTCGCACCTGGGTCCTTGTGGGCAGCTTGAGAGCCCTAGGCAGTGTGCAGCGGCCAAGGGGTTGGGTGGTATGCCAGACCCTGCCTCAGCACCCACCACCACGGCGCCCATTCCCCTCACTGACGCAATACAGATGGGCAAAGTCCAGCTTTGAAGTCCCAGCACACAAGATGACAGCGTGGGGCTCTGCTGCCTTCTATAAGACTCCACCCATATTCCCACCTTCATACCTCTCCAACGTAGATGCCCAGGTCCTCCTCATCATCGGTGCGGTAGCAAACCATCAGGCCCAGCTTGTCCTGGTGGCTGGCTTTATACAGCTCCACCTCCTGCCACAAGAGGGGGTGAGGGAAGCAGAGTAAGAAAGCCCCGGAAATGTGTGAGCAAGGACCCATGCTGCAGCAGCGGCAGCCACGGCCCAGCCCTGGCCCCAGCAGCACTTCACCTGAGCGGAGCTGCCAGCCCCCGGTTTGGTGGATCTCTCTTACCATCCCAAAATGGCACATGTGTTCAGTGGTCTTCCCTACCAGGAAGTGCCCGAGACATACGAGACACACGGGACACACAGGGACACAGACATGTGCAAGACCCAGACTCACCGACATAAACTGACCATAGGACCTCACCCGTGCCCTCCCCAATTCAGCCAGACTTGGCAGGTGAGCCTGAGTAACCAGCCCCACACTGGGAAGGACCACAAGGCCCAGCCACCTGGGAGCAGCAGGAGCCAGGCCTGTCCCGGGACTGGCTCCCGGGGCTGGCTGCAGGCCTTGCCCTGGCCACCCGGCTCACCTCATACTCCAGCTCGTCCATACGGTCTGCCTCCTGCGGGCCGCCCTCCATGAACTCCGCTGGGTCATAATACTCATGGTTGATTGGGGGGCTGCCCAGGAGAAGGCGGGGGTCAGGCTGGCCATCTGCTCCTCTCATGCCCTTGCCCAAGCTTCTGGGCTGGCCAGTCTCACTGCACTCAGCACGGAGCCCTGCTCTGGCTACACCCTCAGGGAAGGTGGCTAGGCCACTTCTTCCCGAACCCCTTCCTTCTGAGCTACATGCACAAACCAGGAACAGTTACTGAACCGGAGTATGCAGGGGTCTACACTGAGGATACAGGCATGCCTAGCTCTCCCGCCCTGTCCCACACTGTCCCCCCACTCACATTCTTCAAACCATGCCAGCCAGCAGGAACTCACTTCTCCAAACTGTGTGCAGGTGCCCTTCCCACCCAGCACTGATCCCACTCATGCAATGCCCCCAGGAGTTATCCAGGCCCCAGAGGACTGCTCAGGGACAGAAAAAGACCCAGTCTACCTCCAACGGTGGCCCCTCTTGCCCTGAAGCTAAGCGTGGCTGCTGGCGGCCCTGAGCCTACCTCTCTGCGGAGGGGATCCTGGGACCACCTCCCTGCAGCCAGGGTTTAGGCTAGCAGAATGAGTCAGAGCTCACACAGTCATGAGCCACCAGGCTTGGATGAGAGGCCCTTCTTCCGAGCAGGCCAAAGAAAGAAGCTGAAGAGATGGAAGAAGTTCAGAGCAGGGAGAGGGATGGGACAGACAAGGATGCAAGAAGATTCAAGGGGTGATGCTTGTGAGGCAGAAGACGATGGGGCGGCAGAAGAGAGAAGATGAAGGAGGAGGAGCTGAGAACCTCAACCTTCCAGCAGCAAGGTCCCAGGATGGTCCTCCCTTGGCCCTGAGGGTAGATACAACGGGGATCCTGCAGGTCAGCCTCCCCTGGCCCCTTCCTCAGCTGGGGTCCAGCCTGAGGCTAGAGGCCTGGAGATTTCTGAGCCCCTGGGTTCCAGTCAACTCTGGAGGCCTGGAAGCCTGCTTCCTGCCTGAGAGGGCAAGCCCGCCGGAGTCTCCCTGCCACACCCAGAGCTGCAGCACTGTAGCCCCTGGGTGGTGTGGGGATGGCTGCCGCTGGTGGCATGCCGTCTCTGGAGGCAGGGCCCAGGGCCCTCCTGAGGGCAACTCACAGCTCAGACAAGACGTACGGCTCCAGGATGACCATGGGCGGGGTGGGTGGACGCAGCTTGCCCAGCGCCATGATATGCTCGAAGGTGATGTCAGTCTGAGTGCCACTGTCCACCAGCTGCAGGTCGTGACAGGAGCTGTCCCCCCGGAGGCGGGGGCTGCGTCTCAGCACCTGGATCACCAGGGGCTCCTTGGAGGAGCGCAGGGCCTCCAGGGTTTGCTCCTGAGACAGCTTGGAGAGCTCCTTCCCGTTCACCTGTGGCAGAGACACGCCCCCATGAGAACCCACTGACCAGTACCCGGCTCTGCTCAACCAAGAAGTCTGCTCTCCACCCTTGGCCCTGCTTACCCTTCGTGTCCTCCTCATTCACAGGCAAACTGTGCTTAGCCCTGTCCCCACACAGTGCTGTCTGTGGATTGCTGGGCCATACCCCGAGGGTCTGGGGACTCTGCTGTCCCACTAGAACATCCTTCAGCCCTCCTTCAGGAGCCATCCACTCTTCAGTCCCCCTCACTCCGGCCCTGCTTCTCCTTCAAGCAGCACTGAGAACAGAGCTAGCATCTAAAAAATTGCAGAGTCCCCCTTGGCAATAAGTGGGCATCTGTTGTATGAGAGGAAGACCTGGACTCCTCTCCCGATGGGCGTCCGTCAACAAAGAGGCTCAGGTGGGAGGGTCGGGAAGAAGAAGATGGGAAGGACAGGACCTAGGTCCTCAAGGTAGTGCTGGACTCACCCAAGAGAAAAAGGCCAAAATGCGGAGCCTCCTGGCACTACAAGTCAGTCTAAGGCCAAGGAAGTGGCCCTTATACAACCACCGCTGTTTCTTAGGTGCCTGATGTGCCCAATTCTGACCCGACCATCTATCTGGCCGATGAGGAAACCAAGGCTCAGCAAGATGAAGGGAGCCATGAGCCGGGCGGGCATGCACAGCGGTCAGGGGCGGGAGTGGGGGAGGCGGCCATATCAGGCTGGGGTCAAAGAGAAGATGGGAAAAGCAGGCTGATACTGGTTGGAAGATGGAGGGCCTTCCAGGCAGACAGATCCAGGGAAGCAGAGATCCAGGCTGGGGACCCAGCTAGGGACAGAAGGCTGGCCCCAGTCCAGTCCCTAATTTCTGCATCAGCCTGTGTGCCTCAGGCTCTGGGACAGTCACTTTCCGACTAGTGAACCCAGCTGTGCGCACACACATACGACTTCAAGGCCCTCCCCTTGGCAGGGAGGCAAAAAGCACTACTGACTAAACAAACACAGCCCGAAGTTGTCCGAAGTTGTCCCGGGGCCAGCGGAGGGAGAGTCAGGAAGCAGTTCCTGGAGGGAGAGAATGGCAGGGTCTTCAGGGCCTGGGGAGGGCACACACTAGCAGTGATGCCCCAAATGACTACACCCAGCAGGGAAGCGCTAAAACAGACCTTCCGGGGCTGCTGGGGAAGCACAGGACCAGCCTTGGAAGGGGGGTAAGGGAAGGCTCCCTGAGCAGGGAGCCCCCCTGCCCTGCTTCAGGGGAAAGGCGAGGAGGCTAAAATGAGATAGGGAGGCTGGTTTGCAGGTGGAAGCAAAGTCCACGACGGTCAGCATGAAGAGGGCGGGTCCCAGGGACCCAGTGTGCACCCATGGCCAGAGCTTCCACAGGATGAGTGGCAAAGGAAAGCCCCTTTCTGCTTGGCTATGCTGATCCTGTCTTCTCATATCTCACACACAGGGCCACCTTCCTCCTGGATGTCTCGGGGGGTGGGAGGGCTTCATAAAGATGCCCAATCCAACAGCAAAATCATGTCTTCCCAGCTTCAGCGCGAGAGACCAATCCCTGGACGTCGTTCCAGGAAGGGACCCCTGGCTGGCCACGACTCCTCTGAGTGGTTCCCTTTCTGCTACATGATTATATCCTTGTAGGTAATTTCAGTTTTTGTCTCCCCTCTCTCCAAACATTTCATGGTCAGAAATGTTTTAATCAGTTTTGTCTAATTATGAAAGAAACACAGGTTCACTATTTTTAAAAGATTTTTTTAATAAATATTTTTTAAGATTGTATTTATTTATTTTTAGAGGGGAAAGGAGAGAAGGAGAGAAATATCAATGTATGGTTGCCTCTCGAGAGTCCCCTGCTGGGAACTGGCCTGCAACCCAGGCATGTGCCCCGACTGGGAATCGAACCGCGATGGTGCGGTTCGCAGGCCCGCGCTCAATCCACTGAGCTACACCAGCCAGGGCTAAAAAGATTTTATTTACTCACTTTTCGAGAGAGGGGAAGGAAGAAAGACGGAGAGAATCATCAATGTGTGAGAGATACATCAATCAGTCACCTCTCACATGTCCCCAGCTGGGGACCTGACCCACAACCCAGGGATGTGCCCTGACAGGGAATCAAACTGGCAACCTTTTGGATTGCGAGCTGGTGCTCAATCCACTGAGCCACACCAGCCAGGGCAGAAACACAGGTTCATTATAGAACATTTGAAAAATATAAAAAACCACCATGTGCCTTCAGAGTTCCAAGTTCCTGAGTTTCTGCAGAACAGGTGGAGGAGCCTGAGGAGGCCCAAGGCAACACGGGGCTGGGGTTTCAGTGAATGAGGAATGGTTGCAGCTGGGGACCTGGGAGAAGCCTCCTCCGTACTATATGCAGTAGGGGCTGGGTGAGTACGGGAGGTGGGTACCTCTGTAAGGTGTGAATGTATGGATGGCAGTGGGGCAGAGCATATGTGAGTGGGGATTGGTGGAGATGGGAACAGGAGCATGGGGAAGCAGTGGGGATGTGGGTGAGGTTTTGGCTGAGGTGTAGTAGGTGTGTGGGTTGAGTGTGTTCAGGGGTTGTGTCTATGGATTGAGTGGGAGTGGTGGTCTGGGTAGGGGTATAAGTGGGGTATGGGAGTCTGGGTGTGAATGGATTGTATGGGTGAGCGGCAGGGCTTAGTGGCTGTGGGGGTGGGTATATGACACTGCGTTGAACCTTCTCCTCCAGGTCTACTCTCTTCCCCCGGCAACCCCCGCCACCTTCCCACTCAGCCCTAAGCGTCAACCTGCTCCCACTCAGCCCTAAGTGTCAACCTGCGTCATTATCCTCCTTTGTCTCCATCCTAAGCTTTTGGTAAATTATTCATCTGCAGGGTAGGGGGCACCTGGGGCAGGGCTCTAGATCACCTTACCCCAGCTCTCACAGCTGCCATTCTTTCCTGCCCCCCTCACACACCCTTCTTTCTGCGGGCCAGGAGCCAAAGCGCTAGGAGCAGGTGTTCTTGGCACCTGCTCCTCACTTGCTGCCGGGTCCTGTCACGTACACCCACTCCAGGCCATGTGCCCAAGCATGTCCATCCCACTCAAAGAACCACACTCACTGGCGAACAGACATGCTGAGGCTCCCAAGCACCTGTGCATCGGGAGCCATGAAAGGCCCAGTGGACACCCAGGGAGAGCACTGACATGCTGAGCACGTGGCACAGGCTAAACCCTGGCAGACCTAAACATGCGAGTGAGGTTTCACAGCCAGGAACTTGATTCTCATTGGGCTCTGGGAGGCTCACCAAATACACTCGCACCACACTTTGATTTCTGACCTGGGAGGGCCCATAAGAACTTAAAGGCTCATGATGGGCATGGGGGGGGCCCAAGCTAGGCCAGAGTGGACAAGGGGTCCTCAGCTCATCCTCAAACCAAAGGGGCCCACCCAGCCTTCCCAGGAGCTCCTCCTGGGCAAGGTGGCCCTCAGCTTCCCTTTCATGTCTCTCACCCAAGGACACCTCCTCCTCCTGGCAGGATAGCCAGCAGGAGTCCAGTTAGGGTCATGTTCCATGTGGACCCAGGGTGGTCAGCATCACCAGAAGCCCTTCCAGTTCAGGAACAGCCGTACTTGCCCATTGTCAGAAAACCCACGACACCAAGTGCAAACCTTCTTCTTTGGGAACAATCCAGAAGAAATGCACTTTGTCTTCCAACACTTCACATACCTGAAGCCCAGCTGAACATCCATGTACCTCCTTCACCCCAGTTTCCCAATGGTTCTCGTCTTCTCTGGCACTCTGCGTGGGCCGTGCCTGCCTTGCCATGTGCCGAGCATTATTTCTTGCCTTAGCTCGAAACTACCCTGGTTTCAGTGAGTTTGCCTTGCCGGAGACTCCATGCTCTCTACTTGGGGCCTCTCCACACTCAGCCCTTTTACCTGTTGCTGGGATGGGCCCAAGTGGGTTGGCCTGTGGGCCACAGCTCCAACCGAATCCCAGCTGAGCTAGAAGTCACTTCACTCCCACCAGAAAGAGGGGACCTGAGCCTCAGAGGCACCCCTTTACCCAAATGTGGCCACTGTGCTTTGAGCCAGCCCGGTTGCCGTTTATACACCAAGAGAGCACTCACTGCCCAGTCGCCACAGGTCCCAAGAGCAGATGCCACCTCCAGGCCCCATGGCACTCAGCGTCCCTCATCCTGGCTGACCCAGTCCCCTGATCACACACTCAGTGTGGATCTTACCCCAGAGTATAAAATAGTTATGTTTCTGAAGGAATTCGTCAATAATTATAAAGTTTGAAAATGTTCATCATACCCTCTGATCCAATGAATTTGCTCTAAATGGATCCTAAAATGATGATAAACATTATGCAAATTACAAGGATGTTGCAAGCAGCATGATGTTTTTATTGTGGTAAAACACGCCTAACACAAAATGGACCATCTTAACCATTTTCAAATGTACAATTCAGCAGCATTTCGCATACTCACGCTGTGCAGCCCCTGCCTCTACCTCATTCCTGTGCATCTGGGACACGGCGGAGAAATGGCATCCCCCAGTATGTACCTGACCTCTCCGGCGTCTTTCCTCAGCAAGTTTTCTAGGTTTGCCCATATTGCAGCAAACATCAGTACTTCATTCCTTTGAAGGCTAAGTGATATTTTATTGCATTCCAAAAATACAGGGTGTGGCACAAATAACGCCCCTTCTTTCTTACAAAGTCATAAGCAGGCCATTCTGTAACGTAATGACGTCACACTCAAGCACACCGTATGGCACATTAGGGCAAATGTTCAAATCGCTATCCATCTCATGCGAGATGTTCACGAGCCTTACCAACCCCAGTGAGGCAAGCCAGACCCCGTATTCCACTGTAGAGATAGACCACATTTTGTTTCTCCGTTCAACTGTGGATGGACGTTTGGGTTGTTTCTGCCTCTTGGTCACCGAGCCGTGCTGCTAGGAGTACTCCGGGCACAAGGCCCTGACTGTGTGTTTGCGTCCCTGTTTTCAACGCTTTGGGGGGTGTGCCAAGCAGTGGAATCACTGGACCGTCTGGTCATTCTTTATTTAATTCATTAAGGCACCGCCATTCCTTTTAATGCCAAAACCTTTACAACAGTCTTGACTGTAAGTGTCTACGCCACAGTATTCTAATAACAAGTCTGTGTATGAAAGATATAAAATAACACATGAACGCCCTGAACTGGTGTGGCTCAGTGGATTGGGCACCATCCTGCAAACAGAAAGCTTGCAGGTTCAATTTCTACTCAGGGCACGTGCCAGGGTTGCAGGTTTGGTCCCTGTTCGGTTGGGACGCATGCCAGAGGCAACCAATCAATGTTTCTCTCGTGCATCCATATTTCTCTCCCTCTCTAAAAATAAATAAATAAAATATTTAAAATAGCACATGAACTATGACGGTTACCATATGAAATATGTTTGTGGGAAAAGGCTTGGAAACAATAAATAAAAATATTGTGCAAGGGAAAAGGAAACCTGAGATTTCTGGGAGTGTGGATCTCAACAAGCAATAGGTAGCCTAGGCCGGATGGAAGCAGTACTTATGTGACTTTTTGTTCTTTACAGCATCGTCTCCAGTGAACATTACTTTTATAACCACAGAGAAAATATACCAAAACGTAGCCTGTGATCTGTGCTGAGGTTTTCTCAGTCTCCCTGCAGACCGTGCAAGGTGGCTGGTTTATGCTCCTGGCTCCAGGCCCCTGAGCACCAATTAAAGGAGAGCTGTGACCACGAACTCACAGCCGACTTCCCATCTACACCTCATCTAAGAAGGCACAGGAGGCCGTAATTCTCCCTCCACTGCCTTCAACGTCCTGCCCCAAAGGAAGAGACACATCCCAGGAGCCTGGAGTCCTAGAGAGGATGAAGTAGTGGGGGGATGGGGCAGAGGGGGAGAGCCTTGTCCTGTGGGCTCCAAGAGGGGGAAGGGCCTTCACTCCAGGACCTCCTGCCTTGAAGGGGAAGATGATGAATCACAGCCACCTACCCCTTAGGGGAGGTGGTCAAGAAGATCCTACACCCACCCCAAGGAGCACTGGGAAGCTGGCTTTGGAAGAATTGGGAAGGGCCTGGCCACACACCCTCCAAACCCCCCATGTTCCCCACCCTCCATCCTCCCCATTCACCCAACACCCCATGCCACTCCCACTGCCTCCCCCTCTAGGACTGCATTTGCAGAAACAATTCTGTGGGTGGCCAAGGTGTGGGCCATGATGTCCCCAGCCTTGGGCCTGAGCAGAAGAGAACACTAGACTTATCAGGATGATCCGTTTTTAAGTTACGCAAGTGTCTAATAACTATGTTACACACCGGAAACGAGTATGTATGTCAACTGCCATTGAAAATTTTTTATTTTTAAAAAAGAAGAGGACACCCCAGCCAGGTAGTTCAGCTGGTTCAGAGCATTGTCCGATACACCAAGAATGTGGGTTGGATCCCAGGTCAGGGCACATAAAGTAATCAACCAATGAATAAATAAGTGAAACAAAAATTGATGTCTCTCCCCCTCTCTCCAAAATAAATTTAAATTTTTAAAAATAAAACATATTTTGGCCCTGGCTGGTGTAGCTCAGTGGATTGAGCACAGGCCTGCGAACCAGAGGATCGCGGTTCGATTCCCAGTCAGGGCACATGCCTGGGTTGCAGGCAGGTTCCCTGCAGGCCAAATCCCAGCAGGGGATGCACAAAAGGCAACCATACATTGATGTTTTTCCCCCTCTCTCCTTTCCCCTCTAAAGATAAATAAATAAATAAATCTTTAAAAAAATAAAATAAAACATATTTTTCAAAAAAGAGGACAGGAGGCTCCTGGGTGGGAGGGGACACCGAACCCCTAGGTGCTGGGTTTGCCTTCAGAAGGAGCCCGTGCCCACCTCCTACCCCGATGCCCACTCCAGCCATTCACTGCAAGCCAGGCTCCTATGGTATGACCTCTCCAACAAGAGCCTGGTGACCAAGGTGACCGGCCAGAAAGCAGGGTGAAGGTGTGCAGGGTTAGGAGAGGGGACAAGACACAGCTGGGGCAGGTGCCTAGCCCAGGCCAAGCTAAAAAGGAAGATCTGGAGGGGTTCCCGGTGGCTGTGGGGCCTAGGACATGAGTAAGGAAAGTGAGGGGCCCCAGCAGGCGGACCATCAGAGACTGTACTGGAAACATGGAGTCTGGGCACCTGGACCACTGCCTGCTGCTCTGTGCTCTGGGAGCAGCCCTGGAGGGGTTCTCCCATCTCTCATCACCAGGGAGTTGAGAACAAGAGGCACCCAAGTTCACCTGGATGCTGGTGGGACAGATTCAGAAGAGGAAAAATTCATAATGCTAGAGAATGAGGAAAAGAGAAAGCCCCGGAGATGTTGGAGGGAGGCAAGAGGAACACTGGGGCAGGAGCAGAGACACCAGTGGTAGGTGAAGGAGATAGGGGAGTAACCAGGGGACACGGGGGCAAATGAGAGCAACACGGGAAGTGCAGGGGTCTTTTGAGATTGGGCAGGGGCTCAGTATAGGTGAGGGCCACTGCTGCTGCTTCCCCCCACCCAAGAAGGGCCTCCGGGCCCTGGCAGCAGCCAGCAGCCTGTGGTGGAGGGTGGGGCCCTGGGTGCACTCGCACAGGCCACCCTCCCAGCCCAGAACCTCAGACAAAGAGTCCTGTGTGTGTGTCTCTCCCCTGGTCCCCCTCTCCCCCCACCCCACCCCTGGCCCTCTTTCTTCTCTCATCTGTTTCTCTGTCTCTCTCTCCCTCCCATCTCTGTCTCTCTTTCTCCACTCCACCCACCCCGCCTTCTCTCCCCATACTTCCCAAGTGCTGATGTGGAATCTGGACACGTGAGGAGGAGGGAGGGGGAGGCTGAGAAAAAGCGCCTAGGCCTGGCTTTCTGAGTCCCACAGGGACCACCCTGGGAAACCCTGGGAAGGCCCTTTCACTCCTGGTAAGGCCTCAGGGAGGTGGTTAACTACAGAATTCCTAGGGACTCCCACAGCCACATTATGACTCGATTAATCCCACTCTGAAGGTCAGGAAAACAAACTAGTAGAGAACAAAACCAGAAGTTAGCCTCTCGTCCCGGAGCAGGGAGTTCTGATCAACCAGCTGTCTCTCAGCTCTGCAGTCAGGAGTGCTCAGGGGACACTTTGGACACAGCTGTGTCTCTGACTTCCCCTGTCCAGACAAGTATTATGGGGACTTCCAAGCTGAGCATTGGTAAAGAAAGAAGCCCAGAGAAGGGCAGCCTGAGCCAAAGATTCTCTGTGCTCCTGGTCTTTTTTCAGTGGCCCAACCAAAGTCCTCATTCATTTGTGTCTTACCAACTCTGGATTTTGAAAGTTCTCAATCCACAGGAATGTTGGAACATCTGGCAGCAGATGTCTGCATTCCCTCACCGGGATCTCCCCAGAGTGCACATTCTGCCGCCCCTGACCCCTCCTTTCTACACATACATTACCCTTCAGACAGTGAGATGCTGACATGAACGCTGCCATTCGAGGGAAACTACAACACCCTTAAAACACTCATGGATTTAGCACTGATGTAGTCAGTCCACATCTCTCCAACTATACCACTAAATGCCCTTATCGCTTTTTTTCCCCATCCAGGATCCAATCAAGGACCACACACATCACATTTGATTGTTATGTCTCTAGTCTCCTCTAACCTAGAACAATTCATCCACTTTTTAAACTTTCATGACATTGACCTCTTAGAAGAATGCGGGGCAGCTGCCTTGTAGAATGTCCCAGAGTCTGGATTCACCCTCATTAGATTCAGCTTAAGCACTTTAACAAGTTCCCGCTGTACCCTTCTCCTTCCCCCACCCTCAAACCAATGTCAGGACACTGCGTCAGCAGCTGACCCGCTGCTAGGAGGCCTGCTTGCTTTGGTCATGTAGTCGAGGCGGAGACCGCCAGGTCTGTCAGTGGCAAAACATTTGCATTTTCCCTTCCAAACTCATAAGAAATTTGGAGTAATACCCTGAGACCCTGTAAATATCCTGCTGCCCAACAACCTTTAATGGTTTTATCATCATTCAAGGATGATTCCTGCCTAAATAAAGTGAATTGGTGGCTACAAAATGCCTTAATTTGTAAGAATTCTAGCAGGGACGCAGCAGTACACTCCATCATGTGACTAGCCCAGTGAATGGTGTGCCCCGAGTTGAGGCTGCTTGGACAAGCCATACCACCTACCCAGTAACAACCCATGACCTTTTTTTTGCCCAGGGGCAATAGCAAGAAAATGAAGCATGAGAAGCCTTCACCTGCAAGGTCTTTTTAGTAGTCTGGAGGAGGTAGTGTGTGTGTGTGCGCGCACACGCATCCATGTGAGATGCCTGTATGTCAGTAAGGCTGTGCGTGATGGGAAAGGAGTGTCCGTCACTACGTGTGGCATGTAAGAAGGAATTACGTCCTTTGGGGCATACCTTGAGCAGTGAGTGACCCCTGGAAATCAATTCAATAGGTCTGAGGTGAAGCCTCACACTTCCTATTGGTAACAAACTCACATCCTAAGTGATGTCGGTATGATTTGGGGCTTCATTGATTTAACCCAAGTTCTTACCTGAGGTTTTTACTACTCAATTTGTAGTCCAAGGACCGATAGAATGGACACTACCTGGGAGCTTGTGAGAAATGCAGAATCCCAGACCACACCCTGGACCTGCTCAATCAGATCCTGTATTTTAACAAGGGCCCCAGGGTGGAATCAGCTGTCTCAGAGCGCCCCCTTGAGTAACCAGGGGGACATGCACACACCTGAACAGGGTTCAATCACCAAGCAAGTGTTTCATAGTCTCCCTCTCCCCTCTCATCAGCCCTCCCCCTCCCTCCCCAAAGCTGCTCAGTAGGTAGGAGGTGCCCACCATGGTGGGCTGAATTCTGACCCATCTGCCCTGCTTCCAGCCTTCCCCGGGGTGGGGGCAGGCCTCTCAAGGAACCTCAGAAGTCCTGTTTGGGGAGAATAGCAGGGAAGGAGGGATGGCCCACACCTCCTGGGTAAGAAAGCAAAGCAATTCCCAAGGTCATCCTCAAGTGTCCTCACAGCTTCCCAGATCTTGTGGACAACTGAAAACATCCTCCCACCCACCTCTGGACTAACCTGGGTGGCCCAGGGGCTCAATCCTCAATCCTCATCTAGCAGTATTTACAACAGCCAAGTGCTGGAAGCAACCTAAGTGCCCATCAGCAAATGAGTGGATCAAAAACTGTGGTACATTTACACAGCGGAATTCTATGCAGCAGAAAGGAGCTCCTACCCTTTGGGACAGCATGGATGGAACTGTAGAGCATTATTGCTAAGTGAAATAAGCCAGGCAAGTGAGGGACAAATACCACATGATCTCACCTTTAACTGGAACCTAATCAACAAAACAAACAAACAAGCAAAATATAACCAGAGACATTGAAATTAAGAAAAATCTAACAATAACCAGAGGGGAGCGGGAGGGGACAGTGGGGAAAAGTACTGTCCCCTCAGCAACTACTGTAAAGGACACATGGACAAAACCAAGGGGGAGGGTGGAAGCCAAGGGAGGGAGGTGGGTTCGGCTGGGGTGGGGAAAAATGCAGACAACTGTAACTGAACAACAATAAAGTAATTTTAAAAAATGATATCCTTGAGCCCTGGCTGGTGTAGCTCAGTGGATTGAGCGCGGGCCTGCAAACCACCCGATCAGGGTTCGATTCCCAGTCAGGGCACATGCCTGGGTTGCAGGCCAGTTCCCAGCAGGGGACTCATGAGAGGCAACCATACATTGATATTTCTCTCCCTCTCTCCTTCCCTTCGCCTCTAAACATAAATAAATAAAATCTTTTAAAAAATGATATTCTTTATGGAGTGCTTTTCATTTCCTCTGCTCAAAGCAAGGGGGCAGAAGAGCCAGATTGCACTAGGAAGAGGAAAGTGCCTGTGATACCCTAACTCTAACCCCAAGCCCCAGCTTCTCAGTCTTTCTTCCTTTGGCTTGACTCCTGAGCAAAAGGACCAAACCTGTTCATTTCTTTTACAGTAGAAGAACCCACAGAAGAATACTGAACACTCCTCTGTCACTGGACATTGACTGTGACACGCCCACGAGTAAGGCCTTCTCCACCCCCTGTCAACATCTCAACAACTGACCTAGTTAGTGGCTTAATGGCAGTTAACTCCACTCAAATGAGATCCCAGGGGACCCAGTGCCAAAGATACCGATTTTGCCAAGACAATGACCCCAAGAGGCAGCCACTCGTTGTTCCCATTTAGGTGAGGAAACAGGCACCCAGCAAGTGAACCATTCAGTATCAACACACCACACTGCGTTACCTGGCAGGGACCTGAGCCAGAAGGAAGACCTGCTCGGCCTCACTAGGACCCATGCAAGGCTAAATGCTCTCACCTCTTTGTCCTTTGGGGGTGTATGAGTGAACATATATTTCTTGGTTTTAAAGTTATAGTGAATGCCCTGGCTGGTGTGGCTCAGTGGATTGAGTGCCAGCCTGTGAACCAGATTTCCAGCTGGGGCACATGCCTGGATTGCAGGCCAGGATCCCAGTAGGGGGCACTCGAGAGGCAACCACACATTGATGTTTCTCTCCCTCTCTTGCTCTCTCCCTTCCCCGTCTCTAAAAATAATTAAATAAAATCTTTATTAAAAAAATAAAGTTGTAGTGAAGTATATTTGCCATACAACCACCTGCACATATTTAGAGCATACAATTTTAGAAGTTGAGAGATATACATACATACATATGTGTGAAACCATCACCACAATCAAGCTGACTATTCCCATTGATGCCAAGTGTCCTCATGCCCCTTTGTCTTCCCTCCCTTCCAACCACCCATGCAAATGCAGCTTTTCTTTCTGTCACTACTATAGATTCATGTGCATTTCTAGTATTTTCTATCACTTGCTCAGACAGTCCTCAGAAATGAGGTAAGGAAGGACGATTTAAAATTCTGGGCCAATGGCAAGGCGTGGGGAGCCGGTACACGTCATGGCTACTGGAATTCAGTGCCCAGCGATTTGCAGAGGGCAGCTCCGTGCACAAGGGCAGCACCAAAGCCCTGCGTACAGAAAGCCCCCCCGCTCAAGCAGAAGAGAGCATGTCGGGTGCAGACAGGTGCCATGGAAGGTAAAGGTGTCTCAGAGACAGAGGGGCAGGCACAGGCCCTGCCACCCGGCTCTCATCAGTATCCCCCCCAACTCAAGTTGTAACAAGGCCCCAGGCTAGGACATTTGGGGTGTTCCAAGCTGGATTTCTCGCACGCAGGAGGGTGGCTGGCACAGTTGGAGTTCAGCAAGTAGATCCCAGAGGAAAGAGAGCTTGGGAGACTATCAAAGGTCTGGAGAGGTGTCCTTTGACTTCTGATGTGGACCAGAGGGGAGAAGACGGGCAGTTGACTCCCTCATCCTAGGGACTCAAAGAAGAGCAGAGAGGGGTGGGCCCTGCAGGGAAGGGGTGAAGTGGGCTGGAGTCATTTCCTTTGTCACATGGACCTCCTATGTGCCGGGCCTGCCAGCCAGGCAGCACGTGGTGGTGTCGGAGAAGGGGTATCAAAATCGAGAAGACTACAGTGACAAGGGGGAAAAGCAGGCCAAGAGAAGCGCAAGGCAGTGGAGTGTGATTAGATCCACCAGAGAGAAGGGCACAGGCCCAGCAAGCAGAGGCACATGGAAGGCATTTTGTGCCTTGATGCTAGATGGTGCTACGTGATGCTGCTTCCTCCTTTTCCACCCTTTGTTACCTGGCTCCTTCGGATTCCCAATTCCTAACTCAACATGCGTAACCCCAACTCAGAGTACTTTACAGATTTTTCAAGCTCACCCCCGCCACCCCACAAACCCCAGCACCCGTCCTTGCATAAGGACTGGGATAATTAGAAATTGGGCCCTGGATGGTGTGGCTCAGTGGACTGAGTGCCGGCCTGCAAATCCAGAGGTGACCAGTGACCAGTTCTATTACCAGTCAAGGCACATGCCTGGATGGCAGGCCAGGTCCCCACTTGGGGACGCACTAGAGGCAACCTATTGATGTATCTCTTACACACTGATGTTTCTCTCCCTCTCTTTCTCCTTCCCTTCTCTAAAAATTAAAACAAAATCTAAAAAAAAGAAATTGGGTTCGAGTACTGACATACTGCATTTAAAGTACTGTGATAGACCACATCAGTAGAATAAAGGGCCAAAATCACTTGAACATCTCCACAGCCACAGAAAAGGCATTTGACAAAATTTAACAACCCTTCATGATAAGAACAATCAAACTAAACTTTTTTTTAAAGATTTATTTATTTATTTATATTTAGAGAGGAAAGGAAGGAGAGAAGGAGAGAAACATCAATGTATGGTTGCCTCTCGAGTCCCCTGCTGGGACCTGGCCTGCAACCCAGGCATGTGCCCTGACTGGGAATCGAACCGCCATCATGTGGTTCGCAGGCCCGCGCTCAATCCACTGAGCTACACCAGCCAGGGCCAATCAAACTAAACTTAACCTGATAAGGAGCATCTATGAAAAATCCACAGCCAACCTCATACTCAGGCTTGAAAGACTGGAAGCTTTCCCTTAGAAAAAACACAAAGAAAGGATGCCCACTTCTATTCACCATTGTACTGGAGCTTCTGACCAAAGTAAATAGACAAGAAACGGAAATAAAAGGCATTCAGACTGAAAAGAAAATAAAACTCTATTAGCCCATGACATGATCCCATACACAGAAAACTCTGAAGAACCCACCAAAAACTACCAAAGCTAATAAATGAAGTTTAGTGAGGCTGCAGGACACAGGGTCAACGTCCAAACGTCGGCTGTACTTCTATACAATGACAATGAGAAAAATGAAAAAGAAATTGAGAAAACAATTCCACTTCAAATAGAATAAAACACACAGGAATAAATTAAAGAAAAGTGGTCTGGCTGGCGTAGCTCAGTGGATTGAACGTGGGCCTGCGAACCAAAGGGTTGCAGGTCTGATTCCCAGTCAGGGCACATGCCTGGGTTGCAGGCCAGGTCTCCAGCCGGGGACACATGAGAGGTAACCATGCATTAATGTTTCTCTCCCTCTCTTTCTCCCTCCCTTCCCCTCTCTAAAAATAAATTTTAAAAATTAGAAAAAAAAAAGAAAAGTGCAAAACATCAGTGAAGGAAATTGAAAGCCCAAATGTAAGGACATCTGTGTTCATGGGTAATAAATAAATATGCCCCCAAATTGATCTACAAATTCAATGCAATGCAATTCCCACAAAATTGCAGCTGGCTTCTTTTCAGAAATTGACAAGCTGGTCCTAAGACTCATATGGAAAAACTCAGGGAACCCAGAATAGCCAAAGCAGTCTCAAAGAGTACAAAGTTGGAGGACTCACACTTGCTAATTTCAAATTTTACTTAACAAAACTACACTAAAAGTGGTGGTACTGGCATAAAGATAGAAATTTCTCCACAAGATATGCAAATGATATGCTAAAGATGCTCAACATCATTAGCCATCAGGAAAATGCAAATCGAAACCAGTGAGCTACCACCTCACACACAGTAGGACAGAAAACACGTGTTGGGCCATAGCCCACATGGCTCAGTTGGATCTTCTGTAAACCCAAAGGCCTGGGGATTGAGTCCCTAGTTAGAGCACATACCTAGGTTTTGGGTGTGTGTCCCCAATGGGCACATTGTGATGTTCCTCTCTCACAGATGTTTCTTTCCCCTCTCTCTCCCCCTCCCTTCCCCTCTCTCTAAAAATCAGTAATCATGTTCTCAGGTGGGGATGAAAAAAAAAGTTAAGCCCTGGCTGGTGTAGCTCAGTGGATTGAGCACGGGCCTGCGAACCACACAATCGCCGTTCGATTCCCAGTCAGGGCACATGCCTGGGTTGCAGGCCAGTTCCCAGCAGGGAATACACGAGAGGCAATCATACATTGATGTTTCTCTCCTTCTCTCCTTCCTTTCTTCTCTAAAGATAAATAAATAAAATCTTTAAAAAAATAAGTTACTTAATTAATTTAAAAACATGTGTTGGAGCCCGGCTGGGCAGTTGGGGCATCACTGGGTACAAAAAAATGTTTGTTGAGTTTGATCCCCAATTGAGGTGCATATGGGAGGCAATGGATTGATCTCTCTCTCTCTCTCTCTCTCTCTCAAATCAATAAACATAGCCTTGAGTGAGGATCAAAAAATGTGTTGGGGAGGATGTGAAGAAATTGGAACCCTCTTTCTTATGCTTCTGGTGGGAATGTAAAATGGCTAAACCCCAGTGGAAACATCAAACAGAATTATCATATGATCCAGGAATTCCATCTCTGGGTATGTACCCAACAAAACTGCAAGTAGGGACTCCAACAGGTATTTGTACACCCATGGCAGTGTGATTCACAATAGCCGAAAGGTGGGAACACAAATGGCCATTAACAGATGAAGGGATAAATATGATGTGGTGTAGTCATACAAGGGAATATTACTCAACAATAAAAAATTTAGCACTAGTACATGCTACAACACGGATGAAGTTTGAAAACCTGATAAATGAAAGAAGCCAGGCACAAAGGGTCACATATCATATTGTTCCATTTAGAAATGCCTGGACAGTCACCTACAAAGGAGTTCCCATAAGACTATCAGCTGATTTCTCAAGAGACCTTACAGGCAAGAAGGGGCTGGAAAGAAGTATTCCAAGTCATGAAATCCAAAGATCTACAGCCAAGATTGCTCTATCCAGCAAAGCTTTCATTTAGGATGGAAGGGCAGATAAAGTGCTTCCCAGATGAAGTCAAGTTAAAGTAGTTCCCTATCACCCAGTCCTTATTATATGAAATGTTAAAGAGACTTATCTAAGAAAAAGATTAAAAATATGAGCAGTAAAATGATAAAAACTTCACAACTATCAACAACTGGACCTAAAAAAAAAACGAACTAAGTAAACAAATAGAACAGGAACGGAATCGCAGAAATGGAGATCACATGGAGGGTTATCAGTGGGGAGGGAATGGGGAGAATGGGGGAAGGTACAGGGAATAAGTATAAATGGTAGGTACAAAATACACATGGGGAGGGTAAGAATAGTACAGGAAATGGAGAGGCCAAAGAACTTACATGTACAACCCATGGATATGAACTAAGGGGAGGAAACGTGGGTAGGAGAGGGGAAACGTGGGTGACAGGGGAGGTGCAGGGCAGAGGGGAATAAAGGGCGGGGAATGGGACAGCTATAATAGCATGATCAATAAAATATTTTTTAAAGATTTTATTTATTTATCTTTAGAGGGGAAGGGAAGGAGAGAGCGAGAGAAATATCAATGTATGGTTGCCTCTCGTGCACCCCCTGCCAGGAACTGCATGCCCTGCTGGGAACTGGCCTGCAACCCAGGCATGTGCCCTGACTGGGAATTGAACCTCAATCCTTTGCTTCACAGGCCCACGCTCAATCCACTGAGCTACACCAGCCAGGGCTAAAATATATATATATATATATATATTTTTTAAAAAGAAATGTCTGGAAAAGGCAAATCCACAAAGACAGAAAATAAATCAGTGAGTGCTGGGGGCTCAGAGGCATGGGGGGAAATGGGTACAGGGTTTCTTTTTAAGGTGACAGAAATGTTCTGGAATTAGATAGTGGTGATACTTGCATAACTCCCTGATTAATCCAAAAACTTCTGAATTGCACACTTTAAGGGTATGCAAATTATATCTCAAGTTGTAGCGTTCTTTTTTAAAGATTTCATTTACTTATTTTTAGAGAGAGGGGAAGGGAGGGAGAAAGAGAAGGAGAGAAGCATCAATGTATGGATGCCTGTCACACGCCCCCCTACTGGGGACCTGGCCTGCAACCCAGGCACGTGCCCTGACTGGGAATCAAACCGGTGACCATTTGGTTTGCAGGCCTGCACTCAGTCCACTGCGCCACACCAGCCAGGGCTGGGTTTGGTTTTTGTTGTTGCTTTTTTTTTTAAGTGCCCGTGAGTCATCAGGCCAGAAAGGCCTGGAACTCAAGGCTAGGACAGAGACTTAGAGGTTCCTTAACCTGGGGGTCAGGGAACTCTGGAGGTCTAAGAAGAGGCTCCAGGGAGCCCATATACAGGAAGTTACACGGCAAGTGATATGGGTGGAAATGTGCATTTCTCTGAGCTGCACTGTGCCTCCGTGGGGTCCCTTACCCTAGTAAGGTGAAGGGGTCACAGGCAGGCATGGAGGAGACAAGAAATGCCACTGAAGCTGGGGGAACACCAGTATTTAAGGATCATTGGCACCAGGCAACAGGTTGAAAACTGGCTGGTCTTTTGAGACAACAGCTTCCTTTGAGAAGGGGTTACGGGGGAAAGTTTTCCCTTCCTATGCCAGGGCCTTCAGCCCCCAGAAACAGGGTCAACTAAGAGAGTTAACGGTTTTCTCTGCTTTTCAGCTTTTAAAAGTTCAATCCTCTTTTGTCTTCCCTTAATTTTAAAAGATGGTTCCTTTTTTCAGATTTCATTTTGTTGTTATTATTGTTGTTGTTGTAGAGGCAGAAAGAAACATCGATGTGTGAGAGAAACATGGATTGGTTGCCTCTTGCATGCACACCAACCACCAGAGCGCCACAACCCAGGCATGTGTCCTGACCAGGAATCGAACCACAAACTTCCACTCCGTGGGATGCCCAACCAACTAAGCCACACAAGTCGGGGCAGACAGTTAGTTCCTCTTTTAAAACTGCATCCAGTCTCCCCTTCTGTCCAAACTTCTGCAGGAGCTTTAAAAGGGAGCAGTGTTGACCCTGGCTGGTGTAGCTCAGTGGATTGAGTGCGGGCCTGCGAACCACATGGTCACGGTTCGATTCCCAGTCAGGGCACATGCCTGGGTTGCAGGCCAGTTCCCAGCAGGGGACGTGTGAGAGGCAACCATACATTGATATTTCTCTCCTTCTCTCCTTTCCTTTCCTTCCCCTCTAAAGACAAATAAAATTTAAATAAAAAAAATAAAAGGGAGCAGCGTTCCCAGGAACTGGTCAGGGGATGGCTGCAGCCCAGATCAGGAAACAGCAGGGGGCGGCTGGCCTTTGGAGCCTGAAGCCCCTCCTGGAAGCCTACTTGCCCAGGCCTTGGGGCTCTCTCTCAAGGGGTAAAGCCTGGTCAGGGAATTTTGATTCAAGCTCTCTGCGCACATGGAAACTCCTGAAGGCAGCAGTCCCAGCCAGACCTGTGGCGTTTCCTTCCACTGCCATGGGGAGCCCCAAAGGGTTACCACAGTGTCACTTCCCAAGCATGGCTCACTTCAGACCTGTAGTACAGGGCAGGTTGCCCTCCGCTTTTCACACATCCCCATGAGGCCCGGTCTGAAATGAAGTACTACATCAATGCCTAGCCGGCAAAGTCCAGAGCCCACCGCTTTGGAACTGCTTGCCTTCTGTTGAAATGATTCCAAGAAAGGAAGCAATGAAGATGGGATTCCTCAGCCTCATCAACCAACCAGCGCAGCCCACCTCCGTAAGGCAGTTCGGGTGCCCCTCACGGGGATTCCACGGGACTGCCTCTCGGTCCCAACCAGGATCACTCCTGAATCCAATCCCACCAGAAGGCAAAAGCCAAGAATAGGGGGCGGGAGGCAGGGAGCATGAAAAGCAGTGGGTTCTCGAGCCCTGGAGACCTGCGGGGAGAGAGCGGAGGACTGCCGCCAAGCCAGGGCAAGATTACCCGTCCTGCCCGCGCACTGCCCCCCACTCCACGGTGGCCAGAGGAACTAGACTCCCGGCACAAACGCTGGGCTTCCCCGGCCTCCCTAAACCCCTGATGCACTGATTCTTCCTCCTCCCCCTCGTCCCGCTGATACCTGTAAGGGTGACCCCTATTCTTCTAAGGAGACCCCATTCCCCCAGCCAACACCTCTCCGGCCTGCACTTGGCACCCGTCCTGACCAACGAACACGGAGTTAAAGTGCATACCTGTCTGTGCCGTGTCTGCCCCAGGGTCTCGACTCCCTCTGACCTTGAACTCCCTCCACTTAGCCCTGGGGGCATCTCAGGCCACACCCTCTGGGACATTTCTCTAGACAGCTCTTAGAGCGCACACAAAAAGTACACACACGCGGGGCCGCAGGAGCCTCCGCGCACATACAGACGGGGCACAGGCACGCACTCACGAAATAACTGCACGTACAGGCAAGGAAGTCCCGCTCCCAGGCCCGGGGCTAGGGTCCCAGTCGGAGCTGGCAGCCCTGTATCTCCTCTCCCTTCCAGCCACGCACCGCGCGGTCCACGCCCCCCGGAGGCCCAGAGAGAGAGAGAGGAGGCCGGGTACTGCCGCCCGCGGACCGCCCTCCCCACTGAACCCGCAGGCGGCCACTCACCCGAGGTACCCAAGACTGGGGAGGCCACCGTTTAGTCAGGGCCCTAGCAGAGAGTGCCAGCCCCGGCCGGGCCGGGCGTCGGTGAGACCCTGGGTTGCCCGTGAACTGCTGCGCCCCTGGTCCCGCAGGGACCTAGATTTGGCTCCCCAGCGCCGCAGGCGCTCGCCTCCCAACCCTGCCCTGGGTCCAGCACAGCAAGCGTGTGCAGGGTGCAGAGGCCGTTCCTTTGCAACCTCCACCCCGAGCCGGCGCCCGCAGCATCGCGCCCCCAGGTCCGAGCTCAACTTCCAGACCTGGTCCGATCTGAACCCAAGGCTCGCGTCCCAATCTACTCCTGGCGCCCAAAGGATGCATCCCGCAACCCCGCCCCCACGCAGGGTCCCCCCATCTGTGACTGGCTCCCACGGAGCGCCAACACCCACCAGCTGCAGAAATTGAGGGTGAGGATGGCTCCCTACCTCTTCCTCTAGAACCTCCCCCCCCGCCCAGCCCTTCCACATCTGCGGCCCCGACTACACGAGGCCCTACTCTGGGGCCGGCTTTCTCCCCAGGTGGCGCCCACGCTCCCCCAACCCCAGCGGCCCAACCACCCTACCTGAAGCATTACTTTGTACTGCTCCTCCGGCTTCTGGACCACGCACATATTGCATCCCATGTTGCTGGCCGGCGAGGGAAGAGGGCGGAAAAGGGTAAATGCCTTTCACTGGTCCTTGCGCGGGACCTCGGGTCCCGGGCCGGGACCCGGAGCCATACCCTAGAGCAGGGGGCGGGCCACCTAGCGGGAAAGGGGGGCACGCCCCCAAAGGGGGAGCAACTCCACGCCCCTCGGGTTAACTCTTAGCTGGCAGAGGCCAGGCTCGGGCATGCTCCCTAGCACCCCGCCAGGAAAAAAGGGAAGCGGGGGATGGGCGGGCGCGCCGGGCGTTGCTTGGCTACGGCCCCCCAGGATGCGCGGGGGCGCACCGGGCCTCCGGGGGCGTCAGGGGCCGTGGGCCGCGCGCCTCCCCGCCCGCGGGGTCCGCCGCTGCCGCTGCCGCTGCCGCCTCCGGCTCCCGCCCATGGCCGCTGGCCCCCGGAGCCCGGCCCTTGCGCTCAGCGCCGCGGCCCGGCCGGCCGACTGGTGGGCGGCGGCGCGGCGGCGGCCCCCGCTCGCGGCCAGGCCCGCGCCCGCGCTCCCGCCACGCCCGGCCGCGCTCCCGGCGATCCCGGCGCCCCTTCTCCGGCCCCTAGTTGGCCCTGCAGTCTCTAGCTCCCGCCCGGGACCACGGACACGAGCGCGCGCCCGCGGCGGGGGTGGGGCGCGGGGATGGGGCGCACGCGCGCAGGGGAGGGGAGTGGGGCTGGGTGGGAGCTTGAGCGACGGGAGGCCGCGGGAGCCGGCGCGGGAAGCCGGGGGTGGGGCCTGGACTGGAGTGTTGAGGTAGAGGTGGGTGTCCCTGGCTCCCCGCCACCCCCGGCGTTGGGCCCCGGGACGCCCAGCACAGGACGTATTGCCTGTGCAGTGCCGACCCGGGAGACAGAAATCCTTTTTGAAGAGCGCCTCTCGGGATCCCCCTGAGAGCTCAGGGCCTCGGAGCGGGGCGCGATTTCAGCCCCTTTGCCAGGTCCTTTAACGCAGCACCCTGAATGCCTCTACCCCTCCCTCTGGTTTCCTTTCGATAACGGCTTCTCTCCTTTAACTCGGTGGTTCTTTCACTGTCGTTGAAATGGACACCTTTGTTAATTATTTCTAAAGAATAAAAAGAAAAAACGCTTGAGGTGGAGGGGATCTTGGGGAGAGCCTGCCAAGAGGCTTAGGATGCCCTGGGGCCCTCGCGTGAGCACAGGACTCGCCCGCCCGGATCTGCTGCCTACTGACCTGACCTGTGTCTCTAATCCCCAGTGTGCACTCAGGCACAGCGCTTTAACGTTCCCTCCATCTCTTCTCTCTTACAACCTGCCCTCTCCTCTCGGACAATTCTGGAGAGAGAGGCCTTTGCCTGGAAAGTGCATCAGATTGAGGACCATGTTCTCAGGTAGTGCCGGGAAGAGCTGCTGAACTCTGGAAGTCCCTTGACTGCATGCCTTATTTCCAGGCTTTGGCAAGTGCCAAAATCATTAACCACACAGGGCAGTGTAATTACACCGCAGCGGTGGAGGGAGGCCCTTCCAAGCCCTTCCTTCCTGATTCCTGGTTTATAGGAATCTGGAGAAGAGTTGTGAGTGTCCCCTAAAGCAGACCTTGAGACAAGGGCTGGTAGGCAGATTGCTTGTGTTGGGAAGTGTTTTCAGGATGGAAGTCAGGGTGCACTCTCACTCAGGTTGGTGGGTCCTCAGAGCCGCTGGGACTTGACCTTGCTAGGAGCTGGATAGAGTGCATCTCAGAACTGCCTGTCCCAGACCTGAAGAGGGGAGTGCCATACCACAAAGGACCACAAACCCGGTGGCTTAAAGCAGCAGAAATGTATCCTCTTACAGTTCTGGAGGCTCCAAATCCAAAACGGAAGTGTTGGCAGGGCCATGTTCCCTCTTAGGGCTCTAAGGAAGGATTCTTTGTCTCTTCTTAGCTTCTTGGGGGTTCTCAGCAAAACTCTGCCCATGTTCCTTGGCTTGTAGCTGCACCGCTCTAATTTTTACCTCCATCTTCACATGACGTCTTCCCTGAGTGGGACTGAATTGAAGCAGCAGTCCATTCTTACCAGCATGATGAGATGGCCATCTGTGACCCAGGTCTGAGTGTTTCCCCCTCACCAGTCCGTCATAGGGAACTTCCTGCCATGAGTCCATGGGTATAAGCTGAGGGGGGATGGCAGAGTGATGGAGGCAGGGGACCTGGGGTCCAGACTACCTGTCCATGTATCTGACTTGAGCATCTGGCTCCAGTTGGGCCTGGTCCTGAAGGTGCCATCTCCACTGGATTGCTGCCCAGCCTGCCTGGCCACAGGACTTGGTGGGTTTGCCAGTACTCAGGTCCTGACAGGCCACTCCAGTCACAGAGACATTCCATGTCCCACGATCAGGCTCTAAGTCTGTACCACAACCCAGTAGCATGAGCAACTGCTTTATGAGTGGTGAGTACCTCTGATATGGTCTTGTGCCCAATCTTTAGGAGACTGTGCTGGCAGCCTTCTTTTGAGGCTTCCCACAGACTCCACACAGCACATTATCTAACACAGGCAGCTCCCTCTCTTGCAGCTTTGCTTGATTGTGATTGCATCATGACTCTAGCAACAGTCCGGGCCTTCACAGGTCATCCCTGTGCTTCCCAAGCCCCACTCAATCAGACTTTCCACCCACTGGGTGCTCTGTCCAGCAGCATGCCAGATAAATCCCTTTTCTTGCATAAGTTGGACTCAATTTCTCCCAAACAAATATGAAGACCTCTGAGTGTGGGAAGAAGGGAGGTCAGGAACAGCTGATGCGGGGGGCGGCCACTACAATCTGAGCTCAGCAATGAGGAGGAGAGGGGAGGAGGGACATCCCAGTGTGGCAGGAGGGTAACATGTGGTGGGCAGCGTGTCTGGAGCAGAACAGGGTGCTCAGAGACAGACATGGTGAGGGCTGTCACCACCACGATCGCTGTGACCATTGTAGTATTCTTTAATCTGAAGGCCAGATGCCGAGGTGAGCCTGACCCAGGTTCTTTTGCTAACTGGCCCTGTCTTGCCTGTGCCGCTCTCCCTCCATGCCCTGAAGTTTGGATCTACTGAGGTCACCAGGTCACCCCACTGAGGGTTCCACTCCAACCCACTGCGGATTGCTGCAGGGAGCCCAGGAGCCCATTCTTCTATTCCCCCCCCCCCACCAGGTGAGGTCTCGGGTCTCCCTCCAGCCCTGCCAGATGCCTGACTGGGGAGCCCTGTTTCCCAGTACTTGCTTGTGACCTTGCCTACTGGCTGCCCCACGAGCGAACTCTCAGGGACACTGAAGCCAAACCATGACCCCAAAGTTCTGTCCAGTTTCTCTTCTCCCGGGACTCTTCTGTCATCCCAAAGTGACAAGGTTGCTTTCTCCTAGTGTGGTTATAAGCTTTGTGTATGCTATTCCATCTTCCATGGGTTGTGCCTTTGGCATTGGATCCAAAACAGGCATTGCCAAACCCAAATGTTCTAAATTTTTAGTTTTGCATTTTGCATTTAGGTCTGCGATCCATTTTGAGTTCATTTTTTTGTGAGGGATAATAAGGCCTGTCTAGATTTTTTTTTTTTTTGCATATGGACATCCAGTTGTTCCAGCACCATTTGTTGAAAAAAATTATCCTTTCTCCATTGAATTGCCTTTGCTGACTTTGTCAAAGATCAGTTGACAGTATTTGTAAGGGTCTATTTCTGTTATTCCATTTTGCAAACCTGGGAAGAAACCTTGTTGATGGGGGGAAGGAAGCAAATGGGAAGCCCAGTGGGCTTCTCAGGTTCTATATGAGATCATATCCTGACTCATGGGAACATGGGTATTTGCTTTGCTAGTGTTTTTTTTTTTTAATTCAGATGCAAAAAATCAGATTACTTACTATCCACCACCTTAGTCCATACAAGGCCTGCTTTCATTTTATTTTCAAAATAAGCTCATTAACACCTGTGAAGCCAGGATCCAACCCCAGCACAGGACCATTACCAGTAACTTACATACACTATCCTGCCCCCTAGAATCCCCACACCCCACAGAGACCAGCCCTCATTTGTACTTAGCATTCTCTTGCTTCTAAAATTTGTGATGAATATATATAACACAAAATCTGCCATTTTAGCCACTTTTAAGTACAATTCAGGGGCATTAGTTACATTCAAAATATTCAACTATCACCGCTATTCCCCAAACCCTTTAATTACCCCAGAGAGAAACTCTGTACTCATCAGGTAATAGCCCCCTATTCTCCTCCTTTGGGCCCTGTTAACCTCTATCTACTTCTTGTCTATGAATGTACCCATTCTAGATATTTCATATAAGTGGAATTATATAATATTTGTCATTTTATAACTGGCTTATTTCACTTAGCATAATGTTCTCCAGGTTCATCCTTGTTGTAATGTGTCAGAATTTATTCCTTTTTATGTATTCCTTTTTATACATTCCATTGTATGGAGGCCATATTTGTTTATTCAGTCATCTGTCAAAGGACACTTGGGTTGCTCCCCCCTCTTTTTACATAGCTTAAGTATATATTTATGTATGCCTAAAATTGTATGTTTTCAGTTTAGCATAGTTTTAACTCGATGCAAAAAGTATCCTATCTATAGACTCCTAGAATTGGCTTTCTCTCCTCAGTGTTATATAACAGATATTCTCGCCCATGCTGTCGTTTCTGTGAAGGGCACTTTGGTTGTTTCCAGTTTGTTGCTGTGCACTTTTGAGTGCATGCCTCCTAGTGCAACCTAGGAAAGTTCCTCTTGCATATGTGCCCAAGAGTGGAAGATACGCATAAGTTCATCTTTTAAAAAATATTTTATTTATTTTTAGACAAAGGGAAGGGAGGGAGAGGGGGAGAGAAACATCAATGTGTGGTTGCCTCTCACACGCCCCGCCCCCCCACTGGGGACCTGACCCACAACCCAGGCATGTGCCCTGACTGGGAATTGAACCGGTGACCGTTTGGTTCACAGGCTGGCACTCAATCCACTGAGCCACGCAGGCTAGTGCTGCACATGCTCATCTTGACAGGTGAGGACTAATTTTCTCCAAAAATTAGTGGCCCTACCAATTTATACTCCAGTTAGCAATATGTAAAAGATCCCTCTGTAATATCCACAGGTTCTGGCATCCACTGGAGTTCTTGGAATGGTCCCTTGAAGATAATGGCTGATTACTGGGTGTTTCCTTCTCCATTTGTTGAATAATTCCCTCTTCCCTGATCTGCCACCTGTGTCACATATTAAAGGAATGTCTTACCTGTGAAGAGTCTGCTTAGGGCTCTCTATTTCATCCCACTGGGCAGTTTGTCTACCCTTGTACTAATGTCAGGCTTTGTTAATTATCATAGCTTTATAGTGAGTCTTGTTATTTGCTAGGCAAGCCCCCACTCATTCATCTTCTTCAAGAGTGCATTACCTGCCCTGGCTGGTGTAGCTCAGTGGATTGAGCACGGGCCTGTGAACCAAAGTATCTTGGTTCGATTCCCAGTCAGGGCATGTGCCTGGGATGCAGGCCAGTTCCCAATATGGGGTGTGCTAGAGGCAATCACACATTGACGTTTCTCTCCCTCTCTTTCTCCCTCCCTTTCCCATCTCTCTAAAAGAAATAAATAAAATCTTTAAAAAAAAGAGTGTGTTACCTCATCCAGACACTTGCTCTTCCATAAAGCCAACAATAAACCTGATACCTGCCCTGTCTGGTGTAGCGCAGCAGATTGAGCACGGGCCTACGAACCACACGATCGAGGTTCAATTCCCAGTCAGGGCACATGCCTGGGTGGCAGGCCAGTTCCCAGCAGGGGACTCACAAGAGGCAACCATACATTGATATTTCTCTCCTTCCCTTCTTCCCTAAAGATAAATAAATAAATCTTAAAAAATAAAATAAACCTGATACCTAAACCTACTAAAGAGTGCAGAGCAAAACCAATGGACAGCTCTCACTTTTCGATAAAAGTGCAAAGTTTTTTTTTGTTTTTTTTTCAAAGTTTTTTTTTTAAGATTAGTGAGTGAACCCCAGCAATCTAACAAAGAATTGAATGTTATGTATGACCACGTAGGGTCTAGCCCAGAAATACAAGAGTGGTTCAACATCAGGAAATCTTTTCACAGAATTCGTTACTCAGCAGATTAGAGGAAACTACTTGATCACATCAGTAGGTTTTGTAAGGCATTTGATAAAATTCATTCCTTTAAAAGAGTATGAACACGCGGCCTGTGAACCAAAGAGTCACTGGTTCAATTCCCAGTCAGGGCACATGTCTGGGTTGCGGGCCAGGTCCCCAGTGCGGGGTATGTGAGAGACAACCATACACTGAGGTTTCTCTCCCTCTCTTTCTCCCTTCCCCTCTATCTAAAAATAAATAAAGAAGTTTTTAAAAAAAGATAAAAGAGTGCATTCTAAACCCGGCTGTGAGAGACATTGCTTTGACTGTTCTGGTGATCTCACAAAAGCATTTGCAGCAAAACTCAGGGACAGGTACCCTCAGCCCCAAGCAAGTTGTGGAGCCTCCCAAGGCAGTTAGAATTCTTCTGGAAGCTGCAGGGGACAGGCAGGCATGCAGAGCAAATCGTGAGCTGCCCCACTCTCTCATATCCCAGAGAAGAGCAGTGCACTCTGTCTAAGAAGGGGGTTTATTCGGAAGTGGGACAGCTGTATCCCTGCACACAGCAGGAGCTGTAGAACCCGGGGAACACTGGGAAGAGGTGGAACAGGAGCCCTGTAGGGGATATGTGCAATTAAAAGGCAGCAAGCATAGCAAAGCCGCCAACTGGCAGCACGTGTCCGAAAACAAAGTGTGCTTCTGTAGGTAAGGGACTCATCCTCAAGTAGTAACCACCTACAAGCCTTGCATAAAACGGGAGCCTGGAGATCTGGGGTAGAGACAATGGAGACAGCAGAAGCCACACTGTGGGGGTGCGGTGGGGGAGGGGCGGTGAAGACGTGTGAGGTATAACAGATTGGTTTAGTGCTGGCAGAGCTGAGAACCACTAAGTTATCAATATGTTCCCTGTGGTTAGTGCTTTTTGTGTCCCGTTTAAGAAGTCTTTCCCCAATACCAAATGATATTGAAAGTAAACTGTAATTGAAAAATAAAAATAAAAAACGTAAATTAATCAATTAATGCAATAAAATAAATGTGAAAAAAAGAAAATAAATATTTCCCAACTCTGAGATCATGAACCTGTTCTCCTGTTGTCTTCTACAAGCTGTTGTGTATAATGTCAAGCAGTGGTGAAGATTTTTTTCCAAAAAAAACCCCAGATTCTTCCAGGCCGACGATGCATGGGACGTTTTCTAGGGTCTCTTTTCTTCCCCTAGGGTCTTATTACAAGGTCCGGGTTGGGTTGTTACAGGACCAGTTTTTTTATTATTATTAATTGTAGGGAGAGGGAGAAACATCAATTTGTTGTTCCTCTCATTGATGCCTTTATTCATTGGTTGATTCTTTTTTTTAAATATTTTATTTATTTATCTTTAGAGGGGAAAGGAAGGAGAGAGGAAGGAAACATCAATGTATGGTTGCTTCTCGTGCATCCCCTGCAGGGAACTGGCCCCTGTCGGAAACTGGCCTGCAACCCAGGCATGTGCCCTGACTGGGAATCGAACCGCAATCGTCTGGTTTGCAGCCCCGCGCTCAATCCACTGAGCTACACCAGCCAGGGCCTTTTGGTTGATTCTTGTACATGCCCTGACCACGCATCGAACCTCAGTGTATCTGACAAAGCTCTAATCCACCCAGCAGCCTGGCCAGTGCCAGGTTAGTTTTACTGACAGTTCTTTTTAACAAAGCCAGGAAGCCTACCAAAGTACTCCCTTCCTTTATTTTATTTTTAAAAGATTTTATTTATTTTTAGAGAGAGGGGAAAAGAGGGAGAAAGAGAAAGAAATATCAATGTGTGGCTGCCTCTCACATGTCCCCTACCGAGCACCTGACCCACAACCCAGGCATGTGCCCTGACTGGGAATCAAACCAGCGACTCTTTGGTTTATAGGCCGGCACTCGATCCACTGAGCCACACCAGCCAGGGTTCCCTTCCTTTAAAAAGCACATTGCTTTGAGATGCAAGTTCCTTTGGGGTTGGGGCATTTGCTTATACTTATTGGGTTATAAAAAACTAATAATATAAATAGAGCCACTTACAAATGGAGTCGGAGCTGCCGTGCCAGAGGAACTGCCTTGCTTGTCTATGTCTCAAACTTTTGCAATGTTTTTTTTTAAGATTTTATTTATTTATCTTTAGAGAGGAGGGGAAGGAGAGAAGGAGAGAAATATCAATGTGTGGTTGCCTCTCACAAGTCCCCTGCTGGGAACTGGCCTGCAACCCAGGCATGTGCCCTGACTGGGAACCGAACCACGATCCTCTGGTTTGCAGGCCCACGCTCAATCCACTGAGCTACACCAGCCAGGGCCCTTTGCAATATTAAAACAGGGCAAAATAACCTTTGGACAGGGCCTAGGGCAACCTTGTGTTTCAAAGGACTGTAAACTAAAAACATTGTTTAGTACGAGCATCACTATGTTATCTGCATCAGCAGTAACATCTCCTTTCTGTGGATGCAATTGTTCCCCATCCCCGTCTCACAAATACCCATTACCTTTGACTCCTCATCGGAATACGATTTGGGCTTCTGTCTGAATCAGTGAATCTGGAATAAATACTTGTTGCCTCTCACTTTGCCCTTTGGTGTTTCGGTTAACAGAGTCTTGGGCACTTTTCAATTTTAAGGGAAGCCCTTGGAAATTCTTAGAATCCCATCACAGTTCCTTCCGGGAGTAAATGCACACCGAGTTTCTGGGGAGGGCATATTATCGGTGCTCTCACTTTTACAACTATCCACCTTTGAGGACAGTCCTTTCTGAAGACAGAGGCATTTGTTCATCATTATCAGGGCTTGCCTCTTGTAACTTCTAAGGGGGCCACTGGAAACTTTTGGAGCCAGATTACAATTGTTTCCCCAAGTAATCTTGTGATTGCCTAGGAAGAACTAATCCCTCTTCTTTCTGCCTTGAATCCCACCATGTGTTGCGCAGATCTTGGCTGTAGCCCCCAACAAATTTCTCTTTGGTTTCTGCACCTCCCCCACTGCCCCCCTCACCCACCCAGGCTGCTTTTGCAAATGCATCTCCATCCTTGGGAAGAGGTGTATGGGGGGGGAGGGTGGATTCTCTATCCTCTTCAAGTCTTTCCCTGGCTGGGCCTAAAAATTAAACTGACTGATGTAAGACATATTAACAGGAGGAAAGCGTGCACGTTTTATTAAATTTTCACATGTACGTGACAGCCTTCAGGAGAGAATGGAGATACAAAGACGTGACTAAAGCAGGAAGCTTTTATACCTTTTAGACAAAGACACGATGAATTTGTGAAGAATTGACAAGACAAAGGGGTCTGGGCTAGGGCGGTCCGTGGTGAAGTAAAACTAGGAACATAAGGGTGAGTTTAACGAAGTTTGTACAGATTTCAGGACTCCAATTCCTGGTGACAACGATGTCCTCCTTCCTCCTGGTGAAGGGAGGGCGCCTTTCACGGGGGAATTTTTCTTTAATTTTTATTTATTTATCTTTAGAGGGGAAGGGAAGGAGAGAGGAAGAGAAACATCAATGTATGGTTGCCTCTTGTGTGTCCCCTGCCAGGAACTGGCCTGCAACCCAAGCATGTGCCCTGACTGGGAATCGAACCTCGATCATCTGGTTTGCAGGCCCGTGCTCAATCCACTGAGCTACACCAGCCAGGGCTCACGGGGGAATTTTATCTCCCGCTTTGAGGAAAAAGGAGAGTCCTCCTTGCACCTGCTGTTTCTTACAAGCCTTTGAGTCACAATCATGGATATGGCAAAGTGGCCAGTTTGGGGGTGACATAGTCTTGCTTCAGCGGCTTCTTAGGCTTTGGACTTGGGTTCTTGGTTACACAGATGTGTTTAGTTTATCAAAACTCATCAAGCTGTATATTTATGATTTTGCACTTTTCTATCTGTACACTTCCATAAAAGTTCACTTACACTCTTTCCTCCATCTGGATATTCAGTTGATACAGCGCCAGTTAATGAAAAGTTGCCCTTCCCCCATTGCTGTGAAGTGTGTTGGGGAAATATAATTAAAAACAAGATCTCCCAACCCAGAGCACCTGCTTTCTCCACAAGAGCAGAAAAGAAGGAAAGGAACTGTGTCACTGAATAAGCACGAAACCAGAACAGAGCGTGCACAACAGGCCGCCACCTGAAGGGGCACAAAGACACGAAGAAGTCTCACTCTGCAGAGCCGGGGAGACCCTTGCCATTCCAATAAGGGTGTTTTGCCACTTGGAGCCCTGCATCCATTCAAGTTAAAGTCAGACCCATCTCCTCCCAGGAAACGGGGCGTCCGGAGGTATCTTCTTTTATTACATTTCAAAAAGATGTTTCCAGCTCCTTGAGGGGAGGAAATATTCCCGAGTTGTGAGAATGGCCCAAAGCTTATTTACCATGAAAAAAATTTACATACATTTGAAAAGACAAAGGAAGAAGTTCTGCATGAAAAGGTTGGGAGTGGAGGAAGTCTCATGCCTTGTTTTCTACAGGGAGAATTAAGGCTCTTATTTTTAATTTGCATTTGCCCTTACCATCACTTCCCTGTGTTACTATCAAATAGTAACTTTACAATATTAATTCTGTTGTTTTGACCTTTTTCTGGGAAAGGTGCAGACGCTTACATAGCCACCAAGTAAAATACAAAGCAAAATAACGCAAAATTACAATAGGATGAATGTTAAAATTCACTATATTTGCCTTGGGAAAACAACCTTTAAATATATCGTATATCATGCCTACGTGGAGGCTTAAATCAGATTCCTAGTCAGCAATTTGTGAACATTTTCCTTCAAACATGAATTTTACTATCTGTTGTGACATTTTTATTACTTGAGCTTTCAAATGGTTAACTATTTCAGTATCATTTTTAAGTTCTTATACAATCCAAGTCTAGAGTAGCTTAACTCTCAAGTGTAGTAGTTTAAATTTTTAACTAAGAGCATTTCTTCTACGGCCCAATAAATTTCTCCTGAGTCGTTATCAAATATAAGTATCATCATATTTACAAGAGATTTCAGCAATTGTTCCATTTTCTCGAATAATGTGTCTCAGATGTGAAATACAAAACACTTAAAGAGAAAACCATGGACCCCAAATGGCATCCCTCCTGCGGAAAGCCCGTGATACCAAACCTAGGTTTGATACTTGATCTAATTGCAGTTTCAACCTCTCCCAGAAACATAATCTTAATCAGCCAGTCTGGAATTTACTGGTCAAGTACGGATTGGGTACTCTGTCACCTGGGACTCTCCATTCCCTGCCCACCCCCACCCCCACCCCCCGAGATAGAAACCAGAGGACCTAGAGGGCATTATGCTAATGAATAAGGCAGATACAGACAAGTACCATTTGACCCCATTCACAGGTGGAAGCTAAAAAAATAAAATAGCCCTGGCGGGTGTGGCTCAGTGGATTGAGTGCCAGCCTGCAAAACAAAAGGTTGCCAGTTTGATTCCCAGTCAGAGCACATCCCTGGGTTACAGGCCAGGTCCCCAGTGGTGGGGGGATGGTGAGAGACAACCAAGTGATATTTCTCTCCCTCTTTCTCCCTCCCTTCCCCTTTCTCTAAAAATAAATAAATAAAGTAGTTTTAAAAAATGTAAAGCACAAAATAAATGAATGAACAAACTAAAACAGACCCACAGACACTGAGAACGAGTGTGGTTGCCAAAGGTGAGGGGAGTGGGGGATGGAAATGTTCTTTAAATAAGAAAAGTAGAAGAAAGTTAAAACAATAAATATAGTGAGAATTATTATGTATACATCCATATAACAACGAAATAAGATGCATTAGTTACTTTAAATGTGATAACAGGAAACCACCTATTGAAATTTACTATCCATCATATTAGGTTAAAAGAAAAAACTCAAGTGTATGCTTTTTAGAAGAAACACATTGAAAAGAAACAAGGACAATAAAAGCGATGAGTAAATGCAACACACAAACCAAAGAACACAGGCGAAACAATATTCATATTTGATGTATCGAGTAACATAAAATTTAGGATTAAAACAACAAATAGAATAAAAAGGATAAAATATACAACTGATAAAAAAAAAAAGGATGGCCAGTAATAGAGCAAAAGCCACTTTCTCAGGCCCTCTTTCCCAGAACTGGCTGGACCCCATAAAGCATGACTGACGCTAATTGGTTTATGAGCCCTTATCCTCAGGACTAGAAAATTGCTGGAAGCACCCTGAAGGCACTGAGGCTCCTGGAACTTACAGGACAGGACATACCAGACCACAATGCCCACCAGCCCCTGCACCCAAAGATAACATCGAAACAAGTTGCAGCCCAACTGAAACATCCTGCTTAACCCCCCGGGGGCTGGTGCGCATCCTCGTACCTAGTACTTTTCCTCCCTTGGGAAAGTAAAACTAAAACCTTTACTCTGCATTTTGTTCTCTTTGTGAATTCTTTCACAGCCCGCATCACTGACCACCCGAACAGTCAGAAAGGTATATGCCTTCAAAACAAAAAAGAAGAAGAAGAAGGAAGGAAGGAAGGGAGGGAGAGAGGGTACCTACGTCTATGTGCCAAATCGCACAACGGCTAAAGTTATAAATCCATAACAAAGTAAAAAGAGAATTTTATTTTTACAAAAATAAAAAGAAAGAAGAGGCAATCTGCATGATAAAAAAAACTCTTATCTCCCTCTGTCCCTCCAAAAAGACGACGTGGGGGCGGGGGCGCTGCAGGTCGATCCCTTCTTTTCTTTTGTTAATAGCTCCCTTGCCCCAACCTTCCTTCTGCGACCACCATCCGTTTTGTAAACATCCCACATTCCCCCAACCCCTCCAGCACCCTTCTTTGCTGAAAAGGATGCTGCTTGGTTCAGTCTTTTTTTTTTTTTTTTTAAGTAATTGTTAAGAAAGCCAATTAGATCTTCACATTTACTCGGTTGAAATTTTTTTTTAAACAACACCCAGGACCCTCCTCTAGTCTTACTATGAAGCACCGGTTCCTGGGTACCAATAGCACTTCCAGTGTTCAGAGGACACAGTACTATTTGTGGTTACTCTTGGGACAAACCCATCCTGTGGGCCATTTTTTTTCTTGCATCATTCCGAAGCAACAGTCATATTATTATAAGGTTAAGTCAGTTACATCTTCCTGAACAACAGCCAACCTTTGCTTATCCATCTATGCTGGGACTGGGGGAGCTTATTTCCTAAAGTTAGTCAAGTGCCATTAGACCTGTCTTCTGCAGTATCTGTAAATTCCAGATTTCTGTTTGTCTACCAATTAGATGCTTTCCTTGTTTACACCATCCTTTAATCTCTTCTGGAAGTCATGGTTCCAATACTATTGTTTCCTTAAATATGAAACAGTCCTGTAACTTTTAACTAATGATATTTTAGAGCTGTTTTACTTATTTATTTTTAGAGCTCTTTTTTTTAAAAAAAGATTTCATTTACTTTTAGAGAGGGGGAAGGGAAAAAGAAAGAGAGGGAGGGAAACATCAATGTGTGGTTCCCACGCATGCGCCCCCTGCTAGGGACCTGGCCCACAACCCAGGCATGTGCCCTGACCGGGAATTGAACTGGCAACCCTGTGGTTTGCAGGCCAGCACTCAATCCACTGAACCACACCAGCCAGGGTTTGTCTGTTTTTTTAATTTTTAATCCGCTGCTGAAGATATGCTTAGAGAAAGGAAGTGGAGTGAGAGAAGACAAGAGAGAAGAGAAAGAATCATGCACACCCAGGTCGCCTCTTGTACACGCCCCGACCAGGGATAAAAAATGCAGCCTAGGTATGTGCCCTGACCAAGAACTGAACCCACAACTTTTTGGTGTCTGGGACAACACTGCAACCAACTCAGCCACCTGGCCAGGCCAGGGCCTTAGAGCTCTTTTATAGCTGATTAGTGCTGGACTCTGAGGGCTTCTGAGAGCTTGGTGGCATGATTCTTCCCAGCATTCAACTATTTCAAGCAGTCCAGTTTCAATTCTTAACCAATTACATGTTTGTTAGTAAATACAATTCTTTTTTTTAAAGATTTATTATTATTATTTATTTATCTTTAGAGAGGAAGGGAAGGAGAGAGGGAGAGAGAGATCAATGTATGGTTGCCTCTCGTGAGTCCCCTGCTGGGAACAGGCCTGCAACCCAGGCATGCGCCCTGACTGGGAATGGAACCTCGAGGAAACCAAAGGTGGTTCCCAGGCCCGTGCTCAATCCACTGAGCTATGCCAGCCACGGCTAAATGCAATTCTTAAAGTGACTCAAATACCCACTGCTGTGAGTAGGACAGTCTGACCCACTATGAGAACAGGGCTAAGTTCAGTGCCAATATCAGATATTCTAGAAAAATCCTTTAAGGGAACTGCAGTTCAGTCTTCCTGAGGGGCTGGCTTCACATGGGCAGTATGAACCCAGCTGGGTCTTTTTTTCACTCTGATGACCCTATAAATGATCAGCGGCTCGTGGAAGGGTTCCTCACAGGGCAGCAACAGCCCACCTTTCTTCTGGGGAGGCCTTTCTGTAGCTGAAATCAGTCAACTGGGATAGCACATTTCTTTGGAGTGATCCTTCCAGTTCCTTCCAACTTTAAATCTCAGGGTTTCTAAGAAAGAGAGAGACCTTTCTGAGAAACAAGCATGACGATGCAAGGATTCATTTAAATCAGGCATGGAACTTGGGCTCAGACCCAAATTCATAGGGGTCCCACACATAAAGTCAAAGGCAGCTAAGACTGCACTTGCTTAAAAGGGTCGCTCTAATTTTTTTTTAAAGATTTTATTTATTTATTTTTTAAAGAGAGGGGAAGAGAGAGAGAAAGAGAGGGAGAGAAACATCAGTGTGTGGTTGCCTCTCACGTGGCCCCCACTGGGGATCAGACCTGAAACCCAGGCATGTCCCCTGACTGGGAATCGAACTGGAGACCCTTTGATTCACAGGCCAGCACCCAACCACTGAGCCACACCAGCCAGGGCAGGTTACTCTAATTTTTGACAAGATGAATGGCAAAGTTGTAGGCCATCTTAACACAGTAGGTAACAGAACATTGACCAATGAGTATTTTAGAGTTTGAGTGGTTAGATCCTGGAAGTAGAAATAAAATGGCTTTTTTGGGGGGTCTGACTTCAATCCTCTGGGAAGCCAAAAGCAGAAGTTGTGTTTATTAAGAGAATCTACCATTGCCTGAGCAGTGGCTTTTGAGGAGGGCAAGACTTGGGGCCTTCACGACACAACACACACCATGGCTAGACAAAATCTCTTACCTTTTACAAATATTAGTTGTATGAAATTCAGCTGCTACCAGGTTCCCAGTAAAGTTGGTCAGGGAAAACTTCCTGTGCTTACCTTTGCAGTGGCCTCCAGGCAGTTCTGCTGATAAATGGCATACTTCTTTGATATGTTTTGAATAATTTTATTTATTTAGTGAGTATAATAAGAGTCTAGCGCTTTTCAAATTCCTCTCTTGCCCTAGCTGGTGTAGCTCAGTGGGTTGAGCACCGACCTGCAAACCAAGAGGTTGCCGGTTCATTTCCCAGTCAGGGCAACATGCCTGGGTTGCGGGCCAGGTCCCCGGGGAGTAGTGCAGGAGAGGCAACCACACATTGATGTTTCTCTCTCTATCTATCTCCTTCCCGTCCCCTCTCTCTAAAAATAAATAAAAAAATATTTTTAAAAAAGTCCTCTCTTACTCAGATGAGTTTTATACAACAACACAAACCAGGCAAATAGGGAATGATTTTGTTAGGAAATTCCCACAGCTCAGACTTCTTGTGCTACCCCTTTCAGTCGCCTGTTTCCTTCTGTGGAGTTCGTTGTTGTTTCTGAACAAACAGAAGCTCCTTATTGTATTCAGAGTGGCTTCTATGTTTGTCATGTTTACCTCTAGCAGGACAATCCTTGCCTTTGGAAACTTTAACTTTTTGGTCTGTGTGAGGTCTAAAACGCTATACAGCCAGCCCCTATGATCTGCAGGGATGCATTCCACGACCCCCAGTAGATACCTGAGCCTGCGGAGAGTACCGAAGCACGTTTGTGTGTGTGTGTGTCTCTGTGTGTGTGTGTGTGTGTGTATACATACCTATGCGTACATACCTGTTATAAAGTTTAATTTATAAATTAGAGCCCTGGCTAGTGTAGCTCAGTGGAGTGAGCGCAGGCCTGCGAAACACACAATCGCAGTTTGATGCCCAGTCAGGGCACATGCCTGGGTTGCAGGCCAGTTCCCAGCAGGGGACGCATGGGAGGCAACCATACATTGATACTTCTCTCCCTCTCTCCTTCCCTTCCCCTCTAAAGATAAATAAATAAAATCTTTAAAAATTTTTAAAAAATAAAATAAAATAAATTAGACAGATTAACAACAGTAACTGATGATGAAAGAGAACAATTGTAACAATATATAGTAAAAAAGTTATATGAATGACTTTGGGGCTATTATAAAGTAAAATAAGGTTGGCTTATTTTACCAGTCAGTCTGATAACTGAGATGGTTACTAAGTGACTTACAGGCAGGGAGCACAGGCAGTGTGGAGACGCTGGACAAAGGGATGAGCCGCATCCCAGAACAGACAGGGAGGGAAGGTGAGAGATCCCATCACACTACTCAGAGTGGTGTGCGTGTTAAACCTGTGAATTGTTCATTTCCAGAATTTTCCAATATTTTTGCATCATGGTTGACCACGGGTAACCGAAACTTTAGAAAGTGATACTGCCGGTACCAGAAAACTGCTTTTACTGACATCCGGGCAGGCGGTTACTGTATAAGGCCTCTGACAAATCAGTTGTCAGTTCTTCTGTGATATTTTAGTTCCCATGGAATTTAGAAATTCTCTATTTTTTTCAAATTCATCCTGTAGTATGACGGACACCAAACATATATTTAGTATTTACACATTATATATAATGTACATAAAATATATAAAACACATATTTTTTTTAAGATTTTATTTATTTTTTAAAGAGAAGGGAAGAGAGGGAGAAAGAGAGGGAGAGAAACATCAGTGTGTGGCTGCCTCCTACACACCCCTCACTGGGGATCCAGCCTGAAACCCAGGCATGCGCTCTGACTTGGAATTGAACCGGTGACCTTTCGCTTCATAGGCTGGCGCTCCACGCACGGAGCCACACCAGCCAGGGCAACACGTAAGCTCATTTTAAGTTCAGAACCAAGAACTGCAGCTCTAGTCACTACCATTATCTCGACTTGGTGTGCAGACCTAACTCCAGATGAAGCATGAACCTCCATGGCTTTATGCCAAATCCCTACAGCACAGGAAGCCACTTTCACCCAAGTACATGACCCACGAATAAATATCATCAGATGTGCAACATGCACGGGAATATCAGAGGAACCGGGCTGGGTTCTTCAGTTTGGAATCCCAACGTAGGAGGAGAGACTAGAAGCCAATTGGAGTTGTTCAAAGGCCTCTTCTGGACAAACGGGAGTTTCATGCAACTGCTCTATCAGAGGTTTGGTCTCCTCTACAAAAACTGGAATAAATCTACTGTCAGTGACACTTTACTAGTCCCCAAATTGTCTGTTTTTGTTTTTTTTTCTTTATAAATTTTTTTAGCCTTGCTTTAATGATATTAGAGAAATTTGGTATTGATTTTATTTATTTTTAAACACTTTTTTTAGGTTTTTTATTTATTTCTCTTTAGAGGGGAAGGGTAGGAGAGAAATATCAGTGTATGGCTGCCTCTCATGAGTCCCCCGCTGGGAACCCAGGCATGTGCCCTGACTGGGAATTGAACCGCAATTGTGTGGTTTGCAGGCCCGCACTCAATCCACTGAGCTACACCAGCCAGGGCTGGGTTTTTTTCTTAGTAGCAACGGTAGGCTGTTTCATCTGCTAAGTGGGCTGCCTCCTTAGGCTGTCATACTGTATGGCCTGCAACTGGTGCCCTAAGTATCTTATTTCAGTTTAACAATACAGCTATGTGTCTACTGAAGCTTGTCTCCCTGTCCTGGGAGAAACTGTAAGAAAATCAAAGTGTTAGTCATCCATTGCTCTTTAGTTTCCCAGCTACCAGCAAGTCATCTACATACTGAATAACCATAGATTTCTCTCTCTGGTGGGACATCTCTCTAAGTTCTCTTGTAAATGACTAGAGAAAAGAATAGGAGAGTGTAAAACCCTTGAGGAGTCCCTTGCTGTAAATATTGAACTTTTTCCATAAGCAAAAGCAGTTTAGAGTCACCTCCTAGAGGAACAGAAAGAAAGAAAAAAGAAGACAGAACACAGACAGATGTAGAGAAAAACTATTGCGGATGATGGTACTGGAGTCAGAATAGTTGCAGGGGTTAATGAAGCATCAGATTTATTTACTTCTTTAAATTCTTGTGCACATCCACCCTGGCTGGTGTGGGTCAGTGGACTGAGTGCTGGCCTGCGAACCTAAAGGATTGCCAGTTCGATTCCCAGTCAGGGCACATGCCTGGGTTGCAGGCCAGGTCCCCAGTGTGGGGTGTGTGAGAGGCAACCACACATTGATGTTTCTCTCCCTCTTTTTCTCTCTCCCTTCCCTTCTGTCTAAAAATAAATAAATAAAATGTTTTTAGAAAGTTCTCGTACAAATCTGTACAGTGGTTGGTCATCTTTATTAAATTTACCTTCTGTAATGGTCTGAATGTTTCTGTTCTCCCAAATTTCTAATCCCAATGGAATGATATTTGGAGGTGGAGACTTTGGGAGGTAATTAGGTTTAGACTCGGTCATAAGGGAAAGACCCTTACAAGGGAGTAGTGCTCCCTTTTAAGAAGAGAAAGCTAGAGATCTGTTTGTTTTCACCAAGAAGCACCACGGGAGCACACAGTGAGAAGGCAGCCATGTGTAGGAAGCAAGTTCTCACCAGGAGCCAAATTGGCTGGCACCCTGATCTTAGACTTCCAGCCTCCAGCGCTGAGGGAAACCAAGCTCTGTTGTTGAAGCCCTTCTCCTGCCCCGCCCTGACTTGGTCTGGTGTCTGGTGTTTTATTATAGCAGCGCAAGCAGACTAAAGCATCTTTCTTCTTTATTAGAAGTGTAACAGTAGTAGGGGGCAAATGTCTTATTAAAATTATCCCTTGTTGCCCTGGCTGGTGTAGCTCAGTGGAATGAGCACGGGCCTGAGAACCACACGATCATGGTTTGATTCCCAGTCAGGGCACATGCCTGGGTTGCAGGCCAGTTCCCAGCAGGGGACTCACGAGAGGCAACCATACATTGATATTTCTCTCCTTCTCTCCTTCCCTTCCCCTCTAAAAGATAAATAAATAAATCTTTAAAAAAATTATCCCTGCCCTGGCTGGTGTAGCTCAGTGGATTGGGTGCGGGCCTGTGAACCACACAATCACAGTTCGATTCCCAGTCAGGGCACATGCCTGGGTTGCAGGCCAGTTCCCAGCAGGGGACACACCAAAAGCAACCATACATTGATATTTCTCTCCCTCTCTCCTTCCCTTCCCCTCTAAAGATAAATAAATAAAAAATATTTAAAAAAAAATTATCCCTTGTTTTCCTGATTCTTGTATAATGGGTTTTATTCCTTCTGCTGGAGCTCTTGACAAAGGATATTGTTTTACACATGACTATGGTTTATCCCTTTAGTAAACTATTTTTATTTGTTCTATATTGTGAACTTAACAAGCATCTTTATTCTCTAGGGCCCCAAAGGATACAGCAATTTGTTTCAGCTTGGGGTGCTTCTCCAGCACAGAATGAGGTGGCCGCTCTCTGCCGTCCCCGTGTTCTTTCAGAAGGCACAGAGTGACCAAATCAGGTGACTTTTTCCCCACAAGCTCCACAGACACTCCCTCCAGAGGATAGACTCTGGCAGTCTTTAAGTTGCACAGCAGGCCTCTCCCCAGCAGGTTTCTGAGCCACTTGGGAGAAGTAAGGAAACATGTTGTTCCCCAGTCAGAGAGCCTATCTGTGTGGGGACCATGGAGGAAAAGGAACAATAGAAGGCTGACTGAGATACCAGCAAAGCTGTGTTCCTGGCAAGTGAGACATTTTCCAGGAAATTTCACAATAAGTAGCATTGGGACCTACCAGAAAAGGCAAGGATTAATGTAGCTTAAGGAAGCGTATTGACACATAGCATCCCTAGTTCCCACCTCTGAGATTCTCTCAGTCTGTGATTTTTGAGCCCTTTGCCAAGTCTTTCCTAGCTGAGAGTCTTGTCCTTCTAGGCCCTCCTGATTCTCCTGTCCCTGAAATTCCTGCTTACTCCGGTCTCTTTCTGAGATCAGACGAGATAGGGCGCGTTCAGGGTGGTGTGGCCGTAGACTACTCCGGTCTCTTTCTACAATCCCTCTTCCAACATGCTGCCCTTTTGCCATAAGGACATACAATGTCCTTTTTCCTTTCCCCATCTCATAAGTTGGTCAGAGTAGAGACATCACTCCTTTAGGAAAGAGTGCTAACTGAACAACTGACAGAGCAGTATTTTTCATTTCTTCTTTGCCTTTCTCTAGAGTTCCCAAAACTTGGTAGCTACTATTATTTTTGAGTAATAGTCAGTCCTGGACATCTTCCCACCTTCTTCCTAATTTGAGTTTTCCGAATCAAGACAAAGGTGTGATTCTGAAAGGTCAGAGGGTGATTTCAACCTATCCATAGATCTATGGCAATAATATTTTGGAAACAAAAATCCTCAAAAAACTGCCCTGGCTGGTGTGGTCAGTGGATTGAGTGCTGAACTGCAAACCAGTTTCATTCCCAATCAGGGCACAGGCCTGGGTTGGGGGCCAGGTCCCCACTTGGGGGTGTGTGAGAGGCAACCACACATTGATGCTTTTCTCCCTCTCTTTCCCTCTCTTTCTCTCTCTAAAAATAAATAAATAAAATCTTAAAAAGAAATTATCAACAAACGATGGATGAAATTGATGAGGGACTCATTGTCTCTTCACCATACTGCTGCAGGTTTTCCCAGCTCACCTTTACCGAAAGTTTTCAACTATGGTCACCAGCAACCCCCTCTCCGTGAGGCTCTAATGCCTTTAGTTCTTCAGAGTTGTGGGAGATGATGAACAGTTGACTTTGCCTGGCCACCATACCCCTTAATGTAGTGTCGGGACCAATGTGCTTGCTCCAACAAATGACTAAAGACTTTTAGCCCTGGCTGGCGTAGCTCAGTGGATTGAGCGCGGGCCTGTGAACCAGATGATCGTGGTTCGATTCCCAGTCAGGGCACATGCCTGGGTTGCAGGCCAGTTCCCAGCAGGGGACTCATGAGAGGCAACCACGCATTGATGTTTCTCTCCTTCTCTCCTTCCTTTCCTCTCTAGAGATAAATAAATAAAATCTTTTTAAAAAAAGACTTTTAGTTGAAGAACTGCATGCAGTAGCTAATGCATATCCCCATGCATGGGGCCATAAATTGAAAACATGCTGCCAAGAGTTTCTCCCAACTTCCGGTTTTAAATGGATAACATCGACTGGCAAGGAAGGCATGTGGATGACACTAGATCCCCGGTAGCTCCTCAGTGGCATCAGCTTTGCTGGCCATCCAAATACAAAGGAGTGGGGGGTTTTTGCATTGAGGCAGGAAAAAGGTAAAATTATATGGCTTTTTGGTCTCCCTTCCAATATTGACATCCATCAGCTTGTTAATAACAGACAATAAGAAAATCTCCCAGTGCTGGAAACTGAACAACATACTTCTCAACAATCCATGGGTCAAAGAAATTTCAAGGGAAATCTAAAAAATACACTGCACTGAATAGAAGTGAAAATACAACATAGCAAAATGGGTGAGACACAGCTAAAACAGTTCTGAGAGGGAAATTCCATACACTAAAGGCATACATTTGAAAAGAGGAGAAGTCTCAAATAAAAAACTTGAGCTTTCACTTAAAAAAATTAGAAAAAGGAGAGCAAAATGAACCTAAAGCAAGCACAACGACAACAACAACAAAAACTAAAGATAAGGCCAGAAATCAAGGACATTGGAAGCAGAAAATAATAGAGAAAATCAATTAAATTAAGAGCTGCTTGTTTGAAAACATCAATTAAAAATGAAAGCCCTGGCTGGTGTAGCTCAGTGGATTGAGTGCGGGCCTGTGAAGCAAAGGATCGCGGTTCGATTCCCAGTCAGTGCACATGCCTGGGTTGCGGGCCAGGTCCCCAGTATGGGACATTCAACAGGCAACCACACATTGATGTTTCTCTCCCACTCTTCCTCCTTCCCGTCCCCTCTCTCTAAAAATAAATAAAAAAGTATATTTTTTAAAAATGAAATAGGGGCCCTGGCTGGTGTAGCTCAGTGGATTGAGCATGGGCCTGTGAAGCAAAGGGTTGCCGGTTCAATTCTGAGTCAGGGCACATGCCTGGGTTGCGGGCCAGTTCCCAGCAGGGGGTGCATGAGAGACAACCACACATTGATGTTTCTCTCCCTTCCTTTCTCCCTCCCTTTCCCTCAGTCTAAAAAAATAAATACAACTTTAAAAAAATTCCAGCAAGATTTCTTGTAGATTTACAGAGTATTATTCAAAAATTTATATTGAGCCCTGGCTGGTATAGCTCAGTGGATTGAGCGCGGGCCTGTGAAGCAAAGGATCACGGTTCAATTCCCAGTCAGGGCACATGCCTGGGTTGCAGGCCAATTCCCAGTGGGGGACACATGAGAGGCAACCACACATTGATATCTCTCTCCCACTCTTTCTCCTTCCCTTCCCCTCTTTCTGAAAATAAATAAAAAGGTTTTTAAAAAAATTTATATTGAAAGACAAAGAAATTAGAAGCTGCAACAATTTTTTATAAAGAAGAATAGAGTGAAAAGAATCAGTCTACCCAATTTCAAGACTTATTATACAGCTATAGGAATAGAGACAGTATGTTATTGGCAGGGAAAAACACATAAATCAATGGAACATAATAGAGAACTTAGATATATACCCAACTGATTTTTGGCAAAGGTGAGAAAGTAATTCAATGGAGTAAGGATAGGGTTTGAAGCAATTGTCCTGGAGCAACTGGACATCCATCTGCAGGCAAAAAACAAACACAAAAATAAAAAACAACTCTCGCCCTGGCTGGTGTAGCTCAGTGGATTGAGCGTGGGCCTGTGAACCACACGATCGCGGTTCGATTCCCAGTCAGGGCACATGCCTGGGTTGCAGGCCAGTTCCTGGCAGGGGCCAGTTCCCAGCAGGGGCCAGTTCCCAGCAGGGGGGTGCATGAGAAGCAACCATACATTGATATTTCTCTCCCTTTCTCCTTCTCTTCCGTTCTAAAGATAAATAAATAAAATATTAAAAAAAAAAACAACTCTCATCCTCAGCCTGACACCTCATACAAAAATTAACTCAAAATGGATCCTGGACAGAAATGTAAAAGTTTTAGGGGGAAAAAAGGAGAAAGCCTTCAGGACCTAAGGCTACACAAAGAGTTCTTAGATTTGAAAGCAACAGCATGATCTACACAAGGAAACATTGTTTATTAGACTTTATTAGACTTAAACTAGAATTAAAAGGCTTTGCTTTTGAAAGAGACTGTTAAGTAAGAAGATGGAAAGACAAGCTACAGACTTGGAGAAAATACTTAAAAACCACATATCGGAGAAAGGATGAGTATTGTGAATATATAAAGAACTCAAAACCTAACAATAAGGAGAAACAAACAATTTAATTAGCAAATGGACAAAAGACATAAACAGACATTTCACTAAAGAGGATGTGCAGATGTCCAATAAGCATATAAAAAGATGTTAGCCACCATTATCCACTAGGAAAATGCAAACTAAACCTACAATGAGATATCACCACATGGGTATCAGGATGGCTAAACTAAAAAAAAAAATAGTGATAATACCAAATGCTGGTGAGGATGCAGAGAACAGGGTCACTCATACAGGGCTGGTGGGAAAGTAAAATGGAACTGCCACTTTCAAAGACACTTTGGCAGTTCCCGATAAAAACTAAACATGCAATTACCGTATGGCTCAGCAGTTGTACTTCTTAGCATGTATTCTAGAGAAGTGAAGACTTATGATCACACAAAAATCTGTACATGAATAGCAGCTTTATCCATAATAGCCTAAAACAGCAAACAACACAGATGTCTTTCAGTGCATAACTGGTTAAAGACTATTGTCTACTTGTTTATTTTTAGAGAGCAGGGGAGCGAGAGAGAAAAAGAGGGAGTGAAACATCAATGTGAGAAACAGACATAAATCAGTTGCCTCTTGTCACCGACCAGGGACCAAACCTGCAACCCAGGCATGTGCCCTGGCCAGTGACCTTTCTTTTTTTAAAAAAAAGATTTTATTTATTTATCTTTAGAGGGGAAGGGAAAGAGAGAGGGAGAGAAACACCAATGTATGGTTGCCTCCTGTGCATCCTCCACTGGGAACAGGCCTGCAACCCAGGCATGGGTCCCGACTGGGAATTGAACCATGATCCTCTGGTTTGCGGGCCTGTGCTCAATCCACTAAGCTACACCAGCCAGGGCCCAGTAACCTTTCTTTTTGTAGGACAATGCTCAACCCACTGAGCCACACCATTCAGTGACAGTGGATGACTGGTTAAATACACTGTGGTACATCTACACCATGGAATACTTCTCCAGAGAATTGTGCTGAGTGAAAAAACAAGCTCTAAGGATGGAACCATATGATCTCTAAGACCCCACTCTTATAACATTTTGGAAATGACAACATTGTAGGAATGGAGAACACATAATGGTTACCAGGGAATAAGGAAAGCTTGGGGGGAAGGGCAAAGGACAGTGGTTGTGACCATAAAAGGGCAACAGGAATGACTATAACAAGAGTGACTATAAAAAAACAACAACTCCAGCCCTGGCTGGTATAGCTCAGTGGATTGAGCGGGGGCCTGTGAACCAGACAATCACAGTTCAATTCCCAGTCAGGGCACATTCCTGGGTTGCAGGCCAGTTCCCGGCAGGGGCCAGTTCCCAGCAGGGGATGCACAAGAAGCAACCATACATTGATGTTTCTCTTCCTCTGTCCTTCCCTTCCCCTCTAAAGATAAATAAATAAAATATTTAAAAAAAAACAACTTCAGACTGTCGGTCGAGATGGGGGCATAGGTAGACATGCCCTGCCTCTTTGTACAACCCTAAGAAGGATCACAGCTAACCTCAAAACAAAACAAAAAAAAACACACCTACAAACTTCCAGAAAATCCAACTGTGTGGAAGTCCAACAACCAAGGACTTAAAGAATCCATATTCATTCAGACAGGTAGGAGGAGCAGGGCTGGGGAGTCGGAGTGCAGAGGACACACTGCGGTGGTGGAGGCCAGACGATGGGACAGCCCCACATTCATGTGTGGTGGATAAAATCAAGAGGGGTACTTTGGGAGTAAGCGAACTCAGCCCTAGGACAGACCCCACAGCCCAGGGTTTCAGCATCGGGAAATAAAGCTTCATAACTTCTGGCTGTAAAAATGAGTGGAGGTTGGGGTGGTGGAATAAACTGAGGGTCTCTTGGGACAGTCCATTTAAAGAGCCCACATGGTCCTAGAATGAACACAAACCCACCCACTCTGTGAACCACCACCAGGGAAGCAGCTAAAGGGGCATCAGTCACATATAAGAAAGGGGTGAAGTGACTGGGGCAAGTGCTGAGCAAGCCTCCAGGGGTATTGTTGCCTCTCCAACCCCCCCCCCCCACATACAGAGCCACAAGGTGGTGAAGCAGGTTGCCCTGTTCTGGCGAATTCCTAAGGCTCTGCCCCATACAACTTAATAGGCGCACTAAGACAGGGAGTCAAAGCAGCTCTACCTAATACACAGAAACAAACACAGGGAGGCCGCCAAATCAAAGAGACAAAGATATATGGCCCAAATGAAAGAACAGAACAAAACCCCAGAAGAAGAATTAACCAAAACAGAGATAGCCAACCTATCAGATGCAGAGTTCAAAATACTGGTGATAAGGATGCTCACAGAACTGAATACAGCAAAAGCATAAGGGAAGAAATGAAGGCCACACTAAGTGAAATAAATAAAAATCCACAGGGAACCAACAGTGAAGGGAAGGAAGCCGGGGTTCAAATCAATGATTTGGAACAGAAGGAAGAAATAACCAATCAACCAGAACAGAATGAAGAAATAAGAATTAAAAAAAGCCCTGGCTGGTGTAGCTCAGTGGATTGAGCACGGGCCTGCGACTCAGATGATCGCGGTTCGATTCTCAGTCAGGGCACATGCCTAGGTTGCAGGCCAGTTCCCTGCAGGCCAACTCCCAGCAGGGGACACACGAAAGGCAACCATACATCGATGTTTCTCTCCCTCTCTCCTTCCCTTCCCTCTAAAGATAAATAAATAAAATCTTTAAAAAAAAGAATTAAAAAAAAAAAAAACAAGGAGAGAAATACTTACCTGGCAGGGGACATACCATGATCACAAAGGTGGTTTTCCCAGAGTGAGATTTATCCATTGCACTCTGGATGTGCTGGCCCCTGTGATTTCCCCAAATGTAGGAAACTCGACTGCATAATTTATGGTAGTGGGGGACTGCATTTGCACTCTCCCCACAAAAAAAGAAAGGAAGAAAACAAGGATAGAATAAGAAGATTCTGAGATATCTCCAAAAGTGCCAACATCTGCATCGTAGGGATGTGAGAAGGAGAGAGGAAGAGCAAGAAATGGAAAATTTATTTGAAAAAATAATGAAAGAAAACTTCCCTAATATGGCTAAGGAAATAGACATACAAGTCCAGGAAGCACAGAGAATCCCAAACAAGTTGGATCCGAAGAGGATCATACCAGGACACAACATAATTAAAATGCTAAAGGTTAAGGATAAAAGGAGAATCTTATAAGCAGCAAGAGAAAAGAAGAGAGTTACCTACAAAGGAGTTCCCATAAGACTATCAGTTGATTTTGTAACAGGGTTCAGCCAAGAGGGGAGCCCCAGATAGGAATTTATAATGGGGTCCAAGAGAGCTTGGAGATAATTGGCTCCATGCCACAGAGCCACACCTGCCTGGAATGCTAACAACTGTGACCAATTGTGGAAGGAGCTGGAAATGAGGCTACAGAAGAAGATTGGCGCTGGGATTTAAACACAGGCACCACAGCCATTTGACGTCTCTCCTTTTTGGGAGCTAGACATCTGTTTAGGACATCTGTTTATGTCCACCACACATCTGTTTAGGACCACGTGGTTTTGGGACCATACAGCTTAGGTGAGAGTCAGGACCACGCGGCTTTGGAAGTGCTCCCTTTTGCCAAGTGGAGGGTGCCGGGAGGACTGTGTGCATTTGTGGAGAACTTTAGTTTGTGTATTTCAAATAAATAATAAATTCCTCTCCTTTTCACTGATTTCTGGTGTTAAAAGATGTCTTTCCTCAGGCAGTGGGCAAAACGAACCCAGTAGGTGGGGAGAAGCCCCCAGAGAAAAAGGTTTTGTTTTGTTGGTTTTTTTAAAACATAATTTAGCCTCCTCTGTCTGTTCTATAACAATTTCTCAAAAGAAACTTTGCAGGCAAGAAGGGACTGCCAAGCCCTGGCTGGTGTAGCTCAGTGGATTGAGCACGGGCTGTGAACTAAGGTGTCGCTGGTTCAATTCCCAGTCAGGGCACATGCCTGGGTTGCAGGCCAAGTCCTCACTTGGGGGCACACAAGAGGCAACCACACATTGATGTTTCTCTCCTTCCCTTCCTCTCTCTCTCTAATTATAAATAAAAATTTAAAAAAATTAAAAAAAGAAGGGACTGACAAGAAGTATAAGTGATGAAAAGCAAGGACCTACAATCTAGATTACTCTATCCAGCTAAACTATCATTTAGAATGGAAGGGCAGATAAAGTGCTTCCCAGACAAGGAAAAATTAAAGGAATCCATCATCACCAAGCCCTTATTATATGAAATGTTAAAGGGCCTTATCTGAGGGGAAAAATCAAAACTATGAACATTAAAATGATAACAAAGTGAACTATCAACAACTGAGTCTATAAAACAAAAACAAACAAGTAGAACAGGAAGAGATTCATAAAAATGGGGATCACATGGAGGGTTATCAGTGGGGAGGGGGAAGAGGGAGAATGGGGGGAAAGGTACAGGGAATAAGAAGCATAAATGGTAGGTACAAAATAGACAGGGGGAGGTTAAGAATCATATGGGAGCCCTGGCTGGTGTAGCTTGGTGGATGGAGTGTCAGCTTGAGAACTAAAACGTCATTGGTTCCATTCCCGGGCGGGGCACATGCCTGGGTTGCAAGCCAGGTCCCCAGTTGGGGGTGTGTGAGAGGTAGCCATTTGATGTTTCTCTCCCTCTCTTTCTCCCTCCCTTCCCTTCTCTCTAAAAATAAAATAAAATCTTTTTTTTCTTTTTATAATTTTTTTACATTTAATTCTTATTCAAGTACAGTTTTTTGTTCTATATTCCCTGCCCTGCCCCCCCCCCCAAATAAAATCTTTTTCTTAAATAAAAATGAGACTAGTATGGGAAATGGAGAAGCCAAAGAACTCATATAGCATGACCCATGGACATGAACTTAGGTAGGGGAATTTGTGGAAGGAAAGGGAGTGCTAGGCAGAGGGGGACAAAGGGGGGAAATTGGGAAAACTATAATGGCATAATCAATAATACATACTTTAATATTTTATTTCTTTTTATTTATTTATTTTTTAGAGAGAGGGGAAGGGAAGGAGAAAGAGAGGGAGAAAAACATCAATGTGTGGTTGCCTCTCACATGGCCCCCACTGGAGACCTGGCCCACAACCCAGGCATGTGCCCTGACTGGGAATTGAACCGTGGCCCTTTGGTTCACAGCCCGCGTGCGCTCAAGCCACTGAGCTACACCAGCTGGGGCCAATAAAATATACTTAGAAAAACACAACTGCACTATGGCAGTCAGGATCAACCACCCCAGCCAGCACAGGAACTCTGTCGCTTGTCTGTAGTTCAGAAGCATGAGGAGCCTGAAGTGCCAGGGTGGCAGTATTAGCTTCCAGTCAATGGAATCATTGGTCTGTCTCTTGGTGGAAGGATTCCTCCCTCTGGGACTATGATCTTCAGGCCTGCAGAACATAAAGTTATAGGAAAAGGGAGCAAGCATTTTGCTAGTAGGTTACTAGAGTTAACAGTGAGTGGCCCACTTGCATTTCCTTCCCTTGATTCATTGACCCATGAATCCTACCTATGGGAGAATCTGGACCATATATTGGATACTGATTCACGTATACAACCTGCTGAAGAACGTTGCCCAGCCTTGCTGTCCCACCTAGCTGGCCCTGTAACTGAATCTCCAGGTCACTTCACCTTTCTATCAAGTCAGATGCTTTAGGATGGTGACAGACATGGTATGAGCATGGACACTTTGCCTCACTTCTTTTCTGTGAAATGAGCTCCTTCAGAGCACTGTGGTTTGGAATACCAGGAAGGTAGATAAGGCACTCTGTAAGTCCATAAACAGCAGTTTTGGCACAAGCATCGTATGCAGGGGAGGAAAATGCATAGTCCAGTTAAGTGTCTATTCCAGTAAGAATAAACAGCTGCCCCTTCCATGATGGAATGAACACCGTACACACTAATATTTAACGTTTTTATTTTTATTTTTAAAAATATTCTTTTAATTTATTTTTAGAGAGATGGGAAGGGAGGGAGAAAGAGACAGAGAGAAACATCCGTGTGTGGTTGCCTCTCATGTGGCCCCCACCGGGTTGCTGGCCTGCAACCCAGGCATGTGCCCTGAGTGGGAATCAAACCGGTGACCCTTTGGTTTGCAGCATGCACTCAATCCACTGAGCTACCCAGCCAGAGCCCTCTCAAATTTTAATCCACTGCATGTGGGACTAGTCCATTCTGTATCTGTGTCCCTCCAACCAGTCTGGATGAATGTGGTTTCTTTGATTCTGTAGTTGTCAGACTTCCATTGAACTTAATTTCTGTCAGTTTTGAGAAGTGGTTGTTCTATATTTTAGCTGTAGTTTTGGTTTTATTTTATTTTATTTATTTATTTTTAGAGAGAGGGGAAGAGAGAGAGAAAGAGGGGGAGAGAAACATCAATGTGTGGTTGCCTCTCATGCACCCCCTACTGGGGACCTGGCCTGCAACTCAGGCATGTGCCCTGACTAGGAATCGAACCCATGACCCTCTGGATCACAGGCTGGCACTCAATACACTGAGTTACACCAACCAGGGCTTAGTTGTAATTTTGATGTGCTTGAGCAAAGAAGTGAGTCGTCTTCCTCTGTCGCCATCTTGACCAGAAGTCCTTGGACTCCATCTCTTGAAGAGAGGAGTTTCAAAGTCACATTGCAAAAGGATGTGCATAAAGAATTGGAAGAATTTATTGCCATTTTTGTGATCTATCATAAATATTTTATTGTGTATAAAATTTAAGCCTGGCACTTATTTTTGTCAGTAAAGTAAGTTGTACTCAGAACCTGGCTGTCAGTCTTATTGTAGAACTATAAAGGTAATTTTTGTTCTTTCCCTCCTCTGATGGCTTTGAATATTTTTTTTCTTTGCTTTTCCTAAGTTGTACACTAATGTGCCTCAGTGAGGTTTTCTTTAGTTTTATCTTGCTTCAGGTTCATGTGATTTCTAGAAACTGTGACTTGATGTTTGTCATGAATTTTGAAAAATTTTTACCCATTCACTCTTCAAATATTGTTTGTGCCACATTCTTTCTCTTCCTTCCTTCTAGTACTCCAATAATACCTCCATTAGACTTTCTCTTTGTATTTTCTATGCCTTTTACTTCCTCTGACTTTGTATTTTACTATTGTTTACCTCTCCAAGCTTTATTCTGCCTAATTTCTTCTGATCTAACTTCCAGTTCACTCATTCTCTCTTCAGGCCCTGTTTAACCCAACCGCTGAGCTCTTAATTTTGCTTACTGTATTTTATTTTTTAAAAAAATAAATATATTTGATTGATTATGCCATTACAGTTGTCCCATTCCCCCCTTCATTCCCCTCCACCCTGCACACCCTCTCCCACCCACATTCCTTCCTTTTAGTTCATGTCCAAGTGTCTTAAGTTCTTTAGTTTCTGCATTTCCCACACTACTCTTGCCCTCCCCCTGTCTATTTTCTACCCACTGTCTATGCTACTAATTCTCTGTACCTTCTCCCCCCTTATTCTCCTCCCACTCCCCTGTTGCTAACCCTCCATGTCATTTCTGTGGCTCCACTCCTGATCTGGCTGTCCTCTTAGTTTGCTTTTATTTTAGGTGTGGTTGTTAATAATTGTGAGTTTGCTGTCCTTTCACTGTTTATATTTTTTATCTTCTTTTTCTTAGATAAGTCCCTTTTACATTTCATATAATAAGGACTTGATGATGATGAACTCCTTGAACTTGACCTTATCTGAGAAGTGTTTTATCTGTCCTTCCATTCTAAATGAAATCTTTGCTGGATAGAGCAATCTTGGATATAGGTCCTTGCCTTTCATGACTTGAAATACTTCTTTCTAGCCCCTTCTTGCCTGTAAGGTGTCTTTTGAGAAATCTGCTGACAGTCTAATGGGAACTCCTTTGTAGGTGACTGTCCCCTTATCTCTTGCTGCTTCTAGGATTCTCTCCTTCATTTTCATCTTGGCTAATGTAATTATGATGTGCTTTGGTGTGTTCCTCCTTGGGTCCAACTTCTTTGGGACTCTCTGAGCTTCCTGGACTTCCTGGAAGTCTATTTCCTTTGCCAGATTGGGGAAGTTCTCCTTTATTATTTGTTCAAATAACTTTCCCACTTGTTACTCTTCCTCTTCCTCTTCTGGTACCCCTATAATTCGGATGTTGGAATGTTTAAAGATGTCTTGGAGGTTCCTAAGCCTCTTCTCATTTTTTGCATTTTTATTTCTTCATTCTTTTCTATTTGGTTGTTTCTTTCTTCCCTCTGGTCCACTCCATGCTTTGAGTCCCAGTTTCCTTCCCATCACTATTGGTTCCCTGTGAATTTTTCTTCATTTTACTTAGCATCGCCTTCATTTTTTCATCTAATTTGCAACCAAATTCAACCAATTGTGTGAGCATCCTGATCACCTGTGCTTTGAACTGTGCATCTGTCAGGTTGGCTATCTCTGGTTGCTTAAAAGTGTTGGCTCTGGGGCTTTCATTTATTCTTCTGTTTGGGTCGTAATTTTTTGGTCAGGTTGCACCTGTTATATATGAGGGGCGGAGCCTTAGGTGTTCACCAGGGTGGGGCAACCCTGTTGTTGGGTTGTGATGCTGTATGTGGGGGCGGGGTCAGAGAGGAAACAATGGCACCTGCTCCCCTCTCCCTTGGATTTCAGTCCTTTCTGCTGCTTCCCCCAAGCAAATCGGGCCTTTCTGGTGCCGATTCCTGTGTGGGTGGGCTTGTGTATGTTCTAGGAACCTGTGGGTCTCTCCAACAAGTCTCCTGTGAGGCTGGGAGTCTCTCCCTGGGCCTCAACCCCCACAGGAATTTTCAATCAGTGTTCTGAGGCTTTATTTCCTGTCACTGGGACCCTGGGTTGTGCGGTCTGTTTTGCTTCCTAGTTATCTGCGTGTGAATGTGCGACTGCCGCCCAGTCAGTCAGCTGCCTTGTGAGCGGTGCCCTGCTTCATGACCCCCACCTCACTGGGTCTGCCCATTGCCACCCTTTGCCCAGGGTTTGCTAGCTCTTCCCTGCACGCCCAGGGTGCCTTGTGTGCCCGGTGTCACTGCTTCCTGTGCCCCAACCCCTCTCCACCGGACTGCCCAACTCTGCCCCGCCTACCAGTCTGGATGAATGTGTCTATTTCAGCTCCTTGACTGTCCAACCTCCATACAGTTCAATTTTCTGTCAGTTCTTGTTGTTATTTTGTTTCTAAATTTTTGTTGTCCTTATTTTGGTTTGCGAGGAGGCACAGTGTGTCTACCTATGCCTCCATCTTGTCCGGAAGTACTTATTGTATTTTATATTTCTAGACTTTTCATTGGATTCTTTTTGTAGTTTCAAATTGTCTGCTGAATTTCTCAATTTTGTTTTCTCTTTCCTGAAATGTATTAAATATAATTATTTTAATGTCTGATTATTGCATTACTGTAGTCCCTGTAGCTCTCTGTTTCTGTTATCTGTTGCCTTTCTAATTTTATTTTTATTGCAATGCTCTTTCATCCTTATGGCCTGATTATTTTAAATCGAGTGCTGGCCGCTGTACATAGAAAATTGTATAAATAATTTCAAGCTCAGTATGATGCTATTTTCCTCCAGAGAAGATTTATATTCACTTCTGGCAGACAGCTGGGACACTAGAAAGCCTGGATTTCCTTTGTCCAGTCTCCAGGAATTGAAATGGCTATTCTGGACAGGTCCATTGAAATGGCTAATAGGACAGGTCTATTCTGTTTCCACTTTACACTTACTCCCAGACCTTTGAATTTTCAACCCAAAGCATGAGGTGCCACCTCTTTGGTGAGCCCTGAACTCCTACTCGATTTCTTGCCACATGAGTCTATCAACAGCTGTGCTCAGCTTCTCAGCTTCTCATCTGCCTCTTCTAGAATTAGCAGGTACCTTAAGGGGTAAGCCACCTTAAATGCTGAGAGCTCACCTCTCTCTCAGTTTCTTCTTTCTCCCATATTTTTGCCCCGTAATCCTTCACTATCTGTTATCAGTTGGGTATGTTCAAGCAAACGTTTTTCATGGTTTACTGAGCTTGCCTAGTTCTCAGTGAGTGCTACGGTTCACATTACTTGCTCTGTCATTACTGGCCACAGAAGTCATTCGGCATCAAGCTTTTAGGCTCTCTTTCTATTGCTGGGTCTACATACAATCTTGCTTGCAAATTCTGCAGAGTGTTCCCTAATGTCATACCTGCTTCCTTAGTGACAAATGTCCAGATTGCCTGCACCTGCCAGTCACTGCAAATAAAGCTGGAATAAGCTTTGTCAGGTAGGTCACCTTACACCTTGTGTAAGAGTTTCCTTATGGTGTATACATAAGAGCAGAATTACAGGGACTCAGTAATTCCCTAATGTCATACCTGTTAAACCTAGTAAGGCTAGGTTTTCACTTAATTTAACTAGATGCTGATGTATTGTCCTCCAGAATAGCTGTGTCTATACTCCCAGCAGCAGTGCACTAGGGGCCCTATCTCCCTACATTGGTACCAGCATTTGATATTACCTGTGTTTCTAAGTGTGTGTGTGTTTGCCAACCTAATGGGTGTAAAGTAATATCTCATGTTGTTTTAGTTTGTGTTTCTCTGATAATCAATGGATTTGAACATCTTTTTATGCCTCTCAGCATTTGGGAGCTTTCTTCTATAAACTACCTGTTCATGTGCTTTGCCCACTTTTCTTATTTTCATTCTCCATCTCTGTTGAGATATAATTGACAAATAACCACTAAAGGGCACTATACATCAGGATCCAGCTGGGAAAACAAACTACACAAAATATTTCAACAGAAAGGTTTGCATAGAGAGAACTGATTAAGTAGTCAGTGTCAGGAAGGCATTTGGAGGAACTGAGATAGCACAGAGATAATAATTGCAAGAAGCAGGTCCCACTTTCAGCGCTGGGAGAACAAGAAGAGGTGGAGTTATGAATCTCTAAGGTCAAAGGAGGGGCCCTGCAGAGCTGGAAATCAGACTCTGAGGAGAGGGTGCTGAATGGCTACTGCTGATACTGTTAAGGTTAGGAGAGGAGCCACATAGATCTGGGGACTCTGACTTATTTTTTTTAAATATTTTATTTATTTATTTTTAGAGAGGGGAAGGGAAGGAGAAAGAATGGGAGACAAACATCAATGTGTGGTTGCCTCTCACGTGTCCACTGCTGAGGACCTGGCCCGCAACCCAGGCATGTGCCCTGACTGGGAATCGAACCGGCGACCTTTTGCTTCACATGCCCGTGCTCAATCCACTGAGCTACACCAGCCAGGGCTCTGACTTCTTAAGGGGTGTTCTCTGACTGATTCTGTACTGGAGATGGAAATCAACTGATGTTGGCAAGCTGAAGGCCACGGCTGGGTGACAGCAATAAGAGCAGAAAGCAAACAGGAAGGAGAGAGAGAGACCCCTGTTTCCTTCTCCAGCCTTGCAGTCATTCTCTAGTGTTGCTCCTGGGGGAACCTAACAGAGAGCCAGAAGACAAGGAAGAAATGTGGTTGAAGGGTCCCTGAACTAGCATCACAAAGCTAGATGTGGCATAACTCCCCCTCCCACCTCTTTGGCTTCTCAACATCAATACAACCCTTCTACATGTATTTGAACTTCCATCAGCAATGCTGACAACTTTATGTTTCTGTCTGACAAAACGCTAGCATCCTTCAAAAAAATATGCTCCCATCCTGTCCCCAAAGGGGAAAGACACAAAATCCCAACAGCCTTTGCAATCTGCTCCAAATGACAGCCACAGTATTAATGGTGTTAGTTTCTCCTCTAAATAAGTAATAATTCCACTTGGATATTTTGTGACCCAGAGACTAAGTTGTAGAGTTACCTGCTAAAATAATTGCTATATAAACTAATAAGGGTAAAGGAGAAGAAGCAGGAAATAGTATATTTTTATATATAATTATTTTTTCCAAGAGGATATTAAATCATTTATTGATTATACACGATAATGGATGATACACCAACTTCATTCCCTTCTATAATTTTAGCTGTTACCATAATGAAATTTAGATATATCACATAGGATGTATCAACAACCATTAATAACCAAATAAACTCCATGACTCTGCTTGGGTGTCCCTTTTAATGGTGAACTCCAGCTCACAACATGGTAACTTATTAATTCAACTACACCAAGGTTTCTGAAGACAGTGCTTTGTGTGCCCAAACAGGATATAAATAAATTTCAAATGGAACATGGCATCACCCTTAGGGAACTCTAACTTTACACTGTTGGGGTAATTTGCCAAGATGGCTTCAGAGCAGACTAACTTTACGCAGCACATTTTTTAAAAAGACACATTTATTCAGTGTCATGATCACACTATTACATTTAGTAATCCATTAAAAACCCTTTGTTGGGCCCTGGCTGGTGTGGCTCAGTGGACTGAGCACTGGCCTGTGAACCAAAGGGTGACCAGTTTGATTCCCAGTCAGGGCACATGACTGGGTTGTGGTCGGGTCCCCAGTAGAGGACACACAAGAGGCAACCACACATTGATATTTTTCTCCCCCACCTTCTCCTCTCTCTAAAAATAAATAAATAAAATCTTTTTAAAAATACACTTTGTTGGAATGCTTTACACTTTCCACAGAACTGAAACTAAAATAACCTGTTTATAACAGGCTACAATTAGTTACAAATACAATCCTTGAATTTTTGCCTGTTCACATGAGTGTTGTCTAAAGTGTGTCTGCTTTGTAGCAGCTACACCCTGACACCACTGTGCTTGGATCAGTTCACAAATCTGTTGCAACCTGTAGCTTCCTTGTTACTTCTCTGGCTCTCCTCTCATGCTAAGCTTTGTTTCCCGGCAAAGGAAACAAAGGATTTCGCTAATTAAATCCTTCTGCCACTGCCATAGCTACTGCTGCTGCTGGAACCACCATAGCCACTTTGGTTGACTTGGTTTCATGGTGACTTGGCAAAGCTTTGGCCTCCACCACCACAGGGGCTGGAGCATCTGCCTCCAAAGTTTCTTCCTTTTGTGGGTCCAAAATTTGAATACTGATTGTTGTAATTGCCAAAATCATTGTAGCTTCTGCCACCTCTGAAATTGCTTCCATCGTTACCAAATCCATTTTAGCCACCACCACCACCACCATATCCGCTACCAACATGGCTGCCACCAAAGCACCTTGACCACTGAAGTTTCCTCCATGACCAAAGTTGTCATTCCCACCAAACCACCTCCATGACTACCTCTGAAGTTTCCAGAACCACTTGGACCTCTTTGGCTGGATGAAGCACTAGCCAGCTTTTGCTTAGATAGGGCTTTCCTTTCTTCACAGTTGTGGCCACTTATAGCATGTTATTTCTGAATGACAGTGTTGTCTACAGAGTCATGATCATCAAAGGTAACGAAAGGGAAGCCTTTCTTTTTACCACTGCCTCGGTGAGTTGTGATTTCAATCACTTCAACTTTCCCATACTGTTCAAAATAACCTCTTTTTTTAAATTTTTTTATTTATTTATCTTGAGAGGGGAAGGAGGGAGGGAGAGAAACATCAATGTATGGTTGCCTTTTGTGCGTCCCCTGCTGGGAGTTGGCCTGCAGGGAACTGGACTACAACCCAGGCATGTGCCCTGACTGGGAATCGAACCGCGATCCTCTGATTTGCAGGCCCACGCTCAATCCACTGAGCTACACCAGCCAGGGCCTCAAAATAACCTCTTAAGGTGATGTTCTTCGGTGTCTTTAATACCACCAACAAAAATCTTTTTCACTGTTAAGTGGGCACTCGGTCTTTGAGAATGTTCTCTTGAGACAGCTGTCTTTGGTTCCACAACTCTCCCATCCACCTTGTGTGGCCTTGCATTCAAGGCATTCGTGGCTGCATCCACAGTAGCATACGCGGCAAACCCAAAGCTGCTGGAGCACTTGGTGTTTGGATCTCTCATCACCACACATTCGGTGAGCGTTCCCCAGTGTTCAAAATGGCTCCTCAGACTCTCATCTGTTGTTTCAAAGCTCAAACCTCCGATGAAGAGCTGCTGTAGCTGTTCTGGCTCTTTGGGAGACTTTGACTTAGACACAATGACTGTAGGAGAGGGGACTCCAACGATGCTTACTCAGTGGGGTCCACTGGCAGAAACTCTTTTTATATATAATTAAATAATACAATTAAGGAAGAAATTATACATGTCTGTAACTCTTATTTCTATAACTGTTCAGGAGCCCAAAATGGATTTTTATAATTTCCTTCTACTATCTTTCCCCGTATTTCTCTTGCTCTCAGCTTGCATCCTGGCTGGTTAAGGTACTATATCTGGTGGAGTTTCTCAAACTTTTATTCCTGAATGATCTCAATCCTCAGTAGCACAACATTCTTTTAAAAATTAATTACTTAATTTTTATTTTATTTTATTTTTTTTAAGATTTTATTTATTTATCTTTAGAGAGGAAGGGAAGGAGAGAAGGAGAGAAATATCAACGTATGGTTGCCTCTCGTGAGTCCCCTGCTGGGAACTGGCCCGCAACCCAGGCATGTGCCCTAACTGGGAATCGAACCGCGATCGTGTGGTTCGCAGGCCCACGCTCAATCCACTGAGCTACACCAGCCAGGGCTAATTTTTATTTTATTTTTAAAAAAGATTTTATTTCTTTATTTTCAGAGAGAGGGGAAGAGAGGTAGACAAACATTAATGTGTGAGGGAAACATCGATTGGTTGTCTCTTGCACACTCCAACCAGGAAACTGGCCCATAACCCACATATGTGCTCTGACCAGGAATTGAACTGGTGACCTTTTAGTTCACAGGGCAGATCTCAATCCACTGAGCCACACCAGCTAGGGCATGATTAATTAATTTTTAGAGAAAGAAGAAGGGAGGGGAAAAGGAAGAGAAACATCAATGTGAGAGAGAAACACCAATTGGTTGCCCCTCTCGCACGCCCTGACTGGGAACTGAACCTGTGACCCTTTGCCCTGCAGGATTATGCCCAACCAACTGAGCCACACACCTTCAAGGTGCCATGTCTTCGGTTGTATGATTCTCTATTGTTGTGGATTTGGCCCTTAGAAGAAGCCAGGGCCAGGCTGGCCTTGGTGAGAGAAAGTCTATGTTCCTGAGCCCATGCGTAATGCACTGTTGCCACCATGACCACTCTGTTCATGGGTGCATTGAGCAAGCACTGGAATGGTCTGGCAAGAGGTTGGCTGGCATCCACAGAGCACATCATTTTGTCTGCCTGGATGCTGACAGTCTCCTCTGCAGCGGACAGCCTTCTGTTAAGTTCACCCACATTGCTCTTCCCCAAACCTCTATAAACAAACTTCCGATGCTGTTCTTTCTAAGTCCTGACTATTGAGCAGTTTCTTATGAATCAATGTAGATCCATACTTCTGGCCATTTCTCAGGCCCATCAGAATGGGCAATGAACTATATCACAGTGTCGATTGATCGATTGATTGATTGATTGTATTTTTTCCTTTGCGATTTATCCCCTTTATATCCCTCTGCCCCCCATGATCACTATACTGTTGTCTGTTTCCATGAGTCTTTTTCCCTTTTTGTTTTTTTAAATGTTTTAAAAAGATTTTACTTGTTTATTTTTATTTATTTTTTTTATTAAAATATTTTATTTATTTATCTTTAGAGGGGAAGGGAAGGAGAGAAATATCAATGTATGGTTGCCTCTCGTGAGTCCCCCGCTGGGGACTGGCCTGCAACCCAGGCATGTGCCCTGACTGGGAATCCAACTGGAAATCCTTTGGTTTGTAGGCTGGCACTCAATCCACCGAGCCACACCAGCCAGGGCCTTTTTCCTTTTTGTTTGATCCCTCCACCCCCTAACCAACCCCCTGTCCCCCAGAGCTCTCAGCTTGCTCTCTATGTCTGTCTCTGTTTTGCTTGTTAGTTCATTAGATTCCACATATGAGAGAAATCATATGATATTTGTTTTTCTCTGACTGGCTTATTTTACTTAGCATAATCTTCTCCAGGTCCATCCATGCTTTAGCAAAGGGTAAAATTTCTTCTTTTTTATAGCCAAGTAGTATTCCACTATGTAAATGTCCCATAGCTGTTTTATCTACTCATCTACTGATGGACACTTGGGCTGATTCCATATGTTGGCTATGGTAAATAACACTACAATAGTGAGCTGTATCACTTTAAATAGTTTTTACAGAGCTAAGGTAAGCATCAATACGATGAAAAGGCAACCTACAAAATGGGAGAAAATATTTACAAACCAGATACTGGATAAGAGATTAATGTCCAAAGTATATAAGGAACTCCTACCACTCGGTAGCAAAAAAAAATAATAATAATCCAATTTAAAATGTGTAAAGGACCTAAACAGACATTTTCCCAAAGAAGGTATGTGAATGGCCAACAGGCACATGAAAAGGTGCTCAACATCACTAACCACGAAGGGAATGGAAATCAAAACCACCATGAGAGATCAGCCTCTACCCATTAGAACGACTACCATAAAAAAGACAAGAGGTAGGTGTTGGTGATGATATGGAGAAGGGCACTCTTGTTTACTATTGGTAGAAATGTAAATTGGTGCAGCCTCTATGGAAAACAATCTGGAAGACCCTCAGAAAATGAGAAACAGAATGACCATATGATCTAGCAATCCTACTTCTGAGAATATATCAAAAGGAAATGAAAGCAGGATATGTGTTTATTTATTAAAGATTTTATTTCTTTTCAGAGGGAGGAGAAGGGAGAGAGAAAGAACAGGAGAGGAACATCAATGTGCAACAGGAACAATCGGTTGCCTCTCATGCGCCCCTAGCTGGGGACCTGGCCCGTAACCCAGGCAAGTGCCCTGACTGGGAATCAAACCAGAGAACTTTTTGCTTTGCAGGCCGACACTCAGTCCACTAAGCCACACCAGCCAGGGTTGTTTATTTATTTATTTATTTTAAGAATTTATTTATTTATCTTTAGAGGGGAAGGGAAAGAGAGAAGGAGAGAAGTATCAATGTATGGTTGCCTCTCATGAGTCCCCTGCTGGGAACTGGCCTGCAACCCAGGCATGTGCCCTGACTGGGAATCGAACCGTGATCGTGTGGTTCATAGGCCCGTGCTCAATCCACTGAGCTACACCAGCCAGGGCTATTTATTTATTTTTTGTTTCTTTTTTGTTTGTTTGTTTTCTTCTTTTTGAAAACAGGGTATTTAAAAGATATCTCTGCTCCCTGTACAAATATCTGTAAAAATACTGTATTCCAGTATTTTTTACAGTAGCCAAGACAAGGAAACCTAAGTGCCTGCGATTGGATGAATGGATAAATAAAATGCAGTGTGTGTGCACAATAGAATGTTATTCAACCACAAAAAGAAGGAAATCTGTCATTTGGATGGATGTACCTTGGATGGACAATATGGATGGATGTACCTCGAGGGCTCTGTGCTGCTAAGAGTAATAAGTCAGTCAGAGAAAGACAAATGCTATATGATCTCACTTATATGTGGATCTGGAAAACACTGAATTCATAGGAGCAGAGAGTGGAACGGTGAATGCCAAGACTGTGGGGTGGGGGACATGGGTGATGTTGGTCAAAGGGCACACAAACTTGCAGGTATAAGATGAATCACTTCTGGGGATGTAACGTACAATATGGTGACCACAGTTAACAATACTGTGTTGTATATTTTTGGGTTTCGAGGAGAGTAGATTTTAAATGTTCTCATCACCTACATCAACAAACTGGTGATACTGAGAGGTGAAGGATGTGGTATGTAACCTTACCGTGGTACACATTTCACAGCATATACATGTATTAAATGACCACCTTGTACACCTCAAACTTACACAACGGTATATGTCAATTAGATCTCGAAGCTGGAAAACATTTTTGAAAGAATGGACATTCTGGCCTGGCCAGGTAGCTCAGTTGTTTACAGTATCATCCTCATATGCCAAGGTTGTGGGTTTGATCCCCCATCAGGGCACATACAAAACTCAGCCAATTAATGCGTAAATGAGTGGAACAACAAATTGATGTTTCTCTCTCTCTCTCTCTCTCCATCTCTCTCCTCCTTCTTCTCTCTCTAAAATCAATACGTAAAATAAATTAAAAAAAGAAAGAAAGAAAGAAAGAAAGGAGAGAGAAAGAAAGAAAGAAGAAAGAAGAAAGAAAGAAAGAAAGAAAGAAAGAAAGAAAGAAAGAAAGAAAGAAAGAAAGAAAGAAAGAAAGACTCGATTCCTAGTCAGGGCACATGCCTGGGTTGCAGGCCGATTCCCTGCAGGCCAACTCCCGGCAGGGGACGCACGAAAGGCAACCATACATTGATGTTTCTCTCCCTCTGTCCTTCCCCTCTAAAGATAAATAAATAAATTTTTTTTAAAAAGAAAGAAAGAAAAGAAAGAAAGAAAGAAAGAAAGAAAGAAAGAAAGAAAGAAAGAAAGAAAGAAAGAAAGAAGAAAGAAACAATCAGCTGTACTGCTCAAAGTTCTGCCCATTTGGAGAATTTTCCCCTGCCACCGTCCTTGGGGTCACCTGTCAGTGGTGCTGTAATGCCGCAGCCATCTACTGACAGCTTGTGTAGAACTATTTATCAACGAGGCTTGAGCTCCTTCCTCTTCAGTCAACTGCTCATACAAACATTCCAGGAAGCACGGATGGACACGGTTGAGAGAGAGGAGGCCAGGCTGTAGGACATGGTGTCAAAGGAATCAGGAGCACTTGCTCATGCCACTTTTGGTGCTTTCTGAAACCATCTGAACTTTGAACTCTGAAATCCCATTTCCACTCATGGTGATGCGCTGCAGCTCAGGCCTAATGTATAGCCTGATGAGTCGGACAAACACCCAGTTCCTTATAGTAACTGGGGTCACATGGTCACCAGTGGCCCTAAGAATTCAGTCTCTATGAGGGCCAGATAGCAAGCCAAAGGAGAATGGTTATTAGAAGAAGGCATGGATTTTCTACAAAACCCTAGAGGTCTAGCCCTGGCTGGTGTAGCTCAGTGGATTAAGTGTGGGCCTGCGACTCAGACGATCGTGGTTCGATTCTCAGTCAGGGCACATGCCTGGGTTGTAGGCCAGTTCCCTGCAGGCCAACTCCCAGCAGGGGATGCACGAAAGGCAACCATACATTGATGTTTCTCTCCCTCTCTCCTTCCCTTCCCCTCTAAAGATAAATAAATAAAATCTTTAAAATAAATAAATTAAAAAAAAACCTAGAGGTCTTCACAGTGATTCTCCTATTGGTACTTGCCAGAGACTCCGCATAACATCACTACTTTCCACAGACACCTTAATGTTACTACCTCTGCTGGGTCAAAGGGCCCAGCTTGTACTGCAGCTGGGCTCGTTGTACAGTTATCACTTGTTCTGATCCGATCCCTACACAAAATCGGCAGCCTTATGAGTTACGCAAGAAATAAGTCAATGTAGCCCAGCCATATGTGATATAAATTTCATAATCCCAAAGAGTCCACCAAACATTATTTTTAGGGGTAGCCTGTTCAAGATGTAGTATCATGCCTTTTACCCTGAAGAGGTTATCTTTCCATGGGATGTTCAACCTTTTGGCATCTCTGGGCCACTCTCAAAGAAGAAAAGTTGTCTCGGGCCTCACATTAAATACGTAAACACTAATGAAAACTGATAAGCAACAAAAAAAGGTTTTAAGTAAATTTACAATTTTGTGTTGGACTACATTCATAGCCATCCTGGAACACATGTGTCCCATGGGCCATGGATGTTGGACACCCCTGATTGAATTTATAGAAACTTCAATGAGGTTTTACTTTTCTAAATTTTCATGGGATATATCTCATACCTTCTGATTTTTTTAAAAGATTTAAAAAATTTATTTTTAGAGGGGAAGGGCAGGAGAAAGAGAGGGAATGAAACATCAATGTGTGGTTGCCCCTCACGGCCCCCCACTGGGGACCTGGTCCATAACCCAGACATGTGCCCGGACTGGGAATTGAACCAATGACCCTTTGGTTTGCAGAGCCATGCTCAATCCACTGAGCTACACCAGCCAGGGCAAACCTGATTTTCATATGTCTTAGTAAGGTACTTATAGTACTTTCTGCTTCTTGCTTATCAGATTCACTTGGGATGACATCAGTGTAGTGGACCAGTGGATGTTTTGAGGATGGTAAGATAGTCAAAGTTTCTAAGTACTGTATGAAGTCAGAGAGAAAGAGAGATGACATGGTCTTCAGGCAAGACACTGCAACTTTCAAGTTCAAGACACTGAGTGCTGCAGTTCCCCTGGGAATTACACCTTTGGGCTCTTTCCCAAAGCCAGGGTTGTTCTGGCATCTTGTTACTATTGAATTTAGGCTACAGGTAAGTTCAAGTTTAAGTCAAGCAACCAAGTAAGCTCTAAAAATCCCTTCCAGCTGCATAGGCTAACATTAAATGTACAATTTGTGGTAAATGGACCCAGCTTAATAAACTGTGCCCAACGCAATGTTACATTCTATCCTCCTTGGTATAACAGTCTTAGAATCCACTCCCATGCATATTCCCCCAGGTTTCTGCCAGTATTTACTAGCAAAATAGTCTTGCTATTCTTTTGGTGTATAAGGTACTTCCTCCTGGGTCTTAGCACGTGCTGTACCCCTAGACCGTGTTGAGACCAGACATTCTTATGGGTCTAATGGCGACAAGGATGGTTGTGGCCGGTCTTGATGAGAACAGGTGTTCCCTTGCAAGGCAGCAGAGAGCTTCCATAGAGCCCTAAACATTCTCTCTCTTTTTTTTAAAAGATTTTATTTATTTATATATCTTTAGAGGGGAAGGAGAAAGGGAGAGAAATATCAATGTATGGTTGCCTTTTGTGCGTCCCATGCTGGTAGTTAGCCTGCAAGGAACCGGCCTGCAACCCAGGCATGTGCCCTGACTGGGAATCGAACTGCGATCGTCTGGTTCGCAGGCCCGTGCTCAATCCACTGAGCTACGCCGGCCAGGGCCCTAAACATTCTCTTTTATTAGCCATAGGGCTGACGGTGCTGCAAATCAAGCACAACATCTAATTGTGTGAGTTCAGAACCCCACGTTAGGTGAACCCCCAGCCTCCTCACATTTCTCACGTGAAAGGCAGGGCAGCGGATGGGGAGGAGTGGGACCCTGAAACTTAATGGTGCTTCTAGGCCTGAAGCTGCAAGTGCACAAAGCAATCCCCAGAGCTCCTCTTTCAGAATATAATTCCTGACACCACTCCTGTTCTGAGCTTCTCCGTCGGTCTGGAATGGATCTTATGAGGAAGCAGAAATGATGACAGACCCTATCCTTCCCTGGCACCTTCAAAGAGATCGCAACTCTGTTGATTTGACCCTGGACATGTGGTCTCCAGAACTGGGAAATGATACATTTCTGTGGCGTAAACCACTAGGTTTGTGATCTTTTGTTACAGCAGCCCCAGCCGAAGGCTGCAACAAAGGAAAGGGGCTACAATTCCTCAAGCTCAGCAACCTCGCAAGGGAAGCTCAGTCAGAGGCGGACAGAGCCTAGCTAGTGCTGGGGGTCTCTAAGCTCAGAAGAGGGTCCCGCGGGGCTGGGAAGAGGAGGAGGGGCCCTGGCTCTCTGATGCTGGTGTCTCAGACATAGGATGCAACAAACCTGCTTGTGTAAGTGTTGGGAAATCTGAAAATTGGATTCAAGTTAAGTGTCACGGAAGGGAGAAGCTTGCTGCGAGGGCGAAGAAGCCTTGTCACGGTGATGCTGACAGAAAGGAGCCCGTCCCGCCTTCCTCCTTCAGCCTTGCAGTCTCCTTCTAACAGCCTCTGTGAGCAGAACCTAAGTTGGAACCAGCTGGCAGAGTATGAACGTGCTTTGCAGAGACCCCCACCCCCGAACTATGAAGCAGAGGGCAGCACAGTGAGTTAGGACTCAAGAGACAGTATGACTTAATAATTGCCATACTCACTCTCTGGCCCAACAGCTCTCTTCTCCTGGGGTGTGTACCCTTTCGCCTACCCCCGAGAAAGAACTGTATATATCTACTTTACCCATAATAGCCAGAACTGGAAATGACCCAAGTGTCTACCACTGGAGAAATGAATAAGTCATGGTGTGCCATATAATGGATACATAGCAATAAACAGAGGGAAAAATTGGCACAGACAGCCACAGGGATGACATCACAATACCGGTATTCGTTGGGTGGAGGCATGAAAGGGTTTTGTACAGTGATTCGAATGTTCTACAGCTTTGATCTGGCTGGTGGATTCGCGGGTAAAAAAAAACTCAGTTGTGCACTTTATTTCATGTATGCTAACTCTCAATAAAGACATTTTCGGGGAGTTTTAGGGCAGTGAAATTACTCTGCATGATGTTGTAAAGGTGGATCCATGTCATTATACATTTGTCCAAATCCATAGAACACACAACCCCGAGAACGAACCCTAATGTAAGCTGTAGTTAATGATAACATATCAGCTCATCGGTTAGAACAGATGTCCCACACCAATGCAAGATATTAATAATAGCGGAGACTGCTAAGGGTGGGGAATGAAGGATTCTATATGGGAACTTTCTACTCTCTGGCCCGTTTTTCTGTAAATCTGAAATTGCCCTAAAAAACAAAGTCTATTAATTTTTAATAATGTATTTTATTGATTATGCCATTACAATTGTCCCATTTCCCCCTTCATTCCCCTCCCCCCTGCACACCCCCTCCCCCAACATTTTCCCCCTTTAGTTCATGTCCATGTGTCTCAAGTTCTTTAGCTTCTGCATTTCCCATACTACTCTTGCCCTCCCCCTGTCTATTTTCTACCCACTGTCTATGCTACTTATTCTCTGTACCTTCTCCCCACTTCTCCTCCTCCCACTCCCCTGTTGCTAACCCTCCGTGTGAGCTCCGTTTCTGTGGCTCCGCTCCTGATCTGGCTGTCTTCTTAGTTTGCTTTTGTTTTAGGTGTGGTTGATAATAACTGTGAGTTTGCTGTCCTTTCACTGTTTATATTTTTTACCTTCTTTTTCTTAGATAAGTTCCTTTAACATTTCATATAATAAGGGCTTTGTGATGATGAACTCCTTGAACTTGACCTTATCTGAGAAGCATTTTATCTGCCCTTCCATTCTAAATGAAAGTTTTGCTGGATAAAGCAATCTTGGATGTAGGTCCTTGCCTTTCATGACTTGGAATACTTCTTTCCAGCCCCTTCTTGCCTGCAAGGTCTCTTTTGAGAAATCAGCTGACAGTCTAATGGGAACTCCTTTGTAGGTGACTGTCCTCTTATCTCTTGCTGCTTCTAGGATTCTCTCCTTCATTTGAATCTTGGCTAATGTAATTATGATGTGCCTTGGTGTGTTCCTCCTTGGGTCCAACTTCTTTGGGACTCTGAGCTTCCTGGACTTCCTGGAAGTCTATTTCCTTTGCCAGACTGGGGAAGTTCTCCTTTATTATTTGTTCAAATAAGTTTTCCACTTGTCGGTCTTCCTCTTCCCCTTCTGGTACCCCTATAATTCAGATATTGGAATGCTTAAAGATGTCCTGGAGATTCCTAAGCCTCTCCTCATTTTTTTGAATTCTTGTTTCTTCATTCTTTTCTATTTGGTTGTTTCTTTCTTCCCTCTGGTCCACTCCATTGCTTTGAGTCCCAGTTTTCTTCCCATCACTATTGGTTCCTTATGCATTTTCCTTCATTTCACTTAGTATAGCCTTCACTTTTTCATCTAATTTGCAACCAAATTCAACCAATTGTGTGAGCATACTGATCACCAGTGCTTTGAACTGTGCATCTGATAGGTTGGCTATCTCTTGTTTGCTTAAAAGTATTGGCTCTGGGGGTTTGATTTGTCCTTCCATTTGAGACATAATTTTTTTTCAGGTCACACCAGTTACATATGAGGGGCGGAGCCTTAGGTGTTCACCAGGGTGGGGCAACCCTGTTGCTGGGTTGTGATGCTGTATGTGGGGGCGAGGTCAGAGAGGGAATAGTGGTGCTTGCTCCCCTCTCCCTCGGATTTCAGCCCCTTCTGCTGCTTCCCCCAAGCAAATTGGGCCCTTCTGGTGCTGATTCCTGGGTGTGTGGGCTTGTGTACATTCTAAGACCCTGTGAGTCTCTCCAACAAAGTCTCCTGTGAGGCTGGGAGTCTCTCCCAGCACCTTTTCAATCGGTGCTATTAGGCTTTATTTCCTGTCACTGGGGCTCTGGGTTTCATGGTCTGTTTTTGCCTGGTTTGTGTGACTGTGGTCAGCCAACCACCTTGTGCGCCTCACTGGGTCTGCTGGTTTCCTCCCGGCACCCAGGGCCTGCCCACACTCCCAGGTCTGGCAGCCACTGCCTTTTCCTGCCTTGACCTCTCTCCGCAGGCCGCCAACTCTACTCCTCTTGAAGGTTTGGTTGAATAGTTGTTGGACTTCTGTACAGCTCAATTTTCTATCTGTTCTGGTTGTGTTTTTGTTTCTAAATCTTTATTGTCCTTAATTTTGGTTGTGCAAGGAGGCACAGTATTTCCACCTACACCTCCGTCTTGGCCAGAAGTCTATTAATTTTTTGTATTGTTTTTACATTCGTTGTCCCAATTTTTCCTATGTTGCTCCCCCCTGAACAGCTCGCCACACCTCCTCTCCCAGTCAGTCCCCACCCTGTTGTGCATGTCCATGGGTCCTTTATACATGTCCCAGGCAGCCGAGGGCAGACATGGCAGCACCACGTCATCAGGATCCCAGGCTCCTTTGATGCTGCTTCTCTGCCATCCTCAATAGCTAATTTCCATTCAGTGGTCCGGGATGGCTCCTCCCAGCCCACCATGGAATTCACGTGTTTGCTGGTAAGGAGATGGAACAGGACAAGGAAAGGCATTCTTTAAGGGCACAGCCCAGAGGTTACTCCTCCATTCACATTCCACTGGCCCCACCTAGGTGCAAAGGAGGATGGGGAATATATCTTTAGCTATTGTTCCATAAGAACAAGAAGACCTATATTGGGGACAAGTAGACACTGCTGCCGGTGGATATTAAGCAGGGAAGATGAATGCAGACAAGTCTGGAGGGGGTTGCTGTAAGTAGGAGCAGAGAGATGGGGTTAAATCTGGAAGGGTACGCAGTTAAGGGTGTTTTGCGCGACGGAAGCTATTACAGCACGTTTTTCTGCCCATGGGACTTGACCAAAAGGAACGGAGAATGAGAGGTACAGAGAGAGAAGGAAATCACAGCAGAACAGTCCTCCAGTGGGTCACAGGAGTGGGACCTGGTGCCCAGGTAGAGGGGCTGACCTCAATGGACTGCAGCTCACCCACAGGGGCCAGGCCAGGGGAGGGCAGAGGTTTTGGGGCAAAGCTTCGGGGACAGATTTGACAGTGGGGAAAGAAATTCTCTTCTGATTCTTTCTACTCACTCAGTTAATAATGAGACGAAGGCCTGCAAAGGCCAGGGGTAAGGAAAAGCTCCATGTCCCTCATCTGGGACAGCCAAGGAACATACTGACTCAGGAGTTTCCAAGGCAGGCCGAGTGCCCAGGAGTCCACTTGAGGTTTATGTGTTGGCCATTCAAAGTGCATACTGGTTTCAAGGGCTGGGCACCGAGGGAGGCCTACTCCATCTGGACGCTGAAGCCAGGAGCCAGATGGGCACTCAAAGGTTGGTTATGTCACTTTAAGCCCTGGCTGGCGTAGCTCAGTGGATTGAGCGTGGGCCTGCGAACCAGGCCATTGTGATTCAATTCCCGGTCAGGGCACATGCCTGGGTTGCAGGCCGGTTCCTTGCAGGCTAACTCCCAGCAGGGGACGCACAAAAGGCAACCATACATTGATGTTTCTCTCCCTCTCTCCTTCCCCTCTCAAGATAAATAAATAAATAAAATCTTTAAAAAAAAAAAAAAAGGTTGGTTATGTCACTTTAGACAAAGATGCTCCTGGGCCCAGGCCATACTCTGCCCCAGCATCTGCCTCACTGTGGGACGAGGAATCCAATGGTGGGGATAGCCCAGAGCTGCCTTGGAGGCCAGCAGGTACAAGAGGAGCCAGCAGCAGACCCTGGAAGGAGAGGGAGAGGTTGGCCTACCACAAGCAATGAGGGAGCTGGCAGGGAAGTCGTGCTCGGTAAAATGACAACGGTTCCTCTTTGTTTCCAGGTTTTTATTTGCCTGTTATAATTCTGATATTTATGTACATATATATATATTTTTGTTTTTTGTAAAGGGCTCATCAACAGACCAAGCAAAGGCAGACAGGAAGACAGAGGCTGCTGGCCAGAGCACAGCAGAGCTGGGAGAACCCATCTTTCCTTTTGTTTTGTTTTGTTTTGTGTCTGTTTTTATTTTTCCTGGGATGGGATCATCAAAGCTAATTGCTATAAAACCTAGAAACCACCTAGAGACTCAGACATCTGCCTACACACTAGTGGCATATGGGGAAAGGGCAAAGGTAGGAACTTCCAAAGTCACGGTGTATTTACATTCCCAGGGTGGGCAGAGGGGAAGGCTGAGGAAAGAAACTGTTCAGACTGGGGGGTGGCGGGGCTGCTAAGGGGTCCTAGAGTGTGGTAGCAGGTGGGAGAGGCAGGCACCAGGGGCAGTGGGAAAGAGGTGTGCCCACCTCACAGCCTGGCAGTGATGGAGGCCACTTGGATGTTATCTGATGGGTAGTGAAGGCAGCGTGTGTATGGAGCTCCTGAAAGCCAGCCACAGGGTGGGGTGGGCAGTGGGAGGGTGATACTGGCAAGTGGGGACTCTGGGACCTCCACATGGCCTCCTCTGCACCCATGGCCAGCTTACTCAATGCCCATCCCGGTTGGAGCAGAGATGGCAAAGGAAAGAGAGCAGATGGTGGGGACCCAAACTGTATCCTCAGTCCCAGCCAGGCCGGCCAAGAAGTGGCCAGGGAGGAAGGTGCCAATCCTGGTCCTGAAGAGATCCCACCAGGCAGCATCTGGGAGACCCCTCTGGGGCCATCTCCACTTCCCCTCCTCAACCACCACAGCCTCCATCTGTCCAAAGGCTGGCAAGGCAGCACCTGAAGGCTCCTGATGTGTGAGTGATCAGCCAGCCCCCGAGCTGGAGCAAAGCAGTGTGTGCCCAACAAGGGGTGCGGCTGGGTTTTGGCAATAAAGTGGGGCGCGGGTAGTCATAAGGGGATTAGGCAGTGAGCTCCTCTCTTCTGCTCCCAACTCGAGCCTCCCACTGGCCCAGGGCCAGAAGGTGGGGTAAGGCCTGTTGGAGACAGGAAGGGGCCTCAGTCTCAAGGTCAGGGGCCCAGAACAGTCATCGGGCTGGCTGTGGGGGTCTTGGCCTCTGACTCCACTGTGGCCCGCCCGGCCCTGGGCTGCACCTTGCCTGGCTGGACCCCACTACTCCAAGGTCCCTGCGGGGTTGATGGGGGAGGCAGCCCCTGAGCTGTCGTTGCCTCCTGCTGCCTCCTTCTCCTTCTTGCCGCTGTACTGGCCAATGAAGGAGCCGTCCTCATTGAACTGGACATCCACGCTGCCCCCATAGTCAGCCAGGCTGTCGTCACTGCCCAGGGGTTTGATGTCTCCATTGAGGGATGGCTGGCTGCTGCCAAAGGCCTTCTCCTCATTGTCGCTGCAGGGGCAGAGGATGAGAGGGAATGGGAGGCTGCCCAGTGGAGCCCAGCAAGCGCTGACAGGCGCCAGCCTCGTGGAGGAAGCCTGGGGTGCTCATGGGCCCTGGCTGCTTGCCTGTAAGTGAGCCAGACTGGAGCACCTATCCAGTTGTTAGCCCTTACAGATCTCAGAGAGGGGTAGTCGGGAAGGTGACAGGCAGGCCTAGAAGCTGGGTGTCAGTGTGCACAGGAGGTGGAAGTGTTGGCTCTCAAACAAGAGCTGCCAGGTCAGAAGGCTAGGGGAGCACAGAGTTTGGCGAGTGGGGGCCAGTGGCACTCCCAAGCACACAGTGTCCACAGGAGGGTCCCTGCCATAGAGGTCTGAGTATCTTCCCACCACCCCTGCCTTACCTCTCCAGGGACCTGATGTCACCCAGCAGCACAGGGAAGAGAGAAAGACAGGGTCAGATATAAAAGCAAGGCTGGTGCTGGGCAGTTGGCTGGCAATGCTTCTACCCCCAGCTTACCTGTACTCTCCGAAGGTCTCATCCTTCATTGGCCGGGCCTCAGAGTCCACCTGGGTGTCCTCCTTATCCTTCACTGAAGACACACAGAGAAGAGCCGGCTTCTTCTCTGCCCCCAGCCTGTCTCTGGACACTGGGCCCCACCCCCCAGCAGGGGTCATAGGTGAGGCTCTCCCTCTGAGCTCTGAGTGCCCCCAGCACTGTCTCGGCAGCTCTCAGAAGCCAGGAAGCTTTCAAGGGGGGAGCACTCACCCCACACAGGCCTGGCTGCCATTTTCTCCAGTCCCCTGCCTGCCCCCAACATGCTCATGCCATCCTGCTTGAGGCTCAGGGACCAGGGAGGACTCGTGGAAGGGATACAGGGTGGCCTAGGGTCAGGGTTACCTGAGTACTTGCCACCCTTGCTGCGCTTGATAAAGCAGAGAATGAGTAAGATGAGGAGCAAGAGAATGATGGCGCTGACGAAGCCAATGAACCAGCCCTCGGTGGCAAAGCCAGGGGGAGGGAGTCTCACTCGGCCTGGTGGGGAGAAGCCCAGTTCCAGGTGAGCCCCTGGGCACCGCAGACCCTCAGTCCAAGCCCGTGCCCAAGGCTCATGGCCTTGTGGGCAGGCCTCACTTTTGCCACAACCCCTCTGCCCCCAAGGAATGGGCAGTGGCAGGGGCAGGCCTGGCTCACAGACATCAGAAGGCCTGGTGGGGGGTGGTAACCTAGGGCTGAGGTGTGCGTGCAGTTGACACATGAGGGGGACTCCCTAAAGAACAGGGGGCAGGAAGGAAGACCTTCTGATAAAATGATTGCCTTAGAAACAGTTAAAATAGAAGGATACTAAAATGGGCCATCTCAGGGGCCTGGACTTCTCTATCACGGGCCAAGGGGCACCCAGATTCTGGGAGGAGAGAGGAGTCATAGCGCGTGGCCTGGGGCAGTGGTGGCTGGGCCAGGGACAGAAGGAAGCTTGCTGGGGCCTCACCAGTGCCATTGGTCTTCACAGCCATTTGGTGCAGGAACATCATCTCCTTGAACAGGCGGATCTCATAGTAAGTATCAGGCTGCAAGTCCCACTGCGTGTAGGTCTTCTGGATGTAGTTGACATTCTGTGGCAGGAGATAAGGGAGCGTCTTCTCATCTGCAGGGACGAGAGGTCCGAGAGGACCATGGGGATGAATGGAAGTGCTAGGCAGCACCCTGGCTCCACACCACCCCTAGTTGCTGTGGACCTAGAGCACTGTTCCCCCAAGAGGCCCCATTTGTGCTCACCGCCCTGGGCTCTGAATGAGATCTGGAACGTGAAGTTGCACTGGCCCTCCTTGGGGACCCAGGAGATCACACTGTAATTCTCACCGGCTGTGGCTGAGATGTTGCCAAAATCTGGGGTCCCTGGGGAGTGACAGGAAGGTATGGGACCTCGAGGCGGCTCAAGGTTCACCCTCTTGGGCCTGGCTGCCTGGTGGGCCTCCTCAGCCCTTCCACCTTACCAGATAAGGCCATGGTGCCTCCTTCCTGCACAAAGGCTTCACCAGGGCCCTCCTTCGTGGTGGCCTGCAGCAGGAAGCGGTACCGCACGTGGGGGCTCAGGTTGGTCAGGTTGTGCGTCCGTAGCTCAGGGTCCGAAAGGTTGAAGGACAACTGCTCCTTCCCCCCATCATCCACTGCAAGGACAGGTAACGGGAGAGTCAGCTTTGACAGACATCTGTACCCCCATCCCTGCTCCCCTCCATCTCTTGGTCAGGCTGGGCTGGGGCTCCGGGCCCCGCAACATAACATACATGGATGGTAGGACAGCACATAGCCAGTGAGCACGCCGTTGGGGCTCTCTGGAGGTTCCCAGCACAGCAGCAGGCTGGTGTTGGACTGGCACTCCAAGTGCAGTGCCTTAGGGTGGTCAGGCACTGCAGGGCAGAGAAACGAGCAGCAGGTCCTCACCCAGGCTCACTCTGAGACAGGGAGGAGGGGCTGGGACAAGGGTGCAGAGTGCAAAGCTCACCTCCCTCTGGGGTACTAAAAGTTGTCTGGCTGGCAGGCCCCAGTCCCCGGCTGTTAAAAGCCTGCACCTCCAGACGGTAGGAGCTATAGGGCCGCAGGCCACCCAGGGTGGTGCTGGTGGTGTCAGCGGGCACCAGCACGTGGCCTTTGTGGACCTGATTCTTGCTGTGTTTCTGCTGACTCTCCTCCCAACAGTATGTCACCTGCAGGTGGACAGGAGACCCCATAGAGGCAGAAGACATCCAGCAGGGATTCCCCAGTACATGCTACCGGCTACTCTCGAAGGAAACCTTTTCCTTACAACCCGAGGACCTCCAGAAGAGCAGCTGACAGGTGGCAGAGGCCCATCTCAAATCTTTTCTCACTCTTGCTGGCCTCACACCTCACCCTGGGGATCACCCCAGCTTCCACACTTTGGACCCTTACATTGTACCCGCGGAGGTGGCCCTTGACTTGGGCTGGATCCACAGGCCACCACTTGACCAGCACGGTGCTCGAGTTGAGGATTTTGATGTCTTCCAGCTGAGGTCTTGCCTGGGGATCTGGAAACAGCCAGTTATGTGGATGAGGGCCTGTGGCATCCTGAGGCCAGCCCAGAGCCCTCCCTCGAAGGGAAGATGGATTTGGATGCTCTGTGGGGGACAGGCAGTTAGAGGGGCAGCATATTTGTATGGCCTCAGGGTCTCTCCCTGCAGGCTGTTTATTAGTTGCAAAGGCAGAAAACAGTAGTTACAGGGAGGAATAACTACAGAACATATTGATCAGGTGGTCAAAATGAACATCTGGTAATGTCCCAGATTCAAGGGCAGGAAAGCAGTGGAACAACTAGGCCCGATGTGGGATCCTGGACTGGACCCTGGACTGGGGTGGGGGTGGGGGGCAGGGGGCGGGAAGACAGCACTGATTGATACAATTGGAGTATCAGCTATCAACTAGAGAAACATACTGATGGTAACTTTCTGGACTCCCATAATGGCACTTCGGTTATGTAAGAGTAAGACAATATTCTTATTCCGAAGAAATGTACTATTGAGAGGTAGGGACTAGGTGTGCACCGGGAGGCGAGTGGGCTGGGAAGGCACACGCAGGGTCCCACACCCACTACTCACAGTCTTCCCCGGAGTAGCCAATGGTGACCTGGGGCTCAGGGCCTTTGCCCTGGCTGTTGATGGCCTGGACCTTGATCTCATAGGGCACAAAGGTAGAGGTGTTGGACACCACCAAGAAGGGATCGCTCACGATCTGTTCTTGCCAAGCTCCTCGCACCCTCTGAGGGCGCCACTGGACACGGTACTGAACCTGGGGGGCGTTCCAGTCCATCCACCCGAGTGGCTGCAGGGGGCGAGCAGAAGAGGAGGGGGTCAGCCAAGAGCAGCCCCGTCCCGTGACCCAGCCTCACATCCCCAGTCATCCTCTGGTGTTTAGCATAGCCAGGGGGAGCAGCAAACAGGTGGGTCCCGGCCTGATGTCCAGGGGTAAGCTCAGCCGAGGCCCCCTCACCTTCCAAGTGATAACCATATTGTTGGTCTCGTTCCCTTCCCCTTTCACATCCACGGGGTTCTTCTCAGGGGCTGGAAAGTAATGTGTTGTTAGCACATCAATGCCATGGGCTCCTGCTGAGGGCCCTACACACCCTTCCCTGCTGTTGTGAAGATAATCAAGAGACTGGGTGAAGGGCCCTGGAGAAAAGGCAGGCAGCCATGGCAGACAAACCAGTTGCTGGCTGAGTTGGCTCTGTGGCCTTGCCTGGTGAGCTGCAGGGACAGACTGAGGGTTGAGGCACCGAAGCAAAGGCAGGTGGGCCTCGCTTGCTGGCACTCATGGACAACATAGGTGTAGGCACTGGCCAACAGGACCGAGTCTGAGGCCCAAGGATGGAATGGCCCATTCTGGCCCTGGAAAGCCAATAGCCCCGAAGGAACCCTGCCCCTCAGCTCCCTCTGGAAACCTGAAAGCAGAGGCACCTCAGACACAGTCACCTCTGCCAGCCCTCCTCATAGAGCCTAGGGACGCTGGCATCTGAGGCCCCCTCCCAGGTGGCTCACCTGCCTCAGGTGTGACCACAGTCTCAGAGGCCGGGCTGGGTTCCCCAGAGCCATATTTGTTGATGGCAGTAACTCTAAAGGTGTAGTGGATATAAGGTGACAGCTTGAGGGTGGTGGAGGTCTGGTTTCCGGGCACCTTGCCCAGACTGTACCATTTCTTAGGAGCCATCTCCTTGTCTTCAAATTCAATGTCATACTCTGCCAAAAGAAGCAAACAGGCAAGAGTTATCAGCGTATGGCATGGGAGAGGGGTAATGAGGGTACAAGTCTGGCTCTCCTGGAGGGAGTGGCCAAGGCAACTGGTATCTTGGACTTGCATGAGGAACCGAGAGCCCCAGTGAGGTGGCAATCACCAAGCCAGGGCTCTGAGGGAGGGCTAGGTAGGGGTAGCAGTGGGGGAGGCAGTGGCATCATGCTCAGGCCTCTTACTCTCAATGGGGGCGTTGTGGTCATCAGCAGGTCTCCACGACAGGTGAACCTGGCTCTGCTTCAGCAGGTGACGATCGGACAACTCTAGCTGAGGCACGGGCCCAGGGCTTCCTGAGGGCCACAGAGAGTGGGTTCTCTGGCCCATGCTCAAGCCAGAAGACCCAACCCCCAGCTCAAAAGGGCCCCGTAATGTGAATCTAGGCCCCTGTGCTCAAAGGCTTGTGCCCCCCATGCCTCCAGGCCACCCTAGAACTCACCCACCACCAGGAGTTCTGCCCTGCTTTCCACCACATCCAGCTTTGTGCTGGCCACACAGCTGTAATTGCCCTGGTCGCCATAGTCCAGGCTGTTGATGACCAGTTGCCCATCATCTATGACGTACCTGGCAGGAAGGGGGGGAAGGGATGCTTGTCCTTATGTTCCCAGTGGACCCACCACTTTCTGCCATCTGTGCTCTGCTCCTTCCCTTCCTTCTCCTGCCAGAACCTTCTCCCTCAAAGCAGGGGTGCTCCCCCCACAGATAAGACCAAGAGGTCAGGACATTCTGCTTTTCCCATACTACCCCCTTCCACTGAGCCCTGGTTGAGGCTGGGCCCGCACTTGTCACTGTCCCCAAGCTCCTGGAGTCTGTGACCATCTCTGCGCCAGGTGATGTTGTGCTGCAAGGAGGTATCAAAGGAGGCCTGGCAGGTGAATGTCACTCTTGAGCCTTTCTTCTCGATGGTGCTCCGCGGTCCCTGTGTGATCTGAGTGGCATCTGAGGGCAATGATGGGAAGGGAGGGTCACTCTGGTGTCCTCCAGAGACCCTGACCATCCTTCCTAGAAGTGCTCATCACAGGGGGGTGGCCACCTAACCTTTGACCTGCAAGTTCGCCACAATGGTAACATTGTTTTGGTCATTTGCAGCCTGACAGAAGTAGTATCCTGTGTCATTGGCCTGGAGGTCTCGAATGCCCAGGGTCCCATTGGTGTAGGGGAAGAAGCGTTCATCCTGTAGCACGGTCCTTCCTTCCTTGTCCAGCCTAGCACAAACAGGGTGGGCCTGACACAGACCCCACTGATGTGTCCCCCTGCCCTCCCTGGCTTCCTAGGCCAGAAGATGGGTTAGACCACCCCTGCTGGGGTAAGGGCACTTACCACTGGACGCTGGGCACAGGGGCTCCGAAGGCCTTGCAAAGAAGGTAGGCAGTGCTGCCCTCAACGGCCAAATAAGTCTCGTTGTCTGGGGTCAGGATCTTGGCCGGCAGCTCTGGAGGAGGAGGAGTCACGGGGAACAGCACAGGGGGGCAGATTCAGGGCTGGGCAGGGAAGCCCTGTCCATCTCGCTTCCCTGTGCCCAGGCTGAGCCTCTCTCTGCCTCAGATGTGCCTCCCTATCCCAGCCACCCGAGTTTTACCAATTATTTGAGGCCTCACTGACAGTCTAGCCCTTGCTGAAAACCTTCCTGGTCCAGCCCCAATCTTCCCCGAGGCTCCTGGAGAGGAGCCACCATGGTGGGCCTTGGGTACATCCTGGTCAGGGTGACAGAGAATGGACCAGACTTCTCTCTGAGGCTGTTTCTTCATCTGCCCTTCCTCCACACCCCCTACCCTGCTGTTGGGAGGATAAGCAAGAGGTGAGCGATGGGGTAAAGGGCCCTGGAGAGAAGAAAGGCAGCTGTGGTAGACAAACTAGTTGCTAGCTGAGTTGGCCCCATGGCCATAATTTGGTGAGCTGCAGGGACAGACTGGGGGTTATGAGGCACAGAAGGAAAGGCAGACAGGCCTCGCTTGTTGGCACTCACGGACGACATAGATGTAGGCATTGGCCAACAGGACCCCGTGCCGGTTTCGGGCCTCACACTGGGTCACCATCGTGTCACTGGGCTGCACGTTGCTCAGGATCAGGGCTCCACGCTGGATCCGGTACTTCTGGTCCTTGGACAGCTCTGTGCATGCAGCAGGCGGGCCGGAGGGCCAGAGCAGAGCAGTAAGCCACACTGAGGCCCTCCCCCACCCTCCTCTTCCTCTCCCATTCCCCAGGGCTCCCCACATTCCCTGCCCGAGGCCCTCTCACCCTCCACAGGGATCCCGTTGATTCTCCAGGTGACCTCTGGTTGGGGCCTGCCCTGCACTTGGCAGTCCAGGCGGGCAGTCTCCCCTGGTCCATACAAATGGCTCTGGGGCTTGTGCAGCCAGTATGGGGCAGCTTCGAGGAAGAGAACATTCACCCTGAGCCTGCTGCAGCCTGCAGTCAGCTCTTCTCATGGCCCAGATCCCCCGCCTCCCCACCCTTCCCTGTGAGGGTAGGCATTGAAGACTGTGGTCCCCAGAGGTCATTTTTGGGAGCCTTGCAATGGGGCAGGGGTCAAGCCCAGCATAGGCGCCATACCCTCCACGGTGACATAGTAAGAATGCCGGTCACTGCCCAGCGAGTTTTCAGCCAGGCAACGGTACTCGCCGTCATCCTCCTCGCCCACGTCCAGCAGGTGCAGAGTCTTGTTGTGGTTCTGATAGGTGACTCGGTTGGCTGGCATGGGGCCACTGGGGCGCAACCACTTGATGGTGGGTGTGGGGCTGCCCAGGGCCATGGTGCAAGGAGGCCAAAGAGGAGAGTGGACGAGATAGAGGGCAGGGCTGTTGAGTCCCACCCCTCAACAGAGACCCTGCCCCACCCTACCCAGGGCTCCTAGACTCACAAGCCCTCAGCAATGCACTCCAGAACCAATGGCTGTCCCTGCAAGGCCACCAGGTGGCTGCTGGCATTAGTGGGGAAGAGAAGGCGTGGCTTCCTGTCGATCATGCTGTTGGCTGTGAGGAATAAGGGAGTGGGTGACTCTGGACACTTCAATGAGCCCCTGGGGTCTCAGTTTTCTCCTCTGCTAAAGGGAGGACCCCATCTCTGCTCTTGCCACCTGGGAAGGTGTCTGGGCAGGGTTGAGGTGGGGGCCAAACTGTTCTCGAAGAAGCCGAGGTCCTCTTATCTAGGCAATGGGCCAGGCCTGAAGGTGAGAGAGGAGTGGGGGTGGGTCAGAGCCTTTGGGACTCACTGGCTTTGACACGAAGGTCAATAGGTTCCTTTTGAATGATTGTCCGAGTGCCAGGGAAGTGAGCATGGCAGATGTAGTCCGAGTGGTTGTCCGAGGTGAGCACGTTTGCAAAGTAGAGGTTGCCATTCTGGCCCATTGTCACCCGCTCATCCTGTTTGATGTGCAAGATCTCTGTGGGGGCAGGGGGCAAAGAAGCAGAGGTTAGGACCCTCCCCCCAGTCCAGGAAGACATGCCCACTGGCACCCCCGCTCCAGGTAGCAGCCCCCGGTGGGCACCCACTGCTGTTCATCCAGTAGATCCGGAGCGGCTCTGCACTGGGTGGAGGGTGGCAAGGCAGAATCACTGACTCTCCTTCCTCTACCTCGACAGGTTTTACTGTCTCCTTTGGCCACTTGGGAGCACCTAGAAGAGACAGAGAGGCCAGCAGGATGGGTCCCAACTCCCCTCCTGGTCAAGACAGGCTAAAGCAGGGGAAAAGTAGAGGAATAACTGGGAGTGTGAGAGGGCCAGCCGTGAGGAAGGTCACATGAAGGGAGGCAGAGACTTCCGGTCCTTTCTGGGCTCTGGGTTGAGACTGGCACTTCATGCAAGAGAGGATGGACAGGCCAGATGGCTGTAAAGGGTTAACCCTCCACAATTCTCAGCTCCCACCCCCAGGACAGGACAAGGATGGGTGGGGGGATGCTGAGGTGCAGCAGTGGGGGAGGGGAGCTGTGGAGGGATGCGGGAATCACAGACCCTTCCATCATCCTGACACAGAAACCATGGCAACAGTTCCCAAGGTAACCGGAGGGGCAGAGAGAGGAGAGGAGTGAGCTTGGGAGGCAGAAAGCTCAGGGAGGATGTAATGCAGAGGGAAAACCCCAGGGAAAGGGTGACACAGATAAAGGCAGAGCCAAAGGGGCCAGGTTGGAGGTGGGGAGAAGGAGCAGGAGGGAAAGAGGAGGGGAAGCAGAGGGAAGGAGGCAGAGTGAGTGCAGGGGGAAGTGGAGAGAGATGACCGAAGGGTGGTGGAGAAGGAAATGGGACCACAGAGATGGAAAGGGGACAGAAGCCCAAGCCCAGGCAAAGACACAGACAGAGACAGGGCAGGCAAGGGGGAGGGACAATGCAGGCAGAGACTCAACCCTCCACCCACTCTGTCAGCCAACAAGCCTGAGCCCACAAGGTCCCTGAGACCTCATCAGGGACCCTCTCATGTGCCTCAGGCCTTTCTCCCATCCCTTTGATGCCTCGCACCCTCAGCCATAAGCTGGATCTCGTGGGACATGGCAGTGCCCAGCTTATTGCTGGCAAAGCAGCGATAGGTGCCCTGGAATCTCTGGGCAAAGTTGCTGTTGTTGCCAGTGATGATGAAGGAGCCAGAGTGGGATGCCTGGTGCACGGTCACACCCAGTTCCTCCTTGGGTTTGAAGTGGATGCCATCCCGAGTCCAGCGGAACCTGTGGGCAGAAAAGGACTCAGAGGACTGAGGCCTTAGAACCTGGGTCAGGAGCTGAAATAGGCCAGAGGCAAGGGCAATAGCAGCCAGGGGCCCCTGGGATAGGCCAGGGCAAGGACAAAGGGTGATGAAGGAGATCTTCGGCTTCTGGGCTCAGAAGTTGGGAGGAACCCTGGCTGGTGTGGCTCAGTGGATTGAGCACTGGCCTGCAAACCAAAGGGTCATTGGTTCAATTCCCAGTCAGAGCACATGCCTAGGTTGTGGGCCAGGTCCCCATTCAGGGGCATGCAAGAAGCAACCACATATTGATGTTTCCCTTCCTCTCTTTCTCCCTCCCTTCCCCTCTCTCTAAAGATAAATAAACAAAATATTAAAAGAAAAAGAAGTTGGGAGACTTGGGAGGCATGAGGATTTGAGGTTGAGGTCAATGGTGAACAATAGGGCTTAGAGGATGAAGGTCACTCACTGAACTTCAGGTTTGCCACTGGCCTCACACTTCAAGCTGATGTCATCTGTGGGGAAGACAACCAAGCGCCGTGGAGACTGTTCTGTGATGACAGGTGGCTCCATCACTGGGGACAGGATGGGGAAACTGGTGGTGAGGATGACACAGCACCCTCAACCCCCATGCCATCATGAGAGAGGCAGGGTCTGGATCAGTCCCAATAGGCTCCAGGGCCATGGGGATGGAGGAAGAGGTTGAATAAGCTAGAGAGACTGACAAACTTCACCACAGGCATGTGGGACATGAAGAGACAGAAAGGGATACAGAACAAATGTACAAAGAGACAGAACTGAGAAAAGAACAACCAAAGTTATAAAGAAAGATGCCTAAAGGAGAGACATGAAGCCAGAGAGGCAAAACGTGTGGAAGGGGGAAAAAGAGATAACAAAAAAACAAGGACATACAGCCCTGGCTGGTGCAGCTCAGTGGACTGAGCACTGGACTGAGAACCAAAGGGTCACCAGTTTGATTCCCAGTCAGGGCACATGCCTGGCTTGCAGGCTAGGTCCCCAGTGGGACCCATGTGAGAGGCAACCACACATTGATGTTTCTCTCCCTCTCTTTCTCCTTCCCTCCCCCTCTCTCTAAAAAATAAATGGATAAAATCTTTAAAAAATTTTAAAAAACCCACCAAGAACATAGAAACCAAGGACAAACCCCTCAGAGGGAAAGGAGAGAGGAGATACAGGGAGAGATCAGAGCACCAGAAAGAAATGACAAAAGTGAGTGAAAAATCCAGGCCAGGGCAATCACAGAATAAAGCCCTCACAGGTGAGAGGGAGGGAGCAGGAGAGGCTGAGCTGGGCCTCCAGCTTGAGACGAGGACCCAGGAGCCAGAAAACACAGCAACCAGCACCTCACATGGCACACAGGGAGGGGAAGGGCGGGGACTTGCTGGTACCCCTTCCTTCCCTCCCTCTCTGACCTTCCAGAACACACTTCCACTCTCCCCCCAACTTACTGCCCAACTTACCGTGGTATCCTTCATCTGAGAAATCCGGGCAGCAAGGAAGGAAGCAGAGAGAAATGCTGACACACAGCCCCAGCAGGGGCCTGATGGCAAGGGAAAAAGTAAGCATGTGCAGACCCCCTGGGGAAGGGGGGTTTGGAAGAGGAAGCTGTGGTGGTATAACAGGGCCGAGGAGGCACAGGCCAGGCTGGAGCTGTGGCAGGTCAGGACCCAGGACAGGACAGAGACCAGATCACTGGTTCAGGGGTAGGGCCATGCCCAAGGGGAGCCAGACCCCAGAGGGCAAGGGGAGAGAAAATCGGTGCCTTAACAAGGAGTCCACTTTGGACACACACTTGCATCTCCCCGGCAAGGCCTGCAGAACTGACCCCCACCCCACCCAGGATGCCTGGGAAGGCTGGGAGGCAGACAGCCCACAGCCATTGCACCCTCCCCTGCTCCAGCCCACTTCCCTCCTAATCCAATTAGTAAAGCTCAGTGTTTTCAATTACCCAGGCCCAGCCTTCAGAACCCAGCTGCCCCCTCCCTGTGAAACCCTCCCAAAGGCCCTGCTGTATCTGAGTTTCAATTGCCCACAGGGCTGACACAGCCTTCGTTTTCTCCCCTTCCTTCCTCCCAGTCTGCCACCAATCTCCCTGGGGCTGAGACCAGAGCCACTACTCAGCTGCAGGATTCAGCCCAGCACTGGCCAGGGTGGCTGTGTGGAGGGAGTGGGGAGAGGGAGGGGAGGAAGAGCAGGGAAGGGAGCAGTTGGCTGCTTCTGAAAGCTTTGTGTCTGCAGAAGACCTCAGTGTAAGAGTCCCCAGGAGAGAGGAGGAGGCTCCCTGGGGACACTACAGAGAGAGCCCTGAGCTGGGGAGGGGCCAGTGCAGGCAGCTCAAGAGCAAGAGACCAGGACAGGGACTACAGGGTAGGGAAAAATTCACTGGGTGGAGAAAGCAGGAAGAGACAAAGGGGCCTGGAATGGCTGGGCCTGAGTGAGCCTGAGGTGGAGGCCATATTGTATCGGGGTTAATACCAAGTGCCAGCCAGTGACCAGAGCAGCCTTGGAACTGCCATGGTCTTTGGCCTACTTCTCTTTCCTCACTCCTTTCTCCAAAATTTCCCTGCCTCTCCATTTAAGACACAGCCACCAGACGGCCTAACCTGTGTGGTGACAGGGTGGGCCGATGCCCAGGGTAAGACTTGAAAAGCAACTGAGAGGAGATGGAGACGATAGTGGGATGAGTACATGTGTGTGAATGTGCAAAAGTGTGAGACTGGGCACATGTGTGCATGCCCCAGGGTGTACTGCAGTATGCTTGTCCATGTCCACCAATGTATTTGTACAGGGGTGTATCTTGCCAGAGTACATCCAAAGGCTGTGTATGTGCATGTTTGCACTCAGTTTACATGCTGTATACCTGCCTCTGTGTCTGTGTGGATGACTGTTCCTTTGTGTATACACCCCGCACTTTTGTGTGTGTGCATGTGTATGCATGTCTGTGTGCCTCCTGTGGGCCCCCTCCAGGTGTCTGCCCCTTCTGTATCTCTGTGCCTGGCTGGATATAGGTGGCTTGTCTGTGTCTATGCACACATGCACTCATGTCCATCTGTAGGTGGGAGATTCTGCATAGACATGACTGCATGGACCTCTATGTGTGTGTCTACAGGGTGCTCTAACCTTTGTTCTGTCAGGCTCTTGCCACCTCCTCTAAACCCTCACTGCCGCCCAAGGCCATGTGTCCTCTAAGCCCACCTCCTTCAGTCCCTGTCCCATTCCTCACTCCTGGCCCCCAGCTAATCTCTCAGGGACACTGACCTCCAGGTCCAGGCTCCGAGATAAAGGTGATAAGGTGGGAGAGGGAAGGGATTAGAGCTATGGAGGGAGCGGGCTCAAGACATACAAATGTTACTCTGTGAAATGCCCCTCACTGAAGCCTAACAGCCGCGGTTGCATCTCCTGTTCACACTCAGCAGAAAAGACCATCCCAGTAAAACACCCCCAACACAAAAAAAGGTACTCACATGTTGCCCCACTCACGTGCACACAAGACCCACTACAATCAAAAGTTAACAGTCAAAAATACCTACAAACCTTCGCAAACCTGACCAGTAAGTAACAGTTCTGCTGACTGACAAGCTAATTCTTATAGGAAATCAAAATCACACTCAGGAATCACACTCGGGACCCACACTTAGTCAGTCAAAGCCACGCACATCCACACATACAAATATACAGTCTGTCTAATTTACAAGCATACACAAATATTTATGGTCGGTGACAAACCTTTAGCTACAGTCTCAAACACCCCCACACCTACCTGTGATGCCCCACAAATGTAATGCTCCAGCAGCCCCACCCTCTGGCCCACCAAATAACCACACATCAAATCGTTAGGATCCAGAAGCTTGCTGGGCTTTTGCAAGGTGTCTTTTCCTATCTCAGTTCACAGGGCTACAGGGACCCAAGATGAGATTATCCGTCAGATGAGATCCACACTTCAATCAAGCCTTTGCACAAGCTCATTGAGGACTGGGGACAGCCCCATTCTCCTGACCGCCACACCCCTGGGGGAGGGGTTTGTGGAGGGGTGGGACAGACCAAGAGAGAGCACAGAGGTGGCCCAAGGAGGCGAGTCCAACGCCGGACCTGCTGTCCGTGGTGCTGAAAAACCCCAGTCCGTCTGCCCTTCTGTCCCCTGTCCATGGTGCTGACACACCCCGCGCCTTCCCTCCTGTGCTCTCTTAGAGGTACCCAATGTCCTGCGTACCTCCTGCCCACTCCACCTCCTGCCCACTCCGTGCCCAAGAAAGAAGGGGTGAGGGTCCAGAACCAAGAGAAGGTGAGGAGTTAGAAGATAAAGAGGAGCCAAGAGTGGCAGGGAAGGGAGGCGCCAAGGTTCCCTCCAGCTACTCACATTCCTTGGGGATCTGGATGAGCAGGCAAGGGCTGCACAGGAGAGGCCACAAGTACCACAGCGCCACGGCCATCTTCCCGGCGGCGCCGGCTTGGCACAGCCGGCCCGACTCGGCTCAGGCTCCGGTCCAGAGGGAAAGGGGCTGGTAGGCAGCTTGGGGTGGGGACACTGGGAGAGGGGAGGAGGGAAGGGAAAGACGAGGGAGAGAAGAGAACGGACTTGTTAGTGACCAACATCTGGGCGAACCTGGGCTCCTGGCCCCGCCCCCAGCCCCGCCTGCCCTTGGCTGTTTCCCCATCCTTCCCTTTCCCCCACCTTCTGAAAGACTAATCACTGGCTGGGCCTCCTAGTTGCTTTCCATTCCTTTCCTACTCTCTATCTTTGCCTTCCCCATCAACTGCCTCTCCAGCACCAACCTGTTGCCCCAATCAGCTCCCCTGGGCATGCCACAAGCCACTCTGTGCATGTTGTTCCCCTGTGTAACTCCCAATGTGCCAGCAAGCAGGTGCCTGAGGGCATGAGTGTGGGTGTGGATCTGCATATGGATCTGACATCTATGTGGCTGTGTGTGCATGCAGGAGCACATTTGTATGTGCCTTCTCAGGGAGGGGGCTGCACTCAAGAATGTGTGTATCTTCTTATGTGTCTGTATCTGTGCAGAATGTATCCTCACGTCGGCTATTTCTGTGTGCATACACAAGTGTGGGAGAGGAACTCTCTTCATGGTCTCATTGCTAATGGGTTTCAGAGCCTACTGATCCTTGAATGTTGTCCAGGCCCAAAAAGGTGGCAGGGGTGAAGGTCTTGGGAAATAGAGACAGGAAAGGAAGAAAGGGGGCTTAACCTGGCTGGTGTAGCTCAGTGGATTGAGCGCAGGCCTTCGAACCACACGATCGCGGTTCGATTCCCAGTCAGGGCACATGCCTGGGTTGCAGGCCAGTTCCCAGCAGGGGACTCATGAGAGGCAACCATACATTGATATTTCTCTCCTTCTCTCCTTCCCCTCTAAAAATAAGTAAATAAAATCTTTTTTAAAAGATTTTTTTTTTAAAAAGAAAGGGGGCTTGAGGAGGATGCATTTCACAGAATAGGTTGAGGAAAATGAAGAAACAAGGGGGAAGAAAGCCTGCCCTCAGGAAGAGACAGGAGGAAGGGAGGGAAAGAGGGAAGCACCTCTCTGCTATCCCTCAGATCCCCAGGGGGCAACAGAAGCAACTGTGGTCTCCTCACTTCCAGATGCTCCAAACCAGGCTCAGGGAAAGTTCTGGGACAGTGTTTCTGATTCCTTTCCAGTGTCTGGTAGGCTCAGCTCCTGAAGAGGAAACGGACTCCCAAGAAGACAGACCACTTTGACATCCAACAGGAAAAGATGTGAGTCTACGGCCATACCACCCTGAACGCGCCCGATCTCGTCTGATCTCGGAAGCTAAGTAGGGTCTGGCCTGGTTAGTACTTGGATAGGAGGAAAAGATGTGAGAAAGGCAAGTGGTGAAAGTGCAAGAGGGGTGACAGCAGGATGCTGGGCGGCTGAGAACCTGGAGGCTGGAGCCTGCATGTGGGTGCCCTCACCAAGTCCATTCGGGGCATCCTCCTTGTGCCAGCCAGGACCTTATCAAGGGGGGCGGGGGGACCAAGCTTCATCCAGAATGCCAGAGAGGTAGGTGGGGAGGCCTGAAATGCTATGCTAAGACATTTAGATTCTGTCAGGAGTCAACCAGGAGCCACAAGTTGGTTTCGTGTAAGGTGACCCACAATAAGTGGCAAATGCAAATTTACTGGGGAATGGGTAGGGAAAGTAGATGGTGGTGATTAGCAGTCAGCTTGGAGCTCTCATACTCCCCCACCCAGTGCTGCAGGGGGAGGTGGAGAAGTACTAGAGTGCATCAATATGGATGGGCTGAAGGCCAAGGGAATGACTTGGAGGAGAGGAAGTGGCAAACACAAGGCCAATGCCTAACTTGCAGGAGCTGAGCTGGGGCCCAGAAGGGAGGGGCAACAGCAGACCTGTTCTACCCCCACCTTCCCCCACAAAGCCAGTGCAAGCAGGGTGGGCCTCAGGCAGCCTTGGCCTCAACTTCAAGGCCTGTAAGAAGCAGTAGGAGACTCAGATCAGAGGGCAAGCGATCAAACAGCAGCCTTGGGAGCTCTGAGTGCTCTGGTCTTAGGAGGAGGAGGGGAGGGAAAAGAGAAAAGGCTCTCAAAGAAGGACCTTTCTGTACTCAAAGAGGCCCAAGTCCTCCATTTGCTGGAATAACATTCCCTGTCGTGCCAGCTCCTCCATTTGTCCTCCAAATCCAGGCTTCCAAATGGGGTGTGGCATGTATACCCTGGGGGTATACACAGGGGAAATGTGATACTGCCAACTTCCTGGTTCCCACTCTACCCCATCCCAGTGCCTCACAGTCTCACATCCAACCTCTTTTGCTCTCCTGGTATTTGCAAACCAGCTCGCCACCTTCCCGGGCACTCAGGGACAGGCAGAAGTCAGGTTGAGAGGCTCCCTGACAGCTGGGAGGGGGCTCTGCCTCCTCTCCTCCCACTGCTTCTGGGTCTCTGATCTCTCACCGTTCCTCTGGCAATTACAGAGCAAGCAGCTCAGGTTGTCAGCTCAGCAGGCCCCCTACCCCCATCAGCACCTCCAGGGGCAAGGGAGGGGGGAGTATTCCACAAGCTGGTGTACAGATGGAGCCAAGGCCATGTCTGCGAAGGTGGGGCAGACTGGGGAAGACGGAAGGGTGACAGACAGGGCGAGAAAGAGACAGGAGGGAGCTAGAGAGGCTGAGAAATGGGGCTGGGGGAGGGAATGGAAGACAAAGACAGATGCTGGACCACCACAGTAATCAAGATGAAAAAATCCAGAGCAGAGACTCAGGCAGCAAAGAAATGAAGAGAAGAGGGGAAAGTACAAGGGTGGGAGACAATTGCAGAAAGCACTGATGAGGAGTGGCCGAGGAAGAAGAGTGAGGGGTATATCTGTGTGGGGAGGGGCGGGGGGGTGAGTGCACACAGGCCTAGTGATGCCTTCTTCGTGTCCTGATCCCTGGGGCACATGCCAGGCAAGGGGTAGGGAAGGAGAAGAGATGGACCTGAGTCAGAGGAGGGGGACTTCTTGGGCTTGTAGGTCAGGCTGGACTAACAGGCAGGGTGGAGTGGAGAAGCTGTGAGCCAGCACCAGAGAGACAAACAAAGCCCATGACAACAACAATGACAGAGACAGAGCAGCAGGTCCCTGGCTACTTGTGGCATTGAAGCGGGGTGTTTTAGTAAGACAAGATGAATGGGCCACTGCTGGCTGGCCCTCAGGGAGCAGGTGGAGGCCCCCCCCTCACCTATAGAGGAAGGGAGAAGCACCCAGAGGACCAAGGTAGATTCTTCCAAGATTGCCGCTAAGAAAGAGTGAGCAGCTGCCTGGCTGGCAGGGGGATGCCCACGAGTCCACAGGCACAATAGTGAGTGTCTGTGCGCACTCCTGCATGTGCACCCACTGCATAAACCTACCACTGTACTCGGGGAGGGCACGACAAAGGCAGGCTGCTCCTCAGTGGGTCCAACTGGGAACTCATCCTCCCCTGGGGCCTCACACACCACTCACAGGATGGCAAAGAGAAAGGGTGTGGCAGGCACTGAGGCAGATGAGGTCAGCGAGGTCAGGCCCACTGAAGCCTGCAGGGAGGAGCTCAGTGGGACCCCACAAGGGCCCCATCCTTGGCCACACCCTGCACTCCTTTCCTTTGGCCTCTATCCACTGCCAGGGGGAAACTTGGAAGAACAGAGAGTCAGGCTGAGACTGGGGTGGTTTGCTTTCTTCCCTGCACACACACACACACACACACACACACACACACACACACAAACACACCCCTTTAAGGGCGCCCTGCATGTGCTCACTGCACACATGCCCACCAGCTCTCACACCTTGCCTTGAGTTCTCTCTGCCCCTCTCATCTGATGAAAATGCAACTGCTAAAGGGATAAGTAACAAAAAGGTCCTCCAGCCCAGTGTCTGTTGGGACTGGCAGTGCCCTGTGACCTGGCAGGCCTGAGTGGGGCAGGGCTGAGGGCTCAGCACCCCAGGTGTGTGATGGTCAGAGCGTGGGTGCCAGGTCTGCATACTTCTAGGCCTGGGGGTCATGTGTGGTGACACCCATGCCTGGGATGCCTCCTCAGCAGGACTGGTAGGAGCCTTGGAGCCTGTCGGTGCGTATATGAGGCTTTGGGTGTCACCTACATCCCATGCACTGTGTTCCTTTAAGACTCCTTCTCTCCCTCCCCGCCAGGCTGTGGCTGGCGGGTTTCCATGGAGATGGAGCCCAGCTCCCTCCACTGGCAGAGATGGGGGAAGCCTAGAGGAAAGCCTGCTGCAGCCTAATGGGTTATTTAGATAATACATAAAGGAGGCTGATGGGTGGGAGCCCCCAGAGGTACTTGGGGGCCCAGAAGTCTTAAAGGACTATTGTGTTATCTGTGGCCCCTGCCTCTCCCCTCCTCAACCCAAGGTACGCCCTCAAGCCCCTATAAGGCTGAGGTCTCCAAGGCAACGACAGCTTACCTGTAAAGGACCATTCTCCTTATAGGATGAGGAAGGGGTGGGACAGAGGTTAACCCTTTGTAGGAGAGCAAAGAGAACAGCCTACACTGGGGAAGGTAGGGGGAATCTCACCATGGGTGGCAAGGACAGTTTTCCTTTATATCCTGTCCCCACCCCCGTGTCAGTCGGCTGCCCCATTTTATTGAATAAACTCATGGGTAGCACTTACTACATGCCAGGGCCTCATACACAGGGACACTTTTACACACATCACCCACTTAATCCTTAAAACTGCCCCAAAGAAGGATGTGCTACCATTATCCCCATTTTACGGATGAGGAAACTGAGGTTCAGGGAACAGAGCACTGTGTCCAAGGTCACGGAGCTGGCTGTGATGCTCACCAGGGGTGGGGTTCTAGATGGGGCAGAGGCTCCCTCTGGGGATCAACTTATCTCTCAGGGACTCAGTTTCCTAACGTGTGTTTCCAAGGGCCAGGAGCTTGGACGAGAATGGCCTCCAAGAAGCCTTGCACCCTAGGGAATGGCCTCTTTGCTAGAAAGAGAGCAAGCAAATGCGGGACGCAAGGAGGGAAATCTTGGGATGAGGACATGGGAAGTAAGATGTGACCCCCAGCCCAGAGCAAAAACCACTGCATCCCTCGGCCTGGGGTTTTAAGTGACCGCCCATCCAAGGAGACTGCCCATTCAAGGACTCTCCAAGAGAAGGCACATTTCTTTCCCTCTTCAGCTCAGGGTCAGCCTGGATTTCTTGGGCCCCTCCCATTATCCAAAATGTTGGGTCACTCTGACCCCTTTCTTGAAACCAAAGGCCCTAAGGTCCCCTCACAAAGAGGCTTCAACTACCTGGAAGGTCCCTCTCTCCAGTCAGGGCTTAGGGACTGTATTGACTACCTGTGCAGAAAGGGAAACTGAGGCCCAGTGGAGTAGGGGCCAAGACTCCAGCCTCCCAGGCCCTTAGAATGTCAATAGTACAGCCTAGTTTCCTGTATACAGCTGGGGACACTGATGCCCACAGTAAAAGCTGCACCCAAGTCCCCTCTAAGCTCTACTTCTGGCTCTGGAAAGTGGACTCTGAATGAGACCGGAAACCCCTGACCTGGGAAATGAACTTGGCACTAAAGGGGATTTCAGACACCAGGCCAGAAGGGCAATGTACATCCTGTTCCTATGGGCTGGCAGGGCCTGCCTCTGGTACTCGAGGGCAGCGAAGGCTACAGAGCAGGCGGGAGATGCAGGGAAGGTGCTAAGCAAAGTGAAGAGGCAAGAGGGCGTCCAGCAGGGAGCAAGAGGCACCAACCCCATGCCTCAAAGTTTACCGTTCAGATCCACCAGTCCTGAGATGCCTGGCTCCATGGGGGGAGGGGGCGGGTGCCTAGAAACGGCTCAGACACTGCCAGGCCCCTCCAGTCCCCTCAGAGCTCCCCACTCCCAAAGGGTTAAAGGCCAGAGGGGCACAGGAAGACTGGGGGTGGACAATGGAGCCTCTGTCATCCCAGGCATTCCTAAGGCATGAACACAGGCAGCCAGGGGAGGGACCAGAGGGCAACCCTCAACGGGAAGCCCCACATTGTGCAGCTAGGCATGCCAGCCTCTGTAGCCACCGCCATCAGACCCACCCCTTCCTCGCACAGACCCAGTGGGGGCATCTGAGGGGACTCATGTGGGCATAGAAGGATCTGTGTGCGCATGCTCTCTCCCCCAACACACAAGAATGCACACATGCAACCAGACATATGATCCCCGCACATGCAAATAGGAATACACACACACTCACACGCCTAAAGCCACCTCCCATACTAACCTCCAGCCCTGCTGTCTTCCCCCAGTTTGTCTGGCTCTGAATGTTTTAGATCGGAGAGCTGAGGTGAGGAGGCTTCTTGGGCTTCATACCCTCCCTTCAAGCCCCACCACCAGGCTGACATCAAGACAGACAGCTCAGAAGGCCCCCATGGCCAAGTGCACAAAGCCCAGGATGCTGTTGCCCTCCTGTTCCACCCAATCCAAGGCCAACACAGCTGTCCTTACTGGGTTTAGTGCCAAGGATTGGCATGAGTGTCAGGACAGTGGCCGAGTGCTCCCTTCGTAGTTTCACAACCTGGGGAGAACAAGGAGGACCCAGGCAAGCTCCTGGGGTCTTGGGTAAGGGCACTGGACAAAGAAAAGCTTCTGGAAAGACCAGCAGTCCAGACCCTCCCCCTGCAGAGGAATTCCCCACCCTCCAGGCTCCTCCCTCCCTTCAACCTTTAGGAAACCACAAAGATCCTGTTGATAATCTGGGAAGAAGGCAGGCTGGCTCTGCTAACCTTCCACACACCCTCAGTCCTCTTGCTGGGGGCCACCAGGTGCCCCTTGTCCACCCTCCAGGTCAGATAAGGCCCCCACTGGAGATCTGAGCCCAACCCAAAGTCATGGAGCCCAGTGGATGTGTGCTGGGCTTAGAGATGGGAGCAGGAGCCAAGTTTAACAGAGCAGGGCAAGGGAGAAGTGGTAAGGCAGAAGCTGGGATAGGAGCAGACAGAAGGTAGGCAAAAGGGGAAGTTGAGTGCCACCCCAGGGCACCTACAGGGAGGGGTGGGGCAGGCAGAGGCAAGTGGAAGGAGTGGTGCACCCTCAACAGTGCAACTCCAACTGGGCAGCGAGGGGAATGGTGATGGCCTGGGGAGCACATGGAGAAGCTCTTCCTGACAGGAAGAGCAGGAGGGTGGAGAAGCAGAAGGTGGTTGTCCAAAATTGGCACAGGACCCCACCCAGGGACCGAAACCCAACCTCCCCAATCAGGGCAGGAGGAGGCAGGGCAAATGCTGCAGCCAGCTTGGGAACCCTAGAGGGGGGATTCAGACCTCCTGCCTCCCCCATTGTCTGAATCACTGGGTGGGGAAGGGCCCTGGGGACCCAGAGGGGTGCTGGTGGAGCAGGGCAGTTGGCTGGGATGCCGATCTCTGCACAGGACTCCCACTTCTACTCCATTCTTCCCCAGAGCATGCCCCTCCTAGGCCCAGGGCACTCACGCCCCTTCTCACCCCAGAGCTGTTTCCACCTTTAGCCCAAGAAGGACATCAGGAGAAGCTTCCATCATTCCTTCGCTTTAGGCCTCCTGCAAGCTGCCCCTCTCTGCGAGACCACATGGCCCTCACTGCCCAGAAGAGGGAGGTTGGGCTAGGCTTCCTCACTGCTTCTTTCCAGCTGCAGCCATCTAAAGCGGCACCAGGGACTGTTTGCCTTGAAAGGGACCTCAGAGATTAATGAGTCCGTGCCCTCATGTGCTAGCCAAGAAGGTTCAGGCTCAAAGCCAGGGAAGAGACTAAGGACCTAGAGCAGGGGTGTCAAACTCATTTCCACTGGGGGCCACATCACCCTCACAGCTGCCTTCAAAGGGCCGAATGTAATTTCAGGACTGTATATGTGTAACTACTCCTTAACAGTTAAGCGAGAGCTCGCCACTGTCACCGGATAGAAACAAGGTGCTGGGCCAGATAAAACAAGGTGGAGGGGCCCTCGGGCCTTGTGTTTGCCACCTGTGGTCTAGAGTTACTGGGCTGGGGAACGGCGGTTATGGCACAGAGGCTGCCTCTTCCACCCTCCCAGGCTGGTCTTGCCGAAGCACATGCCACGGGAGGCACCCACTTCAGTGGCAGAAAGAGGCTGATGGGGCTGCAGCCTGGGTGCTGCTGGGCTGTCCTGGGTGCTGCTGTCCACTGGAGTAGGCCTCGAACAAGGCCCTTCTTCACTCCCTACGTCTGTTTTCCCTTCAGAATAGTCACACACAAAAAATGAAGATTAATGTGTGTCCTTCACTGAGGATGAAGACAGTGTCAGTCTGGTTCATTCCTGGCTTTTCCGTAGGCTTCCAGGAGCTAATCCCAGCAGGCACTTGGCAGGAGGCAGCTGCCCAGTGAATGACTGCCCATCCCATGGGCCACAGAGTTCTGGGGCTCATTACTGCACAGGAAGGGAGTCCCTGCCACCTCAGTCTGCTGTGTGCCCACTTTCTGCCCACTTGGTCCTATGCAGGGGTCTGGGCACTAGGGGAGGAGCCTCTCATGACCAGGTGGTAGCAAAACAAGGAGACCGAGACTGGGGTGTGCTCAGCGGGTTCTTCGCTTTCTGATCAGGTCACCAGCAATTCTTAATTTCTTTTGTTCTCTTCTGTATATTTCAAGTGTACCACAATAAGATGTACCACCTTTGGGATCACACACACACAGACATTGAGTATAGAAAGAAACTAGGATGCAGCATAGTAAAGTGGCCAGGAGCTGGGAGTTGCAGGGTCCCAGCCCTGACCTGAGTTCCCCATGTGGTCACAAAAAAACCAAGGGCCCCAAAGGCTCAGGAACCCATGGGTGCACATGCTGGTGCTGTATGGGCGCTGCGCCAGGTGAGAGGCCAGGCCCGGCTGAGTCCCATTGTCTACAGTAAAGAGCCGACCAGAGGTGAGAGGCCCCAGGCAGGCCCCTGCCCCAGCCACCCAACAGGGGACAAGAAAGATGCGGCTCAGAGGCAGTTCATGGAGAGAAAGGCTGATGGGAATATTACTGTCAAGGCCACGTGAGTCAGCAGAGATGGCACTGGGCTGCCCAGAAGCTCCTGCCTTCTGGGTGGAGTTAACTGGAAGCAGGGCACCTACTTGGGGGGGGTGCAAAAACCCCACTCCTTGGTGGGGGCAGATGGCTCTAGGGCTGCCTCCCCAAGACAGGCAGTGATGGGCGGGGCTCCAAATATCCTGTAGGGGGCAGCAGGTTGTTGTAGGTACTCTGCAACCTCTGCCAACCAAGAGACTCCCCAAATCTGCCCTGGGTAGGGAGAAATAGCCCATAACCAAACAGAGGTAGGAAGACTTGGCAAAGGGCAAAAGACCTTCAGTGGGCGGGGGTAGGGCCTAAGCTGAGCATCCTGCTTTCCAGAATCCCCGGCCCTGAGCCAATAATGCCCTCCCTCCCACCCCTCTACCTGATGGACCCACATTCTACAACCATGTGCACAGGCGCACACCGGTGGGCGCCCAGGCTGGTCTCACTCGAGGCACCCTGCAGAAACTGAGCCTGCAGAAACTGAGGCTCCAGGCGCACCGTGCGCCTCTAGAAAGGAGACCTCAGTCCTGGAGCAGTCTTGAAGGGGAGCCCTGGGGAGTCCAGGATGGGGTTTGGAAAGAAGAATGAGAAGAACAAAGCCCCCCCCCCCCACACCTTGGGGCGGAGGGCCAGGCATCGCCCAGCCTGATTCTCTCCCCTCCCCCCCACTGCCGGGGGCAGCCTAGCCCAACCTCCCTTCTTACTACGCTGGCTGGCCGAATTTCAGTGGAACTGGGACCTGGACTGGGGAAGAGGGGCAGCCACGCCCAGGGCCACACCCCACGACAGCCGATAGGGAGTCATCAGGCCCCATCGTGATCCCTTTCTCACACACCAGTAGGGACGTGCCAACTTCAGCTCCCACCTGCCAGCACAGACCTTGCCTGACTGCCCCACCCCCGCCCGCAGAGTGTTCCTCCCCAGATCCGCATTTTGGGCGCCACCCAGGTACCCCTCACCTGTCCGGCTCCGATCCTGCCCTCCTTCCCCCGCGCCTGCTCTAGTCCGCAGGGCTAAGCCGGGTGCCACCAGGGTGGGGCTCTGGCCGCACCGCCCGTGACCGCGGGCCACGGGGAGCGGAGCTCCCTGTTCTCACCACTCTGGGTAGGGCTGGGACCGGTGACTGGGGGCATCGCAGCCGCTGCCGGGTGGAGAGAGAAGGCCTGCCCGCCTTACCTGCGCTACGGCCGCCAATGGAGCTACCCGCCTAGCCTCCGAGCACGCCAGCCTCGGACCCGCAGCCCGAGTGCATCTGCGATGCTGAAGCTGCTGTTGCGGCCGATGCGCCGGGGCGGGGGCGGGGGCGGGGCGGGACCGGCGTGCGTGCAGGGGAGGGGGAGGGGAGCGCAGAGGAGGCAGGGGAGGGGGGAGTGAGATCACCTCCCCCATCGCCTGCTCCGCCCCACCGCGCCCTAGTCCCTAGTCCCCGCGAGGCCAGGCTGCGGAGCTCTGCGCGGGCTAAGAACCCTTGATGACCTCCTCCGGGAGCTTGGTGCGACCCACTCCCACAATCCCAGAGTGTCTCGGACGCCTGCACCGCAATGGAGGCTCCGGGCAAGCATCGCGGGGTGGGGTTGCTCCCAGAGTACGGGCCTGGGCCTTGGAGAGAGGAGTCGGGTAGGGGAAGAGATACCAGATACACCCCCACCCCCACCCCGCACCAACTTCCTCTCTGCCCTCCTGGGTGCTGCTGACTAGCTATGGGCACTCACATGCAACGCGGTCCCAGCCGTGCCCCCCACTCCGTCTTGAGGTGTTTGGACGTCTCCCCACCCAAGGCAGAATTCCCGAGTCCCTGAGCTCTTCCCATAAGTTGCCCCCTAATTGTAGGCGCCCAGTCGGGAAGGGGCCCCCAGGCCTCGACCCCAGGGACGCACAGAGGTGCATGGAGCTCCAGAGCCTGAAGGCGAGGAGGTAGCAGAGAGGGTGTCCCTCTAAACTGCCACTCTCAGTTCCCAGATATTCCTCTGACTCCCTTCCAGCTTTCCCATGCTCGGTGTCTTATTTCTTTGTCGTGGGGATTGGCCCCATCTCGACCTTTCCCCGTGGCCCCACTCTCCCATAGCCCTGCCCTGGAAGCCTGGGGAAAGAGCCCCTCCCCAGCACCCCTCGAGACTCGCGGGGGTCATGCGGAGTGCGCGAGAATTCCGGAGTGAGCCGAACCGGCCGCAGGGCAAGGAAGGCCTAGGGCCCAGATGGCAGATTGCAGCCCTGGTGGCCACGGTATTTTTATGGGCATGCCTGTTGCCCAGTGAAGCATTCCCAGGGCCCTTAACTCAGCCTCCCCCTAGACCCTCTGAGCCGTGCAGGGGGCCTATGTGGGAGGAGCCCTGGCATCCTGGCTTGTCCTCACCCCATCCAACCATTACTTGCCAGCTTCTGTTTATCCTGGAAGGGGAAGCTTGCAGTGGCCCTACCTTCCTCAGGGAGAGTCTGCATGCCTTCTGTTCTGGCGGTCTTGAGAAGGAGCTCGCACAAGACTAGACACCTTAGTAAAAGCATAGGGTCTCTCACACTAAGCTGTGGCCTACTCCCAGGGCTGCCTGTGGCTGGTCTTTTGGTTCCAGGAGACCGAGAGTGGGAGTGCTGGCAGGGCTGTTATGCCACTGGTCCAGCCCCTTCAGGAGTAACAAGTAGGCTGAGCTGGGGCACAAGGCCAGCGGGCCTGGAGCTGGTTGTGAAGGGCGGGTCTGGGCACCCAAGATAGGAGTATTTTCCATGAGGCACTGAGCTGTGGTCTGCTTCCTGCCTGCTCTGATCCAACCTCTGATAGGCCTGGCCTCTCATCTGTCCAGCCACCTCTGCCTCCACTCATCTCCTGTAGTTTCCAGCCTCTTCCTCCAGCCCTAACTGCCACAAATCTTTTATGGAATAGAAGGTTTAACACTGGACACTGCAACGATGATAGGAGTAAAGTAAGAGGAGGGTAGAACTCATTTAGTATGCTCTGTCTAAGTGCATAATGATGGGTTCAGTCTCCACTTACTAGACTAGTACATGTCACGATGACTACATTTGGTCACCTTTATCGAGCCTGTCATTGTTCTGAGCACATTTCATGTATTAACGCATTTATTTTGCACACCGATTTGGGGAGGTCAATCATTAGTCCATATGACAGATGAGGAAACTGAAGCCCAAAGAGGTCAAAGAATGCATCCAAGGAGCACAGCCAGGAAGTTTTTGCCTTCACTAGCTCATTGTATCTGCACATGAACCTATGATGAAGACTCTGTTATTTTCCTCACCCTCCAAAAGAGGAGCCCCAGGTCACACAGTCACGCAACCAGGAGGTGATGTGCTGAACATTCCCTGTGCATTTGCTCACTGACTCCTCAGTCCATCATTATTAAAGAGGCAGCAGTATTGCCCCCACTTCGCGAATGAGCAAACTGAGCTTCACATGGATCAAGAGATCACCCCGAAGGTAAATGGCAGAGTTGGGATTGAACTTGCTTCTATGTGAGGCAGAGTAAGTCCCAAGAGAAGGAGGGATTGCCTTTGAACAAGAGGTGAGCCATCGCTCCACTGCCACCAGCTCTCCCTGAGCATCGGGGGAGTTCTAGACAGGCAGAGGGCTGGGTCTTGCCCGTTCACGCCCCCTTCAATGGCTAGTGCTTCTCACGGCAACCTGTGACCCAGCCCTCCTGGGCACAGTCAGCTGATCGAGGGCAGCCCTCCAGAGGCTGGCCAGATCCCCCACCAGATAGCCATGTGATGAGGGGGTGTGAGTCACAGAAGCCAGTGAAGCAGGAAGAAAGTACCAGCAGGCTAGCAGCATGGGCCATCTTTCTCTCTTCATCCCCTTTCAGTCTTTCTGTGCCTTCCTGTCTTAGGTGTATCTCTTGAAACGGTATATAGTCTGGCTTTAGTTTAGTTTGATATAGTCTAAAAGTCCTTATCTTTTTAAAAATCGTCTGTATTGAAGTATAATTTACATACAGTAAAATTCACTCTTTTGAAGTGTACAGTTCAATGAATTTTGATGAATGTTGTATAATCACCACCGAAATCAAGATATAGAACAGCCCTGGCTGGGTAGTTCAGTTGGTTAGAGCGTAGTCCCCATACAGCAAGGTTGCGGGTTTGATTCCCGGTCAGGGCACGTGCTTAGGTTGCAGATTCAATCCCCAGTCCAATGTGTACAATCCCTGGTCCAGGAACAAATGGGAGTTGACTGATAGATGTTTCTCTCTCACATCGATGTTTCTCTTTCTCCTTTCCTCCCTCTCTAAAAGCAATGAAGAAATGTCCTCGGGTAAGAAAGATACAGAACATTTCCGTCACCTTCCAAAATTCCCTCTAGCCCCAGCCCCTGGCCCCTGGCTCCTGGCCCCTGGCTCCCACTGGGCCACCTTCTGTTTTTGCTAGAGTTTATTACAAAGAGAATCATACAGTAGGCACTCTTTCATGTGGCTTCTTTTGCTCAGTGTAGTTTGGAGATTCATCCATGGTGCATGTGTGCCTGTGTGAGCAGTTTTTCCTTTTTATTACTGAGTAGTATGCCATTGTTTGTTTAGCCATAGACCTGTTAAAGAACATCTGGGTTGTTTTCAGCTTTGAGCGATGATAAATCGAGCTGCTGCAAACATTCCCTGCAGAGAATTTTGTGTGACAGCAGCTTTCACTTCTATAAGGTAAACACCAAGGACTGCGTCTGCTGGGTCATGTAGTGACTTTGTCTACCTGTCTGTCTTTTACCTGTAGAGTTTAGTTGATAACATTGGTGGTGGTTGCTGTATATTTGGATTTACTCTTGCCCACTTATTAAGTGCTTTCTATGTGTCTTCCTTTTCAAACTTCTCTTCCTCTGCCCCCACTTTCTATCAGTGAAGTTTCAGGACAGGAAGCAGAAATTGCTCCAGCCATTACATAGAAAGGAACTTTTTTTGTGTGGAAGGGGCTGAGGGAGTAAGTTGCTTTTTATCTATTTTAATTTTTAAAAAAAATTTTTAAAGATTTTATTTATTTATCTTTAGAGGGGAAGGGAAGGAGAGAAGGAGAGAAATATCAATGTATGGTTGCCTCTCATGAGTCCCCTGCTGGGAACTGTCCTGCAACCCAGGCATGTGCCCTGACTGGGAATTGAACTGAGATCGTGTGGTTCACAGGCCCGTGCTCAATCCACTGAGCTACACCAGCCAGGGCTCTATTTTAATTTTTTTAAAAGTTTATTGATTTGGAGCCCCTGGCTGGTGTAGCTCAGTGGATTGAGCGCGGGCCTGCGAACCAGACGATCGCAGTTTGATTCCCAGTCAGGGCACATGCCTGGGTTGCAGGCCAGTTCCCGGCAGGGGCCATTTCCCAGCAGGGGATGCACAAGAAGCAACCATACATTGATGTTTCTCTTCCTCTCTCATTCCCTTCCCCTCTAAAGATAAATAAATAAATATTTTTTAAAAAAGTTTATTGATTTGGGAGGGAAACAGAGAGAGAGAAAAGAAGAGAGAAATGTTGATCTGTTGTTCTACCCATCCATGCATTCATTGGCTGATTCTTATATGTGCCCTGATCGGAGATGGAACCCGAACCCTTGGTGTACACACAGGACACTACCACAGAACTGGCCCTCCAGAGGAGCTGCTACCTCCACCACCATCAGCAAGATCAGGGAACAGGTGGTCAGCAGTGTGCATTAAAGAGGACACCAGTAGCCCTGGCTGGTGTAGCTCAGTGGATTGAGCACAGCCTGCGAACCAAAGGGTCGCCAGTTTGATTCCCAGTCAGGGCACATGCCTGGGTTGCAGGCCAGGTCCCCCAGTGGGGGCCACGTGAGAGGCAGCCACACATTGATGTTTCTCTCCCTTTCTCCCTCCCTTCCTCTCTCTTTCTCTAAGAATAAATAAATAGATAAATAAATAAATAAATAAATGAGGACACCAGTATAGTCATGAGCCAGAAATCAGCAAGCTGGGACCTGGAAGCCATGACTGCTACGCAACGTGAAGATTGGACACTGGAGCATTGCTGCTGAAGCCCCACTCCTCCTTGACCTTGATATCCAGCAGAAAAACAGCTTCCCACAGTAAACAGATGGCCTCTTTTTCCTTCAGCCTTCCAAATCTTGTGTACATGCACCTAATTGGCAAAACCTAATTTGCATCCCAGAACCTGGCTGCACACAGTCTGGGAAACACCCTACGTCAGCAGTAAGTACATTAAAAGGAGATATGAGTAAATGCTGAGCCCAAACGACCATGCCATTCGTTCCCTCCATTCTTGGTCATCTTTTAGATTGATTTAATTTGCTTTCTCCTTGCATTTTCCCCTCTGTTTGTTTAGAAGCACTGTATGAAATTTTTAGTAGTTTCTCTAGCTATTGTAACATGCATTCTTTTTTTAAAGAGTTTATTCATTTATCTTTATTTTTTTAAATATTGTATTTATTTATCTTTAGAAGGGCAGGGAAGGAGAAAGGAGAGAAATATCAATGTATGGTTGCTTCTCATGTGTCCCCTGTTGGGAACTGGCCCCTGCTGGGAACTGGCCTGCAACCCAGGCATGTGCCCTGACTGGGAATCGAACCGCCATCCCTTAGTTCACAGGCCTGCATTCAATCCACTGAGCTCCACCAGCTAGGGTGTAACATGCATTCTTAACAAAGTCTGAAGTTAATCAGTATGTCTGCTCTAGGGGTTTTAACCTATTGGCCATAGTTTTTGGTTTTTTTTTGATGCTCCTCCCTTCAAAAGATGTCACATACTTCCCCTCCTCTTGAGTGAGTATTGGACTTGGTGACTCATTTTTAATGAATAGAGTGAAGCAGAAGTATCAGCTGGCAACTTTGAGGCACGGGTCATAAAAGGCACCTCTGCTCTTTCCTGGTTTGCTCTGTCTGGATGGAGTCAGCCCGCATGTTGGGAGGACACTCAGCAGCCTTATCAAGAGGCTCCTTTGAGGTTCTTGTGATTGGGCCTCTCCAACTTCTGCACCTTCTTACGCTAACACTCCGGCATATTCACTAATGACGCCCAACCTTCCACTCACCCACACAACATCCCAACTTCGCCGTGTCTTGACCTTACCTTCAAAGGTAAGTAGTGACCTCGGCCCAGCTTCCCCTTCTCACAGTTGTGCCTTATAGACCTCTTCATCATCCACAGAATTGCTCTGACAGGTGAAGATCTAAATGCCAGCTCTCTGAGCATGACTTTCAATCTGTTCCTTCTCATTTTCCAACTTCCTTCCTTCCATCACCTCTGCATTTTGACCTCACAGAACTTTCCAGTCTCTAGGCCCCTACACCAAAGCTATTAGATCCCACTTGGTTTTTCTGCCTTCCACATCCCATCCCCACACCCCACCCCCCCGCCGCTGGTCCCTATAGAGGATCTTTTCAACATGCTCAAGTTTCTCCCTTAATGGAAGATTCATGTAGGAATAAGGAAGACAGTTGGGTTAGTCAGGGTTCTCCAGAGAAACAGCCAATAGGGTGTGTGTGTGTGTGTGTGTGTGTGTGTTTGTGTGTAACGAATTGGCTCATGTGACTTGGGAGCCTGAGAAGTCTCAAGATATACAGTCGACAAGCCAGAAATCTGGGAGAACTGATGGTTTCACTTCCAGCCCAAGGGCAGGAAAAAACCAAAGTTCCAGCTTAAGCAGTCAGACAGGAGAGTTCCCTCTTACTCTGCCTCTTTATTCTATTCAGGTCCTCAATGGATTAGACGAGCCCCACCTACACTAGGAAGGGCAAACTGCTTTACTCTGTTTACAGATTCAAACATTAATCTCATCCAAAACACCCTCACAGACATACCCAGAATGATGTTTAACCAAATGTCTGGGCACCCCATGGCCCAGTCAATTTGACATAAAAATAACCATCACAATAGTAACCTCAGACATATGGACGGGAACCCACACAGAATCAAACACCCGAGCCTTGGGGAGTTTGAACGAGGTTTTTAAGCAGCTCTGGAGACCAGGCTTTCTTATTCACACTCACAACCTCCCACCCCTAAACTGTTATTATGGTGACTCAGTTCGTGTTCCTGTCACCACCAACCAAGTATATAACCCTCTCCTCTGTGTCTTTCTTCATTTCATCTCTTTGTTTCTGCCTAATCCTGGTTTCTGCTTCTCCTTGGCTTCCAGTGCTTCATGACCTTTACACATTACCTTTGCTCCACATATCTTTTGGCTTCTAATCTCTCCGCAGTTTAAGTACCCATGAGAAAGAAGCTTATTGGCCCCAAATACTCACTATCTCTATTTGGAAAGAGCCTTCGCGTCAGGTAAGCTGGATAGGGAACTGAAGACTGGCTCTTCTTGGCCAGGTGCTTGCTCCTTCTTAGTCCAACCAGTTGAGGCCAAGGTTGGGGCAGGCTATGTGATACACAAAACAGCTATCTGTTATGTACTGAATTTTGTGTCCCACTCCCAATATCATATGTTAAAGCCCTAGCTCCCCATATGAGGCTATTTGAAAATGGGGCCTCTAACAAAGCAACTAAGGTTAAATGAAGTCACAGGGTAAGGCCCTGATTCAATAGGACTCATGCCCCTATAAAACAAGACCAGTGAATTCCCTCACCCTCCTCCTTCCCTCCCTCCCTCCCTCTCTCTCCTATGTGAGGATGCTACAAGAAGAGCCCTGGCTGGTGTAGCTCAGTGGATTGAGTGTGGGCCTGCAAACCACGCAATCGCGGTTCGATTCCCAGTCAGGGCACATGCCTGGGTTGCAGGCCTGTTCCCAGCAGGGGGCTCATGAGAGGCAACCCTACATTGATATTTCACTCCTTCCCTCCCCGTCTAAAGATAAATAAATAAAATATTTTTAAAAAGAAAATTAAAAAAAAGAAGAAGACAACCAACTACAAGCCAAGAAGAGTGCCGTCAAGCTCTGCTTGATCTGGGACTTCTAGTTTCCAGAACGGTAAGTAAGATGTAAATGTCTGTTATTTAAGCTTCCGTTGTATAGTATTTTTGTTATGGCAGCCCAAGCTGACAAAGACATCATCTATGTGTAAATCACTGGCTAGAGGCACTCTCCCAGCAGGGAGCTGTGCCTTGGCAGGCATCTTGTTTGGCCTAGTCAGTCTCACCACCCTTAAGTCACCCATTCTCTTGTCTGTCCTACAAACCCCCAGGATTTGAACAGAATTGTCCATCTGACTTCTCTGCCGTCCCTCACAGGCTGCAGAAAGTGCTGCTGGAGAAAACCACATCAGTATGTGGACCGGTATCACCAGGGATTCAGGGGCCCCAGCTGGCCTGTGAGTGCCGTAGTCCTTCCAACGACCCTAGCCAGGCTCCCCCTTGTGCCATACAGTTGTTCTCCCAGGCTTTGTCCACGTACTGCTGACTTGGAAACAGAGGCGGCAGAGTAAACCTATGAATTTACCTTCTCTCCTTCCTGAAACCCCACTAAAATGACATTAAGTGACTTTAAAAGCAAAACTTCCCAAGGACGAAAATAACAGGAGATGAGATAACAGCAGCAAGATTGTGCTCGCTGAGCAGTAACCAGCGTAGCAAATCCAAGGAAGCTGGGGGCAGTGGGGACAACTGAACACCAGCTGAATTCACACGGCAGAGCTCACACATGGCTTAGAAATCAGCAGTGGAAATGGGAGTGAATGTTGAGCTACAGTTGAAGATCTGTTTAAGAGGCAGGTAGACCTTCAGAAACCACCATCCATCAGAGGATGAAGTCATTCTTTGGAGGTGATGAAACAGAGTGTCTCGATTGGGGAACACCAGGAACAGCTTTAGAAGGTACTACACTGAAAACAGAGAGACTGGATATTTACTACAGTGTGCGGAACACTGTGGACCTGTTACCGAACAAGGGTCCGGGGCGGGGGGGGGGGCAATACTTGGCCGACCAAGGGATGCCAAAAACTGCTTCAGAAAACAGGGCCCCCTCCCAAGGACAGTATACTAATATCTATTGGGCTCTTCTGTCCGCCGCCAATTGGAAAGACATCTCTCAATGCCAGAGATTTGTGAAAAGGAAACAAAATGTTTATTTAATGCTATTCAGGCCTAATACCTTCATTAAAATATTAAAGTCTTTAAGGGTATACACCTACACACACACACACACACACACACACACACACAGCGCTCCCTTCTCCCACTGTCCCAACTCCGGGTACCGTAAATCAGGAAAAGAGCACACGTCCTGTACACTTTGAGTTCTGGACATCATTCCAAATCTTTTCTGGGCCCCCCCCTTGGCTGCAGCCTATATCAGACCCTCTTACCCTACTTAGTTCCTTTAGTTCTGACAGCCAGCCCCAGGAAGCAGACTGCAGCTCATTCTCGGGGCTATTTTTCCATTCTAAGAGGATGGAATTAAAGAGATTAATGGTGGCCCTGGCTGGTGTAGCTCAGTGGATTGAGTGCGGGCCTGCGAACCACACGATCGCGGTTCGATTCCCAGTCGGGGCACATGCTTGGGTTGCAGGCCAGTTCCCAGCGGGGGACACATGAGAGGCAACCATACATTAATATTTCTCTCCCTCTCTCCTTCCCTTCCCCTCTAAAGATACATAAATAAAATCTTTTTTTAAAGAGATATTAATGGTGGGATTCCCCACTAAAACAGTGCAAGTACATCACCCTAAAATGAAGCCTATAGTTGACAAGCCCACTCCTCACAATAAGCTTTTTTAGTATCCCATTCTTAAATATGAGACAACAACCAAAGACCTACCCATCTGAGGAAGCCTCTAACACAAAAGCATAAAAGGCAAAGATCAAACAGAAGAGAGAAAACGATCTGTGGGAAGCAGTATGATAAGGGATAAGGGGTATCTTCTTTTCTTTTTTATTTATTGGTTTTTAGGGAGAGAGGGAGAGAGAGACAGAGAAACATCTATTTGTTGTTCCATTTACTTACGCATTCATTGGTTGATTCTTGTATGTGCCTTGGCCAGGAATCAAACCCACAACCTTGGCTTATCAGGAGAATACTCTAACCAAATGAGCTACCTGGCCAGGGCCAGAAATATTTTCTGTTAAGTTCCTTAACTTCCGCCCCGGCTGGTGTAGCTCAGTGGATTGAGCGCCGGCCTGCGAACCACACGATCGCGGTTTGATTCCCAGTCAGGGCACATGCCTGGGTTGCAGGCCAGTTCCCAGCAGGGGACTCATGAGAGGCAACCCTACATTGATATTTCTCTCCCTCTCTCTTTCCCTTCCCCTCTAAATATAAATAAATAAAATCTTTTTTAAAAAAGTTCCTTAACTTCCTTGAGAAGAAAACAGAATGTAAATATCCATGAAAAACAAGGACGTTATAAAGAGGAACGCTGGGAGAACAAACCAGAACTTTCTGTGGTAGTATCAATGAAAAGGCAGTAGTAGATGGATGTTTTTCTTCTGCCTGGGGTACAAGAAGTTGCAAGACAGCATCACTTCAATCCTAGCTACAAAAGCTAGATAACTACACAATACTAGGGTTTTTTTCCTTTTAAGCTTATTAGAGAGCTGAGTTGCAAAAGGAAGGAAGGAAGGAAGGAAGGAAGGAAGGAAGGAAGGGAGGGAGGGAGGGAGGGAGGGAGGGAGGGAGGGAGGGAGGGAGGGGAAAGAATAGCCAAAATCTGAAAAACACCAAGCCCTTCCTAGGAAAAAGACACATTGTTGCTTTTATCCTTGGCAACAGCAACAACAGGAGGAGGCTGCCATAAACCTGTGTAAGGAGAAAACAAAGGATCTTTTCACAAAATTTTTAAAAATATTTTATTTATTTATCTTTAGAGGGGAAGGGAAGGAGAGAGGAAGAGAAACATCAATGTATGGTTGCTTCTCATGCATCCCCTGCTGGGAACTGGCCCTTGCCGGGAACTGGCCTGCAACCTAGGCATGTGCCCTGACTGGGAATTGAACTGAGATCCTCTGGTTTGCAGGCCCGCACTCAATCCAGTGAGCTACACCAGCCAGGGCTTTTTCACAAAATTTGAAAGCTCAAGTGTGGGAAGGTTGAATCCCTAGGGACCTCACACACCAGAAAGAGTTTGCATTCACCCATTACTCTTTTCCATAGACCTTCACCAAGTAAGCTTGGAGGCAGGGCAGGTGGACTGAGTGGTTCTCTCTGAGGTGTAGGTATACCAGGAGTGCTAAAGTCTGAATGAGGGTAGGAGAAGAGAGAAACCATACTCCAGACCTTCCAGTGGCAACTGGTGGCAGGAGAAAGGCAGAAGAGCCAAGAGAGATCAACACAGGGTCTGCTGAAGTCTAAAGCAGACTAGGAAAATAATGATTTTTTTCAGAGAGAGAGAAACATCAATGTAAGAGAAACATTGATCGGTTGCCTTCCAAATGTGCCCGGCCAGGGACCTGAACACACGACCTAGGTATGTGCTCTGATGGGGGATCAAACCTGCAACCTTGTGGTATACAGGACGATGCCCCAACTAACTGAGCTACCTGGCCAGGACTGAAAAACAATTTTTTAAAAAACCTGAAGACTTTCAGAGAGAGAGAGAGAGAGAGAGAGAGAGAAGGTGTGTAGGGGAACAATAAGAATGACAGCAAACTCCTAATCTAAAAATAGTAGAGGTCAAAAGGTAATGGAACATCTTCAAATGATTTAAAAAAAAATTCAAACTGGAATTCTACCTCCAGTAAAAATATCTTACAAAAAATTAAGACAAGCCCTGGCTGGTGTAGCTCAGTGGATTGAGCGTGGGCCTGCGAACCAGAGTATCAAGGTTCGATTCCCAGTCAGGGCACATGCTTGGGTTGCAGGCCAGTTCCCAGCAGGGGACGCATGAGAGGCAACCGTACATTGATATTTCTCTCCCTCTCTCCTTCTCTTCCTCTCTAAAGATAAGTAAATAAAATATTTAAAAAAAATTAAGACAAAATAAAGTTGCACCACCAGATGAGAAAAAATAAAGAATTCATCTCCAATAAAAGAAATGCTAAATTAATTATTTAGATATATGAGAAATTATACCAGACTGAAGAAAGGAATACAAAGCACCACCAAGAGTAAATATATATGACTATTTAGTGTTTAAAGTAAACACAATCACAATGTAATGTGAAGTTACTTTTGTACACTGTATATAAAAATAATTTGCATAGCATATGTAAAAGTATTACGTGACAACCAGAACACAAAGGTTGGGACTGCTGCACCTGAAATCCTGTTGTAACGTTCTTTTCTTTTAAATACAAGTTTTATTCTTTTTAAAATCCTTACCTGAGGACATGCTTATTGATTTTAGAGACAGGGGAAGGGAGAGAAAGAGAAATATTGGTGCGAAAAAAGAAACATTGATTGGTTGTCTTTCATATGCACCCCAACCAGGGACAAAACCTGCAACCTAGGAATGTGCCTTGCCCCGTAATCCAACCCATGACCTTTCGGTTTATGGGATGATGCTCCAACCAACTTAGGCAGAGTTGTTTTGATGAATGGAGATAGAGCTGTAGTTTTGCACTAATTTTTAAATTACTGAATTGTATATGTTTTTTCACCTTGAAATTGTATCTATATATACATATATATTACAAAGAAAAGAATCTGGGAAGGACTCGACTGGGCAGTTTGGGTTGAGGACCTTTCATGGTTGCCGTCACATAGTGACCAAAGCTGAAACAGTGGCTGAGCATCTCTGCCTCTTTGAGGCGTCTCTGGGCGCTTCCATGTGTTCTTTCCACGAAGGCTAGTTTGGGTTTTTTCACAGCATGGCAGCCTCAGGGAGACTGAACTGGTTAGGGTGCAGCTAAAGGCTAGAAGAGTGAATATTCCTGCTAACAAGGCAGGAGCCGCCTTGCCTTTTCTGACCTAGCCTCAGAAACCAAGTGGCATCACTTTGACCATATTAGGTTGACTCAAAGCAAGTCACAAGCCGTCCCAGATTATAGGGGGGAGGGTTAAGTTCCACCTCTTGATGGGAAAATGGCGAGGTTCTGGAAGAGCATGGGGATGGGAGGTGTTGTTGGGGCTACCTTTGAAAAACACAATCTGCCACACACACCAGTTTAAAGGCAGAGACTGTCAGGCTAAATAACATACTTATATGTTTTTTTAAAAATATTTTTTTATTTATTTATCTTTAGAGGGGAAGGGAAGGAGACGAGACAAATATCAATGTGTAGTTGCCTTTTGTGCGTCCCCTGCTGGGAGCTGGCCTGCAGGGAACCAGCCTGCAACCCACGCATGTGCCCTGACTGGGAATCGAACCGTGATCGTGTGGTTCATAGGCCCGAGCTCAATCCACTGAGCTGCGCCAGCCAGGGCTATATGTTATTTATAAGAAGCACACTTTAAGCATAAAGACACAGGCAAATTGAAAGTAAAATGGTGTAGCCCTGGCTGGTGTAGCTCACTGGATTGAGCGCAGGCCTGTGAACCAGAGGATTGCGGTTCGATTCCCAGTCAGGGCACATGCCTGGGTTGCAGGCCGATTCCCTGCAGGCCAACTTCCGGCAGGGGATGCACGAAAGGCAACCATACATTGATGTTTCTCTCCCTCTCTCCTTCCCCTCTAAAGATAAATAAATAAATAAATAAAATCTTTAAAAAAAAAAGAAAATATTTACTCATGTAAATAATTTTTAAAAAAAGAAAGTAAAATGGTGTAAAAGATACACTATACAAACACAAGGCATAAGAAAGCTTATATGTCTATATTAATATTAGACAGAGTAGAATTCAAGACAGAGAGTGTTACCACAGATAAGGAGGGACACTGCACAATGGAAAAAAAGACAAATAATCCAGAAGACATAATCATTTAAAACCTGCAAGCACCTAACAACAAAGCTCCCAAATACATGAAAACAAAAATTGTCAGCACCATAGAGTCCTAGAAATAGACAAATCCTCAAACACAGTTGGAGACTACCATCTCTTTTCCTTTCTTTTTTTTGGGGGGGGGCGGAGAATAGACATTTATTTATTTATTTATTTATTTATTTATTTATTTATTTATCTTTAGAGGGGAAGGGAAGGAGAGAGGGAGAGAAATATCAATGTATGGTTGCCTCTCTTGCGTCCCCAGCAGGGAACTGGCCCACAACCCAGGCATGTGCCCTGACTAGGAATCGAACCGTGATCGTATGGTTTGCAGGCCCATGCTCAATCCACTGAGCTACGCCAGCCAGGGTGATCTTTTTCAATAATTGATAAAACAAATAAAGAAAAATCAGTAAGATATAGACTATCAATTGAATCAATAGGATATATAAGACTAGTACTATCAACCAGAGTGACTTAACTGATATTTTGAAAAGACTACAGCCAACAATGAGAGGATACACATTTTTCTCAAGTGCAGATATAATACTCACCAACAAAGATAATGTTCTGGGCGGTAGAACAAGCCTTGATAAATTACAAAAGATAGGGATCATACAAAGTAAGATTTCTTCTCTTCTTTTTAAAATATATTTTATTGACCATGCTATTACCGTTGTTCCATTTTCCCCCTTTTATTCCCCTCTGCCCTGCACTGCCCCCCTCTTTAATTCACATCTATGGGTCATACATATAAGTTCTTTGGCTTCTCCATTTCCTGTACTTTTCCTACCCCGCCATCTATTTCGTACCTACCATTTATGCTTCTTATTCCCTGTACCTTTTCCCCCATTCTCCCCCTCCCCATTGACAACCCTCCATGCGATCTCCATTTCTGTGATTTTGCTCCTGTTCTAGTTGTTTGCTTAGTTTGTTTTCATTTTTGTTTTTAGGTTCAGTTGTTGATAGTTGTGAGTTTGTTGTCACAAAGTAGGATTTCTGACCATGGCAATGTTGAATTAAAAATCAATAAAAGAGCCTTGGCTGGTGTAGCTCAGTGGACTGAGCGCAGGCCTGTGAACCACATGATTGCGGTTCGATTCCCAGTCAGGGCACATGCCTGGGTTGCAGGACAGTTCCCAGCAGGGGACTCATGAGAGGCAACCATACATTGATATTTCTCTCCTTCTCTCCTTCCCTTCCCCTCTAAAGATAAATAAATAAAATCTTTTTTAAAAATCAATAAAAGAATGATATCTAGGAAATTTCCAAATATGTGGAAATAGAAAAAATACTTCTAAATAACCCATAGACAAAGAAGAAACCACAAGTTAAATTAGAAAATATATTTGTTTTCTTAATTTTATATCTTAAAAAGTAAAACTGTAATGTTATTTCACTCAAAATGTACAGCATGTAAAATGTTCTGCAGTGGTAAAAAAAAAAAAATGTACCACAATGTAAATTTTCACAACTTTCCAGTAAATGACATTTCTGGATCAAAGCTTACCATTACAAACTCTATAGTCAAATGTTTATTTTCTGTTTCTGGCATTAGACACTGACCTCACACAGGTAGTTAGATTCTTATGTCAAGCACTCATTTATCCAGCAAAGAAATCACTCAGCCACCACTCTTGCATGGACAATGCTCAGCACTACCAGAACAATTTGAAATGTATACGAGGGTGTGCTTTTTTTATCATCACCGAGGACATGCTCACTGATTCCAGAGAGAGGGAAAAGGAGGAAGAGAGAGAGAAACATGGATGCAAGAGAAACATCTATCAATAGCTTCTTGTATGTGCCCCAACCAGGGACAAAACGTGCAACCTAGGCATGTGCCTTGACCAGGAATCGAACTTGTGACCTTTCAGTTTACAGAATGACATTCCAACCAACTGAGTCATGCCAGGCAGAACAAATGTGTGATATGAGTTGTTTTGATGAATGGAGACAGAGCTACAGTTTTGCACTAATTTTTAAATTACTAAATTGTATATGTTTTTTTACCTTGATACCCTATGATCATTAGAAAGCAACTTATACCCTGGCTGGTGTGGCTTGGATGGAGCATCATCTGGTTAACCAAAAGGTCTTGGGTTTGATTCCTGGTCAAGGCACATACCTAGGTTTCAGGTTCAGTCCCTGGTCCAGGCACATATAAGAGGCAACGGATTAATGTTTCTCTCCCACTCTCTCTCCCTCCCTTCCCCCTCTCTAAAATCAATAACTCTCAGGTGAAGATAGAAAGAAAGAAAAAGAAAGAAAGGAAGGAAGAAAGAAAGAGAAAGAGGAAGAGAGAGAGAGAGAGAGGAAAGTAGGGAGGAAGGAAGGAAGGAAGCAAGCAAGCTACTTACATATTATAGCTGTATATTATGCTAAATGCCCATTTGTAACTGCAAGAAGCTCATGCTACAGACACACTACTGACTATGATACTACACAAAATCATGGCGACAAGTTTCTGCATGAGAAATTTACTTCTCTCTTTCTCTTAAAGCAAGAAAGTATATTTAATTGAATAAAGCTAAAGACATAAACATTTCGGAATTCAACTAAACAAGCGATTGGAGGGAAATGCATAACATGAACTGCTTATGTTAGAAAAGAAGGCCCTAAATCAATTATTTAAGCTCCCACTTTAAGGAACTAGAAGAAGAAGAGGAAATTAAATCCAAAATAAATAAAAGGGAGAAAATAAAGATAAAGAGCAGAAAATGAAGGAAAAGAAAAACAGTTCAGTAAATATATGAAACCCAAATCTAACCTTTGAAAAGATTAATGAAAGTGATAAACCTCTAGCCAACCTGATCAGAAACAATAGAGAGGAGACAGAAATTAGCAATGTAAAAAATGAAAGAGGGAGTATCACTACTGATCTACAAACATTAAAAGGACAATAAGAGAATACTTTGAAAACTTATGCCAATACATTTGAGGACTTAGATGAAATGAACAAATTCTGTGAAAAATACAAATTATCAAAACTCACTCAGGAAGAAATAGATAACCTGAATAATCTGTTGAAGGACTTGAGTTTGTAGCTAAGAACATTCCCACAATGAATACTCCAAGTATATATATGGCTTCACTGATGAATTCTACCAAATGTTGTGGAAGAAACGACACCAATTCCACACAAACTCCTTCAGAAAATTGAAGAGGGGGAACACCTCCCAATTCATTTCACAACGCAAGCAAAATCCTCACACTGAAACTAAAGATGTCACACGAATAATAGGAAACTACAGACCACTATCCCTCATGTGCACACATGATGTAAAAATACTATCCAAAATGTTAGAAAATCAAATCCAGAAATGTATAAAAAGATCATGGCCAAGTAGTGTTCCTCCCAGGAACGGCAGATGGCTTTGGTATTTGAAAATCAGTCAGTGTGATTAACCATATTAACAGCACAAGAGCAACAAAGAAAATCACATGATCATTTCAATAGATGCAGGAAAAAGATTGGAGAAAATTCAATACCCACTTGTGATAAAAGCTCTCAGTAAACTAGGAATAGAGGGAAACTTCTTCACCCTGATAAAGGGAGTCTATGAAAAACCCAGGTAACATCACATCTAATGATGACAGACCGACTAGTTTTCCTTTATGATCAGGGCACAAGGCAAATATTTCTGTGCTCATCAGGTTCATTCATCATTGCACTGGAGTTCCTAGCTAGTTCAATAAGGCCGGGAAAGGAATAAAAGGTGTATAGTTCGAATGAGAAAAAGTAAAAGTGAACTTTCGGCCAAGATGGAGGCATAGGTAGACACACTGTGCCTCATTGAACAACCAAAATAAGGACAACAACAATTTAGAAACAAAATAACAACCAGAACTGACAGAAAATTGAACTGTATGGAAGTCAGACAACCAAGGAGATAAAATAGACACATTCATCCAGACCAGTAAGTGGGTCAGAGTCAGGCAGCTGGATGGAGAGGGGTTGCAGCGGATGCTAAAGGCATCTCGGGCATGCAAGCGGCAGCTGGCAGGCCCCGGTCGCAGGGTGGCAATGGGCAGACCTAGCAAGGCAGCAATTGTGAAGCAAGGCACTGTGTGCAAGGTGGATGACTGGGCGGTCCCACATTCACACACAGATAAACCAGACGTGATTGGGGAACAAGACAGACCGCACAATCCAGGGTCCCAGCGCCAGGAAATAAAGCCTCAAAACACTGATTGAAAACACTGTGGGGGTTGAGGTGCTGGGAGAGACTCCTAGCCTCACAGGAGACTTCGTTGGAGAGACCCACAGGGTCCTAGAATGTACACAAGCTCACCCACACGGGAATCAGCACCAGAAAGGCCCGGTTTGCTTGTGGGAAGCAGCGGAGAGGACTGAGATTCGACAGAGAAGGGAGCAAGCGCCATTGTTCCCTCTCTGACTCCGCCCCCACATACAGCATCACAACCCAGCAACTGGGTTGCCCCACCCTGGTGAACACCTAGGGCTCTGCTCCTCATAAGTAACAGACCAAAAATTATGGCTCGAATGCAAGAACAAATCAAAGCCCCAGAGCCAATACTTTTAAGCAACCAGAGATAGCCAACCTATCAGATGCACAGTTCAAAATACTGGTGATCAGGATGCTCAAAGAACTGGTTGGTTTGGTCACAAATTAAAGGAAAAAATGAAGGCTATACTAAGTGAAATGAAGGAAAATGCACAAGAAACCAATAGTGATGGAAAGAAAACTGGGACTCAAAGCAATGGAGTGGACCAAAGGGAAGAAAGAAACAACCAAACAGAAAAGAATGAAGAAACAAGAATTCAAAAAAATAAGGAGAGGCTTAGGAACCTCCAGGACATCTTTAAACATTCCAACATCCAAATTATAGGGGCACCAGAAGGGGAAAAGGAACAGCCACGAGTAGAAAACTTATTTGAACAAATAATAAAGGAGAACTTCCCCAATCTGGCAAAGGAAATAGACTTCCAGGAAGTCCAGGAAGCTCAGAGAGTCCCAAAGAAGTTGGACCCAAGAAGGAACACACCAAGGCACATCATAATTACATTAGCCGAGATTAAAATGAAGGAGAGAATCCTGGAAGCAGCAAGAGATAAGGGGACAGTCACCTACAAAGGAGTTCCCATTAGACTGTCAGCTGATTTCTCAAAAGAGACCTTACAGGCAAGAAGGGGCTGGAAAGAAGTATTCCAAGTGGTGAAATCCAAAGACCTACATCCAAGATTGCTCTATCCAGCAAGGCTTTCATAGAGAATAGAAGGGCAGATAAAGTGCTTCTCAGATAAGGTCAAGTTCGAGGAGTTCGTCATCACCAAGCCCTTATTGTATGAAATGTTAAAGGGACTTATCTAAGAAAAAGAAGATAAAAAAACATGTATAGTAAAATGGCAGCAGCCCTGGCTGGTGTAGCTCAGTGGATTGAGTGCGGGCCTGTGAACCAGAGGATCGTGGTTCGATTCCCAGTCAGGGCACATGCCTGGGTTGCAGGCCGGTTCCCTGCAGGCCAACTCCCAGCAGGGGACGCACAAAAGGCAACCATACATTGATGTTTCTCTCCCTCTCTCCTTCCCCTCTAAAGATAAATAAATAAATAAATAAAATCTTTTAAAAATAAATAAATAAAATGGCAGCAAACTCACACTTATTAACAACCACACCTAAAACAAAAACAGAAACAAACTAAGCAAACAACTAGAACAGAAACAGAACCACAGAAATGGAGATCACATGGAGGGTTAGCAACAGGCGAGTGGGAGGAGGAGAGAGGGGGAAAAGGTACAGAGAATAAGTAGCATAGATGGTAGGTAGAAAATAGACAGGAGGAGGGCAAGAGTAGTGTGGGAAATGTAGAAGCTAAAGAACTTATGACACATGAACATGAACTAAAGGGGGAGATGTGGGTGAGAGGGGGTGTGCGGGGTGGAGGGGAATGAAGGGGGGGAAGTGGGACAACTGTAATAACATAATCAATAAAATATAGTAAAAAAAAGAAAAAGTAAAAGTGTCTTTATTCAGAGATGATATGATTGTTTATGTAGAAGAAATTCTAAGAAATCTACAAAAAACAGTACAATAAGTGAGTTTAGCAAAGTTGTAGGACAGTCAATATGCAAAAATCAATAGTATTTCTATAAACTCGCAAAAGATGATCAGAAATTGACATTTATTTTTTTTGTATTTTATTTATCTATTTACACCAGCCAAGGCTGAAATTAACATTTAAAAGTACCATTTAGAATGACAACAAATTCACAACTATCAACACATGAACCTAAAAAGAAAAAAAAAAGACAAACAACGAAAACAAAAACTAAGCAAACTACTAGAAGAGGAACAGAATCAGAAAAATGGGCATCACATAAAGAGATTTCAGTGAGGGTGGGGAGGCAGAGGGGAGGAATACAGGGAAAAGGTGCAAGGAAGAAGAAGTATAATTGATAGACATAAACTAGATGGAGAAAGGTTAAGAATAGTGTAGGCAACAGAGAAGCCAAGGAACTTATATGTACAACCCATGGACATGAACTAAAGGTGGTGGAGGAATGCTGGAGGGTGGGGGGTGCAGGGTGGAAGGGGGATAAAGGGGAGAAAATTGGGAAAACTGTAATAGCATAATCAATAAAATATACTTAAAAATAAAATGACAACCAATTAGAAAAAGTTTTAAATAACAAATCAAAAAAAATAAAAGTATCATTTGGGTCAAGATGGCAGCATAGGTAAACACAGCTGGCCTCCTCACACATCAAAATTACAACTAAAATATAGACCAACCATCACTCAGAACCATCAGAAATTGAGTGGAATGGAAGTCTGACAACTACGGAATTAAAGAAACCACATCCATGCCCTGGCTGGTGTAGCTCAGTGGATTGAGTGCGGGCCTGTGAACCAGAGGATCGTGGTTCGATTCCCAGTCAGGGCACATGCCTGGTTGCAGGCCAGTTCCCAGCAGGGGACTCATGAGAGTCAACCATACATTGATATCTCTCTCCTTCCCTTCCTCTCTAAAGATAAATAAATAAAATCTTAAAAAAAAAAAAAAGAAACCACATCCATCCAGACTGGTAGGAGTGGCAGAGACACCAAGCAGGCTGGTCCCACACCCACATGTGGTAAATAAAAAACAGAGGGACCCCTGACTGGTGTAGCTCAGTGGATTGAGCATGGGCCTGTGAAGCAAAGGGTCACCAGTTCGATTCCCAGTCAGGGTACATGCCTGGGTTGCAGGCCATGTCCCTGCAAACAAACAAACAAAAAACGAAGGGATATCTCAAGAGCAAGGAGTCCCAGTCCCACATCAGAATCCCAGCCCAGAGTTCCAGTACCAGGAAGATAAGTCCCCAAAACTTCTGGCTACAAAAGCAGCAGGGACTGAGTTGGTGGAAGAAACTTTTTTAGTCCTAAAACAGTTCCTCTTAAACAACCCAGGCACGGACTTACTCAGACTCACTCACTCACTGAGCTCCAGTACCAGGGTAGCAGCTTGAAAGCACCAGTGGCATACTGGGAGAACTGAAGTGTCTGACATCAAGGCAAGAGCTGGGGGACAACTTACTCCCAGACAGAAAGGTGGGCAGAGGCCACTGTCCCTGTCCTGAACCTTCCTCCCATAGAGCCACAAAACTGGCAGGCAGGTGCCATATCTGAGACTCCATCAACCTGGCTAACCCTGTGTGACCAGCCCTGGAGATCCCCTGAGACTCTGTCTCACCCAACTTATGGGCCCACCCAAGCTGTTAACAGAGACTTTTCTATATGGACAGCTGGTCTTGGCTCATGCTTCAAAACTTCCTAAGTCCTCTCAGACAAGCAACAGCTGGCCTCAGAGAAACCCTAACCCCTGTACCTCTTGTTAAGTGGCCTCTGGCCTAGGACTAGCAGCAGTCATAGCTTGGCTTTGCCTGGGAATCTCCAAGCCCAAGAAACGTAACAGCCATCTCAGATTGCTGTATAAACCAGGCAAGGTGGCCCCAGGCAAAACACGGGTGGGGGCTGACCTTGGCACCATCTGAGAAACATCCATCCAGGAAACCCCAGAGTCTGTGCACCCAGTGGACAGCTACAGACCAGGTTGGAGCACCACCACCCTGCCTCTGCACAGCTGATCCTCCACAGAGGGCAGAAGTTGGTGGTCAGTGGTCACAACCAGTCCTTGCAGCTGACTGCCCTGGGTAAATCCCTCCCATTGACCTGCCAACAGCAACCAAGCCTCAACTACAAGAGGAGGGTGTACTCATCCCACATGGAGGTTGCCCCTCCAGTACCCAGCTTGGGTGATAGGGGAGGCTGTGCCCCTGGGCCCTGCAGGACACCTACTGTATTAGGCTACACTACAAGACAGGGAGTCAGAGCAGCTCTACTCATACACAGAAACAAACACAGGCAGGCAGCCAAAATGAGGAGACAAAGAAACATGATCCAAATGAAAGAACAGATAAAAAAAGAACTAAACAGAATGAGGATAAGCAATCTATCAGATGTAGAGTTTAAAACGCTGGTTATAAGGATGCTCAAGAAAGTTAGTGAGGACTTCAAGAGCATAAAAAAGATCCAGTCAGAAACAAAGGATTCACTAATTAAAATGAAGAATAATTTACAGGGCAACAACAGTAGAGTGCATAAAGCCAAGAATCAAATCAATGATTTGGAATATAAAGAAGCAAAAACAAACAAACAAACAACAACAACATCATCAACAACAACAACAAAACCCCAACCAATCAGAAATAAAAGAAGAAAAAAGAATCCAAAAATGTTAGGATAGCGTAAGCAGCCTATGGTACTTCAAGTGTTCCAACATTTGCATCATAGGGGTGCCAGAAGGAGAAGAGAAAGAGCAAGAAATTGGAAATTTGTTTGAAAAAGTAATGAAAGAAAATTTCCCTTATTTGTTGAAGGAAATAGACATGTGAGTCCAGGAAGCACAGAGAGTCCCAAGCAAGATGGACACAAAAGGTACACTCCAAGACACATCATAACTAAAATGCCAAAGGTTAAAGTTAAAAAGGGAATCTTAAAAGCAACAAGAGAAAAGCACATAATTACCTACAAAAGAGTTCCCATAAGACTGTCAGCTGATTTCTCAAAAGAAACTTTGCAGGCTAGAAGGGATTCGCAAAAAGTATTCAAAGTGATAAAAAGCAGGGACCTACTACCTAGATTACTTTATCTAGCAAAGCTATCATTTAGAATTGAAGAGCAGATAAAATGCTTCCCAGACAAGGTAAAGCTAAAGGAGTTCATCATCACAAAACCATGATTATATGAAATGTTGAAGGAACTTACCTAAGAAAAAGAAGATCAAAACGATGAACAGTAGAATGGCAATAAATACATAACTATGCAATTGAATCTAAAAAACAAAGCAGAACAGAAACAGAATCATAGATATCAAGATCACTGTGAGGGTGACCAGTGGGAAGGGGTGTGGGCGAATGGGTGAGAAGGTGAGGGGATTAAGAATACAAATTGGTAGTTACAGAATAGTCAGGGGGGTGTTAAGACTAAATATAGGAGATGAAGTTGCCAAAGATCTTACATGTATGACCCATGGATGTGAATTAAGAGTGGGGGTTGCCAGAGGGAGTGGAGGTGCTGGGTGGAAAAGGTCTAAGGGGGGAAAGTTGGGAAAACTGTAATAGCATAATCAATTAAAAAATTAAAAGTTAAAAGTTTACATACAATAGCACCATTTATAATAGCATCAAAAATATGAAATACTTAGGATACAATAATAACAAGTGCAAACCTATATACCAAAAATAGTAAAATATTGCTGAGAGAAAGAAAAGAAACTTAATACATGGAGAGAAATAGCCTATTCATGGGTGAAAAGACCCATCACGGTTAAGATGCCAATTATCCCCGTACTCATCTACGGAGTCAATGTACTGGCAATTACAAGGTAGGCCGTTTTTCTTTAGAAACTGACAAGCTGATTTTAAAATCTACATGGAAATGCAAATTACTTGCATTAACCAAAATGATTTTGAGAAAGAACAAAGTTGAAAGATCTATACTATTTGAGTTCAAGACTCGCTGTAAATCTACAGCAATGGAAACAATGTAGCATTGGTATAAGGATAGGATACAGATCAGTGGGACAGAATCAAGAATCCAAACATAGAGACTTCCGCCAAGGTGAAGGTGTAGGTGGAAACACTGTGCCTTCTCCCACAACCAAGTTTGAATACAACAAAGGTTTAGTAAACAAAGACACAGCCAAAAAACAGAAAATTGAAATATACGGAAGTCCGACAACAACGAACCGTTCAACTGGGACCGGTAAGAGGGGCGGAGCCAGCAGCAGAGCAGGGTCGGGCAGGAAGGATCCCCCGACACAGGGACGCAGGCAGCCATGGATGGATCCCAGGTGTGGGGTAGCAACGGGCGGACCCAGTGAGGGCGGTTGACCGCGGTCACACATTCGTGTGCAGTGAGACAGACCGTGCAGGCCCCGGCAGCGGGAAGCAGCAGAGGGGACCACCATTGCTCCTCTTTAACCCCGCCCCCACATACAGCATCACAACCCAGCGACTGAGTTGCCCTGCTCTGGTGAACACCTAGGGCTCTGCTCCTCGTACGTAACAAGCACAAAAAGTCCAAAAGATGGCTCAAGAATTCAAAGCCCCAGAGCCGATAACTCTAAGCGACCAAGAAATAGTGAACCTCTCAGATGCAGTTCAAAATACTGGTGATCAGGATGCTCACAGAACTGGTTGATTATAGTCACAAATTAGAGGAACATATGAAGGCTAAACTAATTGAAATGAAGGGAGATGCCCAGGAAACCAATAGTGATGGAAAGGAAACTGGGACTCAAATCAATGGAATGGACCAGAAGGAAGAACGAAACATCCGACCAGAAAGGAATGAAGAAATGAGAATTCAAAAAAATGAGGAGAGGCTTAGGAACCTCCAGGACATCTTTAAATGTTCCAACATCCGAATTATAGGGGTACCAGAAGGGGAAAAGGAACAGCCACGAGTAGAAAACTTATTTGAATAAATAATAAAGGAGAACTTCCCAATCTGGCAAAGGAAATAGACTTCCAGGAAGTCCAGGAAGCTCAGAGAGTCCCAAAGAAGGTGGACCCAAGAAGGAACACATCAAGGCACATCATCATTACATTAGCCGAGATTAAAATGAAGGAGAGAATCCTAGAAGCAGCAAGGGATAAGGGGACAGTCACCTACAAAGGCGTACCCATCAGACTGTCAGCAGATTTCTCAAAAGAGACCTTGCAGACAAGAAGGGGCTGGAAAGAAGTATTCCAAGTCATGAAATCCAAAGACCTACAGCCAAGATTGCTTTATCCAGCAAAGCTTTCATTTAGAATGAAAGGACAGATAAAGTGCTTCTCAGATAAGGTCAAGTTCAAGGAGTTCATCATCACCAAGCCCTTATTATATGAAATGTTAAAGGAACTTATCTAAGAAAAAGGAGATAGCCCTGGCTGGTGTAGCTCAGTGGATTGAGCGCGGGCCTGCGAACCACACGATCATGGTTCGATTCCCAGTCAGGGCACATGCCTGGGTTGCAGGCCTGTTCCCTGCAGGCCAACTCCCAGCAGGGGATGCACAAAAGGCAACCATACATTGATGTTTCTCTCCCTCTCTCCTTCCCCTCTAAAAGATAAATAAATAAATAAATAAAATTAAAAAAGAAAAAGGATATAAAAAATATGAACAGTGAAAGGACAGCAAACTCACAGTTATTAACAACCACAACTAAAACAAAAGCAAACTAAGAGGACAGCTAGATCAGGAGTGGAACCATAGAAATGGAGATCACACGGAAGGTTAGCAACAGGGGAGTGGGAGGAGGAGAAGGGGGGAGAAGGTACAGAAAATAAGTATCATAGATGGTAGGTAGAAAATACATAGGGGGTAGGGCAAGAATAGTAGGAGGAATATAGAATCTAAAGAACTCGAGACACATGGTCGTAAACTAAAGGGGGGGAATGGTGGGGGAGGGGGTGTGCAGGGTGGAGGGGAATGAAGGGGGAAATAGTACAACTGTAATGGCGTAATCAATAAAATATATATTTTTAAAAAGAATGAACCTAGTCCTTTACCTTATACCATGCACAAAATTTAATAAAAATGAATCTCACACCTACATAGAAGAGCTAGAAATATAAAACCTTTTGGAACAAATCATAGGATATTGGGTTAGACTTTTTAGAAAGGACACAAAAAACACAAACTATGAAAAAAAACATTTAAAATTAGACTTCATCAAAATTTAAAATGTGTGCTTTTTAAAAGACACTGTTAGTAAAATGAATAGGCCAGCCACAGACTGGGAGAAAATATTTGCAAACATATCAGTTAAAGGATTTGAAACCAAAATACGTTGAAAATAAAAAAAATCGTACAACTCAATAATTGAGAACACCTTAAAAATTTGACAGGCCCTGGCTGGGTTTAGCTGGGTTGTTTAGAGCATCAGCCCAATATGCCAAGGTTGTAGGTTTGACCTCTGGTCAGGGCACCAGAAGCAACCAATGAACATATCAATAAACGGAATTACAAATTGATCTCTCTCTCTCTCTCTCAAAACAATAAATTTTAAAAATGGCAAACGATTTGACTACATACTTCACCAATGAATATATACAAATGACAAATAAGTGTGTGAAAAGATTCTCACCATCATCAGTCATAAGGAAAACACAAAATAAAATACCAATAAGACACCACTCCCCAGCCCAGGAAAGTGGTGACCGCAGAGGCTTCTGGGCACTCTACCTCTCCCAGCCCACAGGACTCCTGATCCATCAGGTATCACTCTCCTCCCTCCCACAACTTGCAATTGGGCTTTGTCTAACTTTGAAAATTACTATTCACTTTACTTCAGATCAGTGGACACCCCGTCTTCCTGTTGTAGTTGGCCCACGCACGTCCCAGTGAATGCTTGCACATGCACATGTGCAGGCTTTCCCCACTCTGATTCCATCCTTCGACCCAAAGCTTTTTCACTCCATCCAAGCCTCTCCTAGGCGTTTGAATGACAGCCGGCTCTCCTCACGGTGCCGCTTGTGTATTACTTCAGTTGGTGTAAGTGCATTCATTCTTCTTGCTGCCACACAGGGTCCACCAAGTGTGATGAGCACCCCGTCGGGAGGAATGCCCAGCTGGGGCTCCTGTCTCCTTCCCAAGGCATGGCCTGTCAGCAGCTTTGCTTGTGTCCTTCCTTCCTTTGGGGCACCTCTCTCTCCTCCCAGCCTTATGAACCCAAGCTCTCCTGGTTTTTCATCACGTCTTCTCCACGTCCTTACCTGGCTCCTCTTCTTCTTTCTTCCCAAACATTTTTTAACGATCTAGGCAGGGCCTGAGAAATGCCTTTCCTCTCCATACCCACTACCTGGTGGCGTTAACCGTGTCCCCCATTTCTCTCCTGGGTGCTTTTTCTGGGCCTTGCCCTCAATCTTTTCACACAAAACCCTGTGTTCCTCCTGACAGGGTCCAGGTCCTTTCACCGCCACGCCCACAGCGCAAGGCCAGAAGAACTTGCTGTTTGTTGAGCAAAAGGTTCTGATTATAGCCAGCCAGTGAGACAGCAGAACAGGCAGATCTGAGATCCTGGCAGCTTTGATCTCCTGGCCTGGCAGCTGATGCCTGGGATAGTCAGTGCCCCTGCTTCCTGGGGGCCCCTGTCCTGTTCTGCTCAGACACCGGGCTGGTGGAGACAAAGGCCCACACCTCGACCACCCACAGAACTCTTTCTGCAAATGCCATCCTAGAGGGAGATGGTGGGAAGTGGGGCAGAAGGGCTGCCCTGGGGGGACTGAGGGCGTGAGAAGGGTGTCTGCTCAGTCCTGCCCAGGCCTGAGGCCCACTGAGGGTAACAGGTCAACCTCACGGCCAGGTCCTTCTCCGGCCTTCCACAACGAGTTTCCCAGTGCTACCTGGGGTGAGCATGGGCCGGTTAGGCCACCGCCTCAAATACCTCTCATGGATCCTGCCTTCTTTCTCCTCTCCAGGACCCCACCCATCTGCCTGTCTCCACACAGGTGCCCTGCTCTCAGTTCATGCTGGCCCAGGGACAGGACTTTCTGGGCAGCCCAGTGCCATCTCCGCTGACTCATGTGGCCCTGACATTGAATATTCCAGTACGTCTTTCTTCACATAAATTGCTGTCAAGCCCCGTCTTTCTTGTACCCCGTAGGGTGGCTGGGGCAGAGGCCTGCCTGGGGCCTCTCACCTCTGACCGGCTCTTTGCAACAGGCAGTTGGACTCAGCTGAGCCTGGCCTCTCACTTGGCACAGCGCCCATACAGCACCAGCACATGCACTGTGGGTTCCTGAGTCTTCTGGGCTCTCCCCAGAAGAACCAGACTCTCTGGCACACCCTCTGCCTTGGGAGGTCTCAGTTTCTCAGAGGTCCTGGCTGACGGGTCGGGGGGAGTGGTTCTTTGAACAGCTTCCCTTTATGTTCCGGCCTTGGAGTGGACACAATCCCCTCCCTTTGCTTCTTGGAGCCCAGAGAAAACCACAGGCGGGGGGGTGGGGGTGGCCTTCCCCAAGAATTTTCCCTAGACTCAACAACAGGAAACCAGGAGTGTGCAGAACAGAGATGGTCACAGGCCTAGCCTCATGGCTCAGGGGCCCCGCCCTGTGGCAGCTCTCCACTGGGACCTAGGCCTGCATGGCCTCTATCAACCCCAAGCAGAGAAACTCATAAGGAAATGATTGTCCAGGAAGGCTGGTACCACTTCCTGACCAGTACCCAGGAGCTTCCTTGCCCAGCCTCTACCACTGCCCTACATTAGTGCGAGCAGATGTTTTTGGAGGCTTATCACCTGCTGGCTCCAGGTCTTTGCCCATCCAATGACCACGGGTTGACCTTCAATTATTAGATTCCTAGGGTACAGAGGAGTAGGTTAAGGTGGAGAGAGCTGGGCATAGCCTGTGCAAGGTCGCACAGCTGGGGAATAGCAAAGCAGGGACATGTGCTCCTCTGTAGGCACCTCAGTTCCTGGTGTGGACCAGAGAGATCCCATATCTCCTGCAAGTCTGGGAGACTCTTGGGGACCGAGGCCACAGAGGTCACTCCAGGCCAGCACATGTGTGATGTTGGGGAGTCCAGTGTGTGTGGTGTGCGTGTGTGTGCACTGGGTACTGTCTGTGCACTGTGTGCTGCTGTATGTGTGGCTGCAGTGTGTAGAGTGGGGGGCTGCTGAGTGTATAAGACACCTGCCCTCACATCCCCTGCTGCCTGGTCAAAGGCTAGGAGGGGCTGGGGCACAGCCAGCCTCTCTGGCTAGGAAGAGGAAGCCTTGGACTTAGTTGTACTTGGGACTGGTCATTGTGGGGCTGTTTTCGGTCTCTAAACTTGCAGACCAACACAGAAGACAGACAAACAGGAAAAAAGAGCTGAACTCAGCCCACAGCCTGGCCTCTGGCAGCGTGCGGGCCACTGCCTTGCGCTGGGCTGCATCAGCCTAGGCTAAGGAGGTCAAGGCCTATGGCAAGGGCGGGCAGGGGGTGGGGGTGGTGGTGGTGGTGGAAAGAGGGCACCTGGGACCTGGGATGGGGAAACCAATGGGCTGGTGGTTGGAAAAAGTCCTGGAGTCTGAGAAGGGGAAGGGAGGCAAGAACAGTCACTGCCTACGGACCCTGGCAGGGAAGCTCCTACACAGGGCGAAGAAATGTCTGTCTATGATGCTGTGTGTTCGCCTTTGTGGGCATATGGCTGTTTGTGGGCATATGTGAGGGTGTGTGGGGGGTGGGGGAGAGGGAGAGAGAGAGGAAGAGGGAGGGAGAAAAGAGGGAGAGAGACAGGGAGGAGACAGGATTGAGGCGGGGAGAGGAAGAGCTGGAATATGCATGAGCGCAGGAGCTCAGAAGCCTCCTCTTCCTGGGACAGGTAGTTTCAGATGGGGGAGGAGAGAATGGGCAGAGGGTCCCCGGCTCCCACTGGGCCTTGGGGAGGAAACTGGATCTCACTGGGCACATTAAGACCTGGCTGGATCTCACCCCACCTCCTCCCTTCCTGTCCCTCATCTCCGGCCGGCAGGGCCTCATTGAGGAGGGGGAGGGGCCTCTGTGTGTTGGTGGGGATTCCTGGAGCCCTCACCCTTTCCTTACCCCTGCCCAGAGGACCAGAGGGAGCTTGGCTTGGGAAAGAGGAGTCAAGCTTTGCCACAAAAAAAAGGTGTATGATCCTGAGCCAGCCCCACCCATCTCTGGTCTCAGTTTCCCCACTTATAATGGAGACCCTGAACTAAGTGATCTCCCAAAACCCTGCCAGACCCCACATTCCAGTAAACCGGTCCCTTGCAGGGGGGGGGGGGGGGCAGTTCAGAGCACAGAAGAGGGAGGGTAGCTGGCCTCCAGGTCACAGCTGGGTCAAGATGAGGACCAGCCTCAATGCCCTCAGAAACGGAGTAGGGGAAAGGAGTCCTGGGAAAAGGCCCGGGAGTGGCTGGGGGCAGGAAGGGAAGCAGTCCTTCCCGGTGCCACAGGCAGGAGGCCAGGGGAGGTGCATGGGGAGGGGGGAGGAAGTCCCCTCCTGGGCAGGTCACTCCCAGAGGCTGGGTTGGGGCGGGGCAGGCGATGGAGAGCAGATCTGAGCTCCTGGGACACCTTCGAGCCTGCTGCTGCCCAGCTTCCCAGGAATCCAGGAGCCCAGCCAGGTAAGGGGCTGCCAGGGGTCCCGGAGGCACGCTGGCCCTCCCCGCCCGGTCCTCAGCCCTTCCATGTCCCGTCTCTTGACCTCTGTTAGGGCAGGAGGTTCTAGATGTTTCCCTTGGGTCTCGTGGAGCTGCTGAGCTGGGTCCTAGGCTCAGTCTGTCCATCTATTTAATTGCCCCTTTTTCTGTCTTCCTCTGCCTAGTCTTGGGAGGAGGCATAGCAAGGTCCCGAGATCCACGCCTGGCTCAATGGGGCCACACCTCACCAACCCTGATTGAGCTGAGGGGGTACACCCAGCTCTCGATCGCTAGAGCACACATGCGCACACACAGACCCCAGCCCGATCACTGATACACAGCTGCATGCACAGGCTGGAGCCCACCCCCCCATCCCCCCCGATACCACCCTGGCCCCTTTCTAAGGGCCTCTGTCCACAGACTCTGGGTAGCAGGGCGGGCCCTTTGGATGGAAGGTTGAGCTCGACACCCTGTTCTCCTCCAGGTATTCAGGACACCCGCCCCAGCCCCAACATGCTTGTGGCTTCCACCACCTCTGGTAAGGTTCTAGCCACTGGGTTCCTACCCCTCCCCCAGCTGGGATTAGCCAGGTGGGCCAAGTGGAGTTGTGGAGTTGGCTGGTGTGGGGTTGGAGGAAGCCAGGAAGCCCCTCCTTCAGACACCTCTTTCACCCTTCTCTCAAGGCTGCCCATGGGGGCTGGGGCTGCCCTTCCCTCCGTATCATGTGAGGTGGGGAGATGATGTGCGCTCTGCTGGTGGAAGGGAAGCAGAAGATCCAGGCCACTTGCTCTGCCTGTCTCGTTGGAACCTCCTTGGGTTCTCCCATCGCCCTGCACAGCACCCTCCCTAACTTGCCCTCTACCCCCCCAACCCTTGCCCAGCTCTTCTTCGACCCGTCTCTCCACCTCTCCCACTTGGCAACAGCAGCAAGGAGAAGCCTGTGGACACCCGGAACCAGCTGCTAGCCCAGGCGGAGGTGGCCCTGCTCTCCATAGTCTTTGTGGCTGTGGTCCTGAGCAATGGCTTGGTGTTGGGAGCCCTGGCGCGGCGGGGCCGTCATGGCCGCTGGGCACCTATGCACGTCTTCATCGGCCACTTGTGTCTGGCTGACCTGGCTGTGGCTCTGTTCCAAGTGCTGCCCCAGCTGGCCTGGGATGCCACCGACCGCTTCCAAGGGCCTGATGCCCTGTGCCGGACCATCAAGTACCTGCAGATGGTGGGCATGTATGCTTCCTCCTACATGATCCTGGCCATGACATTGGACCGCCACCGTGCCATTTGCCACCCCATGTTGGCACACCGCCATGGAGGTGGAGCTCACTGGAACCGGCCAGTGCTGGCAGCCTGGGCCTTCTCGCTCCTTTTCAGTCTGCCACAGCTGTTTATCTTTGCCCAGCGTGAGGTGGGAGCTGGCAGCGGGGTCTTTGACTGCTGGGGTCACTTTGTGGAACCCTGGGGCCTTCGTGCCTATGTCACCTGGATTGCCCTAATGGTGTTTGTAGCACCTGCCCTGGGCATCGCTGCCTGTCAGGTGCTCATCTTCCGGGAGATTCATGCCAGCCTGGTTCTGGGACCAGCAGAAGGGGCTGGGAGGCGCCCAGGAGGGTCCCGGACAGGCAGTTCCACCGAGAGAGCCCCTGTGTCAGCAGCTGTGGCCAAGACCGTGAGGATGACGCTGGTGATTGTAATTGTCTACGTGTTATGCTGGGCACCCTTCTTCCTTGTACATCTGTGGGCAGCGTGGGACCCGGAGGCACCTCTAGAAGGTGGGTGTGGCCGTGGCTAGAGTTATGGGGAGGGCTGGGGCTTGGATGCATATGCAACTCTACCCACCCCCCCCCCCACACACATACATCTAGCTGTGGGATCACTAACCGCTAGCAGCCACGTGGGGTCGCACCCCTGCCTGGGCATCCTCAGCCCCAACCCCTCTCCTCCACCTACACAGGCCCGCCCTTCGTGCTGCTCATGCTGCTGGGCAGCCTCAACAGCTGTACCAACCCCTGGATCTACGCCTCCTTCAGCAGCAGTGTCTCTTCAGAGCTGCGCAGCCTGCTCTGCTGCACTTGGCGGCGCACCCCACCCAGCCTGGGGCCCCAAGAGGAGTCCTGTGCCACCGCCAGCTCCTTCCTGGCCAAGGACACTTCCTCCTGAGAAGCCAGGGGGCGCCTTCCTTCCAGAGGCTACACAGAGCTCAGCTGCCTGCCAGGGGGTTGGTCCTAGCGTTCAGAGAGGGGAGGGCCAACTGGGAATTGGCTCCAGATATGAGGGCCCCGGGGAGGTCAGCTCCTTGGCACTAGGTACGAGGAGGGCCTGCAGCAGCACGGTGTGTGGCCCCTGGCTTTTGCCCTAGGCAGTGCCTGCCCCCAGATAGAGGTGGGGGGTGGGGGGAGCCCAGAAGGAAGGAAAGAGGGCGAGGCCAGGGGAGCTTCCTTTCTTCATGTGTCTGCCCTCTGCGTCCCTTCTCACTCTCTCCCTAATAATAAAAGTGTTAGCTCATTTTCCACCCAGTGTGTTTCCTTGGATCAGGCTAACAGTGGGTGTGAAGGTGGCATGGAAAGACTTTCTCAGAACCCCCCCACATACACACAGCACCACAGGCACATGTGTGACTCTGGAACCCATGATGCAAGTGAACGAGCCTTCAAATGTACAAGTCCCCAACCCACACGGCCCTACACCAGGTCTCCCCTGCCGCCTGCAGAGGCTGTTCCAGCTGCTCAACCTTCCCCCTTTGGTGAGCACCTTGGCATCAGGCCTCAAACGGTAGGAGTGCCAGGGGGTTGGCCCCGCACCCACCTGCCTAATCCACCAACACAAGGGGACGGGCTCATGTGGGGGAGTCAGTCTTTATGAATGGCCGCCAAGCCCTGCCTGTCCTCAGCTGAAGCACAGACGGGCATGCTCACCTGAGCAAGGGCACACACCACCCAACGGCCCTCACAGAAAGGCCAGGGAGGGGCTTGCCCCCAGCCTCCCTCTTTGGCTGCCTCCTAAAAGGACCTAAGCCAGGGCTGGGGCAGACAGGGGTTTGCTCGGCCAGCCATGTCCTTCTCTCTGCAAAGGATGAGGAGTAAGGTGTTCAGTACTTGCTGGACAGAGCAGGGAGAAGCAAAGGGCCCAGGAAGGGTGAAGAGTCTTGACGGTGATTTCCTATGGTGGGGGGCCTACCGAGGAGCCAGCAGCACCTCACTGTGGCTTGAAGGGCGAGTCCAGGCCCTGGGGGTGGGACGCTGAGGGTGAGGCCGGGGTCCCAGGGCTGCGGGAGAAGCCTTTGTGCTTGCCGAAGCGGCCGCAGCCTGGAAGCCTTGGGCTGCGGGGCCCGGGGCCGGGAGAACTTGTCGATGCTGGCCCAAGGCCCTGGCGGACAGCAGCTTTGCCCAAGAGCTCCTTAAACACCGAGTCCATGGTCTGTGCCACAGCCTGGTGGAGAGAAGGAGGGCCTCTGGTAGGAGCGTCCCCCCAACCCCCCACCGCCCGGCCACTCCCCCTCCCCCCCACGCCCGGTCAGTGTGATGACAACTAACCCGGGCATGAGACCCTCCTACCCTCTGGTGCCCGAGCCTCCACCAGAACTCCCCACTCCAAAAACAAAGTCCTTTGCTACCAACCTGTCACTGGGCCCTTCCTCTCTATGCGCCCGCAGTTACTGTCCCTCCTCCCTTGCCCAGTTTACCTCTTGCCACTTTTGGTGTGACTCTCACAACCTCCTTTGGGGACAGCAACCTTCAACCCAGCCGTGACATGCGGGAGCCTCATGGCTACTCTCCCCCTGGCCCAGACCTCTCACATGACCTCGGGGCCACCAGCATGCAGGACCTCCCAGGTCAGCAGCCACCTGCGCCTCGCCTGGCCCTGCCTGCCGCCTGCCTCCCGCCTCCCCTGGAATGTCTCCCCCTGGAATGTCTCGGCTGCGCTGCCTCAATCCTACCACCTACTGGTCCAACTCAGCCCCATCCCTGGGCTCCCAGGCCTGGCCACTGGGCTACATCTAGGACACAGTGTGCCCTCCAGTTTTCTCCATGATCACAAACTGTCCCTAGGGCCTCTGTCTGGGCCGGGAGCAGCGAGCACCCATCAGGGGGGTCGACACGGACTCATCAGACAGAGCCGGGACTGGGTCTCCCCAGGCTGGCACCTTGCTGGGGCTGCACACAGCACCTACTCTCTCCTCCCAACAGCCGCTGTGCTGCCCAGCTCTCCAGCCAGCCACCCCCTCCAGCCTCTTTCCATCTGTCCTTCTCATCCTCTTTGGCCCACCAAGCTCCTGCCATGCCACCATCTGTCACCTAACCTTGTTCCAGATTCCAGCCTTAAAGCCTGCCCAATAGCCCGTCGCCCATGCCACTGACCACTTCCCACTCAACCAACCATAAAGCCCAAACGCATGAGCCTTCATGTCACCCTGTCCCCTGCCTCTGGGCCTGTCCTTTCCCTTAAACTTATATCCTTGCTGACCTGTCATTTTTTGGGTTAGCCTCCGGCAGCCTGTCTGAGGCCAGGAGGGGCAGACTCAGCCCTTAGGAAGGAAGAATCTGACTCATAAGGGGAGACAGAGACCCCCAGGAAACACGCTCCCATCTGCCGCTCAGCCAGGGCCCGCACTCACCTTATCCATCTCCACTAGTCGCTCGGGGGAGGTTGGGACCGCGAAGTGCCGTCTGTGCCCAGAAAGGCCCCCAGGTGAGGTGCATGGCTCTGGCCTGCAGGGCACAGACAGTGAGCCTGGCAGGGGCCCTGGGAAGTCCCTGCACTGAACTGGCAGTGGCTCCTCCCATTTCAGGGTGTGCCCAAGGGAAAAAGACAGGGGGCTGACCCAGAGGGTCCATCCTATCGTCCACTGACATCCCTTACTAAGTGGGCCCCTCTCTGTGTGCCTGAAACCTGGCCCCAGCCCCCTCCAGCCTGTTCATTGCTTGGCACAGGGTTGGCACCCCCCAACAGTGTCCAGGTGGGAGTAGGCAAGTGAGGCCATGAGAACGGGTCTTCCTGCTGGGCTGGATACCCCCCGCTCACCGATGGACAAACTCCATGGCCAGGAGGCCCTCTGGACTGCTCACCAGCTCCCCTGCAGCCTGCAGCCCCTGGCCCACTGACGGCTTCTCTGCTCTGTGGTCAGAAAGACGGCCTGTTTAGGGTGCTGGGCGGGGGGGAGGCAGGCTTTGTGTGCCCGTGCCAGCCAGAAGGAGTCAGAAAGGCACACGGAAAGCTTCCAGATGCTAGGACTTGGGGTGGCGGAAGGGCCGAGACCTGGGTTGAAGAAAAGCTGTGGAGAGCCTCCCGGAAGCATGTGGCATTCACTTACCCCCCAGGCAACGTGATGTACTTGTGGGGAATGAGTCCCCGGGTGCCAGCGCACTCGCCCCACCACCAGTCGCCGGAGGCCCGCTCATGCAGCCGTAGCACATCCCCACGCTGGAAGCTCAGCTCCTTGGCTGTGCGGCCCGTGTAGGCAAAGCAGGCCACGGCCTCCACAACGCCCTCCAGGACTGGGAAGAGGAGAGGGTCTCAGTGGGAGGGTGAAGTGGGCATCCAGGGTGGGGACAGGGTGGGATCCTTCTTCTCCAGACCCTCACCATCTTCCTGGGCCAGGGTCCCAGCTTCCAGCTCTGGCTCGTTCTCCCCTGCTAGGCCTTCCACCTGGGTGTCCCTGAAGTCCAGAGCAGAGGGAGGAAGATGGGTGGTTGGTGGGGCTCCCCTTGGCTGGACGCCCCGCCCCACTCCGGGCAGCACAAAGAGCATACCCCAGGCAGCTGGCAGAAGGTGGCGCCATGCACTTCTCGTAGACAGGGCCTGGCAGCAGGGTCAGGGACGGGAAAACCCGAGCAGGCTGCACAATGAGCGTCTGCACCAGCTGGTTCACCCGGGTCTGCAAGGCTACAGGGTCCTGCCCAGCGGGCACGGGCAGCAGCGTCGGCCCGAAGCATACGGCCAGGTTGTACGGGTCCATCATATTCTCATCACTATACTGGGCCAGGCTGGGGACACATGCAAGTCACAAGCAGGAACTCCCTGCCCAGTGTCCCCGGCACCCCCACATCAGCCGCTCCTGCCTCCTGAGAAGCACTCACTGGTTGAGGAAGGTGAAGAGGTAACGCAGGACCACCAGCACCGGTCCCGGCAGCTGTGCCAGAAGGCGGCTCACAAGCTCCACCCGCTCCTCCATGGCCTCCAGCTCTGTGGCCAAGGCCACCACCCCAAAGAGGAAAAAAGCCCACGAATGTGGACACAGCCACTGGGGATCGGCCCCTCCCACCCAGCGAACCTCAGGCCCCCGCCTCACCAACAGAAGCCAGAAGCTCTGTGAACAGGTCCGAGGAGAAGAGTGGGGGATCCAGGCTCCGAAAGTAGAGCTTCAGCACTCCTGCCACCGAGTCCAGGTCATGGGCTGTGCAGCCTTCCACCAGTGGGTCCTCCCCTGAGGACAACACAGGGCACAAGAAGGCCGATCATACCCATTCTAGTTAACCCCCACCGCCGCCCTACCCTGCCTGTCCCCACCTCTCTCGAAAGCCTCGCGTATCTCGGAAATCCGGGGCTGAGCACCCGACACTCGGAAGATGCCCTCATGCTGTAGGCCTGCAGGAGGACAAAGAGCCAGTGGGCGCTGAGCCCTCTCCCCACACCCTCTACATGGGTGCCAGGTACTGGGTGCCAGGCTTACCGTTGAGGTTAATGAAGCGGATACAGCTCTCCACCACCAGGGGCACGGGCTGGCCTGAGCTCTGGGGACAGAAAGGGTGTTCACTTCTCTCTGGACACAGCAAGTCCCACCTCGTCACTTGCTTGCTTTTATTTTCTCCTAACAATGCATTATGGTTGTTGGCAACGAGGGCCGGTACGTGGCTTGCAAGATCCACTCCCAGGTTTCTGATGTCCCCGGTGCCGGTTTAGGCAGGGCATTACGCTTTACTCGCTAGCTATTTAGTGTTGGCATGTGCAAATGGCATCCGATTCTGTATGTTGACTTCAAATCAAGTAGCATTGCAAAACTCAAATTGGTTCTTTGAAATAGTCTGTCAACTCTTTTGAATGTTTACATGCATAATCACATCATGACAAAAAATAGATGCTGCCCGAGGCTTTGGCGGGGAGATGCCTGTTTCTAGTTCAGGACGTTCCCTTCGATCAGTGGAGGCCTGGCAGAGGCCCCCCCAGGAAAGGCGGTTGGCAATGGAGGACACTGGGGTCACAGGCAGCCAGGCTGCAGAGGCGGCCCAGGGCTCAAGACAGACGAGAATGCAGGGGGAGGGCCTGCATTTCGTTGGAGCGGAGGGCAAAGCAAGTACCTGGATAAACTTCTCCATGTCTCCCCCGAAGAGCTTCTGGTTATACTGGGAGCTGGGGCGGGTGTGGCGGCTCTTCTGGAATTTTCTCTGTGTGTACTGGGCCCTGTAATGAACAGAAGCTGGCTCTGAGGGTTGTGGGCATGGGGAATAGCATGCTCCACCCCCCCCAGCCCAACCAGGGCCCCCCAAACAGGGCCCTGGAGTTTGAGAGTTATTTCAGAACCCACTGGGTGAAGTGGAAAATGGAGGCTACAGAGGAATGGGCAGCAGAGCCAGGCCCCAAGGAGAAGGGAGTGGTGACATCACAGCTTGACCCTTGCAGAACCCCAGCTCCTCAAAACAAGCCAGCCCCTCATGAAGAACTCACCACGACACCTCCCGCTCCTCCTTGTCACCTGGGGAACAGAAAACATTGGTGTGCCTCTTGGGCCAGGAGGCCCTCAATGCACCACAGGGAGAAACGTGTGGTCTAAAGGCCAAGGCTGCTTAGTGGGGCCAAGGGCACAGTAGAGGCCAGGATCTTTGCTGGGTTATTTCTGTCCCACCAGCGAACCTCCTTTCTGGTCAGAGGGCAGTATGAGCTGGGTGGGGTTCCAAGGCAGGAGAGCCAAGGGTGGGCGCTGCTCCTGGCTCCTGGCCCCTGGGGCGGAGTGGAAGGGGCCAAGGGGCCCAGAACTGGGGCCTACCTTGCTGAATGGCCTCCTGCAGTTTCTCATGCTTGGCCTGCAGCTTGGCAAGGATGCTCCGTCCACTCAGATATTCCTGTAGCTTCTGGGAAGTGCCCCCCAAAGCCCAAAGTTTTAGCCTCAGCTTTGGGCACCCCCTGTACCCCACCCCTGCCCCCAGCCCAGCCCTCCCCACCGTGATGTAGAAGGTCTCAGTCTCCTGCTGCTGGCCCCGCCTCCGACCAGCCTGCCGAGCACCTGGGTCCGAGTTGGTGGACTTGAGGGACTCCGTGGAGGGACTGGCCTGGAAAGAGTCGACCACTTCCCCATCTTCCAGTGCCATCACCTCCAGTAGGGCCTGCAGTGTAGCCTTCAGCGTCTTGTTCACCTGGGGAGAAGGCAGGAAGTTCAGGGCAGGAAAAACTGGGGACAGGCAAGGGACAAGAAGTCCAACTCTAAAGAAAAGGGGAGGGGTGGCCATGGACACCTGACTCGGTCTCCAAATCTCTGCCCCCATGACAGGCCAAGCCCCTCATACCTCCTCTGTCTCTATTGTCTGTCGGTCTAGGCGGCTCTGGATATTCTGGGCTCTGGGTAGAATCTCGTCCCGCAGCTCCACCTCGACTCGGATCTCAGCCACCTACGAAGGGCAGCGTCCGAGGAACTGAGGGCTCAGACGTGGGAGCGGGAGTGGGGCTGGGCGGCAGACACCAGGGTTTCTGGGGGCACGAGGGAACCGAGTGCAGTTCCACTGCCTGATGTACAGGACCACCAGGCCTCGAGGCTTCATACACCTGGTCCTGGAGAATGGCAAGGGCACTGCCCCAAGGGAGAGGAGTATAACCACGCACACCCAGGCTTGTGCACAGATGCACAAGCAGAAACCTCATAACAGCCCCAGGGTGACAGCAGCCCAAGCAGCCAGCAGCGGATGAATGGAAAAGCAAGTGTGCTGCATCCACACAATGGAATACTATTCAGCCACAAAAATGAATGAAGTCCTGCCTGCGCATGCTACAACGTAGGCGACCTTTGAAGACATTCCCTTGAGTGAAAGAAGCCAGACACAAAAGGCCATATGTGGTATGAGTCTGTTTACGCAAAATGTCCAGAAGGAGCAGACAGACCTATAGAGACATATACCAGGGGCTGGGCGAGGGGACAGCAGTGACTACTTAATTATTCGTTTTAATGGTCTGGAAGGCTGGAATCTGAGTCAGAAGATAGAAGGCTTGGCCACACCTCGCCTGGGAAGAGCAGAGGGCAGAAAAATGGTTTACTCTAACCAGACAGAAATACATTCCCATTAGCGGCGTGCAGGGTGGGAGAAGAAAGCTTTAGGAAGAGAAGAATTCCTGTCTTGAGCACGTAAACACCCAGAAAACTCTGACATCAAATTCAAATTCAGAGTGAGAGCTTCACCTAACCGCAACAGGCTAAACACACCCTGTTCTCTGCTCCTCCAAGCTCCACCATAAAGGGGTACATGAAGGTAGAACTCACGGGGACACGGGGAAGAGGGGAGGAGACGACAGCACAGAAGAGATGTCAATAGACTTGTGGAAGATGGAGACTGCAGTATCTGACTCAACAAAGCTCAGACACCAGACAGTCAAAACAGCTGCGGAACCCAGAAAAGCTCAGAAGGTGGAGGCAGTGGGTGCCTCCTAGGTGCAGGGGACTAGCTACAAGTCTATCTAGGAAATGATAGCATGGTTCCTCAAAACATCACACACAGACTTGTCACATGATCTGGCAATTGCTCTTTGGAGTATCTACCCAAAAGAACTGGAAGCAGGTTCTAGAGAAATATTTGTGTACTTCTGCTCATAGCAGAGGTATTTATAGTAGTCAAAAGATGGAAGCAGCCCTAGCCGAGTAGCTCAGCTGGTTAGAATATCCTCCCAATATGCCAAGGTTGCAGGTTCGATCCCTGGTAAGGACACATACAAGAATCAACCAATGAGCCCTGGCTGGTGGAGCTCACTGGATTGAACACGGGCCTGCAAACTGAAGAATCGTGGTTCGATTCCCAGTCAGGGCACATGCCTGGGTTGCAGGCTAGTCCCCAGCAGGAGATCCACAAGAGGCAACCATACATTGATATTTCTCTCCTTCTCTCCTCCCCTTCCCCTCTAAAGATAAATAAATAAAGTATTTTAAAAAAAAGAATCAACCAATGAATGCATAAGTAAGTGGAACAATAAATCTCTATCTCCCCACTCCCTTCTTCTCTCACTTTAAAATGAACAAATAAAAAAAAATTAAAGGTGAAAGCAACCCAAGTGTCCACCGATAGAGGAATAGATAAGGTCTCTCCATGCAACCATGCAACAGAATGTTATTCAACCTGAAAAAAGGAACAAAATTCTGATACATGTTTCAACATGGATGAACCCTGAAGATATTATGCCCAGTGAAATAAACCAGCCACACAAATAGTGTAAGATTCCACTCGTATGAGATCCCTGGAGTAGTCAAATTCAGAGACAGAAAACAGGCTGGTTCGTGCTAGGGTTGGGGGAGGAGAAATGCCGGGATTTAGTGTCTATGGGAACAGTTGCAGTTTGGGAAGATGAAAAGCTCTGGAGATGGATGGTGGTTGTGGTTAATGTGCTTAATGTCACTGAACTGTACGCTTAAAAATGGTAAATCTGTGCCTTGGCTGGTGCGGCTCAGTAAATTGAGCACCAGCCTGTGAACCAAAGGATCGCTGGTTCCATTCCCAGTCAGGGCACATGCCTGGGTCGTGGGCCAGTTCCCCAGTTGTGGGCACGTGAGAAGCAATCACACATTGATGGTTTTCTCCCTCTCTTTCTAAAGATATTAGAAATATCTAAAAATATTAAACTGATAAGAACAGATACTATGCTTGATCTTAGCCAAAAGGCCGAGAAGCAATTCCCTCTGTCTAAAAATAAATAAATAAAATCTTTTAAAAAATTCATAGTTTAAAAAAAAGGTCAATATTTTTTTAAAGATTTTTATTTATTTATTTTAGAGAGAGGGGAAGGGAGGGAGAGAGAGAGGGAGAGAAACATCAATGTGGGGTTGCCTCTTGTACACCCCCTACTAGGGACCTGGCCCGCACCCCAGGCATGTGCCCTGACTGGGAATCAAACCAGTGACCCTTTGGTTTACAGGCCAGCACTCAATCCTCTGAGCCACACAAGCCAGGGTGGTAAGTAAATCTTGATTTTAAAAAGAGAGTCTTTCTATACCGTAGGAAGAACTGACATTAGAAGGATCACCCCCTCAAATGAACAAAATTAACAGAAAGCTAGAGATTTACTCTTTGGAAAGGATAAACTGGAGGAATTCTGGACTTAAGGACACTAGTCGCAGCTGAAGAAGGAGACGAAACTCCCCACAGATGAGAAAGAGTGTAGCAGCCGCTGCCATCTGGAGCAGTCCCAGCTGGGTCTTGCTGCTGTGCCACCGAACATAAGGAACGTCAGAGACAATCAGTATCAGACAAGGCCCCTTTGTGACCATGATGGCTGAAGACTAAAACAAGACCACCTTGTAATCATGCCTGGGCACAGACAAACACAAACACATTGGCCAAGCCACAAAGATAAGTAAACCTGCCCCCGTTCCAGCTCATGAATGACTGCTGCTTCCTCATCAATGACAGCTTTACTCTCCCTTAAACCCTTACCCTGCTTTCTAGATAAGATTTATTAAGACATCCTAAGAGCCCTGAAACACCAATCCAGAAGAACCTATGCACCCCAATATTCATAGCAGCACAATTTACAACAGCCAAGTGTTGGAAGCAACCTAGGTGCCCAGCAGTAAATGAATGGATCCAAAAACTATGGTACATTTACACAATGGAGTTTTATGCTGCAGAAAGAAAGAAGGAGCTCCTACCCTTTGCAACAACATGGATGGAACTGGAAAGCATCATGCTAAGCGAAATAAGCTAGGTGGTAAAAGACAAATACCACATGATCTCACCTTGAACAGGAACCTAATCAACAAAACAAACAAACAAACAAACAAAATATGGTCAAAGACACTGAAATTGAGAACAGGCTGACAGTGACCAGAGGGGAGAGGGAGGGAATTTCAGGGGAAAAGAGGAAGGGTTTGCAGGAACAAGTATAAAGGACACACGGACAATAACAAGCGGAGGTGGAAACGGGAGAGAGGTGGGGAGGGCCAGGAGGGTGGGCTGGGATGGGGGTAAAAGACACAAAACTGTACATGAACAACAATTAAAGTAAAATGAAAACAGACAAACAAACAACAACAAAAAAGACACACAGTCAGAGTTACCCTTGCTTCCTGACAGCATCCAAGCCAGAGTCAATCCTCTCCCCAATTCCCACCCCGATTGTAGCCCACGTCGTGGAGTTTTTCCTGAGACTCGCTTCCCTGGTTCCCCAAGGTGTGGATCTTACTCGCAGCAACGATCTGGGTTCCTGCCCAGCCACCCTGTGGGAAACAGCACTGTTGACCTGCTCAGCTCACACACACCATGTATCCAATTCCCTCTCTGTGCTGCCTCTTAATTATGAACTGATGGCCAAACTAGCCATTTAAGGAAAAGTCTAAACTGGAAGACATAGATCAAAGCAAGTTTTTAAACAATACTACAAGAGAACCCGGCCAGGTAGTTCAATTGGTTATAGTGCCATCCCGATAGGTCAGCGTTGCGGGTTCAGTCTCTCGTCAGGGCACATACAAAAATCAACCAAGGAGCCCTGGCTGGTGTGGCTCAGTGGACTGAGGGCCAGTCTGCAAACCAAAGGGTTGCTGGGTTGATTACTAGTCAGGGCACACGCCTGGGTTGTGGGCCAGGTCCCCAGCAGGGGCCCTGTGAGAGGTAACCACGCATTGATGTTTCTCTCCCTCTCTTTCTCCCTCCCTTCCTCTATCTCCAAAAATAAATAAATAAAATTTTGTTTAAAAAAATCAGCCAAGGAATGCATAAATGCACAAGCCAGTGTGTCTGTCTGTCTGTCTCTCTCCTCCCTCCTTCCCTCCTTCAAGTCAATTTTTAAAAACATACTGCAAGAAAACAGAGAAAATGCAAGGAACAGAGAAAATATCAAGAAAGCAAAAATAAACATTTCAGAAAGATTTGAGAAAACATTGTATTTGTGAAACAATAACAAAGGGTTATAACAGGAATTTAGAAAACAAAGAAGAACTCTTAGAAACAAAAAGTATAAAAGCAAATTTCAAAAAATTTCAGCAAGGGGCTGGTAGAGGTAGTTGAAGAAACCTTTAAGAAATCAGAATTAAAAGGCATAGAAATGGGAAATAGGAAAGAGAGAAGAGAAGGAAGTTAGAGAATTAACCCATGAGGTCCAACATTTAATTACAAGGGATCTTTTTTATTATACATTCAATTACCGTTGACATTTAATATTATTTTGTTAGTTTCAGGTGTACAGCATAGTAGTTAGACAATTATATAATTTATGAAGGGATCCCCCCGATAATTCAAGTGCCCATCTGGCACCATGCATAGTTATTATAACATTTACTGGCTATGTTCCCTGTGCTGTACTTTCATCCCCGTGACTATTTTGTAACAACCAACTTGTACCTCTTAATCCCCTCACCTTTCTCACCCAGCCCCCAAACCCCTCCCCCCTGGCAGTCATTAGTATGTTCTCTGTGTTTCTGAGTCTGTTTCTGTTTTGTTTGTTCATTTACTTTGTTCTTTAGATTCCATATGTAAGTGAAATCATATTTATCTTTCTTTTTAAAATTTTATTTATTTATTTTTAGAAAGGGGAAAGGGAGGAAGAACGGAAGAGGAACATCAATGTGTGGTTGCCTCTTGCATGGCCTCCACTGTGGACCCGGCCCACAGCCCAGGCATGTGCCCTGATCGGGAATCGAACTGGTTACCCTTCTATTGGCATCCCACGCTCAATCTACTGAGCTACACCAGCCAGGTGTAGCCAGGGCCTGTAGCCAGGGCCATATTTGTCTTTCTTGGTCTGACTTATTTCACTTGGCATAATACCCTCTAGTTCCATCCATAATTATAAGAATTGTTTTTTTTTTAATTTATTTATGTATTTATTTTTAGAGAGGGGAAGGGAGGGAGAAAGAGAGGAGGAGAAACATCAGTGCGTGGTTGCCTCTCACATGCCACCTCTCGGGGACCTGGCCTGCAACCCAGGCATGTGCCCTAGACTAGGACTCAAACCCTCAACCCCTTGGTTCACAGACTGGCACTTAGTCCACTGAGCCACACCAGCCAGGGCCATAATTATAAGAATTCTTAAAAGAAAAGACAATTAAAGGGAGAAAATTATCAAAGAAACAATACAAGCAAAAACCTAAGGACACAACTTTCCAGACTGACAGGACCCACTGTTTGCTCAGCATCATGAAGGAGAGTCCCCAAAGCATAGCATCCTAAAATTTTACAACGAAAGGAAAAGAGACTCTCCTGCCAGCTTCATGGAGAACAATTATGCACCACGTACAAAAACTCAGAAATGAAATAGCATTGGACTTCTCCCCTATAATACTGAAAGGAAACTGATTTTCTACCTTGAACTCTATATCCGGCTAAACTACTAATCACTTTCAAGGAAAGAATACAGGCATTTTCAGATCTGTTCCAGAGCAGAGCTCTAAAAAAAAAAAAAAGAGGAAGTGCGTTGATTGCCTGATGTGGAGGCAGGGCCATGAGCAGTACTACGGGGTGGTCGGGTGGTGGGCGGGGGGGGGGGGGGGGGGGNGGGGGGGGGGGGGGGGGGGGGGGGGGGGGGGGGGGGGGGGGGGGGGGGTCCTGAGCCCGGACCCTCCACAGAAGGAAGCTGGTAGAACCTAAGGGGAGCTGAAAAGCAGCCTGCAGCCTGCTGCATGATTTGAATACACAGAGGGAAGCTCCAGAGTCAGCAGCTAGAAGACTGGGAAGTGGGTGTTTCTGGCCAGTGGGAATGGGAACAGACAGGGTGAGTCGGAGAATAACGATGTGCCATTGTAAGCCTTCAGTCACCTCTAAGTTTTTAAACCATTACTTTGGTCAAAATACAGATAAAATAATGAAAAGCTCCATGTCATCCTAGCCCATGACATCCTAGCCCGTGCACAGTGCCCATTAGGATAAACGGGTAAAGGGGGGTGGGGGGAAGCTCAGAGCCAAGTAAAAAGATGCCTTATTACATTTTACTGTTTGTATGGTTTCTTTGCCTCTAAGTTTGTGTTATGAAGTATCCGAAACATACAGAACAATCGGAAGAAGGGTACGTGAACAGCTATATGCCCACCTGCCACCTACTGTCAACACTGACATTTTTTAAAAAGATTTTATTAATTTATCTTAGAGGGAAAGGGAAGGAGAGAGAGAGAGAAATATCAGTGTATGGTTGCCTCTCGTGCATCCCCTGCCAGGAACTGGGAACTGGCCTGCAACCCAGGCATGTGCCCTAACTGGGAATCGAACCGCGATCGTGTGGTTCGCAGGCCCGCGCTCAATCCACCGAGCTACACCAGCCAGGGCAACACTGACATTTTTGCTGTGTTTGCCTTGTGGGGGGGTGTTCATTCCCTGGATGAACTGCAATGACCTACAGGAGTCTGTTTGCTTCAAATGTGAGTGGGAGACCTCATTTGCCTCAGAGCCATTGACTGAGGGTCTGAGAAATAAGCTGCACTCAGGAGTTTTGACTCCTTAGCAAAGAATTCACTGACTTACCTAATGGGCAGACAACACAAAGCCCTTGGCATCAATTCTGGGGGCATTAAGGGGCAGGGGCAGCGACCCTCACCTCATCACCTTCGTGGGGCTGGTAGTCAAAACGCAGCGGGGGACAGAAGGCAACTGCATGCACCTCCAGCACCTTGGCCTTGTCCCCTGGAGGATCTAGGGCCTCCACGGCCTCTTCCAGGCTGCCCAGGCCCTGCATTTGGGAGGCTTGGGTGCGGCTCTCAGCAGCTGTGTAACTCCGGAGCACCTGCCCCAGGGCCAAGTGGAACCCGGTGTCACAGCACTGAGGAGAAAGCAAGGACACAGCTTGGATAAGCCTCGGTGCACTGGACGCCGCCCCCGTCACCCCGCCTGTCCACCCAGCACTCACGTCCATGAGGTCCAAGACATCATGCAAGTAGTAGTTGCTGACGGCAGCGTTGACACTGGCCAGGCTGAGCAAATACTCATTGCGCGCCTTCGTGCACTTGAGTTTGTGCTCCAAGAACTTGGCCTGACGCTGCTCAAGATCACACAAGTACACCAGGGTCATCGACTTGGTCAGACCTCACAGTCTCCCCGCTGTCCTCTCTGTATGGACAGCTACACCTGAAGTCCCACAGGCCCCTCAAACAGTGTGGCCAGAAGTCCCAAAGCACTCACCCAGCCCGCCCTGCTGTGCCCACAACCCTCCTGTCTCAGCTCCTCCCAGCTCGGCACCTCCACATCCTGGTATTTCTGCCGCCCTCAGCCTCTTCATCCTCTCTTCAGGGCCCACTTCAAATGCTCTTTATCCCTGTATAGCACCCGATCACCCATTCTACATTTCTTCTTGGCCCTGAAACTTCATAGCACTGTATGAGGCAAGGAGGGTGGGTAGAAAGGCCCCCAGGGGAGATAGTCACTGTCCTCCTGACCTCTCTGTGCACCACTCTATCATGGGGAGCCTTCCAGAGCCAGCAGGGCTGAGCAGGCCCAGGCCCAGTCCCTCCCCTCGCAGCTCTGCCAGAGGCCCAGGTCCTCTGCAGACCTGCCTTGCCCTTCCATGCACCACTTTCCCACAGGCCCTGGCACAGGCCAGGGACTCACAGGGACAAAGGCCGGGAACTATAGCTTTCACACACAGACCAACGTCCTCTAAGCCCACCTTCTCCACCAGCCGTGATCCCTTCTTGACGGAGGTCTTGCGGAGGGGCCCTGCTTCGGTGCTGGTAGCGGCTGGGGCAGCAGCAGCACTCCGGACAGCCCGCTTCTCCTCCTGCCTCTCAGCTTCTCGGAGCTTGGCCTCGGCACTCATGCTCTCTGTGTGGTATACCTGGTACGTCTTCTTGGCCTGCAGAGAGGCCCAAGACCAGGCAGCCCCGCTGTAGGCCAAGGCCACAGCCAACCCTCCCCCTCCTCCTGGTACTCAGACCTGAGAGTTAGGCAATCCCATGTGAGCACCCAGCCCCCCAGCCCCGTGCTCAGGGCGGGGAGAAAGGCAGGTCTGTCCTGGACACCCAATCCTCCTTGAGCCTGGCTTGGCGAGATGCGATGTGAGAGCCTCGCTCTGACTGGGGTGGACCCTGCCCCATCCTCACCGTCTGAAGCTCTGACACCACCTCCAGGAGCTCCTCCTGCAGCTGCTGCTCCAGATCCTTACTCTGGGGAAGAGGGGATGTGTGACCAAATCACGACCTCAATGCAGCACACACTGTTTGCAGTCACCTCAGCTTGGCACTCAAGGCTACACCTACCTCCCTGCCACCTGATATCCATCTGGCTTCCTCTGCCCTCCCAGCCCTGACACCTCTGGACTGAGTACCCACAGACTGCCCTGGATACATCCTGAGGCCATCCACACCTCCTATACCCAGGGTGAGGGCCTTACCTTCTTGACTATGCGCCCCACATCTTCCGCAATGTGACTCAGGCGCTGGGCCAGGGGCCCCGCCAGCACCTCACTAAGGGCTGCGCTGTCCCGGCTCTGCTGCCTCGTCTGCTGCAGCAACACAGCCCAGCAGTGCAAGGACGACAGGAGGGATGGCTCCTTTCTGGGGGCAGAGGGGCACTCAGACTGGGAGCAGGACTTGGGCCCTGCTGCAACTATCTTGCCAACAAGAACCTACCGGAAGCTTTGGTGCTCCCGGCTGCTCCCCAGGCGTCCTCCTCTGCTGGAGAAGCGCTCGGCCAGCTTTTCCAGGCCTCGGGAGTACTCCAGCTCCACCTCCGCCCGGCGCCGCATGAACTCAGCCAGCTCCTGCAGCAGCTCCCGCCGCAGCTCGCCCTGCAGCTCCAGGCAGCGCAATTGCTCACTCAGCTGCCAGCGCATCTCTGTGGGGAACCATGGCTCAAGCCTGGGCAGGAGGCCATCCTGTCCACCCTGAGAGGGTGAGGGCTGGGGCTAAGGAGGAAGAAGGAGTCTGACTCCCAGGGAGAGGTTATCGGTTCAACTGTCCAGCTGAGCTCAGAACAGCTCTGAGGAAAGGGGCTTCTGGGCTGAGGCTAAAGGGAACCAGCCAGGCCCAAGTAGTTGAAGAGAGATGGGAAGGCTGTTTCAGGGTGAGAGGAGAGCTGCGCAGAGAGGCCTGTGGGTGAGGCGTGTGGCAGACCCAGGAGGGGTGGAACCAGTTGTGATGGTGAGAACATACAGCTGCCCTAGCAGGCGCCTTTCGCTTAGGCTGCCCATAATTCCCCGGTTCCAGGAAAGCCCCTGAATTGCTTCCCCTGCCACTTCCTGCCCCTCAGGTATCCGGGACTCCAGGCAGAGCAGCCTCCCTGCAAACACAGACGCGTGGGGACAAGGCAGTCGCGGGGCTCTGCCAAACCTGCAGTGGACTCGCGACAAAGGCGGGGGCCCATACTGAAGGCCGGTGGCCGGGGAGCGCTGATCATATCTGACAAGTGAAGGGAGTGAGGAAACAGGCCTGGTTTTGGTCCCCAGTTCCCACTCCTGATCATAACCCCGCAAGGGCACCCCCGAGCCCCCCCTCCCAGAAGACAGAGCCACACCCAGGGCCCCCACACTTATGGCTTTTGACACTTTATCATTGGCTTGATTGGGCAACGCTGCTTTCCCCACATAGGCCTAAAACAAAGAACTGCCTGAATGACAAGCTTAAGCAACGTCTGCAAACACACTTTTACCAGCCGTGGCGTGCCAGGGTGGGCACTGGGGCTCCTGGGTAAATAAGTCACTGTGGGGCCCTGGCCAGGTAGCTCAGTTGATTAAAGCATTGACCCTGATATGCCAGGGCTGTGGGTTGGATCCCCAGTATTTGGGGCATGTACAGGGATCAACCAGTGAATGCATGAACAAATGGAACAACCAATCGGTGGTTTTCTCTCTCCCTCTAAAAAATAATTAAGTAAATAAATAGCCCTGGCTGGTGTAGCTCAGTGGATTGAGTGCCAGCCTGAGAACCAAAGGATCGCGGTTCGAGTCCCAGTCAGGGCACATGCCTGGGTTGCAGTTCCCAGCAAGGGACACACAAGAGGCAACCATACAATGATATTTTTCTCCCTCTTTCCTTCCCTTCCCCTCTAAAGATAAATAAATTAAATTAAGTTAAAAAAAAACAATTAAGTAGCCCTGGCTGGTGTAGCTCAGTGGATTGAGCACAGGCTTGCAAACCACATGATCACGGTTCGATTCCCAGTCAGGGCACATGCCTGGGTTGCAGGCCAGTTCCCCGCAGGAGCCAGTTCCCAGCAGGGGATGCACAAGAAGCAACCATACATTGATGTTTCTCTTCCTCTCTCCTTCCCTTCCCCTCTAAAGGTAGATAAATAAAATATTTAAAAAAAAAAACCAATTAAGTAAATAAATAAAATAAGTCACCATCTTGGCTCTGACAAGCAGGTTGCCCACTTATGAATCTCTGTCACGTGTCTAGGGAGGGGCATTAACCAATTTCTTTATCCAGCAGAATGCTGATTGCATGCTAGACACAGAGCTACAGCGGCAAAGAGGGTTGACCGAGGGCCTGCCCTTGCACAACTGAGATGGGACTGGGGGCACACACAGCAGTGAACAGATCAGAGCAGGGGGATGGGGAAGGGTTATTTTAGGGGAGGGTGGTCAGGAACAAGTGACACTGGGGAAGAACTGAAGGACGTGATGGAGGTACTGTGGGGACACCTTGGGGGAGAGTGTTCAGGCCAAGGGACAATGAAGGTGGTTGAAGCCAGTGTGGCTGGGGTCAGCTGCGCCAGGGAAAGCGAGGGAGTGAGAGAGGCCAGTGGGGGCCAAATGCACAGGGACCCGGGTCCAGGTGACGCCTGGCCGAAGCCCAGGGAGGGGGCAGCCACAGCTCCCCGGGGCTGCCATGGGGAGCCCAGGAGGAGGCCAGGTGACAGAGGGAAGCGCCCAGCTGGGTTGGCAGCTACTGCACCAGTCCAGGCAAAAGACAGTAAAGGTTCAGACCAGGGAGCCAGCCCAGAAGGATGTGTCAAGTGGCAGGACCTGGGTGGCTGTTTGAGAGGACTCCACTGTGAACAGCTCAGTACCAGTGCCATTTGGATTTCTGGGCTGCCTGTGACTTCTCAGGGGTTATGGAGTGTGGAGTAGCCTCAGTGGGTTCTGCCCACTGGGCATCCCCATCTCCGACTCTGATCTCCCTTTGCAGAACACCCCCTTTCTATTCTCAGCCCCTGGGTCCCTCTCCCTGATCCCAGTTGTTCCAGAAGTTGCTGCATGCATAACCAGTCCCTTGGCACCTCCATCCCTATCCACCACTGGCTCCATGACGGGGCCAGGGGCCACAGTCCCCACACTTTCATTAGAATTACTGAACAGGTGCTCGTTTCCCACTGAGGGGTCAAACTACATAAGCAGAAGCCTGGGGCACAGGAAGGCAGGGGGCGGGGGCTTCCGGAGAGTGAAACCAATGCAGACCAGGGCAGAGCCAAGCAGTGTCCTTCTATTATCTGAGGCCAGGCTCCAGTGGCTGACTCTCACCTCCACGGGCCAGGTGGAGCAGGTTCTTGCAATCAGGAGGGTCTTCATGGAATCACGATAACATTTTGTGAAGACAAGTATATTTCATTTCATTCCAAGAAATGTCTGAGACCTCCCCGCTCACCACACCTTCCTCTGGCACCCGCCCCACCTTTCCAGGGCAGCAACAGCTCCCTGGGGACAACTGAACAGTGCTGAATGGACCAGCCTGCCAAATTGTTTCATTTATTCTTCAGGGCAGCCACACCTTGGTCAGGATCCAAGACACGCGCACTGGCTGGTGTCAAGTAGGAGATTTGGGAGGTAGTGCTTCAGGCTGTGTCTTGCCCACCTCCCAGATCCCAGTTCAGATGCACTCACCAGACAACCACCCCCTGACCTCTCCCCAACCTAGGGCTGGCCCTCTTCCCACCCCCTTTCTTGACCACCAGCTTTCTCTTTATAGTGGTTAGCACCGTAATGGAAACTGTGTGATGCCTTATTTACCAGATGTGTCTGAGCTCTAGGAGGGACAGGACTGGTTCTCTTTTGCTCAGCACTGTATCACCAGGGCCTGGGGCAAAGGAGATGCATACAAAACATCTGTCACAGGGAAGGATGGAGTCCGCTATGCTTGGGCCCCACCAGCACTTCCTGTGAGCAAGGCCCAGGTCTCACTTCTGCTGACAAGCAAAGCAGAAGAGAAGACGGCCTCCCAACCACGACTATGCTGACCTTTCATAATTCAGGGTGTCAAGCCAATGATCCTGTTTTCTAGCATGGTAGGAAGTTTCTTTCGGCGCCGGCGGGCGGGGTGGGGGGGGGGAGCAGGGAACAGAAGCCAAAATCTTTGGAGGGGGCCACGGTAGGCAAGCAACATCTTAAAGACAGCCTTCCTCAAATTCTCAATTTTTCGGTGTGAATTAACTGAACCATATTTGGTGGCTGAAGAGTTTCCAAAGTCCTTCAGCCTCATGACATTTGGGGGGCAGCAGGATGGGAGTCATTGTCTCCTGAGAAATGACGAAGGTGAGGCTTGGAGAGCTGGCTCACCCCACACCATTGCCTCGGGCTGGCTCCAGGCTGGCAGACCGATTCTCTCACACGGGGAGGACTCAGGCATGCTTTGGTGTAAAAGGCTTGCACTGGTAATTACATTGGAACCTGCATCCCTGGGTTGGAAGGACCTTTAAGGGTCATTTCATTCTGCCTCCTAGGAGCCACGGCGCTCTATGACCATGAGCAAGTAAGTCACTGCTCCTCGTTCCTCGGAGCTTCAGTGTCTTCCATCAGCAAACAGAGCGACTGAGAATGACGCAAAAGGCACTGGGAAACTTTCAGGCCCCCAACTGCTGGCGCTTGGATGCTACCTCCTTCCCTTTGTAACAGTCACCACGCCCTAAATAAAACTCCCAAATAAAACCACAGGAGTTGCCGACAAAGAATTTGCAAAGCTGATTTGCATGCGATTTGTACAGAGTGTTTATCAGCACCCAAAGAGGTCTACTATTCAGAAAGCTGCAAAGCTGGCCTCCTTGAATCTCTCAGGCCAAGGCTCACTGTGCCAGATTCACCCAGAGACCACCGCCTTCGGCTCTGAGCCCCTACAACGCCCAACGGAGGGCAAAGGGACTGGGCTACAGGAACCGAAGTGGTTTAAGGACAAAGCCATCCACCTAGGTACCTAGACTCCCTTACCTGGCCCCCCTCAGCAAAGTCAAGGTGTTTGATTTCATTCTGGCTAGAATGCCACTTTCAGGGGGGGGTCACCTTGGTGTACCCAAAGGCCCCCTTCTCTCCTCAGGCTTCTTGGGTGAGGTGCAAAGAGAACCAATTAGGGCAGTGAGACCAAAGGAAGGGAGTGACGGAGGGATAAAGGAGGGAGGGAAGGGGGAAAGCAAGGGAGAACAGCAGGGCGGTTGAGGCCAAAGGGGTGCAAAGAAGCGGGCAGGGGGCTCCGGCTGCTCCTCCATCACCCAACCCCCATCGCTAGAGGATGATAGGGGGGCCTGGGACTGTGGCAGCGGCACTTTTTGGGCTCCCCCATAGCCTTGGGGTCTCAGCAGGGAACCGGACCAGAAGAGCAGAGAGCACTCTCACCTTTTACTTGCGTCTCATACTCGGCCTGCGGCCCCCGCTCCCGGCGCAGCTTCCCGTGCGTGGCCATGGAAGCCCCGCAGCGGCGCCGTCGAGCCCCGCTGCTCCCACGCAGCAGCCGTTAGTGGGCCGGGCACTGGGACCTAGAGTTCCGAAGCCAGCACCCTGCACCGGCCCCGCCCCTCTCCGCCCCCAGAGAGACCCAGGGGGCGGGGCACCGATACTTTGTACTGCCCTCAAGGGCCTTCTGTGGTTCTATGGGACTCCCACCAAGCTGGGTCCTTGCCTTCCCTCCGACTGGGCGCTGGGCCATACCTGCACTGCCTTGTGCCCAAAGCTCTCCTGCTAAGCAGCCTGGGCCAGTGTGAGAACCCCAAGGTGTTCAGCAAGCTGGCACCCTCTGGCTGCTGTCCCTCTACCTCTAGAAGGCTATCTGGCCACCACTGCTAGACAGTACCCTTCACAGCATGGCCATTGGCCTTCAATGCCAGTGGGTGGGGATATCATAGCTGCTCCAGGCCCTGAACTCCCCTTAGCCACCAGCTTCCCCCAGATCCTCAGGACATTGAACTGGGCCCCCCTTCTCAAGTCACAGCCCTGAGAGATTCCCAGTGTCCAGTGGGAAAGAAGGTCAGCACCAGAGAACAGACCCTCAGCAGCTGTTCCCTTCAGACCCCCACGTGAGGGGCAGAACAGTGTTCAGCTAAGGTTCCCCTTCTTCACCCCATAGGGAGGAACAAGCCTCGTTTCCCCATAGGTGGTTACCACTTCCTGCTGCCGGAAGAGACTTCTGTCTCCTTTCCCCTGCAGCTTGCACCTGTTTTGTCCTAGGCCTGGGGGTGGGGACACAGCTTTCCAACTACCCAAGTCAAGGGCCTCCCTTAGCCAGGGGTACTGTTGTTTCCCTCTCTACCAACTCACAGCCTCAGGGCAACAGCTTTTCTCTAGCAAATGGGGAAGTCAGGATGCAGGTGGCAGGTGACAAGCCAGACTATTCAACTGTCTTCTGTTGGCTGGGAGGAAAATCCCTGGGGTCTAGATTGTGGGAGGAGGGACACACTTAGGCTTGTGCTTGGGGATGTAAGCCTGTATGTACTAGTGCAAAGGGTCCGAGGCTTTGTGCACACGGATGTCAAAGTCAGGCTCTGTGTACATGTGCACACACGTGACCTAGACCTGCAGCTCTTTGGGAGGGAGGGCGGGCTATGCAGGTACTTCCTGCCTTTCAACTACAAGCAATTCTCTTACCCAGAAGGTGAAAACATAACTCCTAAGCTTGCTGCAGCCCTCCCCACCCCCCAGAACCAAGGGCCTTCTCTAAGATGCTATGTGTCCACAGGGTCTGGGGATGGAAGACCTGGGAGCTGGCCAGTCCCCAGTAGGCCCTGGACCTAGATGGCCAGTAGTTGGTTTGAGATGTACCAACTGTTCAAATCCTTCAGCAAGGCAGGCGAGTGAGCCTCTTGCCTCTTACAAAAGCATGAAAAGATGCACCCACCCCAGAAAACTGCTCCTGGTCAGGAATCCACACCCCTCATCAGCTAATCCCATCACAGTTTGGCCCCTTTCTTTTCATCCAAACCTTGATTGGTCCCCAAAATTCTGTCACTCATTGAATGGAGCTTGGCACAGGGCTCAAGACCTGGAAACTGCTGATGAATTAATCTCAGCTCCCACTTTCATATGCTCTCCTCAGTGCTTTTCTGACTCCAGAAATGCAGACATGATGCCCGATTCAGCCACTGCTTTAAAACCTCAAGTAATTAGCCCTGGCTTTTAGGGCACTTGTTTGGCACTTAAGGTTTGCTCTATCCTTGGCTCCATTGTTCCCAAAGAATCCAAAATCCCATTATCATGCATTAGACAAGGACCGGATCCTAAGGACTTTGCTAAACCTGTTGACGAGTGCAGAGTGGAGTGTACTCTGGTCTCAGGGGTGACCACAGTGCTGACGGGGTCAGGTCTGCGGCGTGGATGACAGACCAGAGCGGGGAGGAGATCAATGAAGAGGGAGGCCGTTACAAGCATCCCACATTACAGCAACAAGAGATGAAATCATGAATTGGGCAGTGAGGCCCCTCCTATTTTCCTACAAACCGGCTTTCCAGAAGTTTAACAATGAGGTATAATGTTACGCACCTCAGTATATAGGTTCATGGGGGGAGGGGAGAAGGTCCCCAAGCCTACCCAAGAAGGGCGAAGGGGTAGGGGAGCCTTCTTTCCTTCCATCAGCCTTCCAGCTACAGCTTAGTTCTTTGGAACCAAAGCGGCCCCTCCCAGAGGCGAGGGAAGTGCTGGGCCCCAGTGGCCAGTCGGGCCTGCGGCTTTCCCTCCTTCACCCAGCAGTTCCCACCTCCACCCAGGAAACCCAACTGCCTGGGGGCGGCTAAGCCTCAGGGCCCGCCACGGACGTTGGGCACCAAGGGCAAAGGGCGGGCGGGGTTCTTGTGGGCTGGGCAGAGGGAGGAAGGCGGGATCCATAAAGGAACCAAGCCGCCACCCGCTCCCTCTCTCCCGCGCTGGGGCGCGGCCCAGTAACACACAATGACGCTCCGCTGGACCAATCAGAGCCTGGGAACGAAGCCGCCTAGGCTTGCAAAGCCGAAAGCACTGACACCAGGCACGGAGGGCGGGGCAAGTATCCTTCTGCCACCCCTTATAGCGGAGACCGTGACTTGAGCCAATCAGAATACAGCCATCGCCCCAGCCGGGGAGCAGGGAGGCATGCGCAGACTCAACTTTCAATCGCCACCATCCCCACCCCCTAGTTTCAGCTTCCCCGGCTGCCTGTTGGTCACGTGCCAAGCGCCAGCCAAAGAGAACCGAGCTCTAAGCCTAGTGGCGAAATATTCAGCCTGGCAGGGAAGTAATGTACCATCTGCAGTAGCAGGGACTTAAAGGACAGTGACAGCTCAAGAGTGCTGAGCTTTACTGGGAGGTGGGCAGTCCAGACAGCCTGCTCAGGGTCTAGGAGCAGCAAGTGATGGTGCTGCAGCCAGAGGAACGGGCACGGGAACAAATTTGGGGGTTATAGCAAAGCCATGAAAAACAGGGCTTATATTCTGCATGAAACAACATTATCCATTTGTCAAAATCCATAGAATGTACAGCCCTGGCTGGTGTGGCTCAGTGGATTGAGTGCCGGCCTGTAAACTGAATGGCCACTGGTTCCATTCCCAGTCAGGGCACATGCCTGGGTTGCCAGTGGGGTCCTGAGTTGGAGGTGTGCAAGAGGCAACCAATTGATGTTTCTCTCCCTCTTTCTCCCTCCTTCTCCCTCTCTCTAAAAATAAATAAATAAATAAACGAAATCTTTTTAAAAATCAACAGAATGTACCAACACAAAGAGGGAAATGTAAACCCTGGACTGTAGTTAATAATATATCAATATTGAGCCCTGGCTGGTGTAGCTCAGTGGATTGAGCGCGGGCCTGCGAACCAGATGATCGAGGTTCGATTCCCAGTCGGGGCACATGCCTGGGTTGCAGGCCAGTTTCCGGCAGGGGCCAGTTCCCTGCAGGGGATGCATGAGAAGCAACCATACATTGATGTTTCCTTGCTCTCTCCTTCCCTTCCCCTCTAAAGATAAATAAATAAAATATTTTAAAAAATAATAATAAGATATCAATATTGGCTGAATTGTAACAAATGCAACACAATGCTAAATGTTAACAGGGACAAACTGAGGGGGTACATGGGCACTCTGTACTATCAATCCATTCTGTAAACCTAAAACTACTGAAAGTCTATTAATTATGTTCAAATTAAGGCTTAGGTTAGGGAGTAGATTCAAAGAGTACTAATGTGGTCAAACACACAGGACTCATGGACCTTTTGGATGGCAGGGGAGGGATGAATCAAGGGCAATTGCCAGGACTTCCACAACTGGGTAGCTGGTTGGGCCATAACCCAGATAGGACATCCGTAGATAAGCCCAGTGATCAGTTGGACTTAGGCGTCTAGAGCCCAGCAAGGCAGTGACAGAGCAGGGCTCAGAAGGCAGAGCGTCTGCCCCCCTAGGTGGGTGTGGCATCCAGAACTCCAGGGTCTCCCTCCCTAGGGCCCAAAGATGCTAAAAGCCAACAGACTTGGGAGCTCCACCTCCAAAGCCCCGACAAAGTTCTTCCCTTCTACTTGGGCTTTCCAGGATGCCCTGTGCCAAAAGGCTGTGAGGTCCACCTCCACAGGGACACAGAGGGGCCTGAGGCACATCCCCCCAAATGTGCACACTCGCACACACAAACCCCCCAAAGCCACTGGGTGAAGTTTATTGTGAAACCTCGGATGAGGATGGGATGGGCAGGCCAGAGTAGGGAGGTGAGTGCTTGCAGGCTCTAGGAGGCCGAGTCGGAGGCCTCTGAGCTGTCCTTGACGTCGGTGCTCTCTGTGGTCTCACTGACCTCGCTGAGGTCCTTGCTGTCACCACCGCTGTCCTCTGCAGCCAGGCCCTTCTCCTCACGACAGGGCCCTCCTGAGCTTGGAAGCAAGTTGCCCTTGCTCTCCACCTTGTTCTCGACAGTGCCCAGCACTGTGTGCCTGCTCTTCTCCTTCAACTCCAGGTGCCGCCTCAGCTGCCATCAGGAGCCCAGGGAGAAGCAGGAGGAAGGAGATAGGGCCTAAGTCTCCAGATCATGTAGACCCTCTCAAGCAGCCCAGGGGACTCTGTGCCTGTCACTTACTGGGGGCGGAGGGCACAGTGAGAGGCAGCAGGGCCAGGGCAGGAAACAGAACTGCATTGGGTTGCATCCTGGCTCTGCCCTCTGGGCCCGTTTTCTCTCCTGTAAAGGGAGTCTGTTCATGACGCCCTCACACAGGCTGCTGTCGGACCTTGACTTTCACCTCAGCCCTGCTTTGTCTTACCCCTGAGCCTTGAGGCAGGCCGTGGCTGTCCCCAGGCCCCCACTGCTATCCTGGAGCCCTCACTCTCAGCACATCCAGGGGCCTCCTCCCTTGCCTCTCACATCACGCCTCAGGGCAGCACAAGCTTCTTCCTGAAAATGGAATCTTGGGCCGATGTAGCCTCCTTCAAAGCCTTGACAAGACCCAGCTTCCTCCCTGACAGCTGAGGAAACTGAGGTGACATGGGTCAGGACTACCAGCAATGTGGCCACAACAGCTGGCACCTGGTCCATCTCACCTCCAGCCGTCGCAGCCCTCCTACTGTCTCAGGGCCCCTGGGAGTTGCACCTTCCCTGCAGCAGGGCCTCCCCTACTTGCTTTGCTTTTCCTTATCTTCGGGGACTGTGGCCCTGGCCCCACTCTTACCTCATCGGCCATCTGGGTGAGATCCCGCTTCATTGCATATGCATCTTCCCCATCTGCATAGTACTTGGGCTCCACTTCACTGATCCTGTGGGCGGGGGTGGATAGAGGGATGACCCGAATCAGTGGTTAAATTCTACTCAGCCTTCTGGCATCATGTAGTGGGGCAGGATGTCATTTCCCCCTGAAGGACCCTTTTGTAGACAAGCCCCATTTCCAACATAGCCTCCCCTCTGCTCTCTCCAGCAGTGAGTAACACTCAGTGCCTTTATCCCTCTCTCCCCGCCCCACTGGGTCCTGCCAGGGTCCAGCATCCCTAATCTGGTTACCAAGATCTTTCTGTGATTTCTTGTGAGTTGAGGCCTGGAATTTAGCCATCCTCTTCCCTCCCTGACCTGCTCCCTGTCACTTACTGAGAGCGCACGGTCAGTTCCTATGGGGAACTAGCAACTGGGCCTAGCAACTGGGACTGGGGAGGAGGGGTGCTGCACCCTCTGCTCCTGACAGGCATTGCCAGGCAGTGTGGCCCCCGGCCCTAACAGCTCAGAAGGTATGCGTGCAGACTCGGGCACCTGCCATTGGAATAGAAGCTGGACTCGATAGCCTAGAAAGGCTGTGCCATACCTAAGCCCCTGGAATTGCTGACCATTGAAGGTATCAGCACCTGGGTCTAAGATCCCGCCTCAAATACCCTTCACAAACGTCCCTTCTTACCCCCCGACTAAATGCAGACTGAGTGCTGTCTCAGTGGGCCCTCTAGGGACAGCCCATCCCAGCCTCCTACTCGAGTAGCTTTTGCCATCATGCACTGGGTGTGTCAATTCCCTGCCAGGCTCTTTCTGTCCTGTACCGGGCGCACAGAGACTCCTGTGTCCTTGAGTGGACCCACCCTCATTCACCAGGAAGCCCAGGGCTCTAGCTCCCTCCACTCCTCGTGCAGAGGCTTCTGTAGCACCATGTTCTCCTTTCTTCTGGCTCCACTTAGGTGCTTCCAGGTGCCTGGCCACTCTGAGTCCTGTTCCTAGGCCTCTGCTCATGTCCTGAGCCCTCATCTCTCCTCCTGAACCTTCACTGGAAAGCCTGTGTGCTCTTCACCATGCTGCCCTTCACCTTCGCTCGGCCGGCATGAAGCAATTGCTCCTCCACCCAGCAAGACACATCACACATCCTTCGGCATCGCATGCCTTGAGCAGACGGCAGCAGGTAAGTGCCGTCACCACTGAGAGTGGAGGAGGCACCCTGACAACGTGTGTGGAGTCCAGGACCTGCTGCCCGTGTCAGCCTCCCCCCCCACCCACTGCCTGGAAGTCAGCTCGGCCCATCCCAGTCACGTGGATGAGCCAGACCTGGGACCACCCCCACTACATTAGAAAAATCTAGATCTACTTACTGAAAGTTGAGGGTGTTGGAATAGAGGTGCAGGGCGGCCCGGTTACTGCAGGGGAACAAGGCACTACTGAGCTGCACAGGCTCGGTCAGGCAGGGATAGCACGTCCAGGCCCTATCCCTCTTCCTAGCGCCCCCTCCCCACTAATCCCACTTCCAGATCTTCTCCAAAAGCCAGGGCACCCCAGGACCCACATCACGACGGTATCTCCTCCCTACTCCTCCCTTCCCTAGGCCCTGGCTTCCACCTCTTCCTGACATGCAGGGAAACATATTTGGCATTGAAGTTCTCGATCATGGCTCGGGAGGCCTGGTCCATCAGCTTCTGAGCCAGGCCAAGGCGTCGGTGGGAACGCTTCACAGCCTGGTGAAAGAAGGGCGGGTCCTCGAGAGCTGCCCCAACTAACTCCTACTTCCACCCCCATCAGAGCCTGCGTGGGCCCTACGTACCAGTGAGGTGATATGTCCATGGGGCACATCATCTGGGTCCTCTTCCCTAGAGCAAGAAGAAAGGAAAGAGTCTACCAAGGAGCCTGTGCGGATGTCGCCACTACCCTGCACCCCCACCCCGCACAGGTACACGGCAGGAGCACAGACTCCTCTGGCTGGCCCCAAAGTTCCCCCAGACCTGGGATGTGGGGAGAGCTGGGACACCCAAAACCCCTCACAGCAGCCAAAGACATGTAGTGTCAATAGAGTATAATGGAATATTGTCCAGTGATTTAAAAAAAAAAAGAGCTAGCAAGCCATGAAAAGACATGAAGTAACAAATTCACATTACTAAGTGAAAGAAGCCAATCTGAAAAGGCTATATAGTTTCTGGTTACAAGTAAATGACATTCTGGAAAAGGTAAAACTATGAGACAGTACAAAGATCATTAGTGGCCAGGAGGAGGAGGGTGGGGTGAACAGGCAAGTACATGCAGAGGATTTTGACTTTAGGACAGTGAAAGTACTCTGCATGGCATTCTAATAGTGGACATGTGTCATTAGATATTCGTGTAAATCCACAGGATGAAACTTAACGGGGACTATAGACTTTAACGATGTAGCAATACTGGTGCATGCACTGTAACAGATGTACCACAAGGCCTTAATAATAAAGGAAACTAGGGGGGGAGGGGATATATAAGAACTCTGTACTTTCCACTCAATTTTGCAGTGAACTTAAAACTGAACTAAAAAAGTCTGTAAATTTTTTTTTTTAAAAAAACTAACCCAGGCAGCATCCACCAGACAGACACGTGCAGTGGTCGTGTGCCACCCCCCTTCCCCACCCAGCTCCCACACCCGGCTTCTCTCCCTTCTTGATGACTCACATTTTGGCCAGGACATACCCCACAATCTTCCCATTCTCATCCTCAGCGATGTAGGAGAGCTGGGTGACAGGAAGGAAAAAGAAGTCAGAAAACAACTTCCTGTCCCAGGTGAGGAGCCCTTAGGGGACACCTCGGCCCACATCCCGCCCACCCCACAGCCCGCCCACCGTGTACATGACAGACAGAAGTCCGTCAAGTGGTGAGTTCAGTGACAGCTCCTGACCTCCAGGCCCAGTGGCTTGGTTTTCCCGCAGCACACTGCGCCCCTTTCTTTCCCAGGGAGAGGACAGACAGAGGTGCGAATCCTGTCCCTCCCCGGGTCCAGTTCTAAGCTACCCACCCTAGGTGAAAACACCCACTCCTCCCAAACTGACGCCTGTTGTCTACAGTCCCCAAATCCCCCAGCTGCCCACCTGGGGCCAGGAGAGGCCATGGTAAAAATAGTATTTCATCTGGTAGTTCTCTGGCAGGCACAGGAGGTTGCAGTGCTGCATGTTCATCAGGTCCTCTGGCTGCGGGGAGGAGGGCAGTGGAATGCAGTCAGGCCTGAAACTGCGGTGAGCAAGCAGGCCTCGGTCCTGTCAGAACCTTCTTGCTGTCTGTCTAGTCACTGACCACCCCCACCCCCCGCAGGGCTTGGCCGGTCAGTGACTGTCTTTACACAGGCCTGGCCCATAGGCGTTGTGCAAAAATCGTCTGTCCTTGGTATGAACGTGGGTGCCACGGGGGTCTCCCGGACACCACGCAACTGAACCCCCGACATCCCGCAAAGACGGGGTTCGCAGCCCCGGCCCCCTCTTCGGGTAGGTCAGGCCCCTTTTTCGGGTAGGTCCACCCCACGGACACGTTGGCCTTCATCTCCCCGCGCAAGACTGCCAGCCCGGGACGCGGCAGGCCCTTCGGGAGCATGCGCACGCGGCCACCCGACCCGCACCCACGCGGCGCGGACAGCCTTCCGCCCTGGTCCCTCACCCTCGCATTGCGGATGTTCATAACGGCGGCGGGGATCGCGGCTCCCAGCGGATCGTGAACGCGCAGTCAGCTGCCGCCGCGATCCAAAGTGACGCCGGGGCCGGGGCCGGGGCTGGGGCCGGGCTCGGGCTTGCGGGGGCGGGGGCGGGGGCGGAAGGGGAGGTGCGCTCCAAGACTGGCCACCGGCCGGAAGTGCTCGCTGCCGCACCCGCCCTCGCGGCCGCACGGCCAATGAGCCAGACGGGCGAAAGCAGGCGGTACCGTCAGTGGGCGGGGAGATGGGCGGTGCGGTGCACGGGGCGGGCTACATGCTCGCAGCAGTCACGGCTGTCGGCCGGCGAGTTACCGTCAGGGCGAGTAGGTGCCCTCCCGCAAGCGCGCGGCTACACCCAACCCCGGCGACCCCACAGACACATGCACGCACGCGGGCAGCGGAACAGCCTAAGCTTTATTCAGCGCTTCAGCAGGCGGGATCAGTGGACAGGGACCCGGCGCCGCGGTCAGGGACCGGAGCGAGGCGGCTCAGCAGAGCGCCCAGCATCTCCTCGCACATGGCTAGGCACCGTGGCACGTGGAAGCAGCCTGCGGAGAGAGGACAGATGGCGAGTTGGGAGGACTGGGGTCCGCCAAATTCCCGTAGCTCGTGGAGCCCTTCCCTGTCCCCCACTCACCTTTGAAAGGACCCCCCTTGATGGTGAGGGCAACCGTCCCCTCTCGGTTTAGGTAGCCAAACCATTCCCCGTACTCGGGATCTCGAAACTGGAATGACAATGAGACATTGACAGCCAGCATCTGCAGGAGCCGCCCATTTGCGACAGGCCTAGGGAAGGGCCTCTCACTGTCCCCACTGAACTGTGACCCGGGTCAGAGCTCAGGTTGACCCCAGGTAACCTGGGTCCAGAATCGGTGCTCTAAAAACACACCCATACCGCATCCCGGACAAGGATAAAAGCGAGGGGCTTTCCCCTTTCTCTTTTCTGCGGGGGTTTGAGAGCCTATAGCTAGATAACCCACTGAGGGAAAGGAGCACAGGCTGTTAGATTAAATACTGCAAGATGGACGGAAAAGAACCCTGCTTAGGAATGATAGAAACGTTATATATCTTGATTGTGCTTGTGATTACACAGATGTGTACAGTGCCAAGTCTTAGTGAACTGGGCACTCAAAATGGACACATTGTAGTATCTATAACCTGTACTTCAGTGCAATGATTTAAAGAAAGAAAAAAGAGAACCCTGATGGAAGTGCTGGTATGTCAGGTAACTTTGTAACAAGTTACTCCCTTGGAATCCCTGTTCCCTACTATCCAGGCCTTTCTTCCAGTAGTTGACACTGTGAATGTCCATCACTGAGATCTGATTCCTGCTCACCACAGGTCCCAAGTGCACCTCTCCCTCCCTCAGAGCCACCTGAAGCCTGCCTCCGCCCAGCAACTCTGTTGACCCTTCCGCATTCCTCCATTCTCTCCTGCTTGAATCCCATTGGCCACCTGTCCAGAGAGGCTTGTCAATTCCTTTCACACACCCCAGGATGGACCTCAGAGCCCTAGCCTCAGTCCTCTTTCCTTCCTGGATAGAGACTTCAGTGGAATTGAGCCCCTTCTAAGAAGGGTCACGGAGGAAGTCAATGACATTGAAATCCACTATCAAAGCATCTGCTCTGGCTGGTGTGGCTCAATGGATTGAGTGCTGGCGTGTGAACCAAAGGGTTGCTAGTCCAATTCCCAGTCAGGGCACATGCCTGGGTTGTGGGCTGAGTCCCCAGTGGGGGGGTACATGAGAGGCAGCCACACACTGATGATTCTTTCTCTTTCTCCCTCCCTTCCCCCTCTCTAGAAATAAATAAAACCTTTTTAAAGTATCTTATTATTAAATATTAATAGCCTATTTCATTGATTCTTTTAGAGACGGAGGAAGAGAGAGACAGAAACATCAATGCAAGAGAGAAGCATCAGCCCTGGCTGGTGTGGCTCAGTCGATTGAGTGCAGGCGTATAAACGAAAGGGTTGCCAGTTTGATTCCCAGTCAGGGCACGTGCCTGGGTTGAGGGTCAGGTCCCCAGTTGGGGGCACATGAGAGGCAACCACACACTGATGTTTCTCTCCCTCTCTTTCTCCTTCCCTTCTCCTCTCTCTAAAAATAAATAAAATCTTTTTTAAAAAGAGAGAGAGAGAGAAGCATCACTCAGTTGCCTTCCTCCATACATGTCCCAGACATGAAACCTAGGTGTGTGCCCTGACTGGGAATCAAACTGTTAACCTTTTGGTTATAGGACAATATTCCAACCAACTGAGACACATAGGCTAAGGCTCAAACTATCTTTTCAGGTTCTGCTACCTCAGTTGGTTACAAACAAGGATTTGGGTTCAATCCCCAGGCAGGGCACATAAAAGAATCAACGGATGAATACATAAATAAGTGAAACAATGAAGTAATGAAGCAATGTTTCTCTCTCCCTTCCTCTCTCTCTAAAACTCAATCAATAAAAAAATGGATCTCTTTAACTTGGGGGCCATGAGTTGCTGTCTTCTTTGTAGGGGATAAAAGTAATTCTGTATCTATTCATTCTATCTTTCTAGGGACATTGTGTCCTTACTCATTTTTTAACTACTTGATCTGACATGGAAAGATAACAAAGAATGTTTTCCTGTCCATTTTTCTGTGGGTGTCTTAAATTTTGGTTTTTGTAGTCTGTGTTGGTTAGTGTATAATGATTGACCTGTTGGTGATAACTTTTCTAATTGTTCAAATGCCATCTCTATCTCTTTAAAATGTATTCCTTAAATTTAACTTGAGGCAGTTAAAACTGGTGGCCTCTAACACTCGTTCTTTATGAATGCATTCAATATTAAGATACAGCATTGGGTCTCATGACTCCTGGGTTTGGAAGTAGTGATGAGCTTGTGCGATACTTGGAGATGCCTCTCTAAGTACAAAGTAACATGAACGTAAGCCGTGGCTGGTGTAGCTCAATGGATTGAGCGCCAGCCTGTGAGCCAAACAATGTAACATGAACGTATTTGAGATTTCTTGTTTCAAAAAACTTTTTAAGATTTTATCCATTTACCTTTAGAGAAGGGAAGGGAGGGAGAAAGAGAAGGAAACATCAATGTGTGGTTGCCTCTAGCATGCCCCCTACTGGGGGCCTGGGCTGCAACCCAGGCATGTACCCTGACTGGGAATTGAACCAGCAACCTTTTGTTTGGCTGGCTGATGCTCAATCCACTGAGCCACACCAGCCAGGCCCTATTTGGAATTATTATAGGTGAGAAATTTGTGTGCTGCTAATACTACTATGGTCAATGCCTCCATTCATAATGGGAATAAATGCTGGATTTCAGTTAGAGCTTAGTACAAATAAAGATGTAAGTTTTCTCTCGGGTTTTGAAGCCCATGGACTCCAGAATAAGACCTCCTGCTATAGTCTCTCTCATTCTTGGGTTTACCAGTGGACTACGGTGTGCCTTTAGAAGTTAAGCAGTAATCTTCATTCATTCTCCACCAGGCTCAGTGCCTGAGGTACCTCTCAACAGTAGCTGGTATAGCTCATCACTTTTTGGCCTCTGAAAAGCCTCAGCTTCCTTCCTACTTTCAAGCTGATTCTTGTCTCCTTTACTGGGCTTCCTATTCCCTCTTCTTCTGTACTTTCAGAAGTTTACTTTGTCTCCTGGCTTCCAATATCATCTATATTCTTTTTTTTTTTACAAAAGATTTTATTTATTTGTTTTTAGAGAGAGGGGAAGGGACAGAGAAAGAGAGGGAGAGAAACATCACTGTGTGTTTGCCTCTCGAGTGCCCCCAACCGGGGACCTGGCCTGCAACCCAGGCATGTGCCCTGACCAGGAATGGAACCAGTGACCCTTTGGTTCCCAGGCCAGCACTCAATCCACTGAGCCACACCAGCCAGGGCTCATCCGTACTCTTATGACACCCAAACAATCCTGGCCCAGACCTCTCCCACTTAACTGGACTTTGATGCATCTCTACACTGCAACTCCCACCCCAGGCCAGGCCCCATCTTCACTGGCCAGGAGCACAGCTATAGGCTCCCATCTCCCTGCCTTTGCCCCATACCCTGTAGCCTCCCCTCCTGAAGCCCCAGGACCCAGTAATGCCTAAATCAGGCAAGGTGACAGCTGTGTACAGGGCATCCCTGCCACTATTATTTCCTCCCACAGCCCCCCTGACCTTGCTTTATTTTCCACAGCTCTCATTGCCATCTATGTTTGCCTGTTCACTTGTGTATGGTCTGTCCCCCGACCCGCTACTGAAATATAAGCTTCAAGGGAGCAGGGACTGCTCTGTGGACTGAACAGAGGGCAGCAGGGGACCTCCAGGAACCCTCAGACCAGCTGAGGGACCACACCCAGTGAAACAGGAAGTAGGGGGTGTGGGAGGACCTTCCCCATCCCTGGCCCGCCTTCCCCCACAGCTCAGGAAAGCCTGCCTGTGTCTCTTCCACACCCTTGCTGAGCCCATGGAGGGCTGTGGACCAGGAAGCGGCACTTACCTGGCAGAAGGTGTACTCAGCCACCTGGTAGAAGAGATGCAGTAAGGCAGGGTCCCCACTGTCACTGTAGCCCATGAGGAAGGCAATCATGGCTTCGCTGTGCGGCCACCAGAGCTTCATGGCCCACTCCAGCTGAGAGCAGAGCAGAGGGAGGCATCTGAGAGCCCAGGGTCCCACCCTCCGCCACCCCTCTCAACAGTAAAGTCACCCCCCATTTTTCAGGCCCTGGCTCAGACTCCATCTGGCCCAAGCGCCTGGAGCTTAATCACAGGATGGGCATCTCTGGGAGTCTGAACGGCCCCTCGAATAGGTCTAGCTTCTGGACCCAGGGCACACCAAAGGGCAAGAATGGGCAGACTTTCCTTTAGCCCTGGACTCGAAACCTGTCTGTCTTGCTAGTCTGTCTAAAGCCCCTAGGACACTCAGTTCCTGCCAGTGGCAGAGTCAGCCACTCTGCGGATCTCAGCAGGACCAAGGCACAATCAGGGGAAATAGGCATAAGGGAGCAAATCCGCTACTCCTGCTGACACCTTAAAATCACCCAGAGAGCCTTTTCAAGACGAAGGGAGCAAGTGCCTCTGCAGGGGTGTTGTCTGCGCACAGGAGCTCAAGGACCACCGGTACAGAAGTCAAAAGCTTACCACTGAGGTCATGCTGGGCAAGTTTACCCTTCTGAGCCCAGGTCCCTCTCTGTGAAATGGGTGATGAGAGCAAGCTTTGAACCTCTCAAGACAGAGAGCTTTGAACAGGTTAGTATCACGTGGCCCTGAGCACATTCCTACCTGGGTAGGGCACAGGCCATCCACATCCTGGAAGTAGAAGAGGCCTCCATGGTCAGGGTCCCATCCAGAGCGGAAAGGCAACAATAGGAACTTGTCAATAACATGGTCTCGAAGTTCAGAGTCACCTTTCCTGATGGCATGACGGAGCAGGAACCATCCAGCTTCCAGTGCGTGGCCTAGTGAAGGCTCAGGGTAAGGCAGCCTGCGGGTTCGTTCTCCCCACGGCTGGGAGGCTCGAGCCCCCTCGCTGACCACCGTGCTTTCCCTTCCCAGGTCCCAAACGTCGGGAGCTGCTCCAAGCTCCCTGGCCCACATGAGACCCTCCCATATAGTAAGCTTGTCCTCCCCTGCAATCCATCCTGGACTACATCTCCTGCTGCTGATGCCCCAGCTTGGGAGGCCTGACACCCCTTCCTTGTCTGGTCCTTGGCTGGGAGAGGATGAAGGGAGGAAGGCAGTCCCCAGGTACTCCCCCATCTGAAGCCTAGAGACCAAAGCTGAGCACTTCCCTCCTCCAGGGTGGCACGCAGCCCACCCTGCCCCTCACCTGGGTTCTGGTGTCGCCCCAGGCAACCAGAAAGTTCCTCGCCATCCTCTGACACATTCTCCAGCACAGCCTGCCCATCCCTCTGCCAGGAGAGGAGCAGGAGAAAGTGATTCTGCCTTCAGTCCCCCCACCGTCCAACTATAAAGACCCACCCTCCCTCCCTCCCTCCCTCCATAAGCTGCAAGCTTGGGCAGGCTGGCTCAGAGGGGCATTTGAGGAAGGGCTAACTCACTGCCAAGAGCCTGGATGGGGCCCCCCAAGGTGACAATGGTGAGACATCAAAGGCACCAAGATTGGGTGGGTTGAGCTGCCCACAGAAGCTTGGAAGGACTTGGGTCTGGCTGGGTTTCCTGCTCTCTGATGTGCTGAGGCTCTGGCACCCTTCCTCTTGCCCTTGGCCCCACCCAGCTCCCTGCACTCTCCACCTTCCCGAGGGTCCTGGGCTGAGCCTCCCCATCTTAAAGGGACCACCAGGGTCCAAGTTGGTGTGGGAGGAGCTGCCTTGGGGGGTGGGGGTGCCCTGCTCTCCAGCACCCAGGCCCCATCTGGCAGCTGGCATCAGCCTCCTGCCCCCACCTGGACATGCTGCAGAATCCTCTGGGCGCACCAGTCCCCCAGCTCCGCATACTTGCCCGCCAGCTGGTCATCCTCCTCCCCAAGCTGCTCCACCAGGTTGAGCAGCATCATGGGCACTGCCATGGACTCTGAGGCTGGGGTCCCTGGGAGCCAGGGCCGGCCCAGCCCCGATGGGTCTTTCCGTACCCAGTGTACGATCTGATCCATCATCTCCACCGCTTCCCTCTGGGTGGGGTCAAGGTGAGGGGAGACCCAGGCTGAGTGGGGGTGAGGTGAGGGGAGGCCCAGGCTGAGGCTGCCTCAGGGGCTCCCAGTCAGGGGGTGCAAGCCACTCCCAGGCAATGAGGTTGGATCTGAAAGCACAAGGGACACCAGGGAAGAGGGAGAGACCCCCACCCAGGTGGGGGCTGGCCATGGATTGGCCCCTCTGTACCCAGGGCCCCTGTGAAGTTGCAGGGAAGGGGGAGGAATTCAGAAGTGAAGGAGACTTCTGCGGGGATACCCTTAGATGCACAGTGTCAATACAGTGCGATACGGGGGGTGTTGCCAGCAGCCCTGGAGCCGTGGGGGGGCCAGGGGAAGGACTGACATTGACGACAGACCCAGCCTGCAGACAGGGCCCCGGGGAAAGGTTTGCACACAGAGCGGGACTGCATCAGGTGTCTATGCCCAGCATGGGCGACAGCACAGAGATCCTCAGGGCAGCCTCCATCCCACGCACCTGGTAATGTGCTTCCCCTGTCACGCGCCACAGCTCGTTCATGGCCATGGTGTAGAAACACTCGCTAAAGATGGTTCGCTGCACCTTGACCGGGCGGCCATCCCGTGTCAGGACAAAGGCACACTTCTTCCCAGGAGGTGCCACTCGGGCATAACGCAGCAAAAATTCGCCACCTGGTGGTTGGAAAATTAACATGCTAGAATTCAGGTGAGGACACTCTCACCTCTTCTTCCCACCTGTGAGCGTCCCCAGGCTCTTTGCTGTTTCTAGACCCCTCTAAAAAGTAGGCACACATGAGCTATTGTGTAAACTTGGAGTGGCCTTTGGAGAGGTAGGGGCAGGGAGAGGGCACCTGCTTTAGCTGAATCCAGAAGTTCAGGGCAGCGGAAGCGCTCAAACTTGCGGTATAGGTGACAATACATCCACACCTGTGAAGGAGCAGAGGGAACGTGGCTTAAGCGAGGGGCAGCAGGGGCCTCAGGGCTGGGGTGAGGGGGAGCTCTAGGTGCCCTTTTCAGGGCAGGAATAGTGTCGAGGTGACAGACTTTGTCTTGTGTGTGTGCACGTGTGGACCAAAGCAGGGCAGACCAAGCTGACTTTGTCTTCCACCCCTGGGAAAGCTGCAGGCAAGCCTGGGCACATCCCTACCTGCCTCCCCTGCAGCCAGACATACTTGAGGTCGTCATACGCATGCCCATCGCGGCCAAGGCACGTGAAGAAGCCCCTGTAGGACACAGCGTTAGCAAAGGGAAGGGGCCCTGCACCCCCAACAGCCTTCTGGGCCCAGCAGATTTGAGACGACTGAGAGTGAGGTGGGGGCTCAGGTGAGGCAAAGACCCTGCTGAGGGCACGGGAAGGTGGGCGAGGCGCACCCATACTCCTGGTCGTGGGAGTGCTCCATCCAGAAAGCCACCACACGGTCAAGCTCCTGCCCCACACGCTCCTTCCAGGTCTGCAGAGTCTCCCGCTCCTTCTCCATTTCCTGGGGAACTTGGGACTTGGAGGTGCAGCTCCCCCACAGACCTTCCATCTTTCTGGATCTCAGCCTCCTGAATGGGCGCCTCTGTGCCCCAGGTCACCCCAGGCTTGAGTGGGCACCAGGGCTGCCTGACCTGTCTCCCCTTGGCCCTCAGGCTCGGGGATCCAGCCCTTGATTTTCCCCCAACTCATGTACAGCGCTGCCCTCTGGCCTGGGACCAGCCCCAGGACTGACCCCACCAAACCGGGGATACTTCAGAACAAAACCTTATTCCCCACGGGCTCCACCACTGACCCGACACACTGAGGGTCCCCCCGCCCCCGTTCATCCCTACCTCTCCTCCAGGAAGCCAGACCGAGATGGTCACGATCCCGTGACTGTCACTCAGCTGACCCAGCTTCGCCCCACCCACCCCCTCCTTAGGGGTTCCGGGGGCCTGGGGGCGGGCCGCGATGGGGGCGGGGCTTGGTAACTCACTAGGCCCCGCCCCCGCGCTCGGCTCCGCCCCCACACTCAGCCAGCTGTGACCCTCTAGTGGCTGAACCCCGCGATCGCTGCCGCTGGGGCTGTCAGCTCAAGATCTTTCTGGTGGGAAATACTGGGTGAGTTCGCAAAAAGGTCTGAGACGAGGTCGGGGGCGGGGCTAGGAGGGTGGGTGTGTTGGGGGACGTGGGCCAGTTCTCCCTGTCCAACCACCTCTCCCCACCTGTGAACTAAATCCTGAGAGGGGCCCTAGTGTGGGGGGTGTGGCTGGGCCAAGGGGGGAGACCACGGGCAGTGGCCTTAGCAAAGGTGTGGGGCTCAGGTGCAGCAAGAGAGGGAATGGCTGGAAGTGCCTGAACTGAGGCCTCTCTGACCTGTGACCCCACAGAGTGAGCAACTCCCCTGGATGAATCAGGTCATCAGCTGCGACAGTGGTCAGGGTCAGTACAGGGCAACCGTTGGCATTGACTTCTTAGCTCAAGTGATGCAACTCAAAAGCCGGGCATCAATTGTGTGGGTAAGAGTGGGTGTCCCGGGACCCCTGTCTTCCGGCCCCCAAGTTCTCCAGGCCTGTCTTCCAGTGGCCAGATGTGGTTTGTATGACTCTGTGACTGACCGTCTGAGCTGATCAGGTGCTCTGAGCAAGGCTGGCTGACCAACTGTCCCTCACTTTCCCTGAGATGGGCATAATTATGTGGAGGCTGTGGTTCAGGGGCCGGATTGCCTGAGGGCCGCCAGCTCCCAGTATGGCTTGTGGGAGCTTGGACTTCTGGGTTGGTTGCCCCTTCTTCTGAAAGGATGGAGTGCAGCCCAGGAGTGGGCCTCCCTGCCTCATCAGTGCAGCTCCAGAATGCAGCCAGAACGCAGAGGTTCCAGGGCTTGGGCATGGCCCTATAATGCAGCTCCCACCGCTGAGTGCTGGTCTTTGATGTCACAGTGGCTGATTCCTTCCAGGCTCTGGTTGCTTGGCAGGCCGACTTCCTGCTGTGGGTTGACCTTTCCAACCCCAAACAATTCCCCTTTGTGATGCTTGAGATGAGACTGACCTCCCAGTGGGTAGGGTTATAAGCATACCTTGGAGATACTGCAGGTTCTGTTTCGGGACACTGCAATAAAGTGAGTTGTAATCTCTTTTAAAATATTTTATTTTTACAGAGAAGGGAAGAAAAGGAGAAAGAGAGGAAGAGAAGCATCCATATGCCCCTGGCATGCCCCCAACTGGGGCTCTAACCCACAACCCAGACATCTTTTTGCTGGTAGAGTGTCTTGCCTTCAGTTTGTAAAACACAGAACATCTATGAAGTACAATAAAACAAGGTATGCCCGCCCTGACTGGTGTGGCTCAGTGGGTTGGACATCGTCCTGGAAACCAAAAGGTCGCTGGTTCTATCCCCAGTCGGAGCACATGCCTGGGTTGCTGGCCAGATCTGTTGGTGCTGGTCTCAAAATAATGGGCCCCCATTTGGGGACCTGCGACAGGCATCCGATTGATGTTTCTCTTCCACATCTATGTTTCTTTCTCTCTCTTTCTCCCTCCCTTCCCCTTTCTCTAAAAATAAATAAATAAAATCTTAGAGAAAAAAGCAAACAAGGTATGCCTGTGCACTGCAGTTTTTGTCTTGCCTCTACCCTCAACCTTAGCTCATGCATAGGGGAGCCCACCCCTTGCTTTGGGCCTGGCCGGGCTTGTGTTGACCTGCCCTGCTCCCAGATGCCTGTCATCGTTTATGGTGTACCTCTTTATGTTCAGCCTCACTCACCCCTGCATTCCTTGCACTGTGTCCCACTCATACTAAGCCAAGGACAAGCCTTGGTACGTGGAGGGTTCTAAGGGTCCCCTTGGTGGGCCCCCTGGCCCTCGATCCAGTAGACAAGACCTTAGCCAGTCTCCTGATACCACTCCCCTCCCCTCTCAGGTCTCTCCCCAGGAGGCTGATGAATGGTGAGCCCATTATTTTGAGACCAGCACCAACTAGTGTGGCCCTTGCCTTCCTAAGTGCCACGCAGACTGCCTTAGGGCAGGTGAGCACGGGGAAAGCAGAGGGTGTGGGGGAAGAACCCCTGCAGCTTTCTAAAGGCTAAACATCCAGAGTCATCTGTCACACACCTGACACATCTGCACATGACCCCGCCTCTTTCTGGGGCCAGCCCAAGACTCTTGGTTAGAGCTCAACTGCGTCCTCCCACTGCTCAGGATTGCTCCTGCTGCTCCCATGTGAAGGACACATGGTGAGGTCAGGACCCCTGGAGGCCCCAGGACTGTCAGGTCAGGGTTGGTGCCGTGGAGAAGACAGGGCTATCGCCCCCCAGGGTCAAGATCAACAGGACCCCTCAAGAGCCCAGTGGACTGAGCACCAGGGAAGAGCTGGCCCCAAGAGGCTCCTAATAGAGATGAATTAGACCCGCCTCTGCTGCGACCGTGAGCTGGCCCTGCATGGGAATGTGCACCTAGCAGGCAGAGATGGAGAAGGCAGTTTTGGGTTACCAGAGTGAAATTGCGAGGGGGTGGAGTAAGGAGGCAGTCATACTGAATTCTCCCCTTGCTTTCTGTCCCTAGCACTAGCACTAAGGGGACCACCTGGCCACATCCAAGCTCTTCAGGCCTCCAGGCTGGTTGGCACTAAGAACGAATTCAGCGTACCTAACGCTGGCTATACCCTAGCAAAACCACCCCACCCCAACACCGGGGCTACCACACACTTGGTTCAAGAGTTCTGCTTCTTCCTCTCTGGGGCCCTGGCTCCAGTGCACAGGGACGCCGGCCGGGAGAATTCACCCCTACAGTACCTGCTGAGTGCTGGACATGAAACCACCCCGTGGGTGACGGTGTCCTGGGAGTTGATATTCTGGGGGCTTCCTTGGGGTCTCGAGTCCTGACAGAAGCTCTTGTTAAGCCCTCCCCAACGGGTGACCTGGCAACCCTTTGCCCCAGTACCCTGTTCTCTGGTCGGGCAGGGGAGTTGGTAGTAACTACGTAGGGAGCCCTACAGTCGATGCTGTGGGACCTGCGGCTGCAACCATTAGGTCCCATTCAAGGTCACGGGCTGTGATGGAACCTTAAAACAGGAGGCAATTGGGAAATAGAATCCCATTCAAAGACAGGTCCTGCAAGAGGGTCCCTGGGGATTTGGTAGGCTTGGGGGGTCCCAGCTCTCCACACCCAGCCCCCAACCCATGGCAGTTCCAGACACAGACAACAGGTGGTTATTTCAAAAAAAGTCTTTTAATTGTTCAAAATAGCACAAAACGACATTGCACTATGGTAATATTGAGTCACAGGGGTTACTCTACAATAGATGAACGGATGTACTGTTCTTAGAAATAAGAGAAATTAAAGGGCGCTTGGGACAAGGAACAGGGAAACAATGGGACCAGGCGAGTGGGCTCCAAGGTGACTAAACATGACATTTTCCACAGCGAAATATACTATAATACAACAAACCAGAGGCCCCAGAAGGAGCCAAGTGGTGGTGGTGGTGAAGCCACAGCTGGTCTCCAGGGCAGACTTGGAGAAGGGTGTCTGGGAAGACGGGCCACTCATTTTCAATCTTGGGTGACCTGTTTATAAGCCTCGCTCCTTGCCTAAAGCTTAGGTGTGGGGCACAAAGTGGCGTATTAGCCACTTCAAAAGCAGAGCCCCAAGTCTGATCCTAGGACCGCACAGCTGGGGGAGGCTGCTGCACATTCGTAGACCAAGGGGGTGGTGCTGTTGGCCTCCTGCACCCCCAGGCTCCCTCCTGGGTGAAGCTATACACTCAGCCTCTCAGACTACCTCTGAAAAAGGTCCCCCTTCTTGCCCCCACCTCACCTTTTCCTTCCAACTTTGCCTACAGGAAGCTGCGATGAAGTGTGTCGGATACTCTAAGCCAGCTATGTGTGCCAAGGAAGGAACCTGGGGGCGGGGGGTGTTGAGAACTGTGAACCAGGACCAGGAGGACCCACTGCTTCTGGGCTGTCCTCAGAAACCTGACTTTAGGCTCTCAGGCTTTCAAGCTCAATCCTGTGGTGAGATGCGGAGCCCATGGGGAGTCAAGTCTGACAGCTCACCCCTCCTTTGTCCCAGAGGCCCAGGGACAGGCAGAGGGCAGAGGCCAACAAGAGGAAATTGAGCTGGGCGGCAGATGCCAGGTCCACAAGGGGGATTCCACCCACGCCTCCTCTCCTGCCCTGGCTGCTCCCAGCTTTTCCTCCAAAACGATCCCTGCCAAGGCTTAGCCAAGGAGAGAATTTTTTTTAAAAAAAAAAGGAAAGAAAAAAAAGAAAAAAGATAACACATTCTGTACATGGCTAACAAAAAAGGGACAAAACCCCACACGCTAAGGCTAAAATTACAATAAAAATGTTAACTTCAATTTCAACTTAAAAAAATACAACAAATGCAGCAGTTGGTGATGTGGCCCCTAGCCCTGACCCGGGGGCCCGAAGCCAGGCTTGCGGGGGAGGGGGCCTCTGTAAGCCCCATTGGGAGTCGGGAGGTTTTCACAGAACACTGCTCAGGCCACCATGGGAGCCCCTTCTCCCCCTTTTTCTTCTCTTGTTTTAAATGGGAAAGAAGACGGAAAGGGAGAGGAGCTGGAGTAGATAAGAAGGCCTCTGAGAAAATATAAGCTTCCGGTGGGATCATGAGAGATGGGACGGGTAAGTTGAGGGTGGGCTGTTAAGTGGCAGGAAAAGCAAAGGGAAGAAAATAAAATCAGACACACCCAGAACAGGGTGCCCCGCAAAGCCTCTCTTGCTCCTAGGAGCAGAGCAGGGGAGGGGGATTGAGGGGTGGCCTTTCCCTGGCTTAAGTGTCCCCTCAACTACGCCTCCGACTGCCCTCTAGAGCCAAGGGTGACAAACAGCAAGAAGCTAGCAGGATGAGGAGGTGCATGCCTCCACTTCTTTTGCATCTTTGCTCTAAGTTTCTGTGTCTCTCCTTCAGGGCCTCTGGACTCAGGGGGCAGGCGCACTGCTCATCTTTGCTTGCTGCTCTTCCAGACCTGCCTCTGCTTCCACCCAACAGCAATGGTAAAATGTGCTTTCTTGAGATTATTTTATAAACAGACAAGAAAGGAGAGAGAATGAATGGTGGCCAGTAGCTTGGGAGGGTGTGAGCGCCAGGTGGGCGGGATGGGCAGGTAGGGCCCTGGCAGGCGATGTTCCTGAAGCAGGGGTGGGGGTCGGGAGAGGAATCCAGGTGCAAGCCAGCTGCCTCTCACTGACCATCTGCCTTAGATTTCTTTGGAGCAGTTTTCCTGGGAAAATGTTAGGAAAAGGGGAAAATGTTAGCGTGGCTCCTGACAACACTAACACTGCAGACTCCCTGCGGGTTTCTGGCTGGTATGCAATGGAGGTGCACACCCAGTTAAGCACCCCCCCCACCCCCCGGCCTGCAAATCATCCAGGAAGTGGAATCCCCTACTATTCCCACTGTTCCTTCATTCCAGGAGCCATCCACCCTCAGTCCCAGAAGGTTCCCAAAAGGAGATTCCCACTTACATTTCCGGAGAGGACATGGGCCGCTTGTTGGCTGGCTTGGTGCCAGGGGTGTCTTTACTGGTTTCTAAAAGGAAAAAGGAAGAACTGAGTGACACAGCAAGGTGGGTCACATAACTTCAGTCACACAGCCATCCCCAGGCCGAGAACACACCCGTATCCACCCCTTCGCCCACAGCCTCAGCCCTGCCTCGCGACCAGCTGAATGTGACGCCCCCCCCCCCCGGTGGGTGCACTTCCCGTGGTTCTGGCCACCAGTGTGCCACCCTGAAGGGTGGCCTTGGACTCAGGTTAGAGGCCCTCATTGTCCTCCTTGGTCAGCCTTGTAGGAACTAACTCGTAATCTGGCAGGGCAGCCTGGGGCCTCCACCCCCACCCTGTACCATGTCCACTGAGCTCCAGCCTCACCCCGTGCCCCCTACTTCAGGCTCCTCTAGTCCTTTCTACACCATCTCACCTCAAATGCCCCATGGGAAACTTTCCCTGCATCCTCAGATGAAGCATGGTGCACCCCGCAAGACACCTCCACGGTACCCTAGGCCATCCCATCCCCCGCTGCTTGCCAGGGGCTTCCACTCACCAACCTCCCCTCCCCAGAGGCTGCCCAGGCAGCCCTGTGGATGACACGTACCTTGCAACCACCTCACTTGGGTGGCTGGGCCATAGCCCTTCTCATTGCGGGCGGCGATGCGGAAGATGATGGCGGGTTTGGTTGTATAGTCGATGTGGGCGTTGGAGAGACTGGAGGACTGCACGAGGCAGGAGGGGCTGGGCCCACAGTACACCCGCATGAAGGCCAGCTGGGCTGGGGCTGAGCTCTTGGCCTCGCCGCCGGCCTGTGAGCTCTGGATAGCCAGGTACACCGAGTACTCAACGATCTTGCCGGAGGTCACAGAGGGCGGTTCCCAAGTGAGGTGAGCACCATCTGGACTCTAGAACCAAGGTGGCAAGAGCGAGTTGTGCTATCTTCAGCCTTTGTGACTGTACCCGACCCTGCGTGTGTGGAAACCACTACGCCACTTCCAGACCCGACCGCTCGCACTTCCCCACTCCTCCTCACACAAGGGGCTTATCTCACGGCAGAGCCCAAGGAGCTCTGGAGAGATGGCCTCATCCGCCTCCATCTGGAGGGCAGCTTTTGTGTACGTAATGGCAAAATAAAATGAACAGGGACATAAAATACAGCCTTCCTACACCCAATCTGACACCTAATGATTTGTCAGCCTCTTGGTGCCTCGGTTTCCTCTTGGGGAAAATGGGGCTAACAAGTCCCAGACCTCCTCAGGATAGCCTAAGAATTAGATAAAAAAACACGTGGAACACGACATGTAGTGAGTGGATACTCACTGAACATCAGCTGCCCTGTCAGGGGGGAAGAATGAGGCCGGGGACAGGAAGGAACTTGCCCTTGTCAGCCCAGCAACTGGTGACAGTGCGAAGAGTGAAGTTTCACCCAGACCTGGCCGACTCTGCCCACATCCTGCGGCCCCTCCTGAGTCACCCCGCCGGGCCCAGCGGCAGCCCCACAGCAAGACTCACTTTGCTGATTTTAATGGCACAGGGGGCCCCTGGGAAACCAGGCAGACACGTCTTAAAGGCTGAGATCTCGCTGAAGGGCCCCCGGCCACAGGCATTGATCCCAGCAACACGAAACTTATAGGCTGTGCCAGGCTGCAGTTCATGCTTCTTCAGCTGGTTATAGTCTGGAACAGTGCCCGAGTCGTCCTGGGTAAAAAAGCCGGAGAATAGGAAGAGGGAGAGAAGAAAAGTGACATAAACCCAACTGGAGCAGGCAGAACCTTTTTTCCAACCTGGGGACCGTGGAGGTCCACATGGGAGAGGGAAGGGGAGGAGGGAATAATGGCATCCTGTTCACAGGAGGGGAACCAAGTGTCTTCACTGCTTCAAGGGGAGCAGGCAGAGGGCGTGCCGGGGAAAGCTCTGCACGTGGCCGTCCTGGGGCTGGCCCTGAGGTGGAGGGCATCCCTGGGGAGCTTCAGAAGTTTCCTCGAGCCTTCGTATGGGCCTCATGGCCAGGCTCGACCCACCTGAAGACATCAACTCCTGGGGACACTTACATCAGATGAGACAGAATCATCTGGTGGCAGGAAATAGTGTGTCACCATTACATTAGTGCCCTTAATAACCCCCACATCAAACCACTGATTCTCTTTCTTCACTGGAGCTTTACTGGGTGGGGGTGGTAGGTCTGGCTTCTGGAAGACAGAAGAGAAGAGATCAGGCCCTCAGCCTTCAGGATCCAGAGGCAGGGAACCCAGAAGCCCCATCAGACCAGACTCACCACGCCCAAGGACTCAATGCCATTAGCCACCTCAGTCAGGGTAGCAGCAGCCTGCAGCTTAGCGGGACTGGATCCCACGACTGGCTGGGGGGCCACAAACGTGTTGGAGGGAGCCAGGCCTGGGAGGAAAGGAGTAAGTGGGAAAGATCTGAGACACGTGGCTTCTGCGCGGGAGGTCCCTGCCTCGGACCAAGCCACACCCCATCCGCGCATCGAGAGACCCAGACACCCACTAAGCCTCTCCCCAGTCAACTGAGTTCCCTGAGGACAACGCTATAGGAAATGGGCACGTGGCCAGGCTGGGCTCTGCTTACTCTCAGTGGCTGTGGAGGGCAGCAGGGCCACAGTGCTGGGGACAGCCCCAGCCAGCTCGCTGAGGCAGTTGCTCTCAATGGTCGGGTCATTGAGGCTGTCGGCAGGAGCCAGGGCCTCCGTGGGAAGGTGGTGGTGCTGCTGCTGGGCCTGTGCCTCCTGCAGCTGCTGCTGCTGCTGCACCAGGGCGGCCAGTTCTTGCTGCGTCAGTACGATGGGGATGGTGGTGGCCTGGCCCTCCTGGCCCTCAGCTGACAGGTGGCCCAGCTCCGCTTGTGTCACGGCTCCCGCCGCCTCGGACGTGTCCATGGGCTCCCCACTGCCTGCTCCAGGACGAAGAAAACTACTACTCAAAAGGGACGCCAGCCAGGGAGAGCCTATGCCTAGCTTCCCAACGTCCCCTCCAGGATCCCACTCAGCACTATGGGCAGTGCCAAGGAACACACACCCTGAAAGCCTGTCTCACCAACCTTATTTCTTGGCCTACCTCTACCCTGCCGTTCCCCACCCAAGGAGTCCTGCCCCCTTCCTGGGTGCCCAGCCCAGCCACCGTGCCCGTCCTCCATCACATCTGACCCACGCTACGTGGCAGGGAATAGGCCTCCTCTTCTCTTGGCTGCTCACCAGCAGGGAGGCTCCAAAACCCCGTTTCCTCGCTCCTCCCAAGGGGCCTGTCGCCTTCCCTTTGGGGTGCTTGTCTGGCCTTCACCTCGGTGTGGTGAGCTACTCATCCCCTGCACCTACCCATGACAGCCTGCTGTGCGGCCTGGAGCACAGCCTGGATGGCCAGGGCCTGGGCTTCCTCCGTGGCCGCAGCCTGGGCCGCCGCTTCAGCTGCAGCAGTCACCGCCAGCTCCTCAGGGGTGAGCCCTGTTACCATGAGGGTGGTAGTGCCTGCCTGGGCCTCGGCCATCAGCTCTTGGGGAAGTGACAACTGGTCTACTTCAGACTGTGTGGGTGGAGGTGGCTGGACCACCACAGTGGCCACCATGGCTGAGTTGGCAGGCTCCTGGCCTGAGGATGGGTCCCCTGTACTGCTCAGATCCACAGCGGCCTGGAGCTCAGAGGTCTGCGAGGCTGACAGGACCTCGGTGGACTCCCCCATCAGGGGCGTGGAGGCGGGCTGCAGGAGTTGCTGCGGCGGCAGCTGCTGGCGAGGCCCTGGGGAGGCCTGGAGCTCCTCTGGGGGCTGCAGGATGTCAACAGCAGAGAAGGGCATGTCAGAAGTTTCTGTGTTGGCTATGGTCACTGTTATCGTGGCCGGGATGGGGACTTCGGTGGTCAGAGCCCCTGGGGTAGTCTCAGTCACTGATGAGATCTTCTAGAAAGGGAGAGAAGCCCCTGTCAGAGGGGAGGAAAGAGAGGCCGGAACCAGGTAGCCTCCATCTTTCCTTGTGGACCTGGGTTCCCATTCTCAACGGACCAACATAACCCTACTAAACGGGGAGGGGGTCACTGGATCACCAAGCAGCAAGGGTGTGGCAAGAGGAAAGACCTTTGAGAACTGCTGGCCAATTTTAACCCATCCTCAGAGAAGCCTCTCCGTCCAGTCAAAAAGGGGCACTCAGATAACCGCCTTGTCACTCTTACAGGCTACAGTGAAAGAGCAAGCCATGGGACTGGGGGTTCCTGCCTCTTGCCCAATCCTGGCAGGAAGCTGCTCTTTGACAATCTGGAAAAGGGACCAGGAGCAGCACTGTGCCTGGTACAAGAGTGACACCCAGTGTCCGACTCCAGAACAGCATGGGCCAAAGGCACAAAGGGAAGCAGGATCCTTCTCGGCCTCTTACCGGCACAGAGGGGCCAGGGACTGGTGTGGATTGTGTCACGGTAGTCACAGCCCGTGTCAGCGTGGAGGACACAGTTGTCATAATGGCACTGGAGCTGGTGATGTTCACACTCTCGCCCTGGGTGGTCTCTTCTCCTTGGTCACTGGCAGCTGGTGGGGGATCTGTGGGGAAGCAGGCAAAGCAGGGAGATAGTCACTCAGCCAGCAGGGGCCTAGGGGCGAGGCTGGATAGGAGCCCCAGGGCCTCTGCCCAGCTTTGCCACTAGAGGACGAAGTTGCCAGGAGGGCCACCCCTACCCTGCAGGTCAACTGAGCCCCACAGAATCTGCTAGGCACTAGCTAGATAGATCTTTTAGCCACCACTTCCCCCACCCTTTGAACTTTGGGTTCCAGGAGACCACAGATGCCAGGCTGGCCGCCACTCACCTTGATTTGAGCTCATGTTGGAGGTGACGGTGGTGGCCGTGTGTGTGGTGCCTGTCTCATGTGTCTCACAGGGGGGATTGGAGCACACCCTCTGTGTTGGGAAAGGAGCCAGCAATGAAGCGCTGGTCTGGGGAGCAATGGTGGGCGGTGCTGCCCCCTCTAGCCCGGACTCCAGGGTCCTGAGGGAGGGGGTGCTGTCAGGGAGCAGGGCCCCCACGCTGACCGACATGGTGGTGCCAGTGGAAGTGGTTTGGTGGGTCTCACAGGGGCGGCTAGCAGGGACCTGCTGTCCCCCCTCAGGATGGCCTGCACCCCCACCAGAAGTGGCAGTGGTGGGTGTATGGGTGGTGCCCGTCTCATGGGTCTCGCAGGGTGGATTGGAGCAGACTTGCTGGGCGTTGCATGCATTCGAGGTAGTGGCTGTGTTGGTGGTGCCCGTCTCATGGGTCTCACACGGTGGATTAGAGCAGACTTGGGTCACGGTGGCCGAGGGGCACAGCAGCGCCTCCAGGGCTGTCACAGTCGCAGCAGAGCTTGGTGAGCTCTCATATGCAAGTATGGGGATCCCCTGCATCTCGCCAGGCTCCCCAGTATACATTGTGGAGAGGGCTGTGGTGGGGGTGTTGGTTGTGTGGGTGTGATGTGCCTCCAGCTGATACTCCATGGACACCAACTGACCCAGATCGGCTACAGGGCTGTCCTTGCCTCCCGGCCCGCTGGGCCGAACTTGGCCGCTGGTAGAGGCCAACTGAGCAAAAGCAGTGCTGTGGCCTCCGGCCTCCAGCGCCAGGCCGTGCCCAAGAAGTGGGCTGTCTGAGCACAGGGCCCCGCTGGCCATCACAGTCATGGTGGTGCTGGTTGCACTGGTCTGGTGAGTTTGGCATGAAGACTTGATGGAACCAAGGGCTCCCTCTGATGCCCCAGCAGCTGCACTGACCCGAACCATAGCAGGGGTGGTGGTGGCCACACAGGTGTGCCGGGTGTCTCGCTGCTGGCCAGCACCGATGTTTGACATGGCAGTGGTGGCAGTGCTGGTGGTGCCTGTCTCGTGGGTCTCACGGGGCGGGTTGGAGCAACCATGCTGCCCAGCCATGTTGGAGGTGGCAGTGGTGGCCGTATTGGTGGTGCCTGTCTCATGGGTCTCACATGGAGGGTTGGAGCAGACGCGCACCACACTGCCATTCTGCTGTCCTACCGTTGAGGTCACAAGAGAAGCGGCTACCTCCTGCCTGTCACAGACAAACTGCATTTGGGTTGGCTGCGAGTGCCCTCCGAGGTTAGCCACGACGGTGGTAGTGGCTGTGTTGGTGGTGCCTGTCTCATGGGTCTCGCAGGGTGGGTTGGAGCACACCAGCGTCACGGTGCCAGGCTGCACATCACCCTGGCCAGAGTCAGCAATGGTAACAGTGGCGGTGGGCTGTTCTGTAGTAGGCGAGGCCAGAATGGACACTGGGAGGTCATGTACAGGCTGGGCCTCAACCCCACTGGGCGCCGTGATCAGAGTCACTTGGGTAGGCTGGGAGACAGGCTGGAAAGACACCGGACAGAAGTGTTAGTGCCACAACTTCCCATCTGTCTGTCCTTCTCAATGTCCTACCAGTGTCACCCAGAGCAGCTGAGACTACAGACCTGGCTCCTGCCCACCCTCTGATCACAAGACACTAACTTGCTCAGGGACCAAAGTAGAGGCGCTGCTCTGCCCCAAGGGCCACAGGACCTCGGTGGGGCCAGCCCTGGTTAGGAAAGGAACCCTGCACCACACAAAGGCCAGCAACAGATGCTTCACTAATTCCAGGAGTTCAGCTTAAGCTATACGAGGAAAGAAAATGCTGCATGTACATTAAGATAAATGGTCACAATGTCTGTATTACAAAAAGAAAGAACCTAATGTTCAAAAACTGTAAATGACCGAAATGTGTCTCAACGACAGACTATTAGTAATTAAGAATTATGACTCTGGCCCTGACCGGCATGGCTCAGTTGGTCGAGCATCCCGCAAAACAAAAGGTCACTGGTTCGATTCCCGGTCAGGGCACACACCTGGGTTGCAGGCCAGGTCCCTGGTTGGAGCACGTGTGAGAGGCAACTGGTGGATGTTTCTCTCACACACTGGTTTCTCTCCCTCTCTTTCTCCCTCCTTTCCCCCTCTCTCTGAAAGTAAGTAAGTCAAATCTTTAAGAAGAAAGAATTATGACTCTGCAAGAGAGAACACATCCCATGGGTGCTACACCGGGCGCCCACGGTAGCAGAACAATGGGAGATCGGACACCTCAGGCTGTGGCTCCCACACTCTCCCTGACATGCCCCCACGTGCACTCCCACCTGCCTTACCTGCATGGTGATGGTGGGGGTGGTAAGACCACTGGCCGCTGTCAGTGTGGTCTGAGCAGCCGACACAGTGATGGCAGTGGGGTTGATCACCTGGCTTGACAGGGTGGCAATGGTGCCCAAGGTGGTGATGGGTGTGGCCAGAGAGGCGCTGGTACTGTGGCCCCCAGCTCCAGCAAGGCTGGTGGAAACGGTGCCTGTCATCGTGCCTAGGGTTGTGACGCCTACAGGCAGGGAGAGGCAGGATCTAGATGAGGCCTGCTGCTGGTACCTCTTTCCCAGCACTCTCCCTCCCTGGACAGGACTGGGGGCACTGGGAATTCTAGAGCTTCTAGAGTGCTCCCACCAGGAACTGAAAGCTCCGGAGAGAGTACCTGCACCTTCCCCCAACCCCCGTATTGGAGGAAGACCCAGAAAGAATATTTGAAACAGCTACATACCCGTGGTGCCCTTCACAACCAACGTGGTGACTGCCGGCTTGACGGCAGAAACAGTGACAGGGGTGACCAGGCGGACACCTCCCATGGGCACAGTGCGTAGGATGGTGCCTGGCTGTCCGGGGGCCCCCTTCAGTACCACCTGGAACACAGTGGAAACCGTCCCCAATATCACTCACAGGTTGGCCGGACCCCATGATGCCCCCTTCCCAGGACCCTCAGGACACATGTGGCCTGCTCAGATATTGGACTGGACAACAGGGTGAAAAGAGGGTCAGGCACGCCTCACCTGGGTCACTCCTTGCTGCCCGTGGCCAGTGGCAATTTTGGGGACAGCAGTGATGATTTTTGCGGGTGCTCCAGTTCCCGAAGTCATAACCTTCGTGGTAATAATGGTAATAGGGGACTTGATGCCAGGACTGCTGGTCACACCTAGGCAGGGCAGAGAAGGGGCAGCTTGGCTTCAGGCTGGGCTCCTGAAGCCCCGCTGGCGCTAGCTCCCACACCCCGCTTCCTGTGGTTACTCCTGATGCCCCTCGCTTACAAAGATGAAGTGCCAATTAAAGCCGCACTCTGCTACCTCCCTACGAACCGTAAACAAAAGGCAAGGGTGGAGAAGAGGGGAAAAACCAAATAGAAACCAAGAGCATGCCAGACCCTGGCCTCTATGCCTGTCTGGCATTAGCCTCCTGACAATTTGGTGCCCACCCACTAGGGGAAACCACTACCTGTGGCGCCCGCCTGCGTGATTATGGCTGACATGGGGATGGTCTTGATGATGGTGGTTGTGCCAGGCTTGGTGGTACTGGGGGACACGCTGCTGATGCCCAGGATGGTGGGCTTACTCCCAGCCCCACTGGCCTGCGTGGTGGTGATGATGGTGGTGGGCTTGCCATCTGCTGAGGTCACCAGCTTCAGGATGGTCCCGGCTGGCAGGGGCCCTTTGGTCTGCAAGGGAAAATAGGTGGAGGAGGGCGAGGCGGACCGGCATCACTGCCAGGACGGAAACAAAGTCTGATGGAAACTGGTCTGACTATTCTCCACCGCAGCCCAAACAGCACTGGGACTATTCTGAAGATCGTGGTGACAGGACCGAGCAGCAGGACTTTCTGTGCAACGCGTGTTTCAAGGGATCTTCTCTAGGTAGGGATGCAAGTTCTGCTCGCTTGACTTGCAGAGTCTGGGACCCACAAGCTCACCTGGATGATCTGAGTCACTGGGCCCGTAGATGCCTGGCCTGTGACAGCCGAAGTCTGAACTGGTTTGGTCTGGACCACTGACATCACTTTGCCCAGATTGGAAATCTAAAAAGCAAAGGATGAACCAGGGAGTTATCCGGAAACCAATCAAGGGCACGGCCTGGGCTGGGGCTCTCCTGGCTCGGGCTCAGCACAGTACCAGAGCCTGGCAGCTGTCATGTGCAGCAGGGTGGCACCCATCACTCACCAGAGCACTGCCTCCTGGGACAGAGATGGGGCTCTTCACCAGAGTGATGGTCTTGGTGACCCCACCCACGACTGTAGTCACCACCTGGGCTTGCTGGGCCACAGTCACAGTCCCAGACTTGTGCACTGTGATGATGGGGCGAGTGGATGTGTTGGCAGCGGAGGAGACGGATGTCCCCACCTGGGCAGCTGCAGTTTTCAGCATACGAGTGGCCGGGTTGCTCACCTGGGTGGGGGGAGAAAGACAAGCGATGGTTAGAACCAAGAGCTGGAGCCTCTGTCTGGGAGGTCCCGGCAGGCCTACAGGTCGGCTCACCTTCTCCAACTCTTCCCCTTTCCCCTTGCCAGACTGAAAAGCTTGGTTTGGTTGACTGAACAACCCAACCCCAGGTCTAGCCTAAGGCTGTGACACTCCTAGGGGTGAAAGGTTATTCCAGAGCCCAATGCAAGCACCAATCATAGACCAACAGCCTCTTGGGTTGGTCTGAAGCCCTGGAGAAGCGACCACTGTCAGATTATACTTACTGCCCAGAAGCCCCTAGCCCCAAGGCTATTGGCTCAGAACCAGGCCCGAGGGATGCTCACCATGACTGGCGAGGAGGCCACCTTCACAGTGGCAGGGAGGGTGGTAGTGCCAGGTGTCACAGCCACAGTTTTGACAATGGTGGTGCCTGCTGGGACACTCAGCACTGTGGGCGCCGAGGAAGGAGGGATCTTCTGGGTGGCAGCGGCTGCAGCGGCCAACGCAGCCATCCCACTCATCTGTGGGTTGCTGCCGATCACCTGTGGTGTTCACAGGGAGCGTGAACCAGAGGACTGGCTCCACAGACTTCACCGGGGAGCTTCCTTCCCGCCCAGGGCTCCTCACAGGAGCACCTCAATTCTTCTGGCCCCAAACCTGGACTCTACCACTGAGCAGGCACATGGACCCAAGGCAGGAGTTTGTCAGCAGCTCTGGATCTTTTCTAAAGACCAGTCAGAGATGGTCCCTCTTCATGGGCCTGGGTCAACCATCCTCCCCACCTTAGGATTCTCCCCTCAGGCTTCAGCATAAGAAAGTTCGCATTTATAAGGCCTTTAGAGGCCTGACCAGGTACCTCAGTTGGCTAGAGCATCACCCCAATACACCAAGGTTGTGGGTTTGATCCCCAGTGAGGGCACATACAAGAATCAACCAATGAATGCATCAATAAGTAGAACACAAATTGATCTCTCCCTCAAATCAATAAATAAAAATTTTGTAAAAATCTTGTGTTTAGAAATTTTCAAAGGCCCTTGGGCCCTGGCCTGTGTGGCTCAGTGGATTGAGCGCTGCTGGCCTGCTCATTGAAAGGTTGCTGGTTCGATTCTAGGTCAGGGCACATGCGTGGGTTGTGGGCCATGCCACCAGTTCCCCAGTGCGTGAGGGGCAGCCGATCAATGTTTCTCTCCCTTTCTTTCTCCCTCCCTTCCCTTTTCTCTAAAATTAAATAAAATTTTTTAAAAAAAGGAAAAAAAAAAGGCCTTTGGGATCAGATGGCAAGAAGGTCCTTCTGGGACGTTAACTTGTTCATTCTTATTAACTTGGCAATGAAAGGTCACCTCATCAGTGCTCTGCTGGCGAGAAAGGCCCTGGTGCTGCAGCTGGGTGACATTCTAACTCAGTCAGGGCACCATCAATCACTGGCAAGTCCCACCCCACCCAACCCAATCTCAAAATGGCTCCTCACCGTGCCCTGAGCGCTCTGCGAAGGCACAACCATTCGAACGCCTGCAGGAAGGGAGGTCACCGTGACAGGGGCTTTCCCAGCCTGGCTAGCAGGTCGCATGGTGACCAACGGGGTTCCTGTTGTAGCCTGAGGACCAGTCACTTTGAGAACAGCAGGGACACCTGAAGAGAAGGGGGTAGCCATGAGCAGAGGCGCCCCCCACCCCACAGTGCCGCTGTTGGATTCTTCAGCATTTAGACACGAACTGCTGGTGCTTCTTGTCTGGCCCTTCCAAGTACCCTGCGGTGACCGCCTCCGCAGGAGGAGTTGAGTTTGCTCCCCCGCCACTAGCGCTCTAACGAGCCTGCACTAATGATTGCGGGCATGCTGCTCAGCAGCCCTTACTCAGGGACGCCCTCTCCCGGTGGGCCAGGTGCCTGGGCCCCAGCTCACCTTGAGTCCTGGCTGCAGCGGGCACAGAAATGGAGCTTCCAGGCACCGGTGGCAACACCTGGATGGTGGTGGTGGTCGGGGGCGTGGCGGCAGCCTGGGGCAGGAGTGTGATGCCTACTTGGGTCAGTGGCTGCACAGCAGGCGCGGCTGCTGCAGGGGCAGGGCTCTTGGGAGGGTTGGTAGGCACAGACGGGACTGGATTGGGTGTGGGGGAGGTGGCAGTAGCAGCCGTGGCAGGAATGTCATATTTCTGGAGCTGCAGAAGGTAACTGTCGGCGGTTGCCACTGCCCCCCAGCTCACCTCCAGGGAGTTGGTGTTGGCTCGTACCAGCTGTACCCGGGCTGGAGGTGGTGGCTTTTCTGTAAGAGAGCACAGTCAGCGAGGAGGAAATAGAGACTTCAAGGGTGAGTGCGAGAGAAGGCTACACCCTCAGGCTCAGCTGCACTGCGGCGGACCCTAAGGCTGCCTCCTGCAGTGGGCCTTACCTGTTTCTAGGTACCACAGGTCCTTGCAGCAGACCTGGTTGTTCCAGGCCTTTCGGTAGCCATCACGCCCACTCCAAATGTAGAGGCGGGTATTGATTGCTACAGCGCAGTGGCCAGCTCGGGCACGGGGAATATTGTCCTCCAGTGTGTCCATCAGGATGGTCTCCCAGGCCATGGTATCTGGGGAGAGCGGGAGGTGGAGGTCAGCAAGGGGACAGAGGATCCCGCAACTCCTACTAGCCCTTTCGCCCTTTTGCTGTCAGGGATGGAGAATTAAAACCAGGAAGTCATCAAAGATCACTAAGTTAGAAAAAAACCAAGAAAATGCTAAACCCTGAACTATGATCTGGGAAAACTATCTGAAATGCACGCTTCACCTCTTGCCCATCAAACTACACAAGATCTTATAGAAAGAGACGGGCAAGGAGAAATGCAAGTTATGAAAAAAATAACAGATCTAAAAAAAAAAGTACTGCACTTGAAATAAGAGAGGTACGAACTTAACCCATAAGGTGCTGGCAGTTTGATTTCAGTGCCTGTTGTAGCCGGGGCTCAAGGTGAGCAGGGGGGATGGGGATGGCCCGTGGGAAGACTTAATCACTTACTGGGTTTGGTGAAGAGCAAAAGGTTTGACAGTTACTGTGCTGACACTGCTAGGGGTGTCTACTCGGGCATAGCCACCGTGCAGGGCAGCTCGGCAACAATTCTATCTTGAGGCTGTCACCCTTCAGATACATTTGGCACGTGGGTGACAACGACGCAAGGATACTCATGCAGCAGTGTCTGTGCAGGTTCCGGCACCAGGATAGCAATTCAAAAGAATGAGGCCGCTTGGCATGTAGGGATGGGGTGGTCTCCAAGATAGAGGAAATGGAAAAGGCCGGGTGCGGCTCTGCGTAGAGCAGGCTCCCATTTTGTTTCTAAAGGAACCTTTAGGCAATGCTTGTATTTACAGAGAAGTCCCTGCAAGGGGGATGAGAAACTACCAAAGTGGCTGCCTGAGAAGCAGAATGGAGGGAGGGGAGGCTCTGCACCCACAGGATTATGTACTTCTGTATGTCAGACCTTGTGCAAGATGAGCCTATTCATCAAACGAGGAGGAGGGGTCTCTCTGAACACTCTGACCAGTGGCTACTTCTCATGAATTCCGGAGCCACGGGCCTTAGAAGCTTTGCTCCCTGCACACCCCACACAGCTCTCGGGGCCAAGAAGGGCCAACCTTCACAGCCCTCCGTAGGCCACTCCAAGCCCGAGGAGGCCATACCCAAGTTGAGACAAGCCAGTGTGTTGGTACACTTCCACTCCTTCTCGTGTGTGGCCACTTTGACGTCATCCATGACGAGAGGCACCCAGCCACCAAACACGTACATTCTGGGACGAGGAAGGGAAGAGTAGGAGACGATTGTAGAGGAGGTGCCAAGCTAGAGGCCACCTCTTCCAACCAGAAAGTTCTAAACACACTTGGTCCTCTAGCTCTCCCCAGGAGAGTTCCCTAGGGCGCACGAAGCTCCCGATGTTGCCCTCTTCTGCTTGGTGGCTCAGCCCTCACAAGAACTGTGTCACCTCCACTACATGGAACCACTATTTAGCTTACCTAAAGCTCGCCTCAGTCCCCATCATTCTCACATTCGCTTTGGGACCTTGGAATTGACAAAGACACCCAGCTGCTTATACGTAGAGAATCTAGAATGGTCTGTGCCCCTCTACCCTGAGTCTGTCCTCTATTCCCTAGGGTCGTAATGAACACAAAGGGCTGCTGAATATTAGTCCAGCCAGAAAGAGGCCTCCTCAGAATTACTGGAACAAAACTGAGAGCCTTTGGGGGCAGGGAGGGGGCTAGGGAGAGCAAAGCAATGGCTAGCTACTCACTTGTTGCCTATGGTTGTGGCCGAGTGGAGACTTCGAGGAAGAGGCGCTACTCCACTGAGACTGGGCTTATTCCACGTCAGAGTCTCTGTGCAGAGCAATGGAGAAAGGAGTTAGCCACAAGTGATCCGAAACATGCCCTCTGACCCAGAGGAAGTTCCCTGGCCTCGGAAAATGTTCTGGAAGGTAGGTGCCAATGCAGTCCAAGAATTCTGTGCCTGGCCTCCCTGTGCCAATGGGAGGCCGGCGGGTCAGGTCCTGGCATTTCTCGAGCTGTGTTCACAATCTTGGCGATTAACGTCTCTTCAAAGACCTGCTATGTGCTGGCACTGCTCTTGGTGTTGGGGCAGGGGCAGGGAGCGTGAGACATGTCACTGTGGGTCCGGCTCTTCACAAAATGCACAAAATGCACTCACATACACACCACCTCCACTATCTACAGACCGAGTGTGGGAAAGCATTGCGCCACTGGGAATTCTACTCACAAAAACCGATTTCTTTTGAGTATCCACAATGACCTAATCCACTCTCCAAAAATACATTGTCAGCCACCTTCTCTCCTCAGCCTTCTTCGGGTCAAAAATCCATACTTTTTCCTACCATTCCCGACACCCTACTGGTTACCAGCCCAAGCAGCCCCCAGAAGTTTCATGGGCTCAAGATCCCATTGGACTTCAACACACCAGGATGTACAACTCCTGGTACAGCCTGACCACCCATGAATCGGCAGGCACTGACCAATGCCACCTAATCTAGACAACTCAATTTTATTTTGCATTTTTTAAATTTATCCCCGCCCTTTTTAGATTTTATTTACTTATTTTCAGATGGGATGGGAAGGGAGGGAAAAGAGAGAGAAACACCGACCAGTTGCCTCTCACACGCCCCCAGTGGGGGACCTGGCCTGCAACCCAGACATGTGCCCTAAACCGGGAACTGAACCAGCAACATTTTGGTTTGCAGGCCAGCACTCAGTCCACTGAGCCACACCAGCTAGGGCTAGACAATTCGATTTTAGAAAGGCTTGTTCTTCTTGTTGGCCTACAAGCCGGCAGACCAACTTTTCCTAAAAGCAATGCCATACGCTCAGGGCAAAGATGACTGCCCCAAACAGGGTATCTCCCTCACCTTCCAATGACAGAGAACCAAGGACTCCTCCTCCCTGTGAGCACCACCCCAACCACCCTATGCTGGCTACCCAGCAGACTAGCTTTGCTCTGAGGCTACCAGAGAAGCTGCACCCACATCTTACCAATATCCAGGGTCCAGAGGTCCCCCAGCCGGCAGCCACTCATCCCTCCATAGATCACCAGCTTGGACTTCTTGTTGTCTTTCTCAGTATAGACTACGGCAGTGTGCGACTCCCGTGGTGGCGGCAAGACGCCGTAAGTGATAGGTATGTCCCAGGCTACCACTCCGGAGCCTGGCCGTAATTCTAGGATGTATAAGTCATTCAGGTACCTGGAAAAAAAAAGGTCAGTTATGGCTAGCCCCAACTCCACGTGCCAGAGGGCTCACCAGCTTTTATGGGTGAATTGTGGATTCCCTGGGACACAAAGGGGGCTATGGTCACATGAACAACTTCTTCTTCTACACTCGCTTCCAGGGAGGGGCTGCTAAAAGCTACCAAGGATGACCATGAATGAGTCCAAGAGGAGCAGCAGGACAGGGCATGCTGGGCTGCCCTGCGCAAAGCTGGGCATTATATCAGGGCCTCCAGCTTAGTATTACTTCCAGACTTTAGGAAGGCCCTTGGTCATCAGTCTTGGAAAATAAAAATAACCATTACTGCCCTGACCAGTGTGGCTCAGTGGGTTGGGCATCGTCCTGTAAACCGAAAGGTCGCTGGTTCAATTCCCAGTCAGAACACACGCCTGGGTTTCGGGCCAGGTCCCCAGTTGGGTATGTGTGAGAGGTAAGTGATTGATTTTTCCCTCCCTCTCTTTCTCTCTCCCTTCCCCTCTCTCTAAAAATAAAAACCACCACTAACCCTTCAGGCAGCAGAAACCTCAGAAATTGCTGGCTCTAAACTGAATCCAAGGAGTAGAACCAGCCCGAAGCAAAGAGGGTTTTGACCTCCTGGCCTGTCTTTCCCCACGTCTGCTCCTCAGGGTTAGAGACCTCAGAGCCAAAAAGCTCCTTACAGGGCATCTAGTGCCACTTCTTTTTCCACAAAGGAAAGGGACTTGGCATGGGGGGGGCGGGTAGGTCAGTTGGCGCGTAGGATTCCACATGAAGAGGACACGGCCTCACCTCGGAATGTTGTTCTTGGGGTCCTCACTATCATTGGCCAAACCTCCAAACAGGTAGCATTTGTTGCCCACAAGGGAGAAGCTGTGCCCAAGCCGAGGACATGGAGGGGGCCCATTTTTGGGCGTCTTTGCTTTGAGTCTCTTCCATTCCCACCGACTTGCCTGCAAAGTCAAGACCGGGTGGTTAGATCAGGGGTGAGCCCATCTTCTGGGCCCTGGCTGTCTGTCATGTAGGGAGGAGCTGGCCAGCCTCCTGAGCAGCCCCTTCACCAACTCATTCCCACCATCCCACCCCCCCGCTACAACTGTAAGAAGCACACCAGGGGCTGTTACCTGGAGCTCGTAGAGGTCATTGCTGTATTTCCCATACTCTACCATTCCACCAAACACCAGCAGGCGAGTCCCGTCACACACAAAGCCATAGGCTGCACACCCAGGGGGGATGTCCCCTCTCACAGCTGGGATGAACCACTGGTTGGTAGCTGGCAAACAAAAGGAAGCAGAAGTCAGAACAATTGGGAAACTCCTGGAACCAGAGTCCCCATACCTCTTACTCCCCAAATCCACCGGCTGACAAAATACAGCCCAAGCCTTGGCTGGTGTGGCTCAGTGGAATGAGCACTGGCCTGCAAACCAAAGGGTCGCCAGTTTTAACTCCTGGTCAGGGCACATGCCTGGGTTGTGGGCCAGGTCCCCAGTTGGGGGCACTCGAGAGGCATCCTATGGATGTATCTCTTGTACATAGATGTTTCTCTCTCTTTGTCCCTCTTATCCCCTCTCTAAACAAACAAACAAACAAACAAACAAATAAATTCAAAGTATGGCTCAAGAAAGGAGGGGCTGACACAGTCACTCTATCCCCAAGGATACGGGGACTTTCTCCTTTGAGCATTCAAGTGTCAGTCCTCTAACTCAGCCATCTTCAAAAGCCCTTGATCTCAGAGGCTACTTCAAAACAGCCTGCAAGCACCCTGTTTCTCATCCAGTTTGCCTTAATAAGCCAGGAGTCACTACTGACCAAGGTAATTCATCAGCTTCTGAGATACGGCCACTGACTTCCTTCACCTACTGCTCGGTGGGTCTTCACAGAGCAACTTCTAACACCCAAATACTCTCTCAGTGGCCCCATGGCTGCAGCTTTAAGTGGCTGAAAAAATGACTGGTACTGGCTGGTGTCCTTCCTCCTTGCAGGTTCAGGGTACCTGAAGGAAGCCAATCAAGACAGCCTGGCCTGCTGGTGGGGGGCAGGGGTTGCGAGGATACATAAGAACAGTCTCTGCTGGTGTCTCCTAGGTTATGGTCCACAGCCACCTTCTCCCTATGCCATCACCAGAGCCCTCCAGAACACTCTCAAACGCCAGAGGTAGCAGCAGTAACTCGAGTTTCTGCGGCAGCCTCCGTCTCTGCCAGCCACAGAAGCTTCCCCAAAGTCCATCACCTCTAGCTGGAGGGTGGGCTGGGGAAGCCGCTAAGGAAGAGGGTAAATGAGAAGCCAGGCAGCAAGCCTGGTGGTCCAGCCTTCTGTGACGTTCATGACTTGCCCTCTCTTCTGAGTCCTCACATTCAACACCCCTTGAACCAGAGGTGCCATGGCTTCCTGGAAAAGTAATGGGGCAAACGTCCTCCTCTCTTTTGAGGAGTCCCTTTCATCACATGTTATTTAAAGGACTGCCTTGTAGGTGATATGCCACACTCGCTCCAAAAATCGAATTGGGGCTCAGACTCAACTCTGCTTGTTTCCATGCCCCTTAATCTGTTTTGGTCATCACGAGCAAGCAAAGGGATTGGGATTTGGCTGTAAATTTAGCACTTCCTGGGACTTGAGTGGGGGGTTCAGGCTAGTCCTGTGGGGAGGGCCTTGGGAGGCCCCAGCTGCTCACGGCTTCTTGCCTGACCTTCCACCAAACATGCAATTGGTCACTGACCCAGACCCCTCTTCTGTATGCTGGGTAACCCAAATCCCATGTTATCACCCCCAAGGCCCAACATGCACTTCACCCAAAAGGCCTGCCCTCGTCTACAACCCCACCAGCGCACCTCCAGAAACAGTCAGAGCCCTTTCTGTCACTGCCCACTACCCAACTGCGCGGGTTGGTTTGGAAGAAGCTGTCCGTCCCCTCTGTGGTTCAGCTGAGTTGCAGGGACTTTGAGATGCCTAGCACCAATCCTCCTCTCCCCTCCTCTGCCATTTTCCTAGTACAGATGCAATGTTGTACTGCCTGCCAAGCACACGCAGCCAGACCCCAGGTCCCAGGTCCCCACTGCCTTGCTCTCGTTCCTAGTGCAAACACACACCAAGAAAAGCCAGTAGCTTCTCATGCTGAGGCAAATCGCCCTGCAAGTAATGGTCCCTGAAAGGGACCTCATCCAAGCCAGTGGGATAAAAGCTGACAGAAACCTCTGAGATCACCTCGGCCAAATGTCCTTCAACTGATAAAGGAACAGAACCCAGGAGGGGAAGTGACTTACCTGAGGTCACAGGGCAAAACAGACAAGAACCTCGTCATCAACTTAAAGTGATCATTAGGCGCCCACCTCTGCTCCCCAAGCACAGGGAGCACTGGCCACCCTCGCTCACCCTCGCACTCTTGTGGCTGCCACACATAGCTATGGGGCCATCACTCAGAGCTGGGGCAAAACAACAGGGCAAATGGAATCAGCCCACAGCTTTCCCGCCACGCTGATCCCTGACCCAGCTGCCAGGCTACAAGTAACCCGGAATGTCCTAAGAGCTCACAATTACCAGCTCATTCTATGGCACCCAAGAGGTCTTGATCTCATTCTAGAACACTCCAGGCAGGAGCAGAGGCCCTCTGCACCCCCATCAGCAGCATTCTGTCAGGCAGTGCAGCTTCTGGTATGAAATTGCCAACTGTCTCTCTTCATTTCATCCACAGTCCCAGTTCCACCCCCGAGATGGCACAAACAACCATCTCTTAAATACGACAGCTGCTTGTAGTCACCCCTTAATAGTATCTCTACCTCATCTAGTGGAGAGCATCGTGTAACCTAATCTCTGGGTCCCTCATTCTTGATGTGCTCTGGTTTTGTCACCACTCTCAGCTGGGAGCAGGATTTGAGGAAAGGAGGCTGCCCACACCTGGGACCCTTCATGGGCTGCCCAGAAATATGACTCCACCTCCTTTCTCCTCAACAAGACTAAAACCCCAGCTTCTATGGGTTTTAGAACCCCCCCACCCCTGTCCATGCTGTGCCAACTCTGTCTGTAGTTGCTGCCACCCTGTCAACCTCTACATATCACCACCTAGAGATCCATCCCAACACAGTGGGTAGGTGGATGGTCAAGTTGCACCAGCTGCCTTTTTGTTCTCTCTGTCACACTGAGACACTTCCTGTGTGGCAGACACGGTGCCGGGTGCTGGGAGGCACAGAGCACAGAGGACACGGCTCGAGTACTGAGTCGAGTCCAGGGGGGAGGCTGCCGTGCTCTCCTCCTGCAATGGGAAGAGCAACCTGGAAAGAGGTCTGCACTGAGCAGGGGCAATTATGGGGGGGGGGTCTCAGAAGAGGTGGCCATTGGAGGCCTTGGAGCCAGGCCTCGAAGGGTGAACAGGACTTCACGACAAATGAAACTAACAAGGCCAATCAGGAAGTAACTGCAAGAACCATGTGAGAAGAGAGGGCCCGGAAGGAGGGAAGGAGCGGGGAACAGATTTGAAACAAGTTTAATTCAGTAACTAATTAGCTACAGGAACAAAAGAACAGAGAGGTATTTCCAAGGTGGTGGCCTCTGCTTGTTAACTGAAAGAAGAAATAACATAGCAGTCTCCATGAAGGTCTGTACAAAACCAGCTGGTGGGGTGACCCTGGACCTGTCACTTCCCCTCTTGGACCCTAATTTCCTCATGTGCAAAAAACAAGGAAGTTCTACTACATGTTTTCCAAGGCTCCTTCCAGTTGAAACAGTTGGCAGACCTTAAAGAACCACTGAGGCCAACTAGCCTTGGGTGACTGGTTTGGCAACCAGCTTTGCCCTCCCCTCACCAGGTCACACCCCACCCTGACAGCACCAGGTCCTCTGAGTAATCCGCTTTGCTAGGTTGAAATAAAATTCCCCCAGGTCAAGGACAGTAACCACCCTAAGACCTCCCAAAGACCAGCCAAGTGTCCCACAGGTGCTATGGCGGCTGCAGCAACAGCAGCAGACAAGCAGTTTCTCACACATTTACCACCCCTCAGCCCCCAGTCATCCCTAGACTGTTGAGCTAACCAAAGGAGCAAAGTGCAAGCACAAAGTACAAGGGCGCCTACACGCCCCCTGAATGGGCCCCCTGGAGTCTTTTTATCTCAGTGGCAAACAGGGAATGCTTCTAGATCAGCAAGTCTCTGAGCACTAATCCTGTAGAAGGTAAAGTGCAAGAGAAGAGGCCTAAGGACAATATGCTCTGACCTCATTTAAAACAAAACAAAGATAAGCAGGAAAGCAGCTGTGGAGGCAACAGCTAAGGATGACAGACATCTGTGGCGCCACTGGTGGGAGAGGGGCAACACCAAGCCCCATCTCTTCAAAGAACACAAGAATCTTGCACCTACAGGAAAGGCCAGGGGGAGCCCCGTTCCGTTATTTGACCGTATTTGATGGAGCATAAACACTCATGAACAGGGAGTAGGGTCGCTAGTCGCTCGGTCGCTAGTCGCTCTCCTGGGAAGTCACCTAAGCAGTCATTTAGGGCAATTTCCAAAGTGCTCCCCTGGAGGAACTGGGGCTACAGCCCTTTGGAGGGCCGGCTAGCTACTAGTATACTACTGTCCTTACAGTTTGGGAATAAATCAAGGCCAAAGAGACCAGTTCATTGTAACAAACTAAAGAATATGCAGAGGCCCTAAGAAGAAGTGGACTTTGGAGCTGATGCTAATTAGGCCCCTGCCCTACTTTCTAAAATGGTATTTCCCTGCCAAGGAGCCTGCTCCAGGCCTTGCAAGAATAAAGTCGGTCCAAGGAGCTGAGGTTCTGCTCAGGGCAATGGCCTCTCTAAAAACAGCCATGCCCCTCAGCCTTTACCTTACTGGGCTAATTGCTGCTATCGCAGCTGTCTGAGTTGGCACAGAGTGCCACCAACCAGCCTGGCCTTGCTGGAGGCAACAGGTGCTGAGACCCGGAATGCAAAGGGTCACTGCAACCCACCAGCCTTTGAAAGTCAACTGGGTTAGTTGGGGGCCACAACCTGCAAGGCTCAGAAAAAACTGCACTCTGCCTGGGATGGGGCAGGCGGCCGGGGGCGGGGGGCGGGGGGCGGGGTGGGGGCACGCACCCAACCACGAACCCAGCTCCTCCAACCGTTGCCACTCCAACCAACTTCTCCCTCTGCCTGCCAGCTCTCCACCCTAGAGCAACCCCAAAACTGGAGAAGGTGCCCAGACTCAAGGACCCAATACGGGTACCAGCAGAGCCCCGGAAAAGTAGATCTGGCGCAAAAGGACTTTGCTAGATATGATGACAAGAGGGAAAGAGCTGGCAGATGGCCCCTGGCCATGTCCAAAGGAGACACACCTCCCTGCTGCGGCAGAGGAGAGCTTCCTAAAAGACTACTGTCTGATGGGGGGGGGTGCTTTTCCCTATCCATGCCCCAGTCCCTGAAGCTCTCAACCAGAACAGAAACAGCAGCCCCTCCTTCCAAACAAGGCAAGGCGCTAGGGGCCAGCAGCCATTCAACAGCTCACTCAGAATAAGGCCCTAGGTGTGCAAACCAGGCCAAGGGGCCACCATAGGGAAGGGGGCTGCAGGAGGATGCTGCTAAGTCCTAGAGACCTAGCAAGGACACCTGGCAAAAGGCTGAAAGCCAGCCACATGCCAGTGATACCCAAAGAAGGGTGCAGCACAGCGTTCAGTCTGCCATCCAATCCCGCTCCTCCCAAGGAAAGAATGGGGCCTTGGGTTTGGGGGAAGCAGCTAACCCCCTCAAGCTCTCGGGAACAGAGGAGTCGGGAAAGGGACCACCTACCCGGGTGAGGGATCACTAGAATTTATCTCCTACACCCGAGGACCAAGAAAACCAGTAGTGTGAACAGAAGCATTGCAGAAGTGAATGCCAAGAAGAGGCGACGGCAATGCTGCCTGACCTGTGGTTCCCCAAGGCTCCTGCACTATCTGAGAAAGGTTGCCCACCACGCACACAACCCCCAGAAATCGGGATTAGGCTGCTCGACTCTGCCCCTTTTCTCGAGACAGAACTCATCTGCAACCCAGAAGTTGTCATATCTCCCGAATGAGCACTAGCGATGAATAGATGAGCAGGCGCAGGAGGAAGAAGGGAGGGAGGGAAGGAGGGGGTGGGAATCTGCCTGCGCCAAAAGGACGCATCCGCCAGCCCGCCAGCCCGGGTAACGGTGTATGTCTGAAGTCACCACCGCTAGCGACGCCCCCGCACCAGCCGGACTAGACAGTTCCTCTTCAATAATGAAAGAACCCCCTCAAAAACAGAAGAGTCGGGGATTGTAAGATCGGGGAAAAGAACAGAGGCAGGGCGGACCAAAGGGTCGGGGAAGGGAGGAGAAAGCAGATCAGTGAGGAGGAAAAGGGAGGAATAGGAGGAGGAAGAGAGAGAGAAGGTGAGGAAAGAAGGAGACAGGTGAGGAAAGTGATAGAGGGAGGAAAGGAAGCGGCAAGAGATGGAGAGAAGAAGAGAGAAGAGGAGAGAAGAGGAGATGGAAGGAGGGAAAGATCCGAAGACCCAGCGGGCTTTGCACTCACCCGTGTTGTACACGTGCAGTTCATCCACTATCCCCTCGTTGCCGCCGCCAAACACCACGATGAGCTCCTTGATAGCCACGGCGCGGTGGCCGTGACGGGGTCGGGGCACTGGACCCGACCAGCCCACCACTCGCTTCCAGCGGGGCTGCAGGAGCACCGCTTGAGAGTTGGCGGGCGATACGGCCGAAGCCATAGTTCCAGGAAAGGGCACGGTGGGGAAAAAGTCACCAAGCGGGAAGGGAGCCCCCCAACACCTCCCACACACCCCCTTTCGTCTAAGGCAGCTCTCACGGAGAAGCAGTTCCTCACACAGCGGTGGACGGCTCCATGGAGGCCGCCATCTTAACTATCCTCCTTCCCTTTGACTCTTCCCCTCCTTCTCGCTCACTCCGACTCCTCAAGAGCACCCCGAAACTGTCGAGCGCCTAGGCCAGAGAAGCTGGAGGCCGTCGAGTCTCGCCGCTCTGACTACTTGTCCGGGCGCTCCTACTTATAAGCTGGAGCGGGAGGCCCTGGGAGCCGCCATCTTGAGCCGCCTCTCTCTCCTCCCTTCCTCAATCGTAGCCCTCACCCGCCGGAAATGGCGGAGCCCCGGCCCGGTTCCCACACCCCCCAAGTCCCCAGCACTGGCCGGCTTCCGGGGCGGGTGGAAAGGAGCCACAAGCGCCGCGGTTGTCCCAGCCCCACCGGTGCTCAGACCACAATTGTGGGAGCCGCCATCTTGAGACCGTCCCGCTTCCCCTCCCAGCACTTAGTGCAGTCGCCGCTCCCGAAACAGTCTCGACACTCGTAAGGAATAGAGGCGCGCCGGAGGCCAGTGGAACGAACTCGAGTTCTCGGGGACTGTTCGGAGGCTTGCGCTGTACGGCTTGTGAGGTCTCAAACCTCTCCCCTCAGTCCGCCTCTGCTGCTCAGGCTGCGCCTGCCGCCCTGGGAGCCACCATCTTGAGATTAGCTCCCCCTTCTCCCCTATTCTCTTCCTCTTGGGTCAGTTCTTCCACTGCAAACCAAACTCAAGGAAACGTCCTATCCTCGCTTCCCGCCTTATAACTCCTTCCCACAGGAGCCGCTCCAAAGAGCCAGAGTTACGCCCCGAAGTGGCAACTGTACGGCATGAGGAGCGGTAACGGCAGGGTGCTCATGCCTCCTCCCTGGGAGCCGCCATCTTGTGTGAAGAAGTAACAACTAAACATGGCGGCGGCGACGGTCGGGCGAGGGGCGGGGTCGGGTGATGTCACTGCCCCTCCAGCCCTCGCTCGGGTACGTCCCTGGCGCGCCTCTAAAAGAATCCCCCCGCACTGCCTCGCGGCGAGGGACTGGGGTCGCTGCGCGCTCGGCTAGGGTTCAGGCAGCGCCCCTATCAGGCGCAGGCGCGCCTAGCCCCGCGAGCCCCCTCAACGCTTCTCCACGCCTCCGCCCTGGGAGCCGCCATCTTGCCGCTTCCCCTCGCCCGGCTGTCCGCGGGCGTCAATAGCGACTTTCAGCACAAAACAAAGATGGCGGCTGCGGCATCTGGGGAATGCCCGGATGAGAACGCCTCAGACGAGCTTGGCCCCGCCCCCCCGGGAACGGTTTTCCCCCGCCCCGGGTCGTGGAAGGGACATAAACCCGAGTAGGTCTTAACTAGCAGTGGAGACAGGGCATATGTTACTGAGGGTGGCTGACAGGAGACACTAGAGTCGCTCCTGGAACCGGGGATAGAGGTTTTCCCGCTCCGTACACCCAGCGTCCGCAGGAGAGCCGGCGAGCTCACAGCGGGGACAGCCGGAGGCGGGGCGACAGTGGGCGGTGACGCATCCGGCTCCCAGGCTCCCAGGCCAGCCGGCTCCACCCCCGGGAGCAGCGCCTCCACCGCCTCCTCCCGCGTTCCAACTAAATGAGCGGGGCTGCGCGCCAGGGCGCCGCAGCGCGTTGGGCCGCCCCAGGCCCCGCAGGCCGCAGGGCTGGCGGCCGGGCAAGCGCCGTTCGAGTTGAGCGGGCGGGCGCGGGAGAACTCTGTCGCCTCACGTCACCCCGCCCCGCCTCCCGCCTGCTTCCCAGGGCCCCGTGCCCCGCCCCGCGCGCAGGCGCAAAACCGCTTTTCGGGTCCGCCCTTCTGGAGATTTGAATTTTCCCCAGCCAAGCGCGAGAGACAAAATACCCGGATGGTGATCGCTGGCCTTTTCGCGCCAATACTGTGAGTTGTCACTACAACCTTGAGAGGTGGGTAGTGACGTTACCCCCGGGTTCCAAGTCGGTTACAAATCTTACAAGAGGCCGCCTGGGCGCTGCACCGTCATGCTGAAAGCCAGACAGGCTGTAATGCAGGAGCCCTGCACCGGTGTCTGCGAGCTGAGAGTGACAGCGGATGATTTTTTTCACTGCCATCTTTATTTTGTCTTTATTTTCACCAACGAAAAGCCAAAATTTGGCTTTTCCCGCAATTATGAATGTAGGCTGCAGGGCACAGAGCGTTAGCCAGGTGACTTTGTCACCTGTGAAAATGACATCATTTTTAGATCGTATAGCTTTTGTTGTAGATAGCCTGAAATTAACTAAATGACAAGACCTACTGTAGGAAGGCAGCATAACTACTTTGAAATTATTGTAGTTATTTAACCTACCTGTAGATCCTGAAATTTAACCTATTAGTGAAGAAGCACATATATTACCATTGTCTCACATTTTCAAAGATATTTTAGTAACTGTCTTTTGACATATTTATGTTGTAATTCTCTTGTTTTACTTTTGCATTTGGAAGCAATTGTTTAAGAAAGGCCAAAGAAGCCTTACCTGTGTGGCAGGCCTCAATGACCTTCACGGTTCACCTCCCCTCTCTGACCCTGAGTGCCTCCCCTGTAACATAAGGAAGCTGAGCTGCTGATCCCCAGGGGCCTTGCCTACACTCAGCAATTCCCTCCCCAGAGTTCAGGGATTCATGTGGTTGCTGTAGGTTCCTTGGGCATTCAGGTGGCTCAGATTGACCTCATTTGGGGGTGTCCCACATTGCATCCCCTTATCTGCAGAAAGGCAGCAAGAGTGATTAGGGTAGTCAGGCACAACAAGGAGTTGTCAAATGCTACAGACCAAAGAAGCCATCACTGTGACAGGTGATAGTGTCTCCTGCTTAAATGCATATCACCCCAGGAAGCAAGAGAATCTGAAGAATGTGTGTTAGCCCCTTAGCCAGGAGATTGTCCTGCTTTGCAGGACTTCCCCAAAAGACCCCAGAACAGGTTGCTGATGCAACAGGATCCTTCGGCCTTTGTGTGCCGGGTGCTGGGGGAATCTATGAAGAACTTGGAGTGTCCTGTAACAAGGTCATGGCACTTCAGGGATGTAGAGGAGCTACATCATAAAACACTCAATAGTGGCCCTCCTGGTGAACTTGGGAAATTGGTTTAATTACATGTCACTTTCAACTTGCACAAGGGCTCAAGTGGACTCTGTCGGGTGGCCGGAGTGAAGAGTCATTTGCCATGTCCTTCCTGGACCTCTTTATCAAGTTGACAGTGTTTGACTTGTGTCCCTGGCTCTCCTCTATGCTTGCTACCGATAGGAGAGTCAGGCTAGCTTGGGCTACATGGGGCCCTGAAGGCCTGGTACTTCACACCAGGAAGCCAGGCCCCAGATGGGTGCAGGGAGGGACCCAGGGACACCAGGCGGGCCTCAGCTCCCCGCCCAGCCAGAAGCAGGAGCTCAGTGGGGAAGCACCTGAGAGGAAATGACAGCTGAGTTGGGAGTGTGAGCAGGCCAGGTGCAGAAGGGAACAAGGACTAGTCTTGTTCTAGCCAGAGGATAGAGCTGGCCTGGGAAGCTCTCAGGGCTACTTGGGGATGACATTTTGATGTCTGGCCAAGAGGCTGGGATGGGGCCATGCATGGAGTGAAGAGCCAGCCGCTGGAGGGTATTGAGCAGGGGCTGACGTGATCCGATTCAGGGATATTTGAGGAAGACCCTGGGGACTACTGTGCACAAAGCCCGTCAAAACCACCTTAGTGGCCACCAGCCTGGAAGTGGTAACCCCAGGGCGAGGGTGGCTTGGAGGCTCCTTAGCCAGAGAAGAGGGAGTGGGAGGTGCCAACAGTGCCACATGCTGAGATGGAGGCTTGTGGTCAACCAGCAGATGCAGAATCAGGGTGAGGTCTTCCATTCACTTGTGGAAATGCTAGGCTGCCTGGTCCTCCTTAAGAGCAGATTCCTCAGGCAGGATGGACAAGAGCAAGAAAGCTCAGCATGATGCCCAGCAGCTCCCTCCCCAGAGAATGCAGGTGGGCCCCCATGGTCCTGCTAAGAAATGAAGTGGCAAACAGGACCAATGAAAGAGTAAGGAGAAAAAGCAGAGACGTTGGCTTGGTGCTTGAATGAAATTGAATTGAAATCGAGCAGATCTTGAAGGGGTGGAGGTGGATGGAAGTGGAACAGGCTATAGGGGGAATACAGCGAAATGGAAAAATACAATAAAAAGAATTTAAAAAATTAAAAAATATTAAAAATAAATATACTTTATGAATGAAAAAAAAAAGAAGAAATTGAGTGGGTCTTCACTGAGCACCAAAAGGAGAGCAAAGAATCAGCTTGTCCTGCCCTTTCAGGTCCTAAACTGCAGGAGGGGAGATAGAGATGGTGCTGCTAAAAATAAATAGTGCTGCTTCCGGCTGGCGTAGCTCACAGTTGGTTGAATGTCATCCCACAAAGTGAAAGATTGCAGGTTCAGTTCCTGGTCAGGACACATGCCTGGGCTCTCCCTGGTTGGGGCGCGTGTGTACCAGAGGCAACTGATCAATGTTTCTCTCCCTCTTTCTCTCTCCCTTTCCCTCTCTCTAAACATAACTAAATCTTTTTAAAAATGGTGCTAAGTGGTCTACATGCATAAGAACTCCTTTAATTTATGCAATGACTCTGTGGAGGAGATGCTGGTAGCATCCCCATTCTGTAGGTATGTAAACTGAAGCCCAGAGTGGCTAAAGCCCAAGGTCACCCAGTAGGAGCAGGGGAGCGGAAGTTTAAACACCGCCCTCTTCCCCGTGCCTGCGGGACTGCTATCTTGGCTTTGAGTCATTTTCAGAGCATTGAACCTCTTCTTTCTTCGTTAATATGTTTCTAGGCTACTAGGCCAAATCACCCCACAGCTGGCCTGAAAGCAGTTGACAGTGATAAGTCTACATTGTTTTAAATAGCTTGGGTGATTTGGGGATGATATGGCACTTCCGGGGACGGCAGGGGGTTAAGCCAGGGTAGCAGGCTTGGAGAGTTCCTTGTGCTGCCTGGCCTCACACCCAGGAAGCAGAGGGGAGACGTTTACCCTCCCCCCCCCCCAAGCACCACACCATCTCTTGCCTTGGATTCCAGAACTCAGACTACAGCTAATGGTCTCTCGTTCAGCTGGCTATTTGGTTAGAGTGTTTTGGGGCTAGCCTGGAGACTTCCACATTTATAACACCACTGAAGTGGGAAAGCCCATTCTGAGTTGTAAGAACAGACCTAGGAAAGGTTGGAGTCTCTAAGTACAGTGGCTCTAAGGGAACTAGGGCAAGGCACAGGATTTTTTAAAAAAGATTTTTATTTATTCATTTTTCGAGGGATGGGAAGGGAGGGAGAAAGAGAGATAGAGAGAGAAACATCCACTCGTTGCCTCTCACACACCCCAAACTGGGGACCTGGCCCTCAACCCAGACATGTGCCCTGACTGGGAATCGAACCAGCGACCTTACAGTTTGCAGGCCGGCACTCAATCCACTGAGCCACACCAGCCAGGGCAGGAGCAGGATATTGTTCACGGATGAGAGAACAGCATAGGTATCCGGAGAGGCATGAAATGCTTAGCCAATAGAGGATTCTAGAGCCCATGTATAACGTGAACATACGGCAGGTATAGCTTCACTTTTTTTTTTTTTCTGATGAAAACTGTTGATGGATCCTGAGGCTGAGAGTCAGCAAGATGGAGACTCTTTTTGGATGGTTTTCTTTCTAACCACACTCTTTTTCTAACCACAGAGGAAAAAGGCAGAACAGTCTTCTGCTCATGCCAGCCAATCAGCAGGACCCCTGCCTTCCTCTGGCCTGCCGCTGCCACTCCAGGGCAAGGTCGCAGCATCTGCGTCGGAAATCACCGGAAATCACAGGACTTCTTCCTGCTGGCTCAGCTGGGAGGCCGAGGAGCGCTTTGCAAAAACTATTTATCTGAATTCTGAAATAACTGTGAAGGCTGCCACTCTTTTAAGCTCTCTGCCCCAGGTCACAACTAGGGTTCCAGATGAAGCTCCAGTCAAGGCAGGCTCTCTGCCACGTGGCTGTGGCTAGCTGCCTCTGTGTGGGCACTGTCTACGTGGGCGTTTTTGAAAGTGTCGCTGTGCAAATGGGCTATGAGCACTATGCAGAAGCCCCAGTAGCCAGCTTCCCTGCCTTCCTGGCCATGCCCTTCAACTCACTCATTAACTTGGCCTATGTGCTCCTGGGAGTATACTGGCTCCGGAGAAACGTCAGTGCCACAGGGCACCCTGATGAGGTGCGGCGGGTTTGTTACCTGAAGGATGTCTTTGCGGGCATGGCCCTGGTCTACGGCCCCGTGCAGTGGCTGCGGATTGGGCTGCAGACGCACCCCACTGCTGTGCTGGACCAGTGGTTCACCTTGCCCATCTTTGCATGGCCAGTGGCCTGGTGCTTCTACCTAGAGAGGGGCTGGGAGCCCTGCTTGCTCCTTGCCATCGAGTGCCTCTCACTGTTCAGTTATGGCCTTGCCCTGCTGCACCCCTGCGGGTTTGAGGTCGCACTGGGTGTACACATTGCCGCCACTGTGGGTCAGGCACTGCGTGTCCACAGGTGCCACGGCAGCAGCTGCTCAGGAGTATACTTGGTCCTGGGAGTGCTCTCCTGCCTAGGCTTTGTGGTCCTCAAGCTGTATGACCATCAGCTGGCACAGTGGCACCTCTTCCAGCGGCTCACGGGCCACTTCTGGTCCAAAGTCTGTGATGTGCTTCAGTTCCACTTCGCATTCTTATTTCTGACAAATTTAAACACTTGCCAGAGACTCCCTCCTAAGGGGAAGATGCAGTAAAGTGTGGAAAGACGTTACAGCTGCTGACCCCCGATGTCAGAATGGATAAGCAGATGGACATGTTGTCCTCAGTGTTAAATTTCCCGGGTGTGCTCTGGTCTGGTAGCTCAGTTGGTTAGAACATTGTCCTGTTACACTAAGGTTGTGTGGTCAGTCCCCAGTCAGGGCTCATACAAAAATCAACCAGTGAACCCAATGAATGCATAGATAAATAAAACAATAAATGGATGCTTTAAAAAAATGCCCTCAGTGGATTGAGCACAGGGCTGCGAACCACACGATCGCCGTTCGATTCCCAGTCAGGGCACATGCCTGGGTTGCAGGCCGGTTCCCTGCAGGCCAACTCCCAGCAGGGGACGCATGAAAGGCAACCATACATTGATGTTTCTCTCCCTCTCTCCTTCCCCTCTAAAGATAAATAAATAATTTTAAAAAATGCCCTGGGTGTGTAAGAGATTATTATAGAAGACTGTCCCTTCCTTCAAATTTATGGGCTGCAATATTTAGGGGAGAAATGTTATTGTATTGTATTATTCTTTTTTTTAAAGATTTTATTTATTTATCTTTAGAGGGGAAGGGAAGGAGAGAGGGAGAGAAATATCAATGTATGGTTGCTTTTCTTGAGTCCCCTGCTGAGAACTGGCCTGCAACCCAGGCATGTGCCCTGACTGGGAATTGAACCGCGATTGTGTGGTTCTCAGGCCTGGGCTTAATCTACTGAGCTACACCAGCCAGGGCTGTATTGTATTATTCTTATAATTTTGTTGTAGTTTGAAATTTCTCACAATAAAATGCTGGGGGGAAATGACATGGGAAGGAAATCCCTGACACTCGCAGTTGGAGAGAGAATGGTTGTCTGTAATAACTTCAGGATGCGGGTTACAAACGTGGACTTGCGACAGAGGGGTGGCATAGCTCCTGGCCAGCACGCCAGGCAGGGCAGTGAGATTCCCAGAGGCGAGGGTTCAGGGAGAGTGAGTCACATGAAATGCATGCCCAGCAGACTGATGGGGAAATCAGGAGGCCAGAGCACTAGGTCACCATGACATTTTAACCACCAAGCTCACAGAAGGTCACATGGAAGCCACGTCACTTCATACCCTCTGTGGAAGAAGGCAGGGTGTGTCTAGGTGAAGAAACACGCATCTCAACAGAACGTTGCTCAGTGGGTCTGCCCTCAGAGGCAGGTTGTGCCTTAGCTGTTCTTAGCTCAGTGATTTTCAACGGTTTGCATCTCATGGCACACACAGGCTGATTACTGAAATTCTGCAGCACACCAAAAAATATTTTTTGCCAATCTGACAAAAGCGGTATAATTTTGATTCATTCACACCCAGATGGCTGTTACTGTATTGGCTGTTATCGTTTCTTTACTTGACCATCTACGGAAAAAGAGGTCAGTGCCCCTGACTAATAGTTGGGTATCCCATGTTTTAACAATCCTTGTGGCGCCCTAGCCAGTGTGGCTCGGCTGAAGGGTCGTCCTGTAAACCAAAAGGTGCAGCTCCGATTGCCAGTCAGACCCATGCCTGGGTTGCAGGTACGGCTCTAGTTGGGTGCATGTGAGATGCAAGGGATCGATGCTGCCACCATTGGAGATGGTGATGATCAATGGTGGCAATGTTTCTCTCCTTCTGTCCCTCCTTTCCCCTGTATTTCTAAAAATTAAAAAAAAAAAGTTCCTGTGGGGTTACTGAATTCCTTAGGGTTACAGAAGTGTCATACATCTGCACCATTGGAGAGACCCAGAGTATGGTCTGAGTAGTAGTCCCCACACCCCTGCCACCCCAGGTCCTTAGGAACCATGATCTCCTGATGACATCTCAGGGTGGGTCCCTGGAGTTGGCATCTTTAAACCCCTCAGCATGCGTCTTGTGCAAACGGCAACGTTTGAGCCAGCGAGCCTGGAGGTGAGCCTGGGGGTGATTCTGGAGCTCAAGAGGTTCTGGAGCTGAGGGTTCTGTCTTTGGGTTGCCCTGTGCTCGCCCCTGGAGAACATCCCTCCTCTGCATTCTTTCTCCTTGCTCGTTAATGTGTTCTTTAGATGCCTCTTTCACCCTCTGTTCCCTGAATAACCTGGGGTCTTTAAAGACAAAGATGGGGGCAGAGAGAGGATGCCCGGTCCCTGACAAATGGCGTGTCAGGACTGGATGCACATGTGCATTAGCTCAGTGCCCTCTGAGGCCCCTCTCCCTAGGGTCTCTCAGGTTGGCATGGGGACCATTGCTATGACTCCCGAGATGCTTTTGAAGTACCTGGGCCAGATATTTTGTCCTGTCTGGGCACATATAAGATGGGTAGTGGGCCCTGGCTGGTGTGGCTCAGTGGATTGAGCATTGTCCTGCAAAGCTGGTTTGATTCCCAGTCAGGGCACATGCCTAGGTTGTGGGCCAGGTCCCCAGCTGACGTGTGAGAGGCAACCGATCAATGTTTCTCTCACACGTCGATGTTTTTCTCCCTCTCTTTCTCCCTCCCTTCCCCTCTCTCTAAAAATAAATAAAATAAAATCTTTATAAAAATTAAAAAATAAAATGGGTGGTGGCCCTGGCCAGTGTGGTTCAGGTGCTTGGGCATCGTCTCGCAAACCAGAAGGTCACAAGTTCAATGCCCAGTCAGGACACATGCCTAGGTTGTGGGTTTGGTCCTTGGTCGGGGTGCATGCAAATGGCAACCAATCGATGTTTCTCACATCAATGTGTCTCTCCCTCTTTTTGTCCGTCCCTTCTCCTTCCTCTAAAATCAATAAGCAAGTCATTGGGTAAGGATAAAAAGAAAAACTTTAAAATGGGTGATGGGTCTCAACCAAGCCGCCACCTGAAGAACCCAGCAGATGTGAGCCCATCCATGAACACTTCCTGTGCTTGGGTGCCCACCCACCAGCCTCACCTCTTCCCCAAGGCCTGGGCAAATGGTGGGGCCTGGCACAGGACCAGGACCCCGAGGCAGGGCATGCCAGCGGGGGAAGAGCAGGGGCACCACTTCCTTAGGAAGGCAGCTTTATTCCATTACAGTTGTCTGCAAGGCTCTATATGCCCTAGAAAAGGAAAAAGACTGGGTGCCCTTATATCAAAGAGGCCAGAGGGAGAGAGGGAGGAAGATGTGCTTCCTCGGGTGGCTCAGTTAGAGATGGGGGTGGGAGGGTGGAGGAATGGAAGGGGCAGGCTCTTAACCTAGTATCTGGGTGATCTTCCCCCTTTTTGCTATTTCTCTCTTAGTAGTTGTTTGCTTGATTGACAGAGTGGATCCACTGTTGGGGCTTTGCATAGTCTTGCTCATTCCACACCTTTGAGCCACAAGCACCAATAGCTTATTTTATTTCGATCAATACCTACTTAATAAACAGCCCTGAGAACCTTCTGGTTTTCATTCTGCTCCCATGTCAGGCTGGGTCCCCACAGGAAACAGGTGGTACGCTCAGATTAGGGTGATTCAAGACAGTTTCACAGAGAACTAGAGCAGCGCTTTGCCGGGGTGAAGGGAACCACAGGGGAGCTTTACCACCCTGGAGCCGGGGGAGCCCCTGGGAAGGGTGAGCCCCACCCACAGGGCTCCTGTGAGCTGGAGCCGGGCAGAGACCTCCAGAAGCCCAACCCCACTCTCTCAGATGAAATGCAGGACAATGAATAATGTTTTAGTACCACTATGTCCAAAATATCATTATCAAGTGTGCTTTTATTGAAAAATTGGGGCCCTGGCAAGGTAGGTCAGTTGGTTCGAGTGTCATTCCAATATGCCAAGGTTGCGAGTTTGATCCCCGGTCAGGGCACGTAAAAGACTCAACCAATGAATAGATAAATAAGTGGAACAACAAATCGATGGTTTGTTCTCTCTCTCCCCCATCTCTAAAATCAATAAGTAAAAAATAAAATAAAATTCTCCTAGAAAATATTGTTCTTTAAGTTATTCGTTGTTATCTGAAGTTCAGATTGAGCTGGGCATGTCTTTTTATTTGCTAAATCAGATAACTCTATATTGAACCAAGCCAATTAAAGGGAGAAGCCTGGAACTTTCTCCTTCTGCCCCATTTTTTGATCAGTGTTTCTCCAAATGCGTGGCTAGCACTAGCCACGCAGCTTCCCGGTCCCCTCCAGCTCTAGTGAGCTGAGCCGTGGCTTCTGGGACCAGGACCACAGACTGCTGCAGCCGTGCCCTGGGGTTCGAGGGTGTGAGCAGTGTTTGCTGCGCTGGAGGAAGGAGGCTGGGGCTGTGCCCCGACCCCACTGTGCTGTCCGAAGTCCTTCTTGCTGCCCTTCCCTGTTCGTTTACCCATTGTTGTGACTATCACCTTCTCCAATTTTCCACCCCCACCCCATGCAAACAGCACAGCTGAGAAGCCAATGATTACCCAATGTGGCCCTCTCCCTGCATTTGGCCTAACGGTTTAGAAGTTCCAAAGCTGGGAGGAATCTTAGAAACCATCTGCGTCAACCCCCACGTTTCACAGAAACTGAAACTCTAGAAGTTCTACTCGGCTGCAAGTGGCAACACTGGTGCCTAAGAAACCCAGGCCTCCCCCTTCTGGACCAAAGCTCTATCCGCCTCTATTGTTCTGCCTCTCCCTGGAAGAAGTGGCAATAGTGTTGCCAAGGATATCTTTGTCATACCATGGCCTAGAGATTTGTTCCCCAGTGAAAATAGTTGTGTTGCTTTTGTTCTGATTATAAGTAACATAGGCTCATGGTGGCGGGGTGGGTGGACAATGGGCCCTCTCAGAGGACTGTCAGGAATCTGGTGGCTCCACTATGGGTCATGGACTCCCATGCACTTGCTTTCCGCACTTCACAGTGAGGGGTGCAGACACTGCCCAGGCACCATTGGGCTTTAGTGGCGCCCCGTGCACAGCTGGGGCTGGTACCTGGCTGCTTCACCCTGCCCTCATCCAGCACGCTACCTCCCTGGTAGAGAGTGAACCTGTGCGCCTCCATGCCCTGGAGCTCACCCACTCCGGGTCAGTCTCAGAAGTGTGATCGAAGGGCTCGTGGATTTTAAATCCCTGGGTTGCTTTTCCTACTGACGCTTATAGTCACATTTCTATCAGTGACAAAAGAGGGTTCCCTGGGGCCCCACCCACTGGTTAGCATGCTTTTTCATTTTGTGCCAGCCTGAGGGGGGGCGACATGAGATCTCACTGTGATTCTAACTCATGCCTCCTCCACGCACACCACACACGTGCACAACTGGTGCTTGTGCATTTGTCTGGTGGAAGTTTGCATTTGTTCTTCTGGAAGTTATTTGTTTATATCCTTTCCTCATTCTTCTCAATGTGCAGAAACTCTTTTTAAAAAAGATTTTATGTATTTATTTTTAGAGAGGTGAAGGGAGGGAGAAAGAGAGGGAGAGAAACGTCAGTGTGTGGTTGCCTCTCATGTGCTCCCAGTCAAGGACCTGGCCCGCAACCCAGACATGTGCCCTGACTGGGAATCGAACCAGCGACCCTTTGGTTTGCAGGCTGGCACTCAATCCACTGAGCCACACCAGCCAGGGATAGAAGCTGTTTTTATGAGAACTATTTGTCACACAGATGATAAATACATTTTCTTAATTATGGTTTGTCTCATTTTCTTAATCTATGACTTTGTGGGTATGCTAAAGCAACATGCTTAAAGACCAATGTTGTCATATATGTCTGTATGTCCATCTTTTCCGTCATAGCTTTTGGGTTCCTAGTGTTGCTTAAAACAGCTTTCTGGCCCTGACCAGTGTGGCTTGGTCGGTTGGGTATTCGATTCCCAGTCAGGGCACATGCCTAGGTTGTGGGTTCAGCCCCGGTTAGGGTGAGAGAGGAAACCCATACATGTTTCCCTCTGTTTCCCCTTCTCTCCCTCTCTCTCTAAAGAATAAATAAAGGTTTTAAGAAAAAAAAACATTTTCTAGTTTTCTAGATTATACTTCTCTACACATCAGCTAGCTTTGTCAACAGTTTTAAAGATTTTATTTATTGAGTTTTAGAGAGAGGGGAACGAAGGGACAAAGAGAGGGAGAGAAACATCGATGTGTGAGAGAAACGTCAGTGGTGACCAAGAATCGAACCAGCGACCTTTCGCTTGGTGGGACAATGCCCAACCCACTGAGCCACACCACTTAGGGCTTAGCTTTGTCAAATCTTAACATTCTCTTATATCTACTTCAGACATTTTTCATTATAAAAATATTCAAGACACTAATTATTATAGAAATAGTTAAAGTTTGCATTTAGAAATAAAGCAGAGCCGCTATCATCATTGTCAACACGGTGGTTCAGCAAAGCATAGTTCACTGGCCAAGGAGAGGAAATGGCCAAACCCCATGTAGGACGTTTCATTGCACAGCGGGGAAACAAAGGAGATTTTGTTTTTCAGCAGTTAAAACTGGGCACGTTCCACAGGGAAAGCATTTTCCTCTCACCTCTAAAGATCTCCATGAGTAGAAATCTTTGGATAAATGTCAACTAAGTGATTTGTGTCCTCAAGCGAGCCCCCGAATAGTCATGCGATGAGGGAGAGAGCCTCTGCCCCTGCTAAGTGGAAGTTTGGGCCCCGTTTTTTCTCAGCTCTAATATATTTCTGCAACATTCATGCTCGTTGCTAAGATAAGCAGTGTCTGTTCTATGTGCCCCCTGAGTCCCTGCTGCCTCTCTGGTGGGTGGTTTGATGGGTGTTGGACCACATGGCTGGGCAGGGGGCTGGCTGATTGCCAGGGCCCAGCCCCTGTGGGTCCAGAGAGCTACGTTGTTATTTGCAGCCTGGGCCACGGTAGCACAGGAGGGTCCTTCTAACCATTTTCATGCTTTTCTAATCTCCGTTTCCCGCCTTTCACTTTGATCTTTGCCTTTCTGCTTCTCTTCAGAACTGCTGACTTCTGGTTTTACTTCTGCCTCTTCTTTCTCCACCCTGTCTGACTTCCACTGGGGCCTCCGCCAGTCACTCAGGTCTCTTCCTTTGAAAGAAGTGAAAGCTAACAGAGTTGGAGTCCCATCCCTGCCCGCCTGCCCCAGCGGTAACCACCATCCGGAGTTGGGTATGCCCCACTCCCCGGCATGCTGTCATGCCTTTCTGACCACTGCACATATGTACTGGCAATATTTGCTACTATCTTGTCTACACTGTAACTTTCTATAAATGTGCCATGCGGTGCAGATCCTTCTCTCCCTGGCTGCGGGACCCGATTGGTGCGCGTTTTCCCCAGGTCTTGGGGTGTCCATCTGGGTGGTTCCTCTTTCAGTGCTTGCTGTCAATGCCTCTCTGCTTGTGTGTGAGTGCTTTGCAAGGGAATGCGCTCGTGTGCAGCACGGCTATACTTGAACTTGACTGGAAATTGCCAAATCCCTTGCCAAAGTGGTTACTGAAATTACTGCCCGCCAGAGTTCCCGCTGTTCCGCTGCCTCGCCATTATTTGGTGCTGTTAGAGGACTTACTGTCTGTCGATCTGACAGGGGTGAAGTACAATTTCATTTCCTTCTTGTTTGCCTCTCCTGGCTTAAAAGTGAGGCTGCCTGGAAAAAAAAATAAACATAGAATTATTGTGTGACCCAGCAATTACACTTCAGGGTTTATACCCCCCACAATTAGAGGTGGGCTTTCTCAGAGATTTGTACACCCATGTACATAGTAGCATTCTTCACCTTTAAGCAAAAGGTCCATCGACAGAGGAGTGGATGGACAAAACAGTAGAATATGATTCAGCCTTAAAAAGGAAGGAAACTCTGATGCGCGCTACAACGTGGATAAGCCTTGAGGATATGATGCTAAGTGAAACCAGCAACTCAGAATAGACAAATAGTGTGTGATTCCACTTCTGTGAGGTCCCTAGAGTCAAACTCACAGGGACAGAAAGTGGAAGGCTGTTGCCAGGGGCTTGGGAAAGGAGAGAAAGGGGGAATTAGTGCCCCATGGGGCCAGAGTTTCAGTCGAGGAAGATGAAACAGTTCTGGAGATAAATGTTGGTGATGTTGAGACAACATATGAAAGCTCTTAATGCCACAGAGCTATACATTGAAAATTTGTTAAAATCATACATTTTATGGTATCTGTATTTAACCCCTGTATAAAAAACTCAACATTGGTCTTTGACATTCACTAAGTGGGAAGCTTTGGGTTAGTTTCATTATCTCTCTGTGCCTCAGTTTCCTCTCTCTCAAAGGAGACCCCAGCAGCGCCTCCCTCCCGTGGCGAGAGCCGGTGACCCATACGGGCAGCTCAGGTGCTTCATACAACGGGGCATCGGGACTGCTGATTCCTCACAGCCTTGTGCTGCATTTTCGTGGCTGCATTGTGGATATGGAGACACGAATCATTCTGGGGACTGGCTAACAGTGACCAAGGGCTTACTGTCAAGGAAAGCGAGTTTAGAGAAGCTGAATGACCTCCAAGTTCACAGGAGGTAGGAGGCGCAAGGTGGGGTTTGTCCTAGCCACTCCCCACCCTTGCTCTTGGCTGCTACTCTGTTGTGTGCAACTGGAGCCCTTGCTGCTGCAACTTGGGATCCAAGTTTTATTTTGATAATACATTTTTAAAATTGAGATATAACCTGGCTGGTGTAGCTCAGTGGATTGAGTGCCAGACTGCGAACCAAAAGGTTACTGGTTTGACGCCCAGTCAGGGCACATGCCCGGGTTGCGGACCAGGTCCCCAGTACAGGGTGCGTGAGAGGCAACCACACATTGATATTTCTCTCCTCTCTTCCCCTCTCTCTAAAAATGAATAAATAAAATCTTTTTTAAAAATTGAGATATAAATGACATACCACAGTTTTACCACTTTAAAGTGGACTTTTCAGTGGCTAGTATATTCACAGGGTTGTGCCACCATCACGCCTATCTAATCTGAGACTTCTTCGTCAACGCAAAAAGAAACCCTGGACCCATACGCATTCATTCCCCATCCCTTTCTCTCCAGCCCCTGGTACCCTCTGAGCCACTTTCTATGTGTATAGATTTGGCTCTTCTTGACATTTCATATAAATGGAATCATTACGACATGTAACTTTTGTGCCTGCCTTCTTTTACTCCGCATCATGTGTTCAAGGTTGATCCACGTTAAGTATGTATCAGGACTTCATCTCTCTTTTTTTAAAGATTTTATTTATTTAGCTTTTAGAGGAGAAGGGAAGGAGAGAAGGAGAGAAGTATCAATGTATGGTTGCCTTTTGTGAGTCCCCTGCTGGAGACTGGCCTGCAACCCAGGCATGTGCCCTGACTGGGAATCGAACCGAGATCCTTTGGTTCACAGGCCCGCCCTCAATCCACTGAGCTACACCAGCTGGGGCTGTTATTGACTTTTTATTATACCCATCGTAGTGAGTGTGAAGGTGGCATCATTATGGTTTGCAAGTACATTTTTCATTTTCAAAAGTCTTTAATCGGGAAGGCAATAGCACTTGCACTTGGATGTGACACAGCATCAAGTGTAGACACAGGGCCACCCTGCCCCACCCCCAGCTTCTCAGCTTCACCAGACAGCACCTCGCCCTGCCAGGCGAGCCATTCAGAAATGTTTACCACTGGAAACTCTTCATCTTTGCTATTCAGATGGGTCCCTCCCCCACCTCAATTGTTCTTTATGTTGTACAACCCAAAAGGGTGGGGGAGCTGAGCCCAACACACCAACAGTGAGCTGGACCAGTCCCACTGGAGGCTTCTGTGGGAGCGGGCACAACAAATAACAAATGCCACCTCTGAGAGAGGGCTTCACATCAAGGGACTGTCAGATGAGAGAGGTTGTTGTATCAAAACCACAACCTCCAGGCATAGGCTGTCTACTAAAGACACACCTAAACCATATGTCTGCAGGAAGATGGCACGTGAAAGGATGAGGGAAAAGAGAGTAGGCACCTACTAATCAGGAGAGGTGTAGCCTAGCTATATTAACATCTGCCAAAATAGACTTTGGGATAAAATAAGAACATTTTAGGAATAATGTTAAAATAGGTTCAAAATATATGAAGCAAAACATTGACAGAACTCCGGGAAGAAATAGACACATCTAGCACAATAGAGGGAAGTTTTTACGGGCTTCCCTTGAAGGTATTTAGGTCAAGCATACAGCAGTTCTGTAAAAATATAGAAAATGTGAACGAGCCCGTGACTAGGGACTCTGTGACAGGTTGGTGTCTTCCCAGGTCACCCCATGTCCACAAGTGGCATCTAAAGACAATGCAGGCATCCTAGCCATAAAGCAAGATGCAAGGAAGCTGTAAGACTTGGTGTCGGACCACATTGCTGGGGTGCAATGCAATTAGGTTTAAGATCATTAGCATGCACGCACATGCACATGCGCACACACGCCCACGTAATTGCTGTACATCACGAAGTTTTAAAAATCATAATGAGAGTTTTTAAATACTTGGAGCTACATTAATAAAAATAACTACATCGTAAAACTGGTGGGTGATAGTGAAAGTGGAACCAAAAGTGAAATTTATACCTTTAGAAGTAGCATATTTATTTAAATTATGTTTTTTAGATTTTTAAAAAAGATTTTATTTATTTAACTTTAGAGAGAGAGGAAGGGAAGGAGTAAGAGAGGGAAAGAAACATCAGTGTGTGGTTGCCTCTCATACACCCCCCCATTGGGGACCTGGCGCACAACCCCGGCGTGTGCCCTGACTGGGAATCGAACTGGGAGTGATCTTTTGGTTTGTAGGCCCATGTTCAATCCACTGAGCCACACCTGCTAAGGCTTAAATTATTTTTTAAATATTTTATTTATTTATCTTTAGAGGGGAAGGGAAGGAGAGAGGAAGGGAAATATCAATGTATGGTTGCTTCTCCTGCATCCCCTGCCGGGAACTGGCCTGCAACCCAGACATGTGCCCTGACTGGGAATCGAACCGCGATTGTGTGGTTCACAGGCCTGCGCTCAATCCACTGAGCTACACCAGCCAGGGGGCTTAAATTATTTTTATTGAGCCAAAACATACTAAGTGTACACCTTGAACTTTCTCTACATATGCAGTGGAGTTTCCATGAAACCACCAGCCAAAGGTAAATACTGTTGTGACCTCTGTCATTCACACTGGCCTTATGTGTTCTAGAACTTCCTAGAAATGGAAGCACGCAACACAGGTGTATGTGACATTCATACAGATATCACCACATTCATTCCATTTCAGTACTGAGTAACACTCTATGATAAGGATATATGACAGCTTTGTTTATCTGTTTACCTGGTGATGGATATTTGGTTTGTTTCCAGTTTTCAGTTCATATAAATAAAGGTACTATGGACACTGAAGTACAAATTTTTTTGTGAACATATGCTTTCATGTCCCTTTGGTATACACCTAGAAGTGCAGTTGCTTGCTTAGGATAGGTGAAGTTCAAGTTCATAGGAAACTGTCCAACAGTTATCCAAAGTGGCTGTTCTAGTTTACATCCCCCCTGGCTCCATGTCCTTGTCAACACTTGGTATGACCAGTCTTTTCAGTGTTAGACATTCTGGCGTGTGTATACAGCTATCTCATTGTGGTTTTATCTCGCATTTCCCCATGACTAATGAGGTTGCGCATCTCTTCATCTGCATCTGTCCTAGTGGGGAGAGCAGGAGGCCAGGGCAGAGTAGTGGGAGGAGGTGAGGGGGTGGGAGGAGGAGAGGGAAGGGGAGGCAGCGGGGAGGGGGAGGGTCCCGCATGGAGAAGTGCAGGGCCCCTCAGGGCTGGCCTCCTCACTCCTGGACCACTGTAAGCCAAGGCGAGGCATGTTCTGTCTGGGTCCGAGAGGTGGCCTTAAGTGACAGGCTGGGAGGGACCCTGACACTGCCACGGGCCGAAGGGTTTGAAGGCACACATGGGGTACCGCAGTGGGAACTGACATTGCCAAAATTGACCCCAGAAGATAGACAATAGCTGAGCATAAAAGAAAATAGGTTTGTAGACAGACAGCGCTGCCGCAGCCTGACGCCTCCAATGAACTCTTTCCGGCCTTTCAGAAATGGGTAGTTGCAGTGTGTTAAGGAAGTAAAGAAAAGCTCCCAAATGTGTTTCGTGAAACCAGAAGAACATTTTTCTCCTAGAATAACATTAGTAACCACAGAAACGGACTCTGTGTCTCAGTCACTGCTGTGTTCCAAGAGTCCAGAGTCACGTCTGCTGCTTAGTAGGTGCTCCTGGGCTGACTGACTGAATGAATCTAGTTTCCAGACTCGACAAACACCACACAACCACACACACACTGCAGAGAAACCTGAAGGTCTACCCCCCAAAATTGAAAGCAGGAATTAGAACACATCTTTTCACGCCAGTGTTCACAGCAGCATTACCCATGGTAGCCAAGAGACAGAAGCAACCCACATGCCACTGACGGGTGAAAAAATAAACAAACTGGTCTGTCCATGCTGTGGAATGTCATTCAGCCTGAGAAAGGTAGGACATTCCGATCCTGTTTCCACGTGGAACCCTGAGGACATTATGCTGAGGGAAAGAAGCCAGTCACAGAAGGACAGAGACTGTGTGATTCCACTTCCATGAGGTCCCCGGGAGGAGTCAAACTCTTAGAGACAGAAAGTAGGGTGGTTGGTGCTAGGGACTGGGGCATGCGGAGTTAGTGTCTAATGGGGACAGGGTTCAGTTTGGGGAGATGCAAAAATTCTTGGGGTGAACGGTGAGGATGGTTCCACAGCAATGTGAATGGTCTGAACTTAATTGCCACTGAACTGTACATTAAAAGTGGTCAAAATGGTAAATTTGATATGTAGGTTTTACTGCAATAAAAAAAAAAAAAAGAGCCCTGGCTGGTATAGCTCAGTGGATTGAGCGTGGGTCGTGAATCAAAGGGTCACTAGTTTGATTCCCAGTCAGGGCACACGCCTAATAGAGGGCCAGGTTCCTGGTAGGGGGCATGTAAGAAGCAACCACACATTGATGTTTCTTTCTCCCTCCCTTACCCTCTGTCTAAAAATAAATAAATAAGATCTTTTTAGAAATATAAAGAAAAAAGGTATTTGGCAAAATTTAGTTCTTTTTTAAAAATATTTTTTTTATTTATCTTTAGAGGGGAAGGGAAGGAGAGAAGGAGAGAAACATCAATGTATGGTTGCCTTTTGTGCGTCCCCTGCTGGGAGTTGGCCTGCAGGCAACTGGCCTGCAACCCAGGCATGTGCCCTGACTGGGAATCGAACCGCGATCGTGTGGTTTGCAGGCCCGCGCTCAATCCACTGAGCTACACCAGCCAGGGCTAAAGTTTAGTTCTTTTAATGCATAGGAATTAGAATTGGTGCTATTCCAGTTAACTATTGCTGCAGAACAAACTACCCCAAACAGTGACTTAAAACAATTCCAAGTATTCGTTTTGCTTAGGGATCTGAATCTCTGCTCTATGTGGCATCAGCTGGAGTGATCCCACTGAGGGATAAAGCCTCCCAAACCAAGATGGTGAGCAGAGAATTTGGTGCTGGTTGTCAGCTTGGAGCTCATCTGAGGGCTGAGAGCAGAGGGCGGGGGGCATTGGTTCCTCTGCTCGCGGGCCTCTTATGTCGCCTTCCACACAGCATGGTGCCTGCTTCCAGGGGTGAGCATCCCAAGAGAAGGACCTCACCTTGAAAGTCTGGACTAGTGTCCCTTCTTTCAGACTCCCTCTAGTCAAGGCAGTGTCAGAGGCCCACCTGGGGTCCAGGGGATTCCACCTCTTGATGAGGGAGTAGAAATATCTTAGAAACACAAGTGGGGTGGGGAATATTCTAGCCATTTGTAGAAAATGAAATCTGCAACAGATGATTAGCTTCATGAGCTGATACTGTATGTGTATGTATATGAATATATATATATATTCAAATATATATATATATATATATATATATATATATATATATATATATTTGAAGCCAAAAAGCAATGGTATACTTAAGGGAGAAGCTGGAGAAGCATTTTTTAAAAGATTTTATTTACTTATCTTTAGAGAGGAAGGGAAGGAGAGAAGGAGAGAAACATCAATGTATGGTTGCCTCTTGTGAGTCCCCTGCTGGGAACTGGCCTGCAACCCAGGCATGTGCCCTGACTGGGAATCGAACCGCTATCGTGTCGTTCGCAGGCCCGCGCTCAAGCCACTGAGCTACACCAGCCAGGGCTGGAGAAGCATTTTTATTAGCCAAGAACAATACAATATTCCCATGATCACCATTATTATTTCACATTGAAACAGAGAAATACAAGAAATACACGTTGGAAAGGACAAAGCAAAAGTCTCATTGTTTGTAAATGATTGTACAACTGAGAAGTCGGAAAAGGTCAACTGAAGAAGAATTCCTAAGAATAAACAAATGCAGCCACTTGCCTGTTTACAAATTAACACCATACCAAACAAGAGTGGGTTTCCACATAAAAGTTAGCAGATGTAGTGGGGGACCTGTTCGGTCCCATTTCCTGTAGCAATACCACCCGTGAGAAAAACCAACCAAGAGACAAGAGAGCTGTCATCTTTACAATATCAAGTCTCATTTGGTGACGTGAGGCACAGTGTTCCTCTTGGCAACTGGTCCCCACAGTGGAGAGGGCTCCTCTGTTGCCCAGGGCTCTGCCTGCAGTGGTGGGAGGCAGCCGAGGGGTCAGGGAGGCATCCCTTTGGTCTGGGGCTGCTGGAATGGCCTGTAAAGCAGGGCCAGAGCTGCCTGGCCAGCTCCCGAATCTGGGTTTCACTGGGCCTGATCTGAGACTGTGCATCATTTTCTCCTTTCGCATCAGGTTTCGCTCCTTCAACAAATCTTTATAGTAGTCTCACCAGTTTGGAAGCAGGGCCTGAAATGGCTTTAGATTTATCAGCAACTGCCCTGCCATTGGGTTATATCAAATGTCCCTCAAGACCTCAGAGGCGGAGGCCGTTGTTTTTCAGGTCTCCTATAATTAGTCTCATTATGGTCCTTGAAAACAGTGGTGTTCATTTGGAAACATTATCCTTGTACCCAGTTCAAAGCGCTCCCCTGCAAGGGAGTCCATCGGTCTTGGTCTGCTACCTCTACTTGGCCTCTCAGCTCTGCTGCAGGCTGCTAACCCCACAGGCTTTGCTGCTGGGGGCCTGAGTAGGAGACCCTCGTGAGTAGGAGTCGGACAGACAGCCCACTTGAAACCCATCACCTCATTGCTCTGCCCAAGGGTGGCCAAACAAGCTGCCGGCCGCTCGCTGCAGCCCCCAGTGCTGGGGGAAGCTCTGCCCCTTCCGGATGAGACTGGGACGATCCAAGCACCCCTAGTATCCAGGAGTTATTCTGGGGTGCCCCTCCCTTGGCTTTGCAGAGGGCAACCCCCCCCCTTCCTCCATGAACTCCCCTCACATGTTACACCTCATCGTCTGGGTAGTGTTGCGGCAGTGGGCCATTTCTGCGCCTCTGAGCAAGCCCCAAGGAGGTGGCTTCCTCCAGACAGCAGCTTTGGACATCAGAATGTGAGCTACTCAAGTCAGAACTGAAACCATAGCTAATCACCCGGCCTCTGGTCCCCCTGTAGTAACTGGCCTTTACAGTGCCAGGAAATTCGGTTCTAGGAAGAGGAAGTTGCAAATAACTTATTTGTTGATTTCAGGAACTCCCCAAAATCCATGTATCCAAACTTTAGATTATTCAATTAGGCCACCTCACGGTAACAGCCCCCAGCTAAGAACAATAGCGTGCTCAGCCTGGCTTTTCAGAGGGCTCTTTATTCTTCAAAGTGACCTTCAAAGCCCTCCCTTGAAGTAGCCACCCGTGTAAACAGGGTTCGCTCCATTTCTGTCTGATCTCATTGAAAGACTTGCCGTAAGCCAGACTTGGAAAAACCTAATTAGAAACACCCCACCCTTGACCTCACCCTTGCGAGAAGCTTCTAAGGCTCTGTCAAGGTTGTGGTATCCTTCTCTGCAATGATGTTGGTTTTGCTTGAACAGTAAGTCATCGTGGTGGTCTTATAGAGGAAGGGGAGCCAACGGTGGCCTAGGGGTCTTAGTAGGGAAATCTAAATAATCATCCTTTCCTAGACCTATGTGAGACCACCCTGCAAGGCTACAATGCCTTCCTGTCGCCATGAGGAGCAAGTCTGGGACTGGGAATCGTTTCCCATTACACTGTCAAGCTGGGAACAGAGCAACGCAAAGTAACTTCTGGTGTCAGGACACACTTCTTCCTGGGAGGTGAGTCTGTGCCTCAACACTGTGGATCCTCATCGCATGGCTCTGTCCAGGCTTGGCCTCTGCTGTGTCCACCAGTTCAAAGCAATGTCATCACCTCCACCTAACCTTGAGGTCCCACTGTCACTGGAGAAACTCCCAGAAACTTGGTTCTTGTAGCCAGTGCAGTAAAGAACTAAACAGCAGCCAGTCTATTAGCGTGCTAACAGGGTTTATTAGTGATCCAGTTGTACTGGAAGAGAATGGGCCTACTTAAAGTGGGGGTCGGGGCTGAAAGGCATAGGTTCAGGGCAAAGCAGGGTAACAGCTGTGAAAGCAAGGGAGGCAAGCGCTCCCCACGTAGAGGCCAGGTGGCCTGAGGCTGAGTGGCCACAGCCCCTTTATCCTAAGGATTTGTATTGTTGGCCAGACTGGGGAAGCAGGAAGAAACTGGGTATTGATTGACAGATAAAGGTGGTGCTAGCTTTTCAGGAGGAGGGGTGTGAATACCCCGAGACATTCCTGGGCTTCAAAGGCTTTCTTTCCCAGATAATGGGAAAGATACATAGGATTTCAAGGATTGTTGAGTCAGTGGGTGGAACTTGTATCCCACCTCCTCCCTGCCTTTATTTACCCTCTGGCTGCTCATTCTACTGGAACACCACCTGGAAATTGCCAGGGCTCTGAGCAAACACCTGGGCATTGTTTTCACCGTCCTTTGTTGAGGCGGTGTTGTTCATTGCACTGAGTCAGGTAAACTCAGCTTTGCCGGATCGACAAGTTTTTCAGGCGGTCATTCTGGGGCGTCTACAGCCAACAGCTGCAATTGGAAAAAAACGAGGGAAATCCCCCCTTTGTCACCTCCAGTGGCTCTGGTGGCTGCACACAGGTCGAGAGAAACCACACGCACACTCTCAACAGAGGTCGTGTTCGGTTCCCAAGTGAATCAGCCAAAGATGCAGAATACTGTCAAAAGTCAGATGGCCACACAGGGCTGGAGCAGATGCAGCACCTCCCCCCCCATGGGGGCTGCATGCCCCCATGCCTCAGCCAGGCAAGACCCCCAAGCCTGGAAAGAGCTCATTTTTTCTTACACACGAGGATCTCTGAGTTCCCCACCTTGCAGGAACGCCTTTATGAAAGGCTGGAATGATCTGTACAGCCATGGGCAGCGCCTGTTGCACCGCGGGGCCTCGGGCTGTGTGGAGGCTGAGTGCTGCGGCTGGCAATTCCATTTCAAGTGATATGTGTTCAATTCCGTTTTCTGCTTCTTTTTGAGACAAATTCGGAAATTCCCATCTTTCAAAGAAAGTTGCTCATTTACTCTAGAATTGCAAGTGTATTGCCATCGAATTATATGTAGCACTTAGTAGTTTTTATTTTAATTCCCCCCTTAATCCAGACTTCATTTAGAAGGGCGATTTTAAATCTCTAGTTGGACATTTTGCAGGGAGGAAGTGTTATCTTTTTTCAGTTCATCTTAATTTCTTTGTGTTGCCCTTAGTGGTCTCTCTGATATCCGCTTATTGGAATTGCCTGACATTCTCTCTGTGGCCCACAGCACAGTATTTTCCTGAAAGTTTCAGGTATGTTTGGAAAGAGTGAGCATTCTCTGTTTGTTGGGCATAGTTCTCTGCGTATACCTATCAGGTCAATATTGGTCTTCTGTATAAAGTATTTAAACATTAACCCTGGCTGGTGTGGCTCAGTGGACTGAGTGCCGGCCTGTGAACGAAAAGGTCGCTGGTTTCATTCCCAGTCAGGGCACGTGCCTGGGTTGCGGGCCAGGGCCCAGCAGGGGACGCGTGAGAGGCAACTGACCTATGTATCTCTCCCATACTGATGTTTCTCTCCCTCTTTCTTCCCCCTTCCTCTCTCTAAAAATAAAGAAATGCTTAGCCAAAAAATATTTAAACATTACAAGATAAATTCATACCAGAAGAAAACGCAAGTGGTTTTTTAAAATGATCTTGAAGTGGGGAAGCTGTTTTTAAGCCTGATACTGCAAGCCAGAAGCTGTAAAGGAAAAGATTAGTAAATGTTTGCGTGGAAAGTACCATGAACAAAGTCCAAGACACATCAAAAACCGGGAGAGAATATTTGTAACACATACAGAGAAACCAAGGGTTATGTCCTGAGTATGGAAAGAAGTCTTCTTACCAATAAGAAAAAGACCCACACCCAGGGGAAGTCTGACCACATACATGTATAACTAGATAGCTCACTGAAAAGTAATTCAAATTCAAAAGGCCCGTGAAGACAAAGGAGTGTCCAACCTCACTCATTCTGAAAGAAATGCCAATGAAAAAAGCAAGATAAGCTTTTGCACCGATGGTATTTGCAAAAGTGAAACTTTCGCCAATACCCAGTGTTTTGCAGGCTACTTTGGTTTCATCTCTCTTGCTCCTAGAGGGTCTTGCCTAGAGATATCCTTGCCTAAGGTCGCAAAAGTGTGTGTGCGAGGATGTAGGATTGTTCATGTTGGCAAAAGCTGCCATCAACCTGTTTGCATAAACACTGCAAACGACTTAACTGACTCTTCACAGAGGGCCGGTTAGGTAACTTGACAATATATCCATACAGTGTCTACTCTGCGGCTTGCCGAAGAACAACAGTAAGGCTCGCGTGCGTGCTAGGGAGCAGCCTCGGGGTCTACTGCTAGGCCAGGCGAGGGGCAGGCAGGCGAATGGGGTCTGAGTCACGGGAGGTGAACCAGAAAGCTGCTCTCTGAGAGGAGAGGTCAGGCTAGGAAAGCGAAAAGGAGGTTTTCTCCCTCTGTACACTACTCTTCAGTACTCTGGATTTCTTCGTAGTGAGCAAGTATTTTGAAAAGGAAAAGTTTGTTTTTTAAAAATTGGCCTCTAAAAACGTTCTGGCTAGGAAAACAAATACGGCCACACGGTGGCCGCGAATGGGAGTCCCTGTGATCCCAGGCTGGCTTAGCTCCCGACCTGCTCGCTGGTTGCCTTAGAAACAGGCGAAGAGAGGCGGAGTTCGGGTATCTGGGGTGGCCATTAAGGCAGTGACTCAGCAGAAAAGCCAACCCAGAGGGCGATCTCCATTCGCTGCTTCACCTGCTTTCATTCTCCTCCAGGAAAACAACAGGGAGGAAGGGTTTCTGGTGTCCCGTTTGCAATCTGCTGAAAGGCTAAAACGTGATGATGTGGGACCAGTTGACCCTTGCTTCTCGTTTCTCACTAGCTCAGCATCATTTCTCTGCTCTCCTGTCCCTAGAAGACCCCTTAACTCCTTTGGCTCTAATCTGCATCCTCCGTTTCTGGTGCTTGTCCTAGACCCTCTGGCTGACAATATACAAAGCAAACTTCCTTTCACAAGTGCTCGCTCAAGGTTGCTACAGCAACCGGTGGCCTGCAGACCACAAGCATGGTTCTTGGAGATCTTTAGAAACAAACCAAAAACCCCCTACCTATTAGGGTGGTCAGTGACGCAGGCTGTGAAAGAATTCACAAAGAGAAGAAAGTGCAGAGAATCAAGGTTTTATTCACTCTCCAAGAAGGGAGAGGGGCATGGTGTGGAGAGACCTACCAACATTGAAGGGTGGGGGCTTGGAGCCTTTACTGTACTAAAATCAGCAATTCTGTTTAAAAAAGGGTGAGGCGGGTGCTGTTGTGTGGCCGTGGGCTGTTTGGGCGTTGTAACTGGAGGAGGCCGCAGTGGGTCCCAGTGTTATCTCCTGCCTGTGGCTGTAGGGAGTGGTTAGTTACATTCTGTTCATGTTTTCCAGTAATTTTTAGTCCTGGGGACGTAGCTCAGAAGAGTAAAATGGCAGTCAAGGTCACAGGCCTGCTCAGCAAATGGTGCCACCATAGCAAATGGCGTTGGCTTTGTCCTTTCGCCCATGACTGGTGGCTGAACTGAGTAGGGTCCAGTTTGGTTTCCTCCTGGCTTACCTGGGCACAGATCTGTCTAAATGGGGGTTAACCAAGAGTAGAGTTGAAAGTCTGGGTTTTCTGGAGTGACCCTGCTGTGATCCTATTGATACATAGAACCCGGAAACCCAAGTGGCAGGAGAGGAGGCTGGAGGGTGAGGCAGGGGTGGGCTACCCACAGTAGGATGCTGCCCTCCATCTTGGCAGGCGTCATGGTACCCTGGCCTAGGGTGCAGGCCATGGAGACGGTACTAGGCATATGGGAGATAGATACATTTTTTTTTTTAAAGAATGACCGGAGGGGAAGGAAGAAAGGATAATGGGAGAAAGAAGGGGAAGGGTCGAGTCAAGGAACATGTATAAAGAACCCGTGGACAAGGACAATGGGGGTAGGGAGGACTGAAAGTGGGAGGTGGGGGTATGTAAGGCAGGGGAGAATAATGGGGGGGGGAATGGGGACAACTGTAATTGAACTACAATAAAAACTTAAAATAACAAAAGAAATATTTGAAAGAAGATAAAACGAGTTAAAAGGCCCGTGTGAGTGTGGGAACGGGTATTGGTGTTGGGGGTGTGAGTGTGGGAACAGGAGGAGTCGAGAATAACTTCTGGAGACTCCTGATTCTGGCCTTGATGTCCTATCAGGCTATCGCTGCAAATGGCTCTATAAGTTGGACAAAATGTATTTTCTAACAGTTCCTCTGAAGGAAGTGGAGAACAAGTAGCAAAGACGTGACTCCAAACGCTACAATCGCTGAGATTAGGGCGCACGTAGAAGGCCAGCACCGCCATCACCCTGGCTTGTCCCCAAACAACGGGGGGAAGCAGTGTTTCAGAAATGCTGGCTGAGGATTTTCCAAAGCTGACAACAAGATACGAGAGCCCAGATTCAAGGAGGTTACAAACACTAAGCAACATAGATATGAACTAAATCCCATAAATTCTAACATGACCTACCAATTGCACTTCTTGAGAAATGAAGACACGGCCACTCAAAAACACAGCCACTGTGAACAGTTGTGAACAGCTACACAAATGTTCATAATGGCGCTATTCATAGTAACCGCGAGTGGAAACAACCCAAGTGCCCATTGACAGATGAATGGGCGCAAACAAACTGCGGTCTCCCCATACAATGTGACATTATTCTGCCATAAAAAGGAACGGGGTCCTGACACATGCGGGAACCACCTGCGGGAACCCTGAAATCATTATACTTAGGGAAAGAAGTCAAACACCAAAGACTGCATTTGAATGGTCCCATGTATGTGAAATATTCAGAATAGGTGAAGCCATAGAGACAGAGAGGAAATCGGGGATTGCCTCAGGCTGGACAGAGGACAGGGTAGGATTCCAAGGGACTGACTGCTGACCAGCACGTTGTTCTCTGAAGCGGCCACACAAATGCTGTAAAACAGGTCATGAGGGTGGTTGTGCAACCTCGTAAATACATGAAAAACCTTTGAATCGCATGCTTTGGGTCACATACCATACATTTGTCTCTTGATGGACCTTGATGTCTCTTGATGGTATGTGAATTATGTCTGTTTAAAAATTTTAATCTTTACTGTTTTTGTGTTCCTTGCCTTTTCGTTTCCTTATACTTCCTCCCCCCAAATCATGTCTTAACCAAGTTGTTAACAACGGTACCGTATTTGCCCCAGCCCTCTTAATAAACACATGAAGGAGACACACATTTCCCTCGGGTTACAGAGGACAATCATAACACATTTGTTCTTTAAACTGTTACTCAAAATAGACTGACATCTCTGTTGTGGAACCTGCAGGGGGTTTGCGGGGTGGGGTGGGTTTACGTGCCGTTTGTGGGGCTGGTCAAGACCAGAAAACAGCTGAAGATGCCTCACATTTGGAAACGTCTCTCATACTGATGTTGTCCTCTGGTTGTTTGCCTGAGCTTACTTTCTACCAAGAAATGAAGCAATTTAAGAAAGAAAGGAAGGGAGGGAGGGAGGGATCCGTGAAGGAAGAATATGGAGAGCCTTACAAAAGGAATATATGTGAGTAAACATAAGCAAAACCAGACAGTTTAGAACACAGCTGACAAACACAAGGCCTGTGGGCCAAATCCGGCCTCTCCACCTTGTTTTATCCCGTCTGGCACCTTGTTTCTACCCGGCAGCAGAGCTGAGCCCTTGATGAACTGTTAAGGAGTCGTTACATGTACACAGTCCTAAAATCACATCCGGCACTTTGAAGGCAACCTCGAGGCTGACGTGGCCCCCGGTGAAAATGAGTTTGACACCCCTGGCTTAAAGCAACACCACTAATGTCCTTTGGTGTTTAAAATATATGAAAAGGACATCGTCAAAGGCAAGGGGGAGCCCTGATCAGTATGGCTCCGTTAGTTAGGCATGGTCCCACAAAGTGAAAAGTCACAGGTTCCACTCCTGGTCAGGGCACAAGCATGGGTTTTGGGTTTAGCCCCTGGTCATGGCAAGTTCAGGAGGCAACCAGTTGGTGTTTTTCTCTCACACTGATGTCTCTCCCTCCCTCTTTCGCCCTCCTTTCCACTCTCTCTAAAAATAAATAAATAAATAAACTCTTTAAAAAAGGAAAAGGGGGAGTCAATGCCAGGATGCAGACTCAATTTTTAGGGTGACTCTAGAGTAATAATACAAGTGACACCACTGGGTGAAGGTGACAAAGGAAGGGACAAAGAGCACAGGGGACAGCAGAGAACAAAGAGTGAATGTTCTTAAACGTATCGGGAGGCAGATAGGGAGTTACTGTTTAGCCTTTCTTTTTTTCCTTATTTATTTAGTTTTAGAGAGGGGAAGGGAAGGAGAGAGGGAGAGAAACTTCAGTGCATGGATGCCTCTCGCGCGCCCCCTGGCCCGCGACCCAGGCATGTGCCTTGTCTGGGAATCAAACTGGTGACCCTTTGTTTTATAGGCCGGTGCTCAACCCACTGAGCCACACCAGCCAGGGCTGTTTCCTTCTGTTTAAAGTATAAAACTTTTATATTTAGAATTAGGGAGCTGGACTCTGTTTAGGTGATCCTGGCTCTGTTTGGAGCCAGTGGGACATATGCCTTCTTCTCTCCATCAGGCCTGATCAGGGTGCTGACCTTGGCCACATCAGTGTCACAGAGCTTCTTCCCAGCCTGTTAGATCTGGTGCTGGTTGGCCTTGACATCCATAACGAAGTGGATTGTTGTCTTCTATCTTCCTCACGGCTGACTTGGAGGGGGAACTTGATGATGGCGTTGCGGTCAAGCTTGTTTGTCCTGGGGGCGCTCCTCTGAAGCTACTTAGGCTGCCTTTGGAGCCGGAGTGTCTTAAGCCTTGGATCTTCTTTTTATTGTGGCTGCGGACGCCTTTCAGCACCGCTTTCTTTGCCTTGGCTTTGGCTTTGGGAAGGGCAGGGGCTTCCTTCTTTGCTTTGTGTGGCATCTTCTGCTGTTTTCTTTTTTTAAATCCTCACCCGAGGACACACTTATTGATTTTAGAGATAGGGGAAAGGAGGGAGAGAGAAACATTGATCAGTTGCCTCTCATATGCATCCCGACCAGGAATCAAACCCGCAACATAAGGATGTGTCTAAACTGGGAATTGAACCCACAACCTTTCAGTTTACAGGACAACGCTCTAACGAGCTGAGCCATAGTGGCCAGGGCAGGAGTTACTGTTCAATGGGCAAGATGATGAAAAAGGTTTGGGGTACAACTAGTGGTGATATGTACAGAACACTGTGAATGTATTTAACACCACTAAACTGTACACAAATAGTTGAAATAATAAATATTATGTCATGTGTATTTTATACAATAGACATACACACACACACACACACACACACACACACCCCAGCAAATATGTTAAAATGTAAATGGATAAATAATGATTGCCAGGCTGGATTAAAGGGAAAACAGCCATATGCTGCTTAAAAGAGACACATTATATATTTTATAAACAGTTTTATTGAGGGAGCATTGACATAAACCATGCATATTTAAAGCTTACATTTTGAAAGTTCTATCTGTGAAACAGACACCACGATTGAGAGAATGAACATATCCATCACCCCCAAAAGTTTCCTTGTGCCTCCGATGACCCCTTCCTCTAGCCCAGCCCTCCCCACCCTCCTGTACGCTGTCACTGATCAGCTTTCTGTAATGAGAGATAAGCTTGCATTTCCTAGAATTGTACATAAATGGAGTCACACAGCGTGCATGCTTTTTTTTTTTTTTTGGTCTGGCTTCTTTCAGTCCATGTAGTTATCCTGAGTCTGATAGTTTTTTAAAGATTTTATTTATTTATCTTTGGAGGGAAAGGGAAAGAGAGAGGGAGAGAAATATCAATGTATGGTTGTCTCTTGTGAGTCCCCTGCTGGGAACTGGCCTGCAACGCAGGCATGTGCCCTGACTGGGAATCGAACCGTGTTTGTTTGGTTCACAGGCCCGTGCTCAATCCACTGAGCTACACCAGCCAGGGCTGATAGTTTCTTTTCAATTGCTAAGTAGTCTCTCATTGCGTGAACACACAATTTGTGTATCCAGTCACCTGACGGCCATTTGGGTTGTTTGCACTGTCTGGCTATTGCGAATGAAGCTGCTGTGCGCATTTGTGTACCAGTCTTTGTGTGGACATACAAATTTGTTTCTCTTGGGTGAACCCTAGGAGTGGAATAGTTGTATCACAGTGTGAGCGGATGATATTTTAAGACACTGCTAGACCATTTGCTGAAGTGGCTGAACCATTTTACGTTCCCATAAGCAGTGCATGAGAGTTCCGACTGCTCCACAATTTACATGGAAATGCAAAGGGCCTAGAACAGCTAAGACACTTTTGAAGAAGAACAACCTGGAGGAATTACTGCTAACAGAAATTAAGACTTACTCCACAGCTACAGTAATTAAGCTAGTATGGTATTGGGGCAGGATATATAGACTGATGTAACAGAATGCAGGCTAGAGACAGGTCTGTGCAAATACAGCCAGCAGGCTGATGACGCAGTTCCCGCATTGATTCCGTGGGGAGAGATAGCCTTACTAGTAACTGGTGTGGGATAAATTGGATGTCCATGAGGGAACACAGGACATCATGATGCCTACCTACCACCAGGAACAAAAATCAATTCAGATGTAGCATAGACCTAAATACGAAAGGTAAAGCAATGAAGTGTGTGGAAATCAAAGGAGAGTATCTCCATGACCTTGTGAAGTTCAAGAACATGCAAAACTAATCTACGTCTGCGTGTTCCTGGTTCTCTTGCATGAGGGACCGTTCCAGGGTGACAGAAATGCCCTTGTACTGGTTTTAAGCACATGCACACATTCGTTGGCACCCCTCCCATCAAAAGCTGGACTGAATTCCTTTCTCCTTGAGTATAGGCCAGACTTAGTGACTTGTTTCTAGTGAAGAGAGTACAGCAGAGCCCAGGCCACCAAAGGCGACACAGCCTTCGCCAGGCTTTCTCTTAAGGCACTCACCCTTCAAAGCCGACCCTGTGCAGGGAAGAAGTCCCAGGGCCACAAGGAAGAGGTATGTATAGACCTCCTGGCCTGGCAGGGTCCCCAGCTGACAGCCAGCATCAATCGCCAGGCATGTGGGGGAGTCTCAGGGGGGTTCCGGGAACCAGCCTTCAGGCCACTGCAGCTGACACTGAGTGGAACAGATGAGCTGTCTCATCTGAGCACTGCCAAGATTGCAGACTTGTGGGTGAAATAATGTTAGAATTGTCTTAGCCCCTGAATTCTGGGGTGGTTTGGTATGTAGCAATAGCTCATTGAAGCACTTACATCTTGGTTTAAGTGGTGGCTGTCATGTGGCTATATGCACATAGAAAAAGTTCTTGAGGTATACATGTACAGTGTGCCTACTTTTCTGCCTTTAAGTTACACCTCCCTAACCAATTCTTTTTTTAGCTACATTTTTTCTTTTTATATTTTTAATCATTTTTAAAAGACTTTATTTATCTTTAGAGGGGAAGGGAAAGAGAGGAGAGAAATATCAATGTACGGTTGCCTCTCATGTGTCCCCTGCTGGGAACTGGCCTGCATCCCAGGCATGTGCCCTGACTGGGAATCGAACCACTATCCTTTGGTTCGCAGGCCCACGCTCAATCCACTGAGCTACCTCAGCCAGGGCTTTTTAAAAAATCATTTTAAAATTAATATCCAAATACAGTTATCTCCATTTCCCCCTGCCCCACCCACCCCCACCTCCCACCCTGAATCCTACCCACCCGTGGCTTTGTCCATGGGTCCTTTATACATGTTCCTTGGTGGCCCTTCCCCTATTCCTCTCATTATTACCCTCCCCCTCCCCTCTGGTTTCTTGTCAATTTGTTCTTAATTTCAATGTCTCTGGTTATATTTTGTTTGCTTATTTGTTTTGTTGATTAGGTTCTACTTATAGGTGAGATCATATGGTATTTGTCTTTCACTGCCTGGCTTATTTTTCTTAGTATAATGCTCTCCAGTTCTATCTACACTGTTGCAAAGGGTAGGAGCTGCTTCTTTCTCTCTGCTGCATAATATTCCACTGTGTAAATGTACCAGTTTTTTGATCCACTCATTTACTGATGGGCAGCTAGGTTGCTTCCAGCACTTGGTTATTATAAATTGTGCTGCTATGAACATTGGGGTGCACAGGTTCTTTTGAATTGGTATTTCATGGTTCTTAGGATATATTCCCCAGCAGTGGAATTGCTGAGTTAAAGGCAGTTCCATTTTTAGTTTTCTGAGGAAATTCCATACTATTTTCCACAGTGGCTGCAGCTTCCCTCCTTAACTAGTTCTATTAAAAATGCCTGACTTCTGAGGTCTGGCTTGGGCAGCTGCGCAGAAGGTGGTGGTACTGCCACACACTGAGGCAAGAAGCTTGGGGCAACCAGGAATCCCAAGTTCAGTTTTTTTAAAATTTTTATTAAAGATTTTATTTATCTTTAGAGAGGAAAGGAAGGAGAGAAGGAGAGAAGTATCAATCTGTGGTTGCCTCTCGTGAGTCCCCCGCTGGGAACTGGCCTGCAACCCAGGCGTGTGCCCTGACTGGGAATCGAACCGTGATCGTGTGGTTTGCAGGCCCGCGCTCAATCCACTGAGCTACACTAGCCAGGTGCTCAAGTTCAGTTTTGTCATTTAAGCTATGATGCTTGTGAGACACCAAAGCAAACACGTCTGTGGTAGGCATTTGGAAGTATGGGTGAAAAGCTCAGAGAGTTTATTGTTAGAGATGTTATTTGGTGATGGTCGATAGAGAGATAGTCTTCAGTGCCATGAGAACGAAAGCTGAGTTCACCACAGGGGCAAGTGGAGGTAGCAAAGGGGGCCCAGAGTGAGCCCCAAGGGACTCCTGCCTTGTAGAGACTGCAGAGAGGAGACAGAGGCCAGTGAGAAAGGGTGTGGGCACCAAGAGGCCCACAGCACAAAGAAAAGAGTCACTGGTTGGACAACATGATCGTGGTTGTCTTTGACGGGACTTTGGTGGAGTGTGGGGTACGTGCCAGGTTAGAAGGAGTTGAAGAGGGAATGAGAAATGGGAAAATACACAATTATTTTGAGAAGTTTGGCTATACAGAACAGAGAATTGGGGTTGTGATTGGACAGAAATGGCGGATCAAAGGACTTCTTCAAGAATGAAAGCTACTGCCCTGGCTGGTGTGGCTCAGTGGATTGAGCACAGGCCTGCAAACCAAAGGGTCACTGGTTCGGTTCCCAGTCAGGGCACATGCCGGGGCTGCAGGCCAGGTTCCCAGCAGGAGACGCATGAGAGGCAACCACATATTGATGTTTCTCTCCCTTTCTCTTTCCCTTCCCCTGTCTCTAAAAACAAACAAACAAACAAAAAGAATGAAAGCTACTAGGGGACATATATGATGAAAATGGATCCAGGAGCAAGGGAGAAACTAATCATCCAGGAGAAAAATGGGGTGACCTTAAGAGTGAACAATTACTCAGAAAAGAGGGAAAACTTTTGATAGTGGCCATGAGAGAACAGCCAATGCCAGAATAGCTCTCTGGAGATAAACAACTAGAAACAACTAGAAAACTAGGCAAAATATTAGAAATAACTATTTTTAGATACTGGACAACAGGCACCGCAGGACTGTGATCAGAAGGAAACTGATGCAGTGACCTTTACAAGCAGCCCGGATTTCTACCTTTGGACCTAAGAGGCATTTTCCCCATCATGGTGCAGGAAGGGGGCTATTGAGCCGAATCGGTTACTAAAAGTAACAAGCCAATAATGAAGAAAAACATAGAACACCAGAAACATCCAAAGAGAAGTCATGAATAAAGGAAAAAAGGAACAAAGAACAGATAGGACAAATAGAAAACGAATAGGATGATGGTAGACTTAAGCGGAACCATTAAATGTAAATGGATTTAAAAAAAAGAAAATAAATGTAAATGGATTAAACAAACCAATTAAAAGGCAAATATTATCAGACTGGTTACAAAAGTAAGCCAAAACCATATGTTATCTATAAATTCACCATAAATATAGATACTGATAGGTTGAAAGAACAGAAAGAGTTACACCAAAGAGCAAATTAAGCATAAAAGAGGCCAGCGTAGCTATAGTCATGACAGACAAAGCAGACATCAAAAGAGATAAAGAGGGGCTTGTTGTGATAGTGAAAGGGTCAATTTATGCCCTGGCTGGTGTAGCTCAGTGGATTGAACATGGGCCTGTGAACCACACGATCATCGTTCGATTCCCAGTCAGGGCACATGCCTGGGTTGCAGGCCAGTTCCCGGCAGGGGGTGCACGAGAGGCAACCATACATTGATATTTCTCTTCCTCTCCCCTTCCCCTCTAAAGATAAATAAAATCTTTTTTAAAAAGGGTCAATTTATCAAGAACACATAACAATCCTGAGTGTGTGTGCACTTGACGCAAAATAGATGCAGCAAAGTCAAACAGAACTGAAACGAGAAAGACACATCCACGATTGCAGCTGGAGACTCTGGTATTTTTCTCCATTTGCCAGGGAGAACTGGTACAGAAAATCGGCAAGGGTACTGAACCCCGCTATCACCACCTGGACTGATATTTACAGGAACATTTCACCCAACTGCAGAATATATTCTCTTAAAAGTATACATAGGACATTCACTAAGCTAAACCATAAAACAAGTCTAATTTTTTTAAAAAAGATTTTATTTATTTATCTTTAGAGGGGAAGGGAAGGAGAGAGGGAGAGAAATATCAGTGTATGGTTGCCTCTCGCACGTCCCCTGCTGGGAACTGGCCTGCAACCCAGGCATGTGCCCTGACTGGGAATCGAACCGCGATCATGTGGTTCGCAGGCCCGCACTCAATCCACTGAGCTACACCAGCTGGGGCAAAACAAGTCTAATTTTATATTCTTTAAAGATTTTATTTATTTCTACACAGAGGGGAAGGTAGGGATAGAAACACCAATGTGTGGTTGCCTCTCAAGTATCCCCAATTGAGGACCTGGCCCGCAACCCAGGCATGTGTCCTGACTGGGAATCAAACCAGTGACCCTCTGGTTTGCTGCAGTCTGATGCTCAAACTACTGAGCCACACCAGCCAGGGCAAGTCTCAATAATTTTAAAAAGAATGAAATTATACAGAGTAAATTCTCTGACCATAATGGAATTAAAAACAGATAACAAAGAGGTATCTGCAAAATCCTGAAATATTTGGGAATTAAATGTACTTCTAAGTAAGTTATTGCTTAAAGAAATAATTACACACCCTGACCAGTTTGGCTCAGTGGGTTGGGCACTGTCCTGCAAACAAAAAGGTCACAGATTTGACTCCTAGTCAGGACACATGCCCAGGTTGTGGGCCAGGTCCCCAGTAGGGGGTGCGCAAGAGGCAACCGATTGATATTTCTCTTTCTCTTCCTCCCTCCATTCCCCTCTCTAAAAGTAAATAAATAAAACCTTTACAAAAAAGTAATTACAGGGGAAATTAGAAAACACTATGAACTGAGTGATGACAACAGAACATATCCAAATAAATAGAATTCAACTAAAGCTGCTATCAAAGGGAATTTCTAGCTTTAACTAAATGCTTGTTAGAAAAAGTTTAAAACCAATTATTTTAAGGCTACATATTTATTTATCTTTAGAGAGGACGGGAAGGAGAGAAATATCAGTGTATGGTTGCTTCTCACAAGTCCCCAGCTGGGAACTGGCCTGCAACCCAGGCATGTGCCCTGAGTGGGAAACGAACCGGCGACCCTTTGGTTCACAGGCCGGCAATCAATCCAGCAAGCCACACCAGCCAGGGCAACTTTATGCCAATTTAGATAAAACAGGAAAATTTCTTGAAAGACACAAATTGACACATGAAGAAACAAAATCTGAATGGGCTAATAGCTAATTGAAGAAAATAAATTTGGAGTTAAAAACTCCCCACAAAGAAAACTCCAGGTACAGATGGTTTCACTGCCAATCCTTCAAACATTTAAAGAAGTTAACACCAAGCACACACAAGCCCTTTAAGAAAATAAGAAAAGGAAACACTTTCCAATTTATTTTGAGGCCGTGATACTAAAACCAGATAAAGATATTACCAGGAAACTACAGATTAATATCTTTCATGAATAATAGACACAAAAGTTCTTAAGCTATCAGCAAATGGCTTATGAGGAAGTGCTTTTTTTTTTAAAAAAAAAAACCTTTTTTAAAAAAGATTATTTATTTATTTATTTATCTTTAGAGGGGAAGGAGAGAGGGAGAGAAACATCAATGTATGGTTGCCTTTCGTGCGTCCCCTGGTGGGAGTTGACCTGCAGGGAACAAGCCTGCAACCCAGGCATGTGCCTTGACTGGAAATCGAACCGCGATCCTCTGGTTCGCAGGCCCGCGCTCAATCCACTGAGCTACACCAGCCAGGTGCTTTTTTTTATCTAAGGAATTAAAAGTTGGTTTAATATTTGAAAATTAATTGATGTGGTTCATCACACCAACAAAACACATGTATAACAATCATACTTAATGGTGAAAGATAACACTCTGCACCTAAAATTGGGAACAAGGCAAGGATGTCTACTTGCACCACTTTTTTAAAAAAATTATTTATTTATTTATCTATCTTTAGAGGGGAAAGGAAGGAGAGGAGAGAAATGTAAGTGTATGGTTGCTTCTCATGAGTCCCGTTGGGAACTGGCCTGCAACCCAGGCATGTGCCCTGACTGGGAATCGAACCACAATCGTGTGGTTCTCAGGCCCAGGCTCAATCCACTGAGCTACACCAGCCAGGCTCGCCACTTCTACTTAACATCTGACTAGAGGCCCTAGCTAGTGCTATAAGGCAAGAAAGAGAACTAAAAGGCAGATTGGAAAAGAAGCGGTAAAATTATCTTTATTTGCAGAAGAAGTGATTTGTATACAAAGACCATCCCAATGTATTTACAAAAAAAACTGCTAAAGCTAGTAAATGAATTTAAGCAAGGTCACAGAATAGAAAGCTGATGGACAAAACTCAGATGTATTCCTATATACTATCAACAGCTAATTAGAAAATGACATAAAGATACCACTTACAATAGCATGAGAACCCATAAGATATATAGGAAAAATTTAACAGCCCATGGAAGTACTTACTGTTGAGTAGTGTTTTGAACCTAGGTAACAAAAGCCTCAGGGGATCTGGTGTGGGAGGGGGAGGGGGGTCTGTTCTGGGTTGGACAGTCAAGAACCCTGAGTTGAAAAGCATTGGAAAAGCCTGACGTTTTCAGTGGAACAAACTCCACGAGTAGAATCAGAGGTTGAAACACAAGCTTTTATTACTCCAGTACAACTTGGACTTCACCAATGCCTTTCTTTGTGAGGCATGTAGTGTGATTCACGATTGTGGACACAAGTCACTGTAAGCCTACGCTGCAGCCCCGGGCTAACTCTCGAAGACACTGTCCTGTGAAACCTCCCGTTTCTAAAACAGTGTCTCAATTTCCTTTTCCTTCTTCTCTGCCTTGCTCCCAACTTCTTGCCTTGGGGCTTCTCACTGTCTGGGGAACACAGGACTCAGACCCACGCCAACCTTGGGAAGTGGCCCTTCCATCACAATCAGCGCCTGCGCCCGATGCTGAGCCGGGCTTTGTTTGGTACCCGTCTATAGCACCCAGGGGTGGCCCGGCTAGCAGGCAATCATGTTAGGCTAGCTCCCAGCTGCCCAATGAGGCCTCCTGACACTGGCCTGATGGGGGACACTGCTGGAACTCTCTGGGGTATCTCAGAACTCTCACTCCTAGTGGACTGAGCCAAAGGACGGGCGCAACTCTCTTTCCCACATTACAAGCAGCTGGGAGGACCCCAGGCCTCATCTGCTCTACTCTACAGAGTGGCCGCTTTCCCCTAGGGCCTCAGCGAAATTCAGAAAGAAAGGTTAAGGGCGGCTGCGGTAGGCCTGGGCTGCAAATGCCTCGCCCAACTCTGGGGTACCGGCTCCCCGCTATATCCCATTGTACTAATGGTCCCCCCCTCACCTCTCCTCTTCGGCCTGTGCAGCCGGCAGCCTTCAGACATGCATTCCTCTCCCCCCAATGCTGGACTGAGGCAGGCCTGTGAGATTTCCTGCCCTAATGACAGCTTCCAGCAGCTGTCCCCGGTGGCATTGAGCCCGGCCTGTGCCCATTCCCCTACAGCACAGGGGCTACTCTCCCCTGTGAGGCTGGGGCCCCCACTCCTACTGCCCGCAGGCTCCTGAGGGTTTGTGTGCTATGAGAACTTCCGACCATGAGAACTTTGACTTCCGGGTTTGGGGGATCTGCCCAGGTGAACAGATCAGCTCTGAAATTCATCACTCTCTTCCGGGCCTTGCCTGTGTTGGTGTTCCAGGCCCAAGCCTACAGAAGGAGGAGGAAATGCCGGTTAGTAAATCGGGGAGGCCCCTTGGTTGCTGGAGGGCTGGTTCAAGGGCGGGGCCATGGTTCCACCCCAGCTCCCAGGGTATTCTCTGGAATGAGGGGTTTTCATTCCTAAGCAGAGCGTCTTCAAATAGCATCTGGAATGGGAAATGCTTGCCGGAAGCATGGCAGGGGCGCTGGCACCCCAAGACTAAGGGAAGGTACTATTTCAGGAGAAGGTGAGAAAGCCAGCACAGGGCTTTGCCCAGAATAAACAACTTCCTAAGGGCGGCATGGGGGCAGCCTGGGCTTCCAGCCATTCCTAGAAGGGGTGGGTGGGTAGCCTGCCTTCGTGCTGTCCCACCCCCTTGTGGAGCAGGGGCCTCATCAGTGCATGGTCAGAAACAACGCTCACTCTGTCTGGGGTGACTCAGTGGATTAAGCGCCAGCCTGCAAACCAAAAGGTCCCTGGTTGGGGGTATGCAGAGGCAACTGATTGGTGTATCTCTTGCACACTGATGTTTCAAAAAAATTTTTTAAAATTTTTTTTCAAGAGAGGGTAAGGCAGGGAGAAAGAAAAACACTGATGTGTGAGAGGTACATCAATCAGTTGCCTCTCACACGCCAACTGGGGACCTGGCCCACAACGCAGGCATGTGCCCTGACTGGGAATCAAACCAGCGCCCTTTCGGTTCGCAGGCCAGCACTCAGTCCACTGAGCCACACTAGACAGGGCAAAATAAAGTCTAAAAAAAAAAACACCCCACTGCGCTGTTTGGGGCTGGCACAAGGAGGCGTGCTTGAGCAGCCATGGAGGCTGACTGTCCAGCTGCAGAGCACACGGGTACCTGGGAGGGAGCTTGACGACAGCAGCTGCAGGCTGTCCAGGACCCCGTCCTCGTACAAGGCCAGCTTCTGCACCATCTTCTGTCGGGCCGGGTTGATGACAATCTGTGGTGGCCGTGATGACGCAGAGCTGCCCAGGAGTGATCCTGGGGTGGAGAGAGCATCCTCTTAGCTTCAGGGGCCATTATCCCTAGCAACTCCTCACTCACACTTCCGGTCTCAGGAGTCTTCTGGCCCTACGCCCCCACCCTAGTGTCCTGCTCCTTTAGGACAGAAGTCCTCAGGGTCCAGAGGGCAAGGCCTATAAAGGGCGGTGTCATGAGCAAGCTCCCAGGTAGGCCAGGAACCTGGTCCTGAATAGAGAGAGCCCTCCTTGTTCCCAGCTTTCAGGAAGTAGCTCCTAGCATTTTCTTACCCACCTGGAGGGCACGGCCTGGGGAGCTGAGACAGGTGGGTAAGAAACCCTCTGCACCCCCTTCTAAGGCCAGCCACCTGCCCTAAGGCAGAGGCCTGGAGCTTGCTAGGAACAGAGCAAGCCTAACAGCAGGCCCTGTTCTCTCATTCCAGAAGGCTGGGGGTGAGAAGTATGGGGACTGTTGCCAAAGGAGGTCCCTGGTCCCTATCCTGGGCACCTATCCCCAGCTACCTTCTACAGCTGTGGACCGGGGCTCTGGGGTACTCCCACATGTCAATTCTTGGGCAGGACCCCCTTGAGTACAGCTGGCCTGCCCAAGGGGTGCTGGGGTCCATGTGGCGGCCCCTTGTCCAGAGCTTCCTGGCAGGGCGGGGCCTGCAGGGCAGCTTGCGGTCAGGTGCCAGGAACGCAGGGCAGCAGACAGATCAGACACACTCTCGTCACTCTCCACAGGCTGGTTGGGGCCTTTCTGGAGCCGCTCTGGAGCCTGGGCCGGGGCTCTTGCGGGTACTGCCAGGGGCTGCCAGGGGCTGCCAGTGCTGGTGGTGGACACGTAGGAGTTCTCCTGTGGGGAAGGGGGGCTGCGGCCAGCATCCTCTTGCTCCAGAGATGGCCCTGCCACTGCTGCCTGAAGCTTCTCCAGCCTCTCGTACACCTGTGAGGAGAAAGGGACTCTCAGGGGGAGTGGCCTGATTGGGGCTCTCCTCCACCCCTGGGCAGGCCAAGCTTGGCCATGAAGACCAGTCATAACCTCGGGGCTTGAGCTGCCATCTCAGGCCCCACGCAGCTGCTCTCGACCCCCGAGGACTCTTAAGCTGGTACATGCTGCAGCTGGGAAAGTTCTGTCCCTTGCCCCTTTATCCCTCCACAAGGAGCACTGAGATACAGCCACCCGAAGCTGAGGACTGACAATAGCTTCTCTGTCTTCTAGAAAGTGAATCTCTGTGCCCTGCTGCCCTCAGATGGGGGAATCTCTATTCTCGACTGTCAGAGGCCAAGAGGTGGGGGCTACGGAGGGGACACAAAAAGGCAGATGCAGTGGTGTGGTACATCCAGAAGGGGGCGCAATAAAAGCCCTTTAACTCTCTATGTACCAGGCGGGGTTCAGTGGGGGTCTCGCCACTGCAGGAAGAACCAACGGTTAAGTCAGAAATGTACAAAAGACTCTGTCTCCAGAAATGGTCTAGCGGGTGCTGTGTGTGGTTGGCTCACGACAGGGAAGTGCCAGAAATGCAGGGTTTCCAGCAGGCCACTGCCCCCACGGGCAGTACGTGCCTCGAAGTGCTGTCCTTCCCCGCCTGCCCTGATACCTGGGTCATGGGGGGCCTCCTCTTAGCCCGACGGTGCAGGCAGCAGCAAGCCAGCTGGCCCAGGGCCAGGCCTAGCTCAAGTGGGCACGGCCCTGGCCTGGGGTCCAGGTGCTTCCTGTAGATCTGGGTGGCAACTGGGGCAGCCCAGGCATCTGCGGCCAGACCCTCTTGGAGCGTGGTCTGGGTGCTTTTCAGGGACACCCCGGCCTCCTCAGCTTCCTCTTCAACCAGGTCTTTCTGTAGGACAGATAACTGTGAGCATGGTGGCCACTAGGGAGGCTGTGCCTGCAGCTGAATTTCCCAGGCCCTTGGCCTGGCTCCTGTGGTTTTCCTTTGGGTTGATGAAGCACTCACTGTGTGCCCAGCACTGCCCCAGGCATACAGTGACAAACAGAATAGCCGGCGCCCACCTTCAGAGAGCGGGCTTCCTAGAGGGGAGAAAGGCCAACAAGCCTATAAAAGCAATGGGAAATGGGTAGTGACCCATGAGCGAGCGGTACCTGAGCTGGGATCTGAAAGCATGATTTAATCAGAGAGGATGGGACCAAGAAGGGGAGTGTACCACGGAGAGACCCCCCAGGTCGGAAACAGGACTGGAGGCCTCCTTGAGCTCTGAGATGAGAAGGACCAGGAGGAAGCTCCTGAGTGGGGGGTGGCTTTGCAGGCCCTAGGACAGGCAGCAGGGAGCCCAGAGGACAGACAGAAGGCTGGTGGTGGCCAGACACAGGGAACTGAGGTTACATTCAGGTGTCAGTCCTGCACGCCAAGCACAGTGGGAAAGCAAAGAGGTTTCCATGATCTTTTGACATTGTTGAAAGATCAGTTTGGCTGCAGCACAGAAAACAAATAGGAAGGATGCAAAGACAACCAAAGAAGAACCCCCTGAGGAGTCCGGAGCAGTGATGGAGAGCAGCTCCAGTTGGATATGCCGATGGGTGATATGTAGAAGGTGAAGGAAGGCAGTTTCCTGTCTGGCTCCCTGGTTTGTGGCCCAGACCCAGTAATGGACAGAAACAACCCCCAGCCAGGAGCCAGAGTGGCTGCAGGTATACCAGTTGGTAAAATGGGAAGAGCAAAGGCTGACTGAGCACATTCTGGGCCCAGAAAGCGTCAAAATGCTGCACAGGCATTAAGTCTGTTTCCACACGGGGAAAGGGGCCCAGCAAATGCAGGGATGTGGTCCGAGACCACTGCCGTCAAGCTGGGACTAGAACCCAGGGCTCCTTTCTCCTGGCCCCAGACCAGTCCCTGGGGAGGCAGACAGGAAGCATGGATCCAGGGGTGGAGGCAGCTCAGACCTGCCTCCACAACAGGGAGTGTTCGTCTGCACTGTGCCCGGTGGGGACCAGAAGAAGGCTTCTCAGAGTCTGCCCAATTCTCCACCATAGCCTCTCGCAGGCTCCCACGTCTGTTTTTCACTGTAGCTTCTGATCCCAGAGCACCGGGGCTACCCTGCTGGGACACCCCTTCCCTCCTCCCAGCCCAGGTGGGATCTGGAAAGGCCCAGTGTAGCTACAGAAAAAAGGCAGGTTTCTCCTCGGCAAGGTAAAGGAAGCTGTTTGGGGCCCTGCCCACTTTCATAGATGAGTCAGCAGCAATAAAGGCTCGCTTCTGTGGGGTGCTGGCTTCCAGACCATCCCACCCTCCAGGGCTGCACCTGTTGGTTGCCAGAAGCAGCACCTCCCTGACCCCCCTCCCTCCCTGCCCTGCCTCAGGAGGCTCACCAGATACTTGGTCTTGTCACCATGTGTCCTCACAGCCCTCTGGCCAGTCAGGGTCTCCAGAATTACCTGGAGAGAGAACAAGACAGAGAACATAGCAGTAGTTTCTGGGATGGCGCTGTCCCAAACCTTGGTGGGGAGGGCAGCAAGCAGAGGGGGCTTGTGGGGTAGACGGAGTGGCCTGGCCCTTGGACAGGCAGATCAGGATCGGCTCCCTGAAGGGACAGAGCCAGATGTCATGGGGCAGAAGTCTGGCAGTTTGGAGCACCGACTTAAAGAGTAAGAATGCAAAATGACATACATCAAATATGGTGCAGGGCCAAGAAAGGGGCCTATCCCAGGGACGGAGGAGTCTGTTGCTGCAACCCTGTTTGTTAGCTTCCTGCCAGAGGCTGGCCTCTGGCTCCCCATGGAATTCTCCAGGTCCTCCTGTTTTGGCCTGGCCACAGCTCCCCACCCCTCCAGCCAGCAGAGGGGGCTCACCACGCCAAAGCTGAAGGTATCCGTGTCCACAGCCAGCCTCCCGGTCTTGATGTACTCTTCGGGCAGGTAGGCCAGGGTGCCGCGCACCGTCCGAGTCCGCGCCACGGTGCTGCTCTGACCAGGGTTGGCCGCTGCAAAACGGCTGAGACGGGCCAGGCCAAAGTCTCCTAGTTTGGGCATCAGTCTATCATCCAGAAGGACGTTGGAACTTAGGGGAGAAGGTAAGGATGTCAGCCTAGGCCTGGCCTCAGCTCGCTCTGCCCTCTCCCACACTGCCTTGCCCCGAGGTAATTGGACTTGGAGCCACCAAACTGCGACCTGCCCACAGAAAGTAGTTGGGACTGTTAGAACAGTCCAGCCACCCAAGAGGCTGCAAGCAGTGCCCACAGTACCCACGCACAGTCCTACCCCTACATATCAGTGGGGCCTGTTCTTGGCCTCTGCTTCCACATCTGTCCATGCTGGGTACTCAGTGACCCTGGGCTCCAGCTCTCATGGCCCAGGCCTTAGGGGTGCACCCTGCCCCCAGCCTCCGCCTTGAGCAGGAGAGGACAGGCCCGTTCTCATGAGGGGCACTCAGGGTGGGGTTCCTCTGGACCAGACTCCCTGCTGGTAGAAGGTTTGGGAGCATCGTTGTCTTGCCATAGAATCTACTTCTGCAGCTCTCAGGGGACCCAGAGGCCAGGCTGTGTCCTGTCCTTACCTCTTGACGTCTCCATGGATGAGGCTGGGGCTGTCCTGATGTAAAAACTGAATCGCCCGGGCTGTGCCCAAAAGGATGTCCAGGCGTTGAGGCCAGGAGAGAGGAGAACAGGCCTGGGTCTAGAGCAGCAGAGGGAGCAAAAGGGCTCAGGGTGAGGCTGGGGGCCACTGTTCCTTGACTCCAACTCCACCTCCTCCTGTCCTCTACCTTGCCCATGAAATCTGGGCAAGCACTTCACTCTCTAGGCCTTAGTTTCCCCTTCTGGAAAACGAGGAGCAAAATCTCCATGAGCTACTTCATAAGAGAACAGAGACTAAACTATTACCGCTGCTTTACAAAGCACGCTGGGAAAATGGCTAGGAACATGGTTTTGGACCTATCATACAATTTGGCAGTCCTCAGTTCCTTAAGTTTATTCATTTACCCCAGGGTGATCAGGACATCACTGGAGGCTTTCTCCCTACTTCTCCCAACACGGTGTGCAGTTCACCCCTGCGTCTTTGGGCACCTCACTAGACGGTGCCCAACTGTGGGTCCAGATAGCGCAGCCTGCTGTTACTGCCGCCTTTCCTCAAGAGCAATACTGACAAGACCCTTCAGCTACTCTGCTTGCAAAGGGGAGAAACCTGAGCCAGGTTACTATGAATCCATAAAAGCCCCCTTTTAGAGGCACCATGGCCCAGGCTCCCAGGCATGCAGGAACAACTAGGGAAAGGCCATGGAAAATGGTGTCCCACCTTGGGCTGAACCCTGAGCCCAGGCCCTGCCTGCTGGTGGGACCCACTCATAGAGGCTGAAAGCCAGGCTCCTGCCCCACTCCGCCCAGGCACCGCAGGTCTGGAGAGCATGGCAGGCCAGGTAAGACTACCTGGAAGTGGAGGCGGTCTTCCAGGGAGCCGTTGGGCAGGAAGCCGTACACAAGGCAATAGTAGCCACTCTGAGCACAGTAGCCAGCAAAGTCCACGATGTTTGGGTGACGAAACCTGCTTGGGAAAGTGGGGCCTAAGTGCTCTGGCCCCCAGCCTCCACTGCACTTTCTATCTTGCTGTTGCAGGGGTGAGCAGTCCCTGCTGGCCCCTCAGCTAGGCTGGGCCTGGCAGGCTTTGATCGAGGGAGCTAGGTCCCGTGCTGTGAGGTCATGGAGGGACGCCCAAGGCTCACCGTGACAGCTGCTCCACTTCAGTCAGGAAGCTCTGCTTCACAGTGGTCCATTCCAGGTCTGCCTCCTGTAGCCCCCAGGGAAAATAGGGAGGGGGGCAGTGTCAGGCTCTTGCAGCCAAGGCTTGATGGCTACCCCCAGTGCCATCACTCCTGGACCCAGAACAACCAAGGGGCTGGGGGATCAGAGAGCTGAAGGAGCTGTGTGGGAAGCAGGTGGGAAGACCAGAAAGGTGATGGTCCACTGTTGGCCTTCTAGGACCCTCATTAGGATGCTACTACACTCACCTCCTTCAGCTTCTTCACGGCATACACTGTGTTCCTCAGTACAGCCCGGTACACACATCCAAAGCCGCCCTCCCCGATCTTCAGCTCCTCTGAGAAGTTGTGGGTGCCCTGGGAAATCTCATGGAGGGGCCAGCAGAACGGAGAGGGGTGGGTCCCTTGCAGAAGGGACACTGGATTCTCTGAGCTCTGCCGTGGAAAGAGATCCCAGCGAGGTGAGGTCCTGTCTCCTCCCCTCGGCCCTGGCCACAAGCTCCCCCCACCCCAGCTGCCTCCCAGCTGGCCTAGCTGGGTGGGCTGGGGCTCCCTGGGTTTGGTTTCTTATTTCTTGTCTGGAACCTTTCCCTGGGGAAGGACCCACCTACCTTGGTAGAAGGAAAGGCTGGAGATGGTGGTGGTGGCGGCTGTAGGGCAGCAGGGCTTGGGACAGGACTGTACTCAGGCCCAGAATGGGTCTGGGAGCCTGGAACACCTTCATAAAAACACCAGTGAGAGTCAGGCAGAGACCAGAGGCAGGGTCTACAGCCATAGCCATGGTCAAAGTGGCCTTTTCCTTAGGTCCATCAAGCCCAACACCAGAGACCTCTTACCTGGAGAGAGGAGGGTGGAAGCTGGTGACTGCGACTTCCGGGGGCTGGGGGCCTTGGCCTCAGGGAGTTCAGTGATGCTGCTGGTTCTCGGGTTGGTGGTGCTGGAGGGTGGGAGGGGGACGGGAGGTTGCCCTGGGACGTTAAGGAAGGAAAGGATGTTTAGGCCCTGGAAGGGGGAGGAGCCCTGTGGGAGGCCTCCTGCTGGTTGGGGGGGGGGTGTTCCAGGTCCCAGGGCTGTGTGCTCACAGGCCAAGATGATGTCCCTCGCGCGGAGCAGCTGCAGGTGCGTGAGGATGTGCACGAGGTCAGCCACGCGGGCATTTCTGTTGATCCAGGGCCACAGGACACTGGCAGTGCGCTGCCCGGAGCGTTCGCACAGCCGCAACTCGGTCTGGTCACGCACAATAAGGGCAGCTGTGGGGCAGGGGGCGTCCGGCCTGAGCACCCGGCCCCGTACTAGGGCCCCGTACTATCGGCCCCTCCCCAGCCAGGCCCGCCAACACCTACCGAACTGGCACCAGTCGCTGGGCTCCAGGGCGTCCATCACTTTGTAGAAGCGGCACATGACCCAGGGTGGCACCTCGTACAAGAAGTGTTGGGCGCCGGGGGCCGCAGGGTCCCCCGGGCCCAGGCCCCCAGCCATGGCCGCCGAAGGCGCCACCGGGCCGGGGCCTCTTGGGGCCTCGGCCGGCCGGGTCCACGGACACTGACTCACTTCCCCTTTAAGCCAGCCTCGTGTGACGCCTGCTCGGGCGGAAGGGGCGGTGCCCAGGACTCCACCATTTTGCCTGCCGCGGCGGCCGCCGCTGCGGCCCTCAACCACACGAGGGCGCCACACGCAGTCCCTTACCAAGAAGGCAGCTCCACCGCGCTGAGCCAGGCGTGCAGGGCGGGCTTCTAGGAGGAGGGGCCATCTGACTGGGGGTCTGAGGGATGGAGGAGAGCGGTTCCCAGCACTGAGGACAGGATGCAGTCAATGGAGAAGGCATGGGGCGTTCCAGAAAGGGCTGAAGTTGGGTCTCGTGGCAATCACAGGGAGGTGCCCTTGAGGTGTTTTGGCTTTATTTGGGAGGCAGTGGAAGAAGAGTCCTCAGAGATGCAGGCAGGACAGGGTCAGATGTGGATTACCTACACAAAGGCCCTGGCTGATGCCCGTCAGCCCGCCTGTGTGGCTGGGTGCAGGGAGAAAGGTCTAGAAACTTGTACAGCAGCCCGCTTCAGTTCAGAGCATTCCTGCCCACTTCCTGTGCTCTGGATCCCATCTTTTTCACTCCTTCTAGAAACTGCACCAGCAACTATTACCTCTGAGCAATATCTCCCCCTTTTCCTTCTTTGCTAGATCCTTCTCATTAGCACGTGAACTGCGTTTCTCTCTTAAAAAGAGGATTTTGGCTCCTGCTGTCCTACCTCCCTCTTCACGCTTCTGGTTCAGTTTGCACTCCCCCTGCCCCCCACCGGGCATGGCTTCTCTTTACCCTCTTTTTCTGAAGTGGTGGACAGGCACCAAGCTCAGTGCCCAGCCTGTTCGACATCTTGGCTCCATTTGTCTCTCATGCCCATAACCACAATGCCCCACAGCCTCTGTTCTTTACCCCCGAATCAGCAGCCTGTTTCCCTGTTGTCTCCCTGAACATCTCTGTAGTCTACCTCCTCCCCACCGTCCCACTGCCCTTACCACTACCTCTTACCTGGATGAGTGCACGGGCTTCCTGAAGGTGCGTGAGGGCTTCTCTGCCCCATCTCCGCCCAGGTACTCTTCCTCAGGGACAGGTCAAGCCACACAGCTTTCTTGCTTAACACCCTGTGCTTTCTGGAGCCCTCTGATGGGTCCCAGTTCTTCAATGCAGTCTTTACCACTGTCACGATGTGGCCCCTGCCCTCCCACCTCATGTGTAGTTCTCTGCACACGTCAGCAGCCTTAAACCATGCAGAACTCCTTAGGGTTCTGAGAATGTGCCAGGGCTTCCGCATCCATGAGTTTGCACTTTCCTGGCCCTCATGCAACAAGGTTGAGCTCAAACAGCTCCCCAGGTGGAAGCCAGAGTAAAGGCTTCCTAGGCCTCTCTGGCAGAGCTGCCTGCTGCCCGTGATGTCCTAGCATCTCTGGTGTGTCCTTCTCGCACCTCCCCTACTAGGTGGGGGAAGAGCCCACAAACAGCATCAGGTGCCTGTCCTCTTTTGTTTCTCCAGCTAGATGCACACTTGCAAGTGCAAGAAAACAGGTCTCCTTCCCTTACCACCCACCCTTGTCCTTTCTATCCTGACCCCAGAGGGCTCCTCCCCCAAGACTGTCCTCCCAGGGACTTAGGGCTGTTTCTATAAACAGGGTGTGCCCAAATATGGGCCTCCGTTGGAACCTCTTCCCAGAAGCCACAACCACTCCCCAAGAGGCAGCCAGCCACACCCTGAGTATGGGAAATTATGCACGCACACGTCTAGCTCTATGGGAACAGGCACTTGGTCCTCCTACTTGCTCACTGCCAGACTGCAGCACTCCAGACAGGCCCGGCACACAAGAGATGCTCAGTACACACGGGTTGAATTTAAACCCTTTGTTTTAACATTCAAGTCTAGGACTTTCGAGTGCACCATCTAACAGGTATGTCCACATTTGCACACAAAGCAGGACACTGAGCAGTTGTTGTCCCCTCCAGCCCAGCAACAGTCTGGTGAGGATGGCCGTGGCAGGGCAGGTAGCTCCTGAAAGCCCATAGCCTTCCGTGGAAGCCAAGAACAGTCAGGGTGTGGCACCAGCAAACTGGAGTGATGACAGCTCCCCCTTTGGGCAGGGATTTAGTTCAGCAGAGGCCACGGGGGGGTCACAGGTGCTCAGATGCTCCTGCTGCTCCACACAAAATGAGCCAGAGCTGCAGGGTGGGGCGTCTTTGCAAAACTGCCTCCGTACATCTAGATGGTAAAGGTGCCCCTACCAGGGCCCTGAGGAACTGGGAAGTTGTGCTGTTGTGCAGAAGGCCTGAAGCCCACCTGCCTCTGGCCCTAGGGCACAGTGGGCAGATTTGTGCCAGGCCTTTCCTAGCCTGCCACTAAGTTCCCTCACACACGCAGAAGCAGTGTGCCTGGAAAGTGTGGTCTTGGGGCACCCAAGGGGACGCAGCGTACAGAGAGGGTGCCCTTTCCTCTCACGGCAGTCCTGAAAGTGGCTGGTTCTCCTCTGTGTTCAGGGACAGCCAGACCGAATCAGGAAACACACCACCATGCTGTCCTGTGAGCTGTCAGATAATGAAAGCCCAGACCTTGAGTCACTTTCACAGAGAGATTTATCGAGAATGCTAACAGCAAAGGATACAGTACTTCCCAACAAAAGGTGCAAACGCGTCACTTAGAAAGGCATGCTGAGTAGTCTTTGCTTTCACACGTATTAAAAAACTTACAAAAATAAAATAAAACTGCGTGCTGCCCATCTTTTCAAATAGTAAAAGAACCTTATGAAAAAATCACTTGGTTTTACAACAAAAGACACAAACGGACATTTTTATGTAAATTTATAAGGCAAACTCTTTATATAATAAATAGGTTACAGGGATTCAGTGGGGGGTGTTTTTGAAACGTATACAGGTACATTCAGACAGGTTTACTGAAATGGTACAAATTTCCTTAATAAATTGCCTTTTGTTTTTAAATATATCAGTGCTTTCAGTCATTTGGCTATACACAAAGAACCTTTTTTTGAACACTACAAAAAAGCAATCAATATTTTTTTTGTTTTTAAAACGACCTACTTATTTCCTAAAGTAATTGTCCCAAAACACAAAAACTGAAGGTGAATGCAATAGAGGGCTTTTCAAGACATCTCCAGCCAAGTCTGATCTGGGCGGCTCCCCTTCTCCCACCCTCAGCAGGGCTTCCCTCAGCACAGGGTGGCTGGCCTGTGTCACTGCAACTCGGGAGGGGGCAGCCACCCTGCCTGGTTCTTCCCGCTACTAAACACCATGTGCAAACAATCACTACAATCAGCACTGTCCTCGCCTTTCAGAGGAAGGGCTGCCAGGTGCTAAGGGAGCACACATCTGTCCCTGTTCTGTGAACCCAAAACAATGTCTGGTGGGGGTAACGGCTTCTGTGAGAAGGATCTGGTTTTGCCATGGAAAGGAAAGGGGGTTTCTCACATCCATTTTTCTGAGAATCGGATTGCAGCAAAGAGAGTGCACCCTCCCACCCCACCAGCATCTTATCGCCTGGGATGGCAGGAACTGAGAGGTCACATTAGTGTCGTGCACTGAGGTAAGGGGTGGGATATGATGGAGGTGTCCTAAACGGTAATGCCCACTGCCTGGCCTGTCTAGAAAGAGCTGCATCAGGTGAAGAGTGGCCAATCTGCCCTGTCAACATGTACCTGACCCATGGCCACAGGGGAGATCTCCGGGGAGATGCCGGTCTTTCCTTTGAGCCACTCAGTTCAGACCCACCCCAGGTTGGCCCTGCTCAAACCCCTCCTGGCTCCCCTTGCAAGAACATAAACTTCGTCTGTCCTTAAAAATAACAATGCTAATAATCTCAGGGGGAAAAGGTAAAAGAATCCACTGGGTGGAACAAGATCTGGTTTTGCTCTGACTTTGAAAATGGCAACACATCAGCTATTCGGTCTGTTGGCTTAGGTTTAACTTCTTGGGTAGCTTCTGGCTGATCTGAGAAGGGGTCATCTCTTTGGGTCTCCCCTCCTGGGGAAATAGGACAGCCCCTCTCATCTCAGTCACCATCCCCTCCCTCCAAATTCTTTTGTTTGTAAAGAAAAGGTGTCTAGAAGCATTTGTCTCTGGAACAATTACTTTAAACATGGTTACAATACAAACTTCAGTTCAAACACAGAAGAGATTTACTTAGCAAAGTTCCTTTCACCCACCAATTACACAAATATAAGCCTCAACACCACAGTTAAGAGGACCAGTAGAGATAACCTCATGTTTGGAACACAAAAGGGGAAATAAAAACCAAACCAAACCCAAACAGAAAACCCCCAGAAAAACGAGGGGAGGGGGAGAGGGAGAGGTGGGGAGAGCTAACACAGCACACATTACAGTGTCCGGGTACACAGGAGCCCAGCACGAGGAAAGGGCTCGGCACACATTGAGTAACAGTCCTGGTGATATTTGGTCATATATTCATCAACTACTGACTCTGGAGCGGCTGTTATTGATTGAAGCAGTGACAAATCAAACGGAAAAGGAGGCCTTGGTAGCAAAGGAAGGAGCAGGCTTCAAGTTCTGCAAGCCTTTTGAACTCCACTGTCCAGCTCCCCAGAAACACTGAACTGGGTGGGCCTTGCTCCAGCCCAGTGGGGTGAGAGGTCACTGAGTGAGCCTAACTCAGGTGCTGATTTCACATTTCCGCCAGAAAGCATGCAGGTGGATACATGCAGACACCCACCTGTTAGTGGCCAAGCATCAGTGGCAATGGCCTCCTCCCCCCCTTGGCCCCACCCCAGGCTGGACGGGCAAGGACATCGTGACCCACTGCTAATACTGAATGCAGGTTGGAGTGGGCCCCAGATCAGGTCCTCCAAGGGGCCCGAAGGTAGCCCAGCCACCCAAAGGGCCTGTGAGTGTTTCTCTTTTGGATTCAGGCCTCAGAAGTATTGATATAGGAAGGGAAGCTTTTGGCCCTGGTGATTATAATGCTCTCTGCTTTGGAAGAACAAGTTTCTCGATTTTTTTTTTGGTGTTTTTAATTACTTTAAAAAACGATCAAAAAGAATTGTTACAGCTAAACTCTCTAGCAGATATTGCTCATTAAGAATTACAAAAGCAAATGCAATTACTCACAGGATATGGGAGAAGAGAAAGGGACATTTCTGGAGTCTTCGCTACCTCCTAGAGGGGACTGGACTCTCGTATGTGGTTCTGGGGTTCCTGGCATTCTACCTGGTGCCACTTACAGACACATGACAGACTCCCCATCTTTCCTCCAGCCCCTGGACTCGGCAAAGCAGGAGCCCTACTGGTGGAGAGGCCTGCTGAGCTGACTCTCCATGCATGACCACTCTGACCAGGTCATTGGAAGGGGTGGGGAAATCAGGCCACCCCTGTGGGTTCCAGCTGCCCCACCCAGAGGTGGAAGGGGACCAGGAGGTGCCAACTACATTCCAGACTTTGCCAGGGCAAGGGAGCGCCCACGCACGTACCCGTTGAGGTGAACTGTTCTGCACCAGCGTCCTGGGACCTCTCTCACAAGCACTGGAGAAACAGTGCGAAACCCGGGTGCTGCTTGGAGCCTCCTTAGCTTGGCACAGGGAAGCCCTTGAAAGAAGCGAGGAAAGACCACGAATCTGCTTGGACAGAAGAAGTGACCAGCAGACAGATTTGTCGTTTTTTTTTGTTTGTTTTTGTTTTTATTTTCCCTTGTCCTATGCTACGGTTATCAGAAATATTGTAATTAAGCAACAGGTATAATTTTAACAGGTCTTTTTTTGTGTGTGGAGCCACAAGCAAAATGAGTTTATAATTGTGCAATATACAGATATATATATATAAAAATTCAACTGCTTTGTGTGTCTAGTTGGTGCATTAAATAAAAGGGACAGAAAAACTAAAAGCAAAACTAAAAAGCAAAACAAAAGCCCAGGACAGAGGAGACCAAGCAGGCCTATGCATATAGTCTATAAGATACTGGATATAATCAGGGTCACCAGGAAAAACAGCTTTGTCACTTGATACACAAACACTGTGGGGAGAGGAACTACCAGTGGGCAGGAGGCAAACCTCTTGGCCTTTTCATCTTATTTTCTCTTGCTGCGGAGCAGGACCTGAGAAAATGTAAGCTAGAAGGGGGGAGCTAGAGAAGCAAACACAATTTGCAAGTTTCTCAAATGCTCAGCTCTGCCGGGGGTGGGGGCACCTATCCTGACGCCTACCCTCCCATGGCCCCAGGGGCTCTAAAGGGTGCGGGGCAAGTGGGGCGCACACCACAGTGAATGCTCAGGCCTCTGTCCTCACCTCTGAGTTCAGAAGGGAGTGCTGTTCCACCAGGCCCTAGACCCCAAGGAGAGTGGAGCAGGGGAATGCCCTCAGGGGACAGGCTATGCCACAGGCAGAGGCCAAGGGGAAGACATTACCCTCTCCTTCCTAGTTAGAACTCATTTTTTCCCTGACAAATCAGAGCTCTAGGTAGGCTCTGCGGAGATGAGAATGGAGCAAGAAACAGGTAGTGCCAGGGAGTGAGAATGATGCAGGCCTTCGCAAGTCCCTGGTGACCATTCAGCTTCCCATGCCAAGAGCTGGGCTCCTGCTGCTTTGGGACCAGGTGGGCCACTAACCTCTAGGCTGCTCCAGAGGACAGAGGTGGCAGCTAAGTCCTCAGGGACTGCTACCCAAGGAGATATGGGCTCTCCAATGATGGGATGGCCCTTAGTTTCAGAACCAGCAGCCTCAGACTAGAAGCCCCTTCGCCTGCAGCACTCACCACACATCAGGGCAGGCTCCAAGTATTTTTAGATCAGAATTTTTGCAAAAGCTTGCTCTTATTCGTTCAGAGACATTAAAATGTAATTTTTTTTGCCAAATATTTTCTAGGTTTTCCTTCTGAATTGTTGAGAGCGGGTTTCAGTGTTCACTTTTCCCCTCTTTAGTATGTAACTTCAGACCCTGGGAGAGGCAGTATCCTAGTGATTTATAACAATTAGGCCTTTTCTAAAGATTGATCTAAAAGAGAAAGACACTAAAAAGGAGACTCAACAAACCCCTCCAGTGTGGATGGGCTAACTGACAAAGAACAAAGATGGACCCTTGCAGGAAGCAGGGGAAGACTGGGGAATCCAACAGAGCAGGGGTATGGGGAAAGGGGCTCAACCACAGGCCTGGTGATGCTGCTGTGCCTGCCCACAAGCCAGTGGCTGGCACTTGGGGGACTGGCTAGGCAAACACTTGTAAGGCTCTAGACAACTTGCTTCCCAAAGTCTGGGCCATTGGTCCTAGACTCCGTGCATGAAACTCACACCAGGAAGCAATTCAGAGCAACACCACCAGCTAGAAACGGATGGATGCACAAAGGTTTCCAAGAACCAGTACCTGTGACCTCTCTTGACCCCATCAGTCCAGAGAGCTGAGTGGGAATGCTCCACAAGATCCAGCTGGCCCCTGGTGAGTTCATAACCTTTGCTCCTTCCCGGGCTTGAGCTGCTTATTAAGAGTTACTCAAAATCCAGAGGGCCTGTCAGCTAAGGAAACTCCCACCAAATACGGAAGTTTGTTTCTGGCTAGTACCCTTTCCTGACGGCTGTCACAGCAGACTTGGGACTGTTGCAGATCTGCCACTGTTCTTGGCCTCTGGCTTGGAATGATGCCACTGAACAGACTGTTGCCCACACCTGCACGAGGTCTAAGTAAAAGCCAGGTGCTGGCTATAGCCAACATCCCCAGGCCTTCACGACTTTCACATTCCAGGGAGCTGAGAGGGTTGAGTCCTTGGCTAGTTTGGCAATGATGGATGTGGTGTTTCTAGATGTTTCCTATGCCAGCAGAAGGGAGCTAGACTAGAGCCTGGTTGTGGCCTATTTCCCCAGTTCACTTAAGTGTCAAAGCCGGCAATTCCACTGGTAAGGACAAGCCAACCAATGGGTGGATGGGTAGGGCGGGGCTGGGCTGGGCATGGTGTGAGGACGTACAGAATTCTGTCTAGAAAGGGGGTCGTAACTAACAACTACAATGAAGGGAGGGATGATGAACATGACTGTGACCTAGACCCATGGGGATCCGAAAGCCGTCGGTCAATTCCTGTATTCTTCACAGTCCCTTAAAAGATGCCCCCCAACCTTTGCTGTATTCAAGTATACACACAATCAAGGTCACACCCCAAACTGGGCTGGACACAGCTGGCGAGAATTTCAGGGATTTTGCTTTGCCTCCAACCTCCTGTCAACCTGACTCCAGAAACAGGGGTGGCATGGAAGCTGCAGGGCCCCTGCCCGCCAAGGGTGACAAACCACCAAGGCAGCCTGCTTAAAGGTGACTCTCATGATGACTTTACTTGGGAAAAAGGAGGGAATGTGGAAGAAAGGTGGAGAGAAAGAGAACACTAAGGAGCCTCAGGCACCGCCTGCAGCTTTGGAACTCTACGGGAGGAAGCTAGGGAGCTGAGGGACTGCAGGTTGGGTGGGACAGAAAGAAAATGACCCTTCAAATGCTGTGTTCTTGACTGCCAATGCCCAGTCAGCCCCTAAATACACTGTCATGGGTGAAAGGCGGGCCTGATGGGCCCTGCACTCCTCTTCCCAGGACCAGATGGTACTGAGCTGATGGGGAGGCCAGCCAGCTTCTGACATTGGTCCTAGGAGCCACATTTCACTGGACTAGGTATAACACAAAAACACGACCAATTAAAATGGACGATGTCTCCACGACAAACTGGCCGTATGCCACGCTCACATGGCTAGGCGTCTTTGGGGGTGCTAGGAGTGCAAGGCCACTGTGGGGGCAGGAGCCTTTTGTCCTTGGAGGAAGAGGGGTCCCAAAGGACTTACCCCCTCCCCCAACCCCCTTCCCTTCCTGGGGAGGAGTCAGAAGTGAAGCCTGGAGGGTTGACAGCAGCGTGGGGCTGGTTGTGGGACTTGCTTTTGCAGCATAAGGAAATGGATACAAAAATGCTAGAAAGGCCAACTATGACTCTACAAACAGAATGGGGCAAACTCCCTTTCTTCTAACCATTCTGGAAGAGACAGACACGGTTTTTTTCTTAAGCTACTGATCGGAACTGTCAACTATGGTTCCTGATCACTAAGGACTGGCAAGGAAGTGCTAGACAGTTTCTAGGATGTTTCACTCCTTCATGGTTACACCGCAGTAAGGAAGCCAGGGGACAATAACTGAAATACACAAGACAACACACACTTGACAGTTCATGGCAGCAGCTTACATGGGACGTGCTTGTGGGTGTTTCTGGAAGCATAAGACTGCTGTCTCATTTGCTACTTTGATAAGGTACTTCTCAGTTGGACAGATTTAGATATAAGAGACATCTCTGTAAACACAGAAAAGGATATACCAATATGATGAAGATATGCAGCTAGATAAGGACTTCCTGAACAGAGAGGTTGAAAAGATGGGATCCCACAGCAAACTCAAGCCTCTAAGCCTCTACACCACAGCCCTAGTGCAGATGTGAAAATGTGTGCTACGCTGGCCCTACCCAGTCTCCAGCAAGCAAAAGCCAAAGGTTTTCCATTAGAAAAGAACTTGTGGTTAGTTGAGGAGCCTGGGTGGGCAGAGAAGGGGGAGCCTTAGGCACTGGTCCCAGCTCAGGCCTGGGGGCATCTGCATTTGTTCTGTGCCCTGCCACACTGCACTGTGGTAATCAGGCCTGGCAGAGGCCAGGGTCAGGACTGGGCTGCTCAGTGACTGTGGCAGACCATGGGAGCCTGTTTTACCAACTCCCAAATCCAAATCTGGCTTGATTTTCCCCACTCACTTTTCTCAAGTGGAAGGCTGAGGAGGCTCAGTGCCTGGGCTCTGATCTAGGAGAGTGAGATCTTGCTATTCTCTCGCCCTTCAGAGAGGCTGAGGTGCTAGGGTCAGGTGGACTTGGCAGAGCCTGGGGCTTCCTCAGGGCTGAAAATGGAGTGAGGGTGGTGGGCTGGGGTTGGTGGCGGGAAGGCCAAGTACAGGGTGAATTCTGGGGACATGACCTAACCAGAATCTGTTCAGGGTACAGTCGGGCACTGCGGCTGCTTGGAACAGAAGGGATGAATGGGGAAGAAATGAAAGAATGAAATGACAGAAGGCGGAAATGGAAGGAGAGAAGACAAAGCAATCAGGAAGTCCTTATAAAATTGCAGCAAACACTTAGAGTTTCGGAGCTTCGTGGGAACCCTATGTGCTGAGCCCACTTTAAAACAAGCGCAGGTATCTACAGATCCAGGCAGTTCTAAACACCATCACGTCTGGTGGCTTGAGGGACAAAGTGTCACCAATTCAAGCCAGTTTGCTCTCAGAGCACGTTTGTTTTGAAGTGGGAACATGAAGACTCAATAGTGCAAATAGTTCTAAGCTGTCCCTAAGGAGTAGAATTGGAAAGTTTTGGAAGAACATTCTCCCCTCCTTCCCCTTGGCCTCCGCCCCAGTGAGCCTCTAACTGCCAGTCACAGACTGCTCTGAGTGACTAGGAGTCCCTCCTACCCCGCTATGCTCTGCCGGTCCGAGGCTGGGCCAGCTTGCCTGCACCTTGTCCTGCTGCCTCATGGCCTCTTTCTAGCGCCATCCATTGGAGGCCGGCCCTGGGCCATCCTCTCCTCTGGCCAAGGCCAGTCTACACCCAGCAGTTCAAAGGACGACTCCCTCTGAGCCATGCCAGTACTGGAGTGAACAGGTGCTACTTCCCTGTCCTGTGAAATGTCCTTGTTTGTTTTGGATTGGGGCTGGAGTGGGGCCAGGTTTATGCCACCATGGTGGGATCACATGGGCTGTAGCCACTGGCCATCTCTGTCTTCTTTGTTAAAGAATCCAACTGTCTCTCCTGCCTCACACCTCCTTGTCCCAATGTGGGTGGGAATGAGGGAGGTAGGGAAGCTAGGGGCAGGGTGGGGGGGACAGGAGAGCTGAGACTGGGGCACCAATGGCACCGCAAATGGGAGTGTCCTCTCAAGTGCCCTCTGTCCTTAATGACCACACGGGGGGAGGTCTGGGTGGGAGGGGAGGTGCAGGCGTACCCTAAGAAGCCTGGTCAACAGCTTGTCTGGTCAGTAGTATCTGCAGCAAGCCTTGTTGAAGGAGCCTAGTTTAGAAAAGTGCAAAGCTACTTCTGGCCCTGGTTAGGTCTTCAACCTGACTGTGCTTGTCGGTAAGAAAAACATCCCCAATGCTCCAACTACTCCCACCCTGAAGCCACGAAACTCTAAGTTTACTGAAAGAAAAAAAAATATTTTTTATTTCAGTTAATCGGGAAGCTTTGTCAGAGCCCTACCCATAAGGAGAAGAGACAACAGCTGCCTTTATTCTTGTTGGTTTGCTTTGCAATCCGCTCTGTGTAAAGTCAGCTAACTCTCTCGGTCACGGGCGTCCGGCTGTCCACAGGCTCCTCTCTGTTTGGCCTTGGCATGGAGGATGAAACAATGTCTTTGCGCTCTCCCTCCCCTCGGTGTTTGTACTTTTCTGCGGCCGTGGTGGTGGTCGCAACCGTAGGCTGAGTCTTAGCTGGCTCCTTGGGGCAGCCGTCACTCTCCAGCGAGCCTCCTCTCTGCATCTTCTCTTCTTTGCAGATGCTGCTGCTCAAGTCCTGGGGCTCAGGGGGGCTGGCAGGGTCCTCGGAGCTTTGGGGCTCGGGCGGGGGCGGGGGTGGGGGCGGGAGCAGCGGTGTGGGTGCCTTCGGGGGCTCTGAGTGGTGGTGGTGGTGGTGGTGCTCCTTCTTGGGAGGCGAGGAGGCACTGCTGCTGCGCCCCTTAGGGCTGCTCTCCTTACTTTTCCGCCCAGGGCTCTTGCAGGTCTTCAGTCCCTTCCCACTCTTTTCGCCAAGGGTGGACACCAGCAGAGGCTTCACCACCTCCTTCACCTCGATGCTGACTGTCTCCCGGGTCTTACGCTTTTTGATTGGGAGCACGGTCTCTTGCACAGACCGGATGGAGGATTCCTTCACGGCTTTCTTCTTGGCCTCAGCAGCAGCAGCTGCCACCACACTGCCTGGCTTTCGGCCCCGTTTCTTGGGAATGGCCTGGGGGTCGGCCTCGGCTTTTCGCTTCCTGCCGGGGCGTTTGATAACCATGACTTGGGCTGATGTGGTGGCCCCAGCCCCTTCAGCCTTGCTCCCTGGTGAAGTTTGAAAAGGCATCTTGACGAGCAGCTTCCCAGGACTTTTCTCCAGGACCCTTTTCACCTGCACGCCCTCTGATGCTGCTGCCTTGGGTCTCGCGGTGCCGCTCCCTTTGGGGCGTCCCCGACCTCTGCCAGTTCCTGGAGCTTTGGGAGATTTGGGCTTCTTAGGTGGTTTCTGCTCTCGCCGGGAGGGGCTCCCTCTCCCAGTTACCGTGAAGTCAAAATCATTAGGGTCCAGGGAGGTGTCGCCTACCTTTTCGAAGTATGCAATCAACTCCACTTTAGATCGAAAGGCTTTTCCCTGGGGACTGTAGGAACAAGTGGAGAGACACAAAAATGATTAGAAGCTTCCACAGCAATGTCGGAAATAAGGCAGAGCAGAAGGTGGTGATAAACTTCGACAGAAGATGTTCTGTAAGTAATATGCCTGATGATACTACCAAACCAGTCACATTTAAGAAAAGCCAAGAGAAGCTAAAACTTGAGGGGCATGGCCACAGCTACACATGAAGTAATCAGGCTTGAAGTAATCAGGATTACACATGAAGTAATCAGCAGGTGCCCTACATGGCCTGCTTCTGTACTGGAACAGCTCAGTGCTGGCTGCTCCACAGCTGTTATTTGGATGCCCGAGGACCTGCCTGCCACTGAGACTCCCTCTAGCCCCCCACAGGGGTCTGATCTGGGAACCCTGTCTAGCCATCAGATCAGGCTGGGGTTCGTTGTGCTGGCTGTCGCCTGGGCCTGATCTGCCAGTAGAGCACCCTCTGTCTAAATCTGGGCATGCTGTTTAGCGTCTCTGGGAATCAGTTTTCTCATATGTCAATAGGATAATGGTTTGCTCACCCTTCTTAGAGTTGTTGAGGCCAAACAAGGCCGTAAATATCCTTTGAAAACTGCTAATCTTTTGGGGATTGTCTAAGGGGCAGAACTGAAATATACTTATTCATTCCTTCTCTGAAGCTCAGGCTTGGCAGTTACTGTTTCAATAGAAAACACCCAGTGCCCCCCGCCCCTGAATGAACCTGGACAAATGCGAAAGAGACAGCTGGAAAGGCACATGGGATCCATTTGTGCCTTCCCCCAGAGGCCCTGTCCAAAAGCCTGCCTTTCTCAATACAATTCACAGAGTGGACTGAGCCCTATGAACTCCTGATTCTTCTGGTTCATCCAGCAGTGTCATAGAACAAGTCTCCCAGAAAGATGATGAGGTTATTAACAGGTTCTGAGAAGAGCCCCTCAGCTGGATGGTCTGTAGCCGGGAAATGGCAGCACCCCCAGGGAGTTCCACTTGCCTCTTGAGCCCAGGCTACTGCGTGTGGCAGACCTTGTGGCCTCAGTGCTTCCCAGGTGACCTCTTCTGACATTCTCATGGTGACCCTGGGTAGGCCCTACTGCTATTCCATCCCCAAATGAGGCTTCAAAGGCTGGCAGGGTAAAGTCACACTCTGCTACCCTATGCATACCTTAGTCAGGGCAGTGACTTCCACACACAGTTGTCCTAAGTGTACCTAGTTACGTCTGCATGCGAGGCTCATTATTGAAGCCACCTTGACCCCAATTAAGGTCACACACACACATTTTCCAGATTAACTAGCAGCAAAGAGCTCCTACTCCAAGAGACCCCCACTAGTTTTTAGTGCCTGTCCCCAACTTCCCATCTATTCAGGCCTCCTGGCTCTGTAGACAGAGAAATTGCCCTTACTTACTTGATCAAGTACACATCATACTTCCCAGCGGAGCGGCCGGATTTCCTTTGCTTAAGCTTCCGGGTCCAACCTTCAGGCAGAGTGGGGTCATCATACATGGGTCCCCGGTCACGAATGATGGACCGCCGCTGTTTGGGGGAGGCAGAAGCTTCCGGGACGGCCGGGGCTGAGCCTGACCCTTCTGAGGTCTCCGCTTTGCCTGCTTCTGCTGGCTCAGCAGAGTGATGGGCTGACGGCTGCAGGGGCTCATGTTTGCCCTCTTTGTCTTCTTTCTTATCCTTCTTCACCTTTTTAAACTTCAGGGGTTTGTCCTTGAGGCCCTGGAGATCCTGGTCTTCTGACTTTTCTTCCCTGAAGTATTAAACAAGTATGTAAGTAGAGGACACATCGGTTTGCAGAAAAAGCACACACCGGCCGGCTTGGGGCTGCCCAGCACAGGCTGGGCTCTGGGAGCCGGGCTGCTCTGCCAGTGCTCACCCACGTCTTGATATTCTTCCTTTCACAGATTTCTTTAGGGGCTTTGGGCTGCTGCTGGTGGTGGCCAACTACACTCTACCAGCACTGTGGCCACCCCCAGTCTCATTCCTAGTGTGCAGGAGTTGAGTGGCCTGCACGGGTGGCATTTTTTCCCTGAGTAGAACACTGCGTGGCTTCTCAGCATGCTGTCTTGGCAGAGGCCACTTCATGAGCTGCATCCGAGGGCTGACAGGAGGCCCTCAAATGCTGGAGAGGAAGCTGTCCACCCAAAGTGGGGGTGGAGCTCCTCTTCACAAAGCCTGGCCTGAGTGTTACTATAGCTTCTGTATTTTTGGTTTTTAAAATGTGTACTCAAAGAACTGCTGTGGGGCACAGTACAACTTGCTAATAGGAACACAGCTCTACATGACCCCCTTGGGAAGTGGCGCACAGTGCAGCACTGTAAAAAGAGTGGAGAGGTTTGGAGCCAGCCAACTTGAGCTCCAATCCTGATTCTGCCCTTTCCAAACACGAACCTGAGCAAGTGACCTCAACATCCTATGCCCGTTTCCTCATCTGAACAATGGGAACTAATACCCCAGAGGAAGAAAAGTCACTATATAAATACTGGCTAACTTGGGCAACCAGAAACCATTGCCCAGGATTGTGGCATAATAAAAAAAAGTGATCCCAGGTCGGGTGAGCCTATATCAGGAGATGCTCCCTTATAACAGCACGGCGCTGCTTGCAGGAGGAAGAAGAAAGACAGAGAGGCACCCTCCCTGTTCCAGGGTGGGTACTTCCCCATTCTTTCACACCGGACAGAGCAGCTCCTTCCCTATACTTTGATTCCATCTGGTAGATTCCCTCACATACTTCAGAAATACTCACTGAGAGGCCCTGGACCCTGGGATCTCCCAGGACATGCTGTTCTGTCTATGATGCTCTCATGGCCACGCTAAGAGGGCAAGAACACAACTGGGGCCAGGGGAGGCTTAGAATGAATTGTGAATTCAGAATTAGCCCCCTGCTAGTCCCTCAGCTAGCAGCTCATTCTGGAAAAGGGCAATACTATTCCTGTGCTCTGTATCTTAGCTCTAGAGCTGCCCTGTCCCATGTAGCTCACATCTGCACTGATCACTGTCCTGGGGCTGGTCTATCCCAAGTGACTTCTCTTCCAGTGCACACTTCAATAAAGCCACTGTGGTGTGCACTCGAAAGCAGATTCAAATGACAGGGGTTAAGTCACAGAAGGCAGGTTAGCACCAGGACTCACTTGGTGCCATGAGGACCTGCTTTTCCTCAACAGCTCAGGCTGGGTGTGGGGAGACAAGACACTGGTGAGGGTGTGTCCTAGCCCTCCTCAGGCCTACCCCTGAGTTACCTGGATCTTCATCCAGAAGTTTAGGGCCCCCAGCATGGCTGCCAGGGTCATCCAGATTCAGCCCTTGGCTCACAGGAGACCTTTTCCTGCTCTAAAAGCACAGGTCCCTAATCTGTTCCAGCAGAGCTTACTTTTCAATCCCCCCCCCTCCTTAGCTTCTCAGCAGGAAACAAAGAAAAACTCTGGGAAGCTGGGTGTGGCCCACCATCACAGAGGGAGAAGGGGAGTTCTGCCAGCAGCAAAGTGGTGGACAGACTGGAATGACCACTTGCATACAGTCTATAGGGGCACACACTGCTGAAGTCCAGGGCTGCTTCCTGGAACCTTGACAGAAGCGGAGTCAGAGAAAAACACTGCACCAATGGAACAGGTCTGACTTCTTCAGAACTCTCATTTGTATTCCCCAAATAATTTTACCACCGTGAGGTCAAGTACACGCCATATGACCCAAGGAAGGCCTCTTAGATACAATCAAGGGTGTTGATGCAATCTAGGGAAATACCTTCAAGAAACCTACCCTGAAGAGACATCTCCAGAAAGACAAAACAAGAAGATGATGCTGTTTACACAGCACTGTTTTTACCAGCCCAGGACAACTTGGATGGCTGCCATTAAGGACCTGCCTGACTAGACAAAAACATGCCTGCACCATCGAGAGCACCCCGAACCACGGAGGAGCGAGCCTCGGGATCTCCTGTGAAGTAAAAAACGGATATCATAGGCTGCCTTTTGTGTGAGCACAGGGGCTTTAGGAAGCACACCTCAGAAACCACTGAACTGCTGAGGCCTCTTTGGGTACCCAGGGCATAATTTCAACTTCTGAATCAGGTAAAAGTTTACATAACCAAAAATAAAATGAAAACAAGAGGTAATAAAACCTTATCACACTGAATGCAAACAGAAACAAACGAATAATTGTATCAAATTGATAACATACCACAGAGAAAAAATTATTTCCAATACTTCTGATCACAGTGCTCTATACACCCATGGTGGGACATATTCTAAGGCCAATGAAGGCACCCTAGGGGCAGGGAACACGCCTGGTGTCCCTGGAAGGGGACCAGGCTGGCCCCTGGGAGAAGTGGGTGATTCTGGTTCTGGGGCAGCCTGTGGAGGCAGAAAGCAGGAGCCCTTAGAAGTTAATACGGAGAGTCAAGAGGACACAGATGCTGGCTGAAAGGGTTCCCTTGTATTGGGCAATGCTGCAGCCAGGTGAGTGTTCGAAATAATGAACTAATTAGAACATAATGAAGAAGATAAGAATCCACATAGTGATATTAGGCGAGAAAAGGGAGCAAGACCTAAAGGAAGTGAAGGCGAAGCCATGTAGCTGTGTGTGGGGGAAAGGTTCCAGACAGTAAAGCGGTCTCAAGGGGGGACATGGAGGGCTTTGTTGGTTTTTTTTCCAAGTCTGATGGGAAGCTTTGAATAGGGGACCAGGGACAAGGGCTCTTATCTTCAAAGGATTACTCCAAACAGACTGCAGGAGACCTAAGAGGATAGCAGGGAAGACCTCTGAGAAGACTCTGGCAGTGGTCTTGGTGTGGCCCAGGATGGAGATAGTGAAGGATTGGGGACAGGACCAAGAGGTGAAGCAACAGAAGTAGCTGATGGACTAGTGTGGGGGTGAGGAGAAGGGACAAATTAACGACCTCTGCCAAAGCCTGGGAGCCGGGAGCCCAAGGAGAGGAGCACACGGATCTTTGGCTGCTAGCTACCAAAGTGGGATTATCTAGCTGTATCCAAACTCTGACTTGGGCCTAAATAAAAACTGTTTAGGTTTTTTTTAAGTTTTTTTTTATTGTGATGAAATGTACATAACATAACATTTACCTTTCTAATCATTCCAAGTATTCAATACATGAACTTTGAATAGTACCAAAGATAGGGGAATAAAAGGACCTTTATCTGTAATAATCTAGGTTCTTTAAAGTGAAATTACCTGAAACCACTATGACAATATGGTGGTTTTCAATTCTGTGTAGAGGGATACACAGGTGTTTGATACTTAAAAACAAATTACAAAAGCCCCAAAATGATACAAAACAGCCCTAACTGATGTGGCTCAGTGGATTGAGCGCAGGCTGTGAACCAAAGGGTTGTGGTTCGATTCCCAGTCAGGGCACAGGCCTGGGTTGCGGGCCAGGTCCCCAGTGGGGACTGTGTGAGAGGCAACCACACACTGATGTTTCTCTCCCTCTCTTTCTCCTTCCCTTCCCCTCTCTCTGAACATAAATAAAATATTTTAAAAAATGATGCAAAACAAGTAATCCAAATGACTCTACCCCTGGCCCCAGTGCCTGCTCAGTCCCAGGGTGGCCTGAAGAAGCGAGGACAGGATGGGATGCCTGGCAAATCCCTAAGCACCCCTCCCACACACACACCAGGAGATTATGGGGTTTGCTGAAGCACACATTTCCCTTCCCTTCCCTCCCTCCCTCCCTTATCCATCGCCACTTATCCCCCCATATCCTCTTCCATCTCCACCCACCCCTTACCTCCCAAGCACTCACTTTAAAAAACAAACCAAACCCTCTTTATCTTCCCTCTAATCACAACATATAGACATGTGCACACACATACATACACACACACACACAATCCTGAGTATGAGAACTGAGCACCTAGTTCACATTCACAAGTTCATATACTTTAGAGTTAGGATTAGTCTCAGAAAAACCACCTATTCAATTCTTCAGTGTCACAGCTAGAAAAAAAAGGAAGTACAACCAGACAAGGGAACTTGTCTGAGGTCACAGTTGAGTCAACCTGTTTTCATTGATGCCCTTGCCTTGGGCCAGACTCTGCTAAGGGCTGGGATGCCAGGGTGGAATTAGCATCATTCTTTGGTCTTCTAGAGCTCCCAGTTTAGTGTGTGTTGGGGGGAGGACAAAGGGGTTAACAAAACAATAGTGACACCTCCCCTGTTCCAGGCAGACGGAAGCCCAGAGATGGGTTTTTAAGTTTCACTGCGGAGTTTCACAGGACAGTTGGGAGGACACAGGGCAGGGCAGGCCAGGCCAGGTCAGGCCAGGCCAAGCCAGATGGGCAGAGGCAAGAGTATCAACAGCCCCATCCTATTCCCACTACGATGTCTCTCCTGGGGCGGGGGTAGGGGGAGACCAGAGGCCCTGGGCTGGCCCTCTCTCCCACCTTCATTTGAGTTAAGATGGTACTTCTGAGAAGCCTTCCTGTTCCTTTCTCCCCACTCAGTGTACTTCAAATATCCCACCATGATGGGCACCCCACAGACAGTGTGTGCCTTCTTCACTGCCAACTCCCCACTCACCACACTCTTCCAGGCACAGGAACAGTGCTTAATAATCATGTGCCAAGTGACAATCACAACTCAGATACTGTGCTACCTTTGCTGCTGCTTTGTTCAAAATTCTCATCCAAGGACATACTTAATGATTCGAGGGAGGAAGGAGAAGGGAGGGAGAGAAACATCGATGTGAGAGAAACATCAATTGGTTGCCCCTCGTATGTGCCCCAACTGGGGACTAAACCCACCGTCTAAGCATGTGCCCTGACCGGGACTTGAACCTGCACTCCAGTCAACTGAACCACGCTGGCCAGGACTACCTTTGCTTCTTCTGATGGCTCTATCCCTGTGGTCATTGGCTACAAGGGAGGAAAAGGGGCTAGCTTAGCACTCAAAGCAAGTATGCTCTGAGTGACTAAACAAATTTGGGCACTACCAGTAGCCTGGTGGTCACTGGTGGGTTGGCACTGGCAGGATACAAGGCTGGGGCAGTCACTGAGGGCCTTGGTGTCACACTTGCCCTGGAGCACAGACAGTGACATCTACAGTGATGGGGAGGGAAGGGTTATGAGGGCAGCAGTATGGGAGATGGTTACTCTGGGAGGGTAGGTTCCAGGCTTCCACAGACTAGATTCTCGGAAAAAGGCGGTCAGGTCCACAGACACTCCTCTTGGTAAAACTACTAAAAAGACTGGACTGAAACGAACATCTCCTAGATAGAACACAGTGTTTAAAAACTCTTACCTGCACAGACAAGCTGGCATGAAATTAAGGAATACCTAGGCTAAAGAGTAAGGGAAGGAAGGGAAAGGTCCTGTTCTGTGAAGAAACCTGACAGGCACCCCCTTAACAAGAGATCAAACTGAGTGCTACTGACTGTGGCCAGCCTGTAGAAGCGCTATGGAGAAGCAGGAGCATCAGCACCACCCCGTCCTGCAGGAAGGGTATATAGGCTATGAGGAACCAACAGGAAGAGTCCAAAAGGGGCTCCATTTCACACGACAATGGGCTTGGGCTCCTTAAAATGGTCTGTGGCATAAAAAAAAAAAGGGCTGGGGGCTGCTTCTGGTTAAAGTAGACTGAAGAGACAGAACAACATGTAACCCTGGGCTGGCTCCAGGGTTCGAAGGTGCTAAGAGAGGTGGTAATGGCATTTGGGGAATGTGAATATGGTTCCATGCTAGCTCTACATTAGGCTTCCTGAGTGTCATAACTGCATCCTATGCTTTTAGGAAAGCCGTGCTTAAAGTAGTTAAGAGTGCAATGTAATGACAACTGCAACTAAACCTCCAACGGTAAAGGGTTCAGGGGGAATATATATTTAAAAGGGGGGGGGATGACATCAATATAACTGGAAACTGTGCTGGGTGATAGTAGTAATTTGAAGCAATTTCAGGAAAGCTTCCTAACAATTAAAGAGAACGCCTTTACTTTACACAACTACCTTAAAGAGAAAAAGCTGGAAACCCTGCAGAAGTGCCTTCTTTCAGTGGCTGAAAGAACCAAAATATTTTCCACAGTGTTATGCTCTAAATGGTGAAGCTGTCAAGGTATTTCCCCATGTTTAAAATAAAATCATTGTTGAAAGAAGCCTTGCCTAGGATCTGATTTTTAATGCACAATGAGAACAACTCATGTGTGCACCGTGTGAGAGGAAGCACAAATCGGGATTATGGTAAAAAATGGCTGGCTGATAGAGATGCTGGGTGCAAATGCCAACTGAGATTTCAATGGCCTGGTGTTCTGTTTCTTAACCAGAACTGCCACTAGTTTTGCTAGCGAGCTCTGATTACCAAATCATAGAGATTTAGCATGGTCTATTCCACCTGTTTTCCCCTTAATGTTATTTTATTGTTTGGTTTGTAGAACACAAGATCTCCGCAGCCCCTAGGAATGCTCATATCATATTCAAGCAGAAAGGTGTTCACAAATCTTAAATTATGAAGTGTGAGAGAAAGCTCTTGGTAATAAAACATCATTCAGTGATTCTGCTGCTAGACCACAAACATTAGACCAAATCTTCCCTATGATCTAGCAGAGGAAAATTAGAGTTGCAGGAATCTTATTTTGGGGCCAAATCATTTTATCTCAAGGGGTCTGATGGTGAGAACTGCCTGTATTTTAATGATGAAAATAACCTACGGTAATCCTGTAGAAGGAAGCCATGGGTGCTCATCTGACCCAAGGCTACTGTACATTATGGGGAAGCAAGCAACCAACAGCTGGCAGGTGCAGCTAGCCAGACAACTGTGGTTTTTCTAATACCCCACTAAAATGACAGCTGACTTCACCAATTACACTAAATCATGAAGGTAGGTTTTATGATTCCCATGCAGTGCTCAGAATCCACAGCTGTCTCCAAGCAAGCCTGTCTGGTTGCAGGCACAGAGCCTAAGCAAACAGCTCTGTCATCTATCCCAAGAGAAAGCCCAGCCTGGGGACCTAGGATGACACATGCTAGACTGGACCAAGCTGACCTGAATGCCACCTCTGAAGCCCAAGACACTGTAACAATGCCAGTCAGAAAGTAATTTAGATCTCACCTACAAGAGGAACCTAATCAACAAAAGAAACAAGTGAGAAAATAGAACCAAAGAGATGGAAATAAAGAACAAACTGACAGTAACCAGAGGGGGGGAGGGTGATAATGGGGTGGGGGGGGCGACGACAACAGGGAAGGGTTGAGTCAAGGAACATGTATAAAGGACCCATGGACAAGGACAATGGAGGTTGGGGGGAGGATTGAATGTAGGAGGTGGGGGTGGGTAGGGCAGGGAAGAGTAATGGGGGAAAATGGGGACAACTGTAATTGAACTACAATTAAAAAAAGTAATTTTGTTCAAGAAGTTTAATGACTAGGCATTTAGCCAAATTGAAGGTTGTTAACTAAATAGTCTGAGGATATTTGATCATTTTTTTAAATTGCAGTAAAAAACACATAACATAGAATTTACCACTAGCAGCACTTACTACATTCACAATGTCATGCAACCATCACCATTATCTAGGTCCAGAACATTTCATCACCCATGGAGGAAACCCCATAACCATTAAGCAGCCGTTCCCCTTGTCTCTCTTTCTGACCCTAGCAACCATAAGCTCCTTTCTGTCTCTATGTATTTGCCACTTTTGGACATTTCATATAAATGGAATCATGGATTATGTGACCTTTTGTGATGGGCTCCTTTCATTCAGCATGTTTTCAAGGTTCAGAACATCATCCCCTTTTATGGCTGAATCACATACCACTATATGGAAACACCACACCTGGTTTTATCCTGTCTTCTGTGGATGAACATCCGGGTTGTTTCCTATGAACATTTGTATACAAGATTTTACATAGATATATGTTTTCAATTCTCTTGAGTCTGTACCTAGAATGCAATTGCTGGGTCATATGGGAACTCCCTGCTTAACCTTTTGAGGAACTGTCAGATTGTTTCCCATGGGGCTTCCTTTGCGGGGGGGGGGGGGGTGGTGAGAATGCTGTGGAACTAGATAGGAGTAAAGGAGAATGTCAGCAACTGCTTTCACTCTGCAGACAGGGGCAAGCTTTTAACAGAAGTCATGAGAGCAAGAATGCTAGGAACAGTGCAGGGATGTTTCCCTTCACCTTCTTATTCAGTACCTAGCATTCCTTGAGCACCTTCTAGGTATTATGCATGAGCTGTATGAGGGCCAGGGGTGGTACAGCACAAGACACACTTTCTACCTGCATCTGTTTCTTCTCTTTCCCTGGTATGGTCATTCTTTTAAGGCAGTCAACAATGACAGGAATCATAACAATTCTGATGAATGTCGTTAAAGGGGAGGTACTGAGAGCTAGGGGAGACCCATCGAGGAGCTGGGGAAGAGCTTGGGAAGTAGGGATGACAGCGACAGTGACACAGGATGTGGAGCCACTGGGAGTGGGGGAAGGATTATGCCCAAAGTGGTAAAGTGGATATAGCTGTGGACCACCACTGATACCCAAGCAGGGTGGCTTCACCACCAGCTGTACCCATGAAAGTGACTGTAGAGGGAGCTGGCCAAACGAGGTAAGAATGGAAGGAAATCAAGAACCCAATCCTTACTACTGATGTTTTTGTAATTACATCTCTTCCTCTAGAAAGCCTGTGTGCTAGAATTTGCTCTCTCATTCTGTAGCCTCTTCACCCAGCAACTTCTCTTCCATCAGGTCCCCCAGTGCCTTTGCTTCTACATCCTTCAGGGTGCTCATGGTGAGCCTCTGCATGGGTGGCTGGACACTCACCTGGGCAAAGTCAGCCTCCAGTGCCCCTATGACAAACATCTAGTCTTCAAGATCCCAAGAGCTGGTCTCCACAGACACTTGTATTGTGCCTGCCTTTTTGGTCCCCAGCAATACATTCCCACGGCTGCTTCTTCCCTCACCCTGTTTTCTGTTGATACTGTTTTCTTCTTACCTTTGTATACTTCTATGTAAACAAGTTTTACAGACTTCTAGTAAGCATCAGCTGCTTTTATTGAAGAACACAATATTTGCCAAAATAAAATTTCAATACAGAGGCAACATATTGGTGGGGGGAAGGGGCAGTTAGGAAATCTCCAGTTACAGAAGAAAAAACTACACAAGAGTCAGCTCACTTTGTCTGACTATCTCAATAACTAACTTGAAGTTAATGGCTTTGTTTTCATTATTGTGCCTCTTGCTAGTATAGGTCACCCCACATCTGCATGCTTGACAAACTTTTGTTTTCTGATGACATCTGAGCTCATTGAAATAACCAGAAAAATACATAAAAGGAGAACTCTCAGTGCTGGCAAACAAGAAGGGTGCCATCAATGGCTGAGGCACTTCTGAGAGATTGCTGTGAGATGTGGTGTGGTTGGAGTTGACGTGAGAGAAGTTCTACTCCCATGACTCTACTGCACTCAGACATGGCGGGGGGGGGGGTGGACCTGCCAGGAAGGTCTAGCTAGGAACAGGATTCCCAACAAAGCCCTAGGAAATCTTCAAGGTCAGAACAACAGGACCTCAGAGCCAGGCTGGCTGAAGTGCAATTTGCTGATGGCAAATCAAGGGCCTGGAAACCTAATCGTGCCATACATGGAAAGAAGAGTGACAGGCTGAGGAGTTTCCCTGGGCACTGCTGAGAGCTGGGGAGGGACAGAGAAGGGGATGGGTGCTCCAGTGATTCTGCACTGCTGGAACACCCAGGAAGAGATACACAGATATGGATGGAGATCTCACTTGTCTCAGCAACCTTCCCAGCAGCAGCCTGGGAATCCACCCTATGTCCATCTCAGCTTCTAACAACAAGGGTTTAAAGCCACCAGGAAGCAGTGGGCAAGCAGCAGGGACTAGTTTTCTATCCCATAAACAACTCTAGGGAATGGCTAAACAGTAAGTAACGTGCCTGGTGACAAGACAAGTAACAAATTGGTCACTCCCTGTGTACAAACACTAATTGGGTAAAAACATATTAGGAAGATTGAATATTGTCCTTCCAGTCAAGATCCCAATGGAATTCCCTTCAGAATCTGACATTTACCTAGAACAGCCAAAGACCATATAGGGTATGGGGCCATGACTTGCTTTGGGTGGCCACTGCATCACATACCACACAACAAACTTGACTCCACATGGATTAGAGAAATAGGGTCAAATGATAGGTTAAAACTTCCCACAGAACTGTTCTCTTCCAATCCCTAAGAAAATAAACAAAAGTGGAAAGGGGGAATGTGAAGGTAACAATTCATCACACAAAGGAAAGGGACATAAAATCGAATGCAATACATTTCAAAATCCAGCAGCCTAAGAAAGAATTCCAGAGGACAAAGCAGCAGCAAGATGGAGCTCCTGCCCTGGCCTCATCCCCACAACATCCTGAGACCTCTCAGCCTGTAAGCTAGAGAGAAGCAACTGGGTTGTAGTCAGTAACTTTTCCCTTTTAGGCCCAGGAACTACAGAAGCTCCTGCTGAGCAGTACAGGACAAACAGGTAACATGCCAGCAAGCCAGGCTGGCTCAGTGGGAAGCGACTGCTCTTGGTTACACATGGATTCAGGGAACCACCTGGAGCCTGAGAAGCCCCCTTTCCGCATTCCTACAGGAATGGCACACATGTCTTTCAAGTAGATGGAGTAAGCCTTGGTGTAAGACATTTAACACAATTCTTAGGACAGAGAGAAGAATCTAGATACCACCAAAGACTATCTCTCACTACAGCTCCCCCAGTGTGCAACTTCTCTGTGACCACAAGATAAAGAGCTCATCACAGCCCAGAGGGGAAAGCAGTGAGAGTGGATGCCAAGAGACTGGGAAGAGAGGGCCAAGAATTCCCCTGTTGTACCAAAGCAAACAGAATGACTGCATGGAGTCATCCAAGCCCGAGCCAAGATGACAAGAAATGACATGGTAACTCTGCAAATATATTATGGCTAGAAGGAAAAAACAGAGACAGGGAAGGAGATGGCTCAGGATACGCCAAGTCCTCGCCAAAAAGAGATAACACCACAGGGAAGAGAAGGAACACTCGCCTACCACAACTTTATAAGAACATGGTCTCAATAGAAGTTCAAGGAGGAGATGATACAACAGTAAGGTGAAATGACAAATTCCCAACCTGAGAAGCAAACTGCAGACCAAACCGTATCACTATGGAACTCATAAATACATTTAAAAAGAGCCCAAAACAGAATATGCATAGCTGAAAATCAAAGTAAACAAACAGTGAATGCACATGAAAATGACAAAAGCTAAAACAATTAGAGCAAAGCTAATAGCATTGGGAAAGAGACAAAGCCAAACTAACAGAAGGGTAACTTGTGTCTCCATAGTAGGGAACTCCCAAGTGGAAAAGATGCCATCCAAGATATATTACAAGAACGCCGACCCATGTGGCTCAGTTGGTTGAGTGTCATCTGCAAAGCCAAAGGTTGCTAGTTGGATTTCTGGTCAGGGCACATGTCTGGGTTGGGGCCTGGTCCCTGACTGGGGTGCATATGAGGGGCAGCCAATCAATGCTTTTCTCACACATTGATGTTTCTCTCCCTCTCTCTAAAAATAAATAAATAAAATCTTAAAAAAAAAAGATGTAAGAAAACTGACCTGAAACAAAGATGTGCTGCATATATAGCTTGAAAAAAAAATACATTGTGTTTCCAGGAAAATGTGATAATGTTTCTCTCTCTCTCTCTACCCCCTCCTCTAAAATCATTAAATTAAAAAAAAAAGAATTAAAAGAAAAGTACACTCAACAGTGAGAGACTCTGGTCAACCTCCTCAACTTCAAGGATAAAGAAAGAATTCTTTAGGCACCCCGAGGGAAAAAGCAAAAAGCGCTCCTGGGATGGGGGAACATCAGAAGACCAGGTGTATGTAACATCTACTAAGTTCCTGCCCTGGCCAGTGTGGCACAGTTGGCTGGGCATCGTCCTATAACCAAAAGGTTGAGGGTTCAATACCCAGTTGGGCACTCTGGGAGGCAACCAATTGATGCTTCTCTCGCACATTGGTATTTCTCTATCTCCCTTCCTCTTCCTTTAAAAGCAATGAAAAATGTCCTCAGATGAGAATAATAATAACATCAGCAGCCATCAATGAAGTTCCAAGATGGTTCAGTGCAGTGGTAAGGAGCACAGACCTAAAGCCAGCAAGCATGAGCTCAAATCCGGGCACAGTTGTGGGTCTCTGTGTACACATGCACACAAGGTCAAAGGTAAGGCCAGAGAGATGGGCAGGGGCCTGATGCCTGATGCAGGCCTCTTTGAAGTGAATCTGAACACAGATCTGAAGGAAATGAGGGGTGAGGGAGAAGGTCATATAAAGAGGAGCCACAGCCCTGACCCCAGGAACAACCTAGCATGCTCCAAGAAAGGCAAGAGCAATGGGCTGGAGCCAAGTGAGCAAGGCAGAGAAAATGAGCTCAAAATGAGGCATGCCTGGCTACATAATTTGCAGGGCCCAGTCTAACATGGAAATGCAGGGCTTTTTGTACAAAAATAGGCAACTTCTAGATGGCCACAGCAGAGAATTAAACCAAGCCCAGTTCTTCTAAGCCCTGGGCATTATATAGGTTACATGCTCAAAGGGCCAGTCCTCCTTTCAGGCAATGGACTTTGGATTTTATTGAGAGAGGGGTAAGAGGCCCCCAGAGGGTTTTGTCTCAGAGGAGTGACATGATCAGGTAAAAGTTTTAAAAAGTTCACCATGTGGAAAATGTAGAGAGTGTGTGTGGGTGAGGGGACAGGGAGACACAAGGTACTGCAGAGTGGGCTCACAGTTTGAAGCATTAAATGTTTATTAGAGCCCTGGCTGGTGTAGCTCAGTGGATTGAGCGCGGGCCTGCAAACCACACAATCGTGGTTCAGTTCCCAGTCATGGCGCATGCCTGGGTTGCAGGCCAGTTCCCAGCAGGGGACTCATGAGAGGCAAACATACATTGATGTTTCTCTCCTTTCCTCCTTCCCTTGCCCTCTAAAAGATGGATGAATAAAATATTTAAAAAAAATGTTTATTAGAGATTGACACCTGGGGAGGAAGAGGACCTGGGCAGAGATGGCAAGACAGGGGTTTTGTACTCCCCCTTACTCAGTCACCTGGACGCTGCCCTGGAAATAGTGTGACCTAGGTGAGAAGGCTCTCACTCGGAGGAACAGGCAGTTGGAGGCTGCCTGTTGACTGTACAGGGGACAATGGGTAATCTCTATGCTGTATGAGTTATTACAGAGTCTAGGTGGGTGATGCAATGGCTGGTCTAACTGCTGTAAGTGGAGGGCATATGTATGCTGGGGGCAGGAAGGATACAAATCAAGGGTTCTGATTTCCTCATTTTATGTTTTCCATGCTGAGACATTTTGCCTCCTAGAGGTCTACAGAACAGCTGGATATACAAGCCTAGACTTCAGAGGAGTCTGGGCTAGAGATAGATAACCAGGATATACCCAGCACAGAGGTCCAAACGGCCAGGAGAGTGAGGACATCCCAGACGTGCGTATGAACAACCCTCCGTCCACTATCCAGATTTGTGATGAGAGGAGCCAGCAAAGGATACAGAGGAAGAGTGAGGTGGTAGCAGGACAATCAGGTGTATCTGTTCAGATTATTGGTGGCAAGCAATGGAAACTCTAGCTTATTTATGCAAGAACTTGATTAAAAGGCTACTGGAATATGGAAGGTGGTGATGTTTGCATGATATGAATGTACTTAATATTAAGGAACTGTATACTTTTAAGTGTATTTTACCATAACAAAAACTGAAAAAAAAAAGGCTTACTAGGTGATCCGAGAATTCCTAGAGGTTTGGAGAAAAAGGTTTTTCACTTGAGTTGGCCATTAACAACCAGCGCTACCTCTACCACCCTGCAGGGAGCAGCACTGGCTACAAGCTACTGGGGTTGTTCCTGCAGCCCTGACGATGAGCAAGGGCTTCTCTTGTTGCCTACCACCCTGCCCCCAGGCAGGTGGGTCTGACTGGTGGAGCCCAGGCACATAGCCATACTCTCCTGCAATGCTCAGACCATTTTTGAGAGTTAAAGGACCAGATAGCAAATATTTTCTGTTTTGCAGGTCACATGGTCTCTGTCATAACACCCCAATTTGTGGGTATTGTGGAAGAGGAGCCACAGACAGTGCATAAAGGAAGGGGTGGGGCCGGATTGCAATAAAATTTTATTTATAAAAACAGGCAGTGGGCCAGAGTTGGCCTTGGGTTGTAGTTTGCTGATACCTGCCCCAGCTGAAAGGGAAACTAGGAAAAGAAGCAAATGGCATTTTCAGCAACTACAGTCAGAGGTCACTTGGCTTCCCATCAAACCCAAAGCGGGGTGAGTTTCCCCAACACAGAAGTGGTTCAGATGTGCAATAAGGCAGTCAAGGAAAATAAAAGACTACCCAGTGATTCTGTACAAGAAGGTGATGTCTCGGAAGAGACACGTAATTTCCAGGAGGGAATAACCATGTCAAAAGGAGGACTTGCCGATGGCCATGACAATGTGGACATCCTCTGGGAGTGACAAGACTGTTCTGTGGAATGTGGGGAAGAAAGACTCCTTGGAGTGGGCTGAGTAAAGAGTGGGAGGTGAGGAGAGGGAACAGTGGGTAGCCAACTCTTGAAGAGCTTGGCTAATGGGGGAACAGAGAGTGGAGCAGGAGCAGAGGACAGAGGGCTTAGTGAAGATGGGAAATTCTAAAACCTGTTTGTAGGATGGTGGGCATGATTCATGAGGAAGGAAAACTGACACAGTCCAAAGGAACATGGAACCTGAGAGCTAGGAGCATAAGAAGTCCATGTCACCAGCAGAGCAGTTAAAGCTCTGTGGGTGAAGCAGTTTCCAGTGATGAGAAAGTCTAGGCTGTGACGATGGCAGTGGGTGGCTGAGGTCACTGGAGAAGAGGTGGTCAAGGAGATGGTGAGCCAGGTGCTAGAAGGGCCATCTATGTAGGACTTAAGTTACTTGTGGGATGGAAAGGACTGAGTCAGAGAGACAAAGACCGTGGGTGGGCCTAGCACTAATCCTCAATGGAGGGGGAGGGAAGTTTGGGGCAATAAGCAAGCCTGTGATAGAGAGTGTGTGGGCTTGGAAAGCTGAGTGCTGAGTGGAATGAGCACCACAGCATGCTTTTTTGAGAGCATGCATCGTGAATATGGAAGACATGGTTCCTCCTCCTGCCCAGCATACATGGGCCCTGAGAGTTTACAAGGCTGCTCTCTTGGTATGAAATGGGAGCAAGAGAGGAGGGATGTAACGTAGCTGGGGCCTTGGGGCTTAAGAAGGGTTCTCTGCAGGAAGAGACACCTGAGCCGAGTCTTCAAAAATAGAGACTTCTGGTCAAGATGGTGGCATAGGTAAACACAACTTACTTTCTAACACAACCACATCAAATTACAACTGAATTATAAAACCACCATCATTCGGAGCTGTCAGAAATCAAGTTGAATGGAAGTCTGACAATAGCAGAATTGAAGAAAGCACATCCATCCAGACTGGTATGAGGGGTAGAAATACGGAATGGGCTGGTCCCACACCCATGAGTGATGGATAAAAATGGGGAGGGAGATCTCAGGAGGGAGGAGTCCCAGCCCCACACCAGGCCCCCAGCCCAGGGTTCCAGTGCCAGGAAGCTAAGTCCTCACAACTTCTACTGCAAAACCCAGCAGGGCCTGAGTCGAAGGAAGAAACTGCTGAAGCCCCAAGCAGTTCCTCTGAAATAACCCACACACAGACTTACTCAGACTCACTCTTTCTCAGCTTCAGCACTGGGTAGCAGCTTGAAAGGCACAAGTGGCATACTGAGAGAAACTGAGTATCTGGCATCAAGGCAAGAGCTGGGGGACAACTTTCTCCCAGACAGAAAAGTGGGCCGAGGCCAGCCACTGTCCCTTTCCTGAACCCTCTCCCCACAGAGTCAACTGAGCAGGCAGACAGGTGCCATATCTGAGACTCCATCAACCTGGCTAACACTGTCTGACCAGCCCTGGAGATCCATTGAAACTCACCCTGTCCCACTCAACTTATGGGCCCACCCAAGCTGTTAACGGAGACTTTTCCATATGAATGGCTGGTCTTGGCTCATGCTTCGCAACTTTCTAAATCCTCTCAAATAAGCAACAGCTGGCTTCAGTGAATCTCCAGTCCCCGTACCTCTTGCTAAGTGGCCCCAGGTCTGGCACTAGCAGCAGCCAGCCTAGATTCACAGCTTGGCTTTGCCTGGGAATCTCCAAGCCCAACAAATGTTAACAGCCATCTCAGATTGCTTTATAACCTAGGCAGGGTGGCCCCAGGCAAAACACAGGTGGGGGCTGACCTTGGCCTGCACCACACCAGAAATCCCAGGGCCAGCACACCCAGTGGGCAACTACAGACCATGTCAGAGCACCACCACCCTGCCCCTCCAGAACTGATCCTCCACAGAGGGCACAGGTTGGTGGTGAGTGGTCACAGCCAGTCCTTGCAGCTGACTGGCCTGGATATATCCTTCTCACTGACTTGCCAACAGCAATCAAGGCCCAACTACAAGAGGAGGGGGTACTCAGCTGACATGATGGGCACACCGTGAGTGCCCAGCTTGGGTGATAGGGGAGGCTGTGCCACTGGACCCTACAGGACACGTACTGTATTAGGCCACACTACCAAGACATGGAGTCATAGAAGCTCTAACTAATACATAGAAACAAACACAGGAGGGCTGCCAAAATGAGGAGACAAAGAAACATGGCTTATATAAAAGAACAGCTCAAAAATCCAGAAAAAGAACTAAACAAAATAGAGATAAGCAATCTATCAGATGCAAAGCTCAAAACTCTGGTTATAAGGATGCTCAAGGAACTTAGCGAGGACCTCAACAGCAAAAAAAAGATCCACTAATTGAAATAACAATAACAGGGAAACAACAGTAGTGTGGATGAAGCTGAGAATCAAATCAATGATTTGGCACATAAGTGAGCAAAAAACAACCAATCAGAACAACAAGAAAAAATAACCCTCCAAAAAACCCCCCCCAAAAAAAGGATAGTATAAGCAGCCTCTGGGACAACTTCAAGAGACCCACCAGTTGTATCATAGGGATGCCAGAAGGAGAAGGAGAAGAGGAAGAGGAAGAGGAAGAAATTGGAAATCTGTTTGAAAAAATAATGAAAGAAAACTTCCCTAGTTTGGTGAAAGAAATAGACATGCAAGTCCAGGAAGCACAGAGAGTCCCAAATAAGGTGGATGCAAAGAGCCCCACTCCAAGACACATCATAATTAAAGTGCCAAAGGTTAAAGATAAAGAATCTTAAAGGCAGTAATAGAAAAGTTAATTAACTACAAGGGAGTTCCCATAAGAATGCCAGCTGATTTCTCTAAAGAAACTTTGCAAGCTAGAAGGGACTGGAAAGAAATATTCAGTCATGAAATGCTGGGACCTACAGCCTAGATTGCTCTACCTAGCAAAGCTATCATCTAGAATTGAAAGGCAGATAAGGAGCCTCTCAGACAAGAGAAAACTAAAGGAGTTCATCATCACCAAACACTATATGAAATGTTTGAGACTTATTTAAGAAAAAGAACAGCCCTGGCTGGTGTGGCTCAGTGGATTGAGCGCGGGCCTGCGAACCAGACGATCGCGGTTCACTTCCCAGTCAGGGCGCATGCCTGGGTTGTGGGCCGGTTCCCAGCAGGGGAACCACGAGATGCAACCATACATTGATATTTCTCTCCCTCTCTCCTTCCCTTCCCCTCTAAAGATAAATAAATAAAATCTTAAAAAAAAAAGAAAAAGAAGATCAAAACTATGAACAATAACATGGCAATAAATACATACCTGTCAACAATTAAATCTAAAAAGCCAACTAAGCAAACAAGAAGAACAGAGACAGAATCATGGGCACAGAGCATTCTGATGGTTTCTAGACGGGTGGGGAGTGTGGGGGAATGGGTAAAGAGGTAAGGGGGTAAAGAACTATAAATAGATAGTTACAGAACAGCCATGGGGTTGTAATGTATAGTATAGGAAATGGAGTAGCCAAATAACTTATACATACGACCCATGGACCTGAACAATAGTGTGGAGATGGCCCGAGTGGGGGTGCTGGGTGTAGGGGAGCAAAGGGGGAAAACTGGGGCAACTGTAATACCACAATTAATAAAATATAAGTTAAAATGACAAAAATAAATAGGAAGAAATGCAGCAATGGATAGAAAGCAGTACTGTATGGCTGAGGGGTTCACCTGTGAGAAATGGGGCAGCAACAGGAGGCCAGAAAGAGCCAGGGGTCACATTAGGGGCCTCAACACCATTTGAAGACAGGGGTACCACTTTTGGGCTTAAAGCAGGGGAATTATATCTGAATCTAGGAACTGCATGAAAGATACAAATGTGTAAGAATGTTAACAAGTTATTGTAAGAGTCCTAGGGAGAGGAAGGCTTGAACCATGTCAGTGGAGAAAGGGATGAAAAGGGAGGCTGGAGAGTACAGGAACATGGCAGGTCTGGCTGGCTCCTGGGATGTGGGCAATGAAGGGCAGGGCAGGAGACTCTCGAGTTCCCAGCTTGATGATTGGTGCTGCTATCTGATATGACAGAGACCAGAGGACATGGGGTTTGGCTGTTCAGCCTTCTGATCTAACCATCTTTCTTATACAGGGGGAGGCTGGGGTACAGTAGGGCAAACTGTGAGTTGAGGAGAATGGGAGGGAGGAAAAAAAGGGGAAAAAAACCTTTAAATGCCTTGCATGGTTAAAATCTGATTAAACTGTACATATACCCCACGAGCCTTTTTCTAACATGATGCAAAACAAGTTTTATTTCCTTCACACTTCATTTTAGTGCTCTCTGTCGCCACCTAATGGGATGTGAGCTGAAACCCAAAGATTTATCCATGGACTGTCCAGGGGGCAAGGAGAGGCTCCTGACAGAGTAGCCACCCAAGTAGTGGGAGATGGGACATTGCCTGGGTGAAGAAGGACCTGTCCAGCTAACTTTAGCTTTCTGACAACAACTCTAGGTCCACAAGACCACCTTCTGGAAGATCAGAGGTTCCTGGAGCTAACAGAGATATTCATTCATTAATAATAGCTCATTCAACTTAAAATCATTTTCTGTACTCTCAGGATCAACCATCAAACTGAGTCATGCTCAGGAAACCACTATGTAGATATACCTGAAACTCTTATTCGGTGGGGCACTTGAGCCTAGCTGAGCTCAGTTTTTGGTTTTAGTATTTAACATGCCACCTCTAGGTCTAAGTGGACTCACTCCTTGCTGCCAACTGCCTTCCTCCTACAGTTCCGGCATACCTACAAAGGTTATTCATTAAATAAGGAGTGTAACGAGTGCCATACCAGAGGTGACAAGGGGAGGCTATGGCTGGTGAACAGAGGCAGTCACTGCTCTCAGTGGCTTCAGTAGAGCAGGGGGCACACGCAGCAATAGGTAACTTCACCATCATCTGGGACCAGGGGAGAGGACAAAGAGATGAGGGCCAAAGAGCATGACCTGGTTTAACTCCCCTTTTTGCCAGTGAAGAGCTACAAGAAGGAAAGCAACATTTTCACATGCCATGGAAAGGCCACTAAGATAAATGCTTGAGTCTGGTAAGTTCTCACCTGTGGGGTATGGGTAAGGATGAGTCTGCCTCTTTAGCTGGTATGGATTCCATGAGTGGATCCTGATAAGGCAAGCAGACAGCAGCTCATCTAGAACCACTGCATGTGGAAGGACAGAGTAGAGAAGCAATCCTACGGTTGGCCAATGGGGAGGTAGAGATCATGAATATAATCTACTCTTTTGGAAAGCTTGGCACAGAGAAGATATGGGGCATCCAAAGGCAAGGGGGTAGTGAGCCAACAGAAGGCCAAGATGGAAGATACGCTAAATTTGCAATGGAATGTAAGATATATTTAAAAGGATGTTTACTGATTTTCAAAACATGGATGTCTTAGTCTGCTTAGGCTGCCATAACCAAATAGCCCAACCGGGTAGGTTAAACATTAGAAATTTATTTCTCACAGTTCTGGAGGGAGGAAGTCCAAGATGAAGGTGCCCACAGATTTGCTGTTTGGTGAGGGCCCTCTTCTTGGCTTGCAGACAGCTGCCTTCTCACTGCGTACTCATGGCCCATGATACAGAGAGAGAGAACTCTGTGGTGTCTCTTCTTAAAAGGACACTAATTCTATCATGAGGGTCCCATCCTCATGACATCATCTAACTCTAACTACTTACCAAAGGCCTTGTCTCCAAATATCACATCGGGGCTTAGGGCATCAACAGGTGAATTTTGGGGGAACACAAACACTTTAGTCCATAACAAGGTTCTACTGAAAAATGAAAATGCAGGGCATGGCACTACACATACTGCGTGATACCAATTAAAACACAATTCAAATGATAGTAGTTCAACAATCTGAATTTATGTAATGCCACTGAACTGTACACTTAAAAATAGTTAATAGAGTAAATTTTATATTATGTGTATCTTACCACAATTTAAAAAAATCAATCTAGGAGAAGGCAAGACAGAAAAAAAAAAGAAGAAACAGAAAATGTAGAAAAACTGGAATGCACAAAATAATACGATATAAATGAATCTAAATGCATCAGTAATTACACAGATGTTAATGGACAAAACAGAATGGATTTTTAAAAAACCCAGCTAACTTACATCTAACTCCTAAAGACACAAAAAGGAAAAAGATGAAAAGCTGCAGTGCTGATCAAAACCACAGGTGCTGCAGTACCACTGCTGTCAAACACAGTAAAATTCAATGCAAAGGCACTGTTAATTATAAAGAGGGTCACTTCAAAACACAAAAATGTTCAATTTACCAGGAAAATAAAACACCTTCTAAAAGGCCTCAGAATAATAAAGCCAAAATTAATAAAGGCCACAGAGAAACTGTTGTGTCCACCAGCAAGGCAGGAGACTGTGATAAACGTTTTCCAGCAGTGGGTAAATCAAGTAGACAAAATAACAGTAAAAGAGAGGATACTTTTATAACCCTGTGGACAAGACTGAGGTGATGAACTTATGCAGCCTTCTGCATCCCCACCTGGCAGCTGCACACCCTACTCAGCAGCCACACACTTCTCAACAAGCTGTGAGGGCTGGTGTCACACATAGCAAGTTCCCAGACCACAGTGCAATTTAGCTAGAACTTGATTTTTTAAAAACAGTAACTAGGAAAAAACCACAAAGACATGTACTTAGAATTTTAAAAAATACATTTCTAAATAATCTGTGGTTCAAAAAAAGCATCACATAGAAAATTTAAAAAACCCTTCAACCTAACCCTCCCCAAAACAAACAAACAAAAACACTTCAAGCTAACAAAGTGGTAGGACTACACATCAAAAACTTTCTGAATGCAGCTGAAACGGCTTGAGGGTCAGCATTACATGCTTGTATTTGAAAAGGTTGGAAATCAATGAGCTAAGTTTATAATTTAAGAAGTGAGAAAAACAAAATCAGGGAACATACCCCAAGAAAGTATAAGATATAATACAGATAAAAGCAGAACTTAATGAACTAGAAAAGAGACATATAGTGATAAAGGACAATAATGCCCATAAGTTCACTGTTTGAAAGACTTTAATAAAACCAATAAAATTCTACTAAAACAAGGGGAAAAGGGAGAAAATGCAAGCAAACAATTCTAGAATGAAAAATAAGGCATACATACAGCTATCACAGAAATTTATAAAAAGATATGCACAACTTCATGCTAGTAAATTTAGTAAAGTAGACAAAACAGACAAAAATATACCTGACCCAAGCAGGTGTGGGGGAAATAAAAACAAGTTTTCAAGTGTGCCTATGTGCACAGAACACATCAAAGAATATACACAGGACCCTGGGGGCAGCTGTTCCCTACAGAGGGGCCTGGGTGGTAGCAGGGACGCTCACAGAGTGGACATCAATTAAAACACAATTCAAATGATGGTAGTAAAACTCTAGAGTTTGCACCTCCTGGGTTGTGAACCATGTGGGCAGGTCATCTGCTCATCCAAACGAGCTGGTAGGCCAGGAAAGGCCTCGCTTGGCTGCGTGTGCAGTCTGGCCCAGTAGATGGGGAGCAAGATGCATAGCAAGAGTAGATCCTGATATTAGCTGACACTAGTTCTTTTTTTTCCTTTTATTTTTTAAAAGATGTTATTATTTATTTTGAGAGAGGGGAAGGGAAGGAAAAAGAGAGGGAGAGAAATCTCAATGTGTGGGTTGTCTCTTGTGCAACCCAGGCATGTGCCCTGATTGGGAATCAAACTGGAGATCCTTCAGTTTGGTTCGCAGGCTGGCACTCAATTCGCTGAGCCACGTCAGCCAGGGCTCTTTTTGTCCTTTTGACCTTTACAAATTTGGTAGGTGATAACGGCATCTTCTTTGTTTTCAGTTGTGTCTCTTTGATAATCACTGAAGCAGAACTCTTTTCCTGTTTTCATTAGCCACCTGTATCTTTTCTTTTATGAATTTCCTGTTAATATTCTTCATTCATTAGTGGTGACCAGTAGTTAGTCAGCAATAAGGATTGCTTCATTCAAGTCTAGACTAAAAGGAAATTTAAAAATCTGCCCAATTACACTCACAATAAGTGACTGTTGAATAGCCCAAGATAACTGTTTCCACCGCTGGGTCAGAGGCATTTAAGCTAGGATGATTCGTTAGTGATTTGCAGCTGAACTATTTTTCCCAATCCAAACACTTCAGACTCACCCAAATTCCATGGAATTACATCTAAGCATTCATTCATTCATTCATTCATTCACTGAATAGCCAGCCTGTTTGTCAAGCACTGTGATTTGATGGAGTCCAGAGTCTACTGGAGAGCCTTGCTTAGTGATCACCAGTGGCACTCCCCACACTTCTTCACCCCCTTTCCAGAGGGCCCTTTTAGCTACTATTAGTATCACTACTCCTAAGTTACTAGCCCATCACTCACATGATGTGTAGTCAACCCAAAAGCTCAGACCAGAACATTTTCCCAATACTTTCACAATCACTGCTTTACATACAGTCTTACTGAATGAAAATTCAGCAACACACCGAAGTAGCATCTAACCAAAGGCAACACAAGCTCAAGGACAGAAAAGTGACTTGACAAATAATAGGTATAAAAGCTGAGATTTAATCCTACGGCAACATGGCTCAAAAAGCCTATGATCCTCTATTATCTTGAGATAAAACTGTGAAAGCATGTTTTTTCATTGCCTATACATCAAGGTCCTAGGTTGCAAGCCAAAAAAACCCAACTCTAACTTCAATCACAAAAGGGTTTGTTTACTGCCCCCCCACCCCGACCCCGGCGGGCAGAGCTGGAAACAGAGAGACTAGAGAACTAAGCCCAGAAAAGTGGTTGTGTAACTGAAAACAAAGCTCATAAAAGCAGCTGCACACCCTCCCTGGGCATCACCGTCACCCCATCACTGCACATTAGCCACCGCTACTTGCTTTCTGACACATGTGCCACTACCATTATCTCTCACTATCCCTCAAGAGTCAAAGTCCCTGAAGGCAAAATGGTTTGGCCAAGGTTTAGTCTTATCATCATCCCCTAGTTTGCAGGGAGCAAAGGTAGGGAATATTTGTCCCCTGTGGCAGGCACTGCCAGCTACCCCCAACACTCGGGCTCTTCATCTGCCTTCCTAATAGGACCCTGTGCTCAGCTGGGGGAAGATACTTTGTTTCCCAGCTTCACAGCACAGCTGGACCAACATTCTAGCCAATGAAATGGAGGTAGAGTGTCCTGCCTCTTGCATTCTTCTTCAGACCTGCTCTTACTTCAGACCTCCCATGAACTGTGGACATTGATCATCCTTCCCATCCACTGGCTCTGTGCTTGCTCACACTTGCTCTGGCTTCCACTGATGGGACTAAGGAGGATAAGACTGTAAGAGGCCTCTGTGTCTCTGCTCGCTCCTCTTGGATTTCTGACATTCACATAGGAAGAGACTGTCCATGGCAGCTGCTTTCCCCTTTCTGGGTCCTAGAACCATAGGCTTGAGAACAGATCTGAACCACATCTTACAGCTGATCTGGACCCACTATGAGAAATAAATGATTGCTGTTATAGCCACTATTTGTTCCTCAGTTTTAAAAAAAGATAGACAAGGAGATGGAAATGGAAATTATTGAATGGGACTGCAGGGTAAACTGGAAAGTGTCCTTTTGCTGTTCCCCACATTCTCCTTCTTTCTACCTGGAGAGGAGGATGCAACTACTATCTTGTGACCACGAGCAACCTTGAGAATGGAAGTCTCCTACTCAGGGTGATGGAGGAAAAAGATTGAGGGGCACTGATCCCAGATACTTATACAGCCACTGCAGTGGCCATGGACAGACTTCAGGGCACATGAGAGAAGAGGACACTACAAGCCTCCAACCCCGTAGTTAGGCTTGGGTAGGAGCCAGGGTCCACCAGCCTCCTACCTAAGATCCATACAATGTGGGATTCTTTTAACACAAAAAAGGTATCAGGGTGCTTTAAAGGAAAAAAAGGCACAGCACAACAAAATGCTCATGATAAACCATTTGTGGGATTTACTTGCTACACAGCTTTTTCACTAAGTTATCACAACCAATGTAACTCAAGCTACTGAAAAATGACAAAATAAATTCTGAGGTTTTTTTCTCCCTATTTGTTGGCTAAAAATGCAGCCTTTGAGTTGTTTATAAGTGAATTCAGGAGACAAAAATAAACTCATATAATTCAGAATGTACTGAGGACAACACATATGCCTTCTATGTGATAAGCTCCCAACATTATTTAAAGAAAACTTGCTTCACTGCAAAAATATAAAAAACTTGAAAACCAAACAATTAATGACACAGCATACCACCTCCTACGACACTAGATTGCTTTGCTTTCCTTTCCTTCATAGTATAGGTGTTGTAACCTGATCAGAACAAAACATTGTTTGAATTGCTGAGACTCAGAAAGTTCAATTAGCCAGAGGATTTTGCCCTCCCAAACTATAGCTGCCAAACAGGTAGATGATGGCCCAAACCTGTTGAGTGAACCTGGAACACCAGATCCAGGTAGTGGAGGGTGTGCACAGAAGCCATGTAGTGAAAGCCTGAAACCCTGCCCCTTACTGCTCCTGTGAGAGACTCCATCAGCCACTCACAACAGGTGCTATACTATGCAAGGGAAGGCCCTGAGGAGTTACATTGGGTCTGTGTTCCAGAAGCTCATAACATACTAGGTAAAGTGCAATGTGAGGAAACCACTGTCCTTTCTGGCTATAGGAGCTGCACCAGATTTCTGTAAGGGTCACTAAGGGCCCAAGGACAGAGTGGTTGGGCCCCTCAGGCCCTGGAGCTAGGGTGGGCAGTGTCGGCCTCTTCTCAGGAATCAGTTCCTGAGGTTTCGTCCAGTCAGGCAGAAAACCACAAAGGCCATCCTCATGGGTACTTTAAGCAGCACATCTGTTGGCAAAACACAAATGTTGTTATACAAATACCAAACCACAGATTGCAAAGGCACCTGACAGCCTTTAAAATCCATTTCTCCTGTTTTGCAAAGCTGCATTGGGAAATCATGCTGTTAAATTACAGACTCATAAAGAATGCATGTTTAAAAAGTGGGGCTACTGTGTAGGTGCTATTTAGACTATTATTAATTTATTTCATGTTTTTGGGTAACTACAAATCCCCCAAAAGTTTTTGAATAAATGCAAATCCCCCAAAAGTAACTGAAGCTGTTAACTCTAGCTTGAGTTACCTGTATGTGTATATACATACATTCCTGTATATGTACACCTTCTGACTCCAGACTGCAAGTTTGATTAACCCATAAACAATAGTGATCTTCTTGGCCACACAGAACCTAATGGGTCAACTGCAGATCAGGCTGCATTCTATTCTGCCTCTCTCGGCACAAGACAAAGTCTTAGGGCAAGGTCCCACTCCAGAATGAATCTATCCACCATGCCAAATTCTAGGCACTGGAGATACAGCAGACAAGAAGTGAAAAGAGAATCTCTTCCCTCCCTGGATTCTAGTAGAAGGGAAAGAGAGGGAGGGAACACAAATAAAATGACATACAGCAGATAATGACAAGTGCTAGGCAGGGGGAAGTGGTGGGGCAGAGGCAGGCATCAATCTTCAGGGAGGGCCACACTTGAGCAGACTTGAAGGAGATCAAAAAGGGCCCTGCCTGGGAAAGGATGTCCCTGACAGAGGGAAGGACAGGGCTAAGGCCCTGAAGCAGGGGTGGGTGTACCTGGAGGGTCCAAGGAGGAGCAAGGTCAGGAAGACCTCAGTGGATGGGTAACAGGAGACCAACAGTAGAGGTGATTACAATGAGCCTTGTAGACCACTGTAAGGACTTTGACTCTGAATGAAAGGGGAGACCACTGGAGGGTGCTGAACAGAAGAGCACCACACTCCAGCCCAAATGCTGCAGGACTGAACAGAGATGTAGGGGGCAAGGGCACAGGTGGGCAGAGAGGCTGGGTGCTTGGACCAGGATGGGACCGATGGAGATGGGAAGAACTTCTTAGGGAGAATGAAGTGTTTGTGGATGAATGGGATGTAAGAGAAAGCATTCTGGGTAATTAGTAGCAGGTGTCTGGCCTGAGGAATAGGAAGATGGAGCCGTTGTTTACTGGGAAGGGAAAGGTCAGGGAAGAAAAAACACGGGGGGTCAGGAGTTCAGGTTTGAATAGGTATAGCTGGAGAAGCTGAACAGATATGTTAAATTGGCACTGGGAGCACAGGTCTAGAGTTCAAGGGACCTGGTCAGCCTGGAGACAAATTTGGTAGCCGGTGGCTTGAAATAGAGAGCCATGAAGCTGGATAAGATCACCTTCGAAGTGAAGGTGGAAGTCTGAGCCCGAGGCCCTCCAATACCATGTGGGGCACTGAGAAAGATCCAGGTACCTGAGCTATCTCTGTGAATACAGTGAACAACCCTAACCCTATAGAATTCTGCCCCAGCAGGGATGACACAGTTAAGATAACATGATCAGTCACCTATTCTGTTAGAAAGGGACCAAAGCTGTGGTTGGGGGGGGGGGAGGGAACACAGTGGTCTGGGTAGGCCTCCATGACAAGATGCACACTGGTACAAAGCCTCATGGTAGGGACTGACTCACATGCATACTGGAATCAGTGATGCTGATAGGTTGGGGAAGAGGAAAAGTGACACAGGCCTCCAGGTTTAACAACATAAAGGTCATCATTAGTGTCAGCAATGGACTGACTGGAGAGGGCTCAAGAAAGCACATAGAAAAGACACAGTGGAGTCTTGCTGGAAAAGAGATAAAGAGGAGCTGGAAGGCTGGTGGGGCCAAGAGAAACTTTGGTCAAGGTGGGAGAAGTAACAGCAGGTTTTTGGGGGGAATGGGAAGGACCCAACTTTGAAGGGAATCTCTGATGCAGGAGAGGGCTGAAGAGATGGCCCAGAACAGGAGCAGGAATGAAGGCCCAGGACAGGAGTGGAAAGTATATAGTGGGGATAGATGGCCCTGCTGGTAAGGAAAAGCAGGGCCTGAAGGGCCTTTGCCCACCTCCACCTACTCCACCCTCCTTTCCCTTTGGCTATCACCACACTGCTGTCTGTGTCTATGTGTTATACCTATATATGTTTTTTTTCCTCAATCCCTTTGCTTTCATCCAGACCTCTACCCTCCTCCCCTCTGGCAGCTGTCAGTCTGTTTCATGCACCCATACCTCTGTTTCTATTTTGTTCATCAGTTAATTCTGTTCATTAGATTCTACATGTAAGTGAGATCATATGGTATTTGTCTTTCTCTGACTGGCTTATTTCATTAGCATAATAATCTCCACGTCCATCCACGCTGTCACAAAAGGTGAGATTCCCCCCCTTTTTTTTTACAGCTGAGCAAGGGAATGCTTAATTTTCTACACAAACTTTCCAATGAATAATGAGGGTTATCCTCTTACATCTGCCAAACTGTGGCTAGCAGACAGAAGTTAGGTGGGTGCTATGTGAAAACTACTTAGGACAAGATGAATATTTTATTAAGTCTACAGTGAACTCCTTCAGCTGAACTACTGTGGTCATGCTGCATGAAATAGGACTGAATTGCTATTGCCCACCTACTTATAAGCTGGATTCCACTGAAAACAATTGTTCTGTGGAGATCCTGGCCTTCCCTGGGCCCTTCTATCCTGGAGATAGACAGACTTTTACAGTGGATTCAATGGCAGCCCCCCAAAGGTATGTAATATGTGTTAAACTTCAGACATATGAATGCAACCTTATTTGGAAAAGGGGGTCTTTGCAGATGCAATTAAATGAAGGATCACAAGATAAGACCATCCTAAATTTAGGGTGAGAAGACACACAACACAAGGCCAAGTGAAGATAGATGCAGAGATTAGAGTGATGCAACCACAAGCCAAGGAATGTCTAGGATTGCCAGGCAGCTGCCAGCTGCTAAAGGAGGCAAGGAAGGATCCTCTGCAAGAGCCTCGGGAGTGAGTGGGCCCCATGACACCTTGATTTTGGATGCCTGGCATCCAGCACTGTGCAAGAATATGTTGCTGTCGCTGTAAGCCACCCAGTTTGGAGTACTTTACTGTAGCTGTCCCATAAACTCACTAGCTTCTACTTGAGCTCCAATTCTCTCTAGACTCCTGAGCTTTCACAAAGGATTCATGTGATTTCTACCCTCGGACTTTTACCAACAAGGAAGTTCCTCAAGCCCACCTTCAGGTGGTCACTCTCCACACAAAGACTATGCTCCTTCACAAGGCCCCATCTCCTCCTCCTCCTCCTTTTAGTCCTTGTACAAACATGCTCCCACAGCCACTTACCTGAAAAAGACCCTCTGCAACCCCACACTGCCCTCAACCCTACCCCCATTTTTCTGGTCCTCATCACAGCAAAACTTTTCAAAAAGAATTGTCTACACCTGGTGTCCACTTCCTCACCTCCCACTTACCCACTCCAAGCTGGCTTCTGTACCCATCACCTCTGATAAATTTTCCTGTTTAAAATCCTTCACTAGAGGATGGCCAACTGTATACATGCATTTACGACCTAACCCTTCAAACCTCAAAGAAACAAAGTACAGCTGAATAAAGAGAAAGAAATGGCCCTGACCAGTGTGGCTTAGTTTGGCATCATCTAGCAAAGCGAAAGGTCACTGGTTCAATTCCTGGTCAGGGCACATGCTTGGGTCGTGGGTTTGGTTTCCAGATGGGGCAAGTGTGAGAGGGCAACGATTGATATTTCTCTCTCACATCGATGTTTCTCTCCTTCTCTTTCCCTCTCCCTTCCCTTCTCTCAATAAATAAAATCTTTTTCAAAAGAAAAAAAAAGAGCCCTGGCTGGTGTAGCTCAGCGGATTGAGCATGGGCCTGTGAACCAGACAATCACGGTTCGATTTCCAGTCAGGGCACATGCCTGGGTTGCAGGCCAGTTCCCAGCAGGGGATGCACGAGAAGCAACCATACATTGATGTTTCTCTTCCTCCCTCCTTCCCTTCCCCTCTAAAGACAAATAAATATTTTTTTTTAAAAAGAAAGAAACATTCTACAGAGATGATAGGAGGGGACCTGCGAACAGATGAGGTATATTTCACAAATTTCTAGATGCTGGAAGTAGAAGGAACATGTTAACTACTGAAACAGAGCAGAATGTACTACAAGGGAGCTACAAAGGAGATGAGAACCCCAAGAGGTTCTCAGATCAGCATAGAACAGACCAGGGGTAAGCAGTGTCCCTCAGACTCATGTACATATGAGTCATCTGGGGGGCTTTGTTGACCATCAGATTCTCACCCAGGAGGCTTAGGATGGGGCACTTCCAGCAAGTTCCCAGGTGAGGTGGGTAGTACTGGGGCTAGTCAGTAGAGCACATATTAGGTGGTTAAGTGCCACTTCCTCCCACAGGCAAGAAACCAAAGGGTCTTTTCCAAATCAGTGGCTGGAACCTTCCTTTCCTCCCAAGGCTGGCAATAGCCCAGGTGAAACCCACCTCTTTCTGGCCTCTGAGGATCCATGGCATGAGGACTGACCCCTGTCTGCTTCCCCTTAAAGCCAAGTCTGTTCACCAACCTGCCCTGCCCTGCTCCCCACATAACTACTGTAAATCCCCGCTCCTGAAGGAAATGGGCAACTCTATCAGAGCAGGGGTAGTGTGTCAGATACCCAGGCCTCTTGTCTCCAACGCAAACAGCTCTTCAGGATCAGAGAAAGAGAATCAGCAACATGGAAGGGAAACCAATTCTGTCCTTACAGGACACACATAATATTCTTAGAGAAATTCCAGAAGGTAATACAGCCGTAAGACCAGAACAAAAACATGCATAACAAGACAAAAAGAGTTCAGAGATGAAAAACGGGTTAGCTACAAATACAAAGCAAGCGTGTGGCACTGTTTACAACGGAAAACAACTGAAAAGGACCCAAATGTCCATCCACAGGGAGCTGCTTAACTAAAGCGTGGTTCGTGTATACAATGGAGTCTATGCAGTGGGAACAAAAGAATGAAGAAGGTTAAGCTCTAAACTGCCGTAAGTAAGAAGTGCATCTATACTGATAGGGAGTGATCTTCAGGATAGACAAAGTGAGAATAAACTAAAACACAGTACGCAAAACAGTGTATCTAGCATGCTGACTTTTTCTGTAAGAAAGGACAAATAAAAATACATACAGTTGTTGCATTATCTTTGTAAGAGAAAACATGAGAAGGAAGAGCAAGAGACCAATGACAGTAGTCACCTATAAGGAGTGAGGGAAACAGGATGGAGGGGTATGTAACGTCTCAGTGTACCTCTCTATATAGACTTGGCTTTAAAAAAACTCAAGCCTAGCCTTGGCTGCTGTAGCTCAGTGGACTGAGTGCGGGCCTGTGAACCACACAATCACAGTTCGATTCTCAGTCAGGGCACATGCCTGGGTTGCAGGCCAGTTCCCAGCAGGGGACTCACGAGAGGCAACCATGCATTGATATTTCTCTCCTTCCCTTCCCCTATAAAGATAAATAAATAAAATCTTAAAAAAATAAAAACCTCAAGCCTATTAAACTAGACATCAAACTGCATTTCAATAAATATAATTACATGTATAACAAAGGATAATTACAAAAGCCACACATGTTACATGTACATAAAATGCGTACGTAGGTCATTAACATAAAGAATCTCTACCACAATCATGAACTTTTTGTTACTCCACAATCTTAACTAAACAAAGATCAATGAAGCAGCAATTCCCTGTATTAAATTAGGCTTGACTTTTGAACCATTAAATACTCCATGTATCCCCAAAACAGAGAAAAAAAGCAAACCACAAAATAGCAAATAGATCTGTTTATCAAATCAGTAACATAACAACACAGGAAAGAATTATTCCAAGTGACTTTTCTGCAACATATTGTAAAGAGAAATTTAAACATACAGAAAAGCTGAACAAACTCTATAAAGAATACCCATAAATTCATCACCTAGACTGTACCATTGTTTACATCATCATCCATCCATCCATACAACTTATTTTAGATGCACTTCAAAGTTCACACAGTGGTACACTTCATCCCCAAACATTTCAGCATGCGTATCATTAACTAGAGTCAAAAATTCATTTTCATTTTTTAAAGGTAAAATTTATATCCAATGACTTGACAAATCTTATGTGCATAATTTGGTGAGTTTTGTCAACTGCATGCACCCGTATAAGCTAAACCCCCATCAAGAGAGAAGATGGCACCACTTCCCAGTCAGCCCCACCCCACATCCCCAACAACATTTGATGTTTCCGTTTTGGCCATTCTGGTGGGTATGCTGAGGTATTTCATTGTGGTTTTAATTTGTATTTCTCTGATGACTAATGTTGAACACTTTCTCATGAGTATACTGGTCATCATTCAGATGTCTTCCTTTGTGAAGTATCTATTAAAATCTTTTCACCTTTAAAAACAGGTTGTCTTTTCACTATTGAGTGTTAGGAGTTCTTTATATATTTTCACACAAGTCTTTTTTCAGATATGACTTTCTATTTTCTCTAGGACCTGTCTCAACTACTGGTATTTTCTCAGTGACCCTGGGTTTTCATTTTCTTGATGATGGCGTACAATTTATCCATTTTCCCTTTAATACTTATTGCTTTCTGTGGCCTAAGACTCTTTAATCTTCAGGTTGTAAAGATATTCTCCTATGTTTTCTTCTGGAAGCTTTACATTTTAGCTCTAATTTTTTTCTTCTGATTCCAGAGAGACGGAAAGGGAGGAAGAAAGAGAAGAGAAACATGGATGTGAGAGAGAAACATCGATTGGTTGCTTCTTGCACACGCCCCAACTGGGGATTGAACCTGCAACCCAGGCATGCACCCTGACAGGGAATCCAATTTGTGACCCTTTGGTTTGCAAGACGATACCCAACCACAGGGCCACACTGGCCATGGCTACATTTTAGCTTTTAAAAAATTTAGGTCTATAATCCACCTTGAATTAAGTTTTATGGATGTTGTGAGATAGCATTATATATTAAATTGTGTCTTCCTTAAAAAAGATGTTGAAATCCTAATCCTCAATATCTAAGAATGTGACCTTATTTGTAAATTAAGTCCCTGCAGATGTAATTAGTTAAATGAGGTTATCCTGGAGTAGGGTGGGCCCATATTCCAATATGACTGGTGTCCTTATAATAAGACAGCCATGTGAACACACAGAATGCTACACGATAAGGAAGGCAGATACTGGAATGATGCAGCTGCAAGTCAAGGAACACCAAAGATTATTAGCAAACCACCATAAGCTAGGAGGCGGGAAGGAAGGATTCCTCTATAGGTTTTAGAGGGAGCAAAGCCCTGCAGACACCTTGAGGTTTAAGCCAACCAGTCAGTGGTGCCTTTGTTATGGTGGCCCTAGGAAACTAGCATGTTAGAGTCAAGGTTCGTTTTTGCCTGAGATGGACATCATTTGCTATCACCCAGAACCCCTTGCTAAAAAGGTTTTCCTTTTCCCCAGTGAATTGCTGTGGTATCTCTGTTAAAAATCAAACTATCATAGAAGTTATGTCAATTTCTGGGCTCTCTATTCTAGTCTACTGAACCATGTGTTTATCTTTACGCAAGTACCAGGTGGTCTTCTTATAGATTTATAGTAAGTCGGTCAGGTAGTATAAGTGTTCCAATTTTGTTCTCTTTCAAGATGTCTTTGGATGTTCCAGGTACTCTGCATGTCCGCAGACATTTCATTTATTTATTTTTGGTGACATTCTTTCATTTTTTTGGTTGTTCTTATTTTTTCTATGCATTTGAGAATCAGCATGTCAACTTTCATAAAAAAGCCTTTAGTTATGATTGGGATTATATGCTCAATCTACAGATCAATACAAGAAGAAAGGACATTGTAACAATTATTTGGGATTTCAATTCATGAACATATCTATTTATTTACATTTTTATTTTCTTTCAGCAATGTTTTCAGTTTCATTGTACAGACATTGTACATTTTTTATTGTTCCTAATGATACTGCAGTGTAAATTTCTTATCCAATTAATTTTTGCATAATTGACCTTGTATCCTGAGACCTTGCTGAATTCACTTTTTAGTTCTAGTAAGATATTTTGTTTCTCTTTCATTTCTTCTTTCAAATAGATTCTTTAAAATTTACCACATTACCTCAAAAAAGAAAGTCTTATTTCCTTTTACACTTGATCTTAGCCGAAAAGCCAAGAAGTGATGCTTACTTCCTTTTAATACTAATGCCTGGTATCCTCTGTCTTGCCTTATCATACTGGCTAAAACCCCAAGTACAATGTTGAACAGAAGTACTATGAGTGGACATCTTTGCCTTTCCTGATTTTATGAATAACAGGTTTAACATTTTACTATTAAATACAATGCATCTGTAGCGCCATGACAAAAACACTTCTTCAGATGAGGAAGTTCCCTTCTGTTCTTAATCTGCCAAGTTTCTATTATGAATTAGCATTGAATTTTATCAAATGCTCTGTCTATATTAATTGAGATAATTATATGATTTTTCTTCTATTCTCTTTTTAAAAAAGATTTTTATAATTCTATTTTTAGAGAGTGGGGAAGGGAGGGAGAAAGAGAAGGAGAGTGCCCTGGTTGGTGTGGCTCAATGGATTGAGTGCTGGGCTAAGAACTGATGGGTTGCTGGTTCAATTCCTGGTAAGGGCACATGCCTGAGTTGTGGACCAGTACCCGGTTGGGGCATGTGCAAGAGGCAACCAATTGATGTTTCTCTCACACATCGATGTTTCTCTTCCTCTATTTTTAAAAAAGATTGTATTTATTTATTTTTAGAGAGAGGGGAAGGGAGGGAAACAGAGAGGGAGAAAAACACTGATATGTGAGAAAAACATCAGTCAGCTGCCTCTTGCACACATCCCAACCAGGGCTCTGGCTAAAATCCAAGCATGTGCACTGATTGGGAATTGAACCTGCAATCTTTTGCTTTGTGGGATGATGCCCAACCCACTGTGCCATACTGGTCAGGGCCATTCAGTATTTTTATTGATACTGGTATTGTAATCTTATAAATATTTTATGTATATTATAAGGCAAAGCAAGTATGTTATGTTAATTAGGAATCAACATATTCAGTATAAGAAAAAGATATACATAAGGATAAAGTAAAAGTTAAAGACAAACTCTTGAGCTTCTAGTCAAGACGGAGGGGTAGGTAGACACACCTCACCTCACTGGATACCAGAAGAAGGAACACAACTAAATTAAAAATAAAAAACACCCAGAACTGCCAGAGGATCACCCAGAAAGAAGAACACCCAGAAATGTACAGAAATCCCACAGCCAAGGACTTAAAGAAGCTATATACATCCAGGCAGGTAGGAGGGCTGAGACTGGGTGTTGGGCAGAGAGGGCTCCGTGTGGCAGCGGTGAGCCAGGGGCAGAGAGGCGGAAAGGCAGCGAGCCAGCAGGATAGGCAGCCCCACATTCACTTGTGGTGGATAAAGATCAGAGAGACATTTTGTGAGCCAGCAAGCCCAGCCCCAGGCCACACTGTGCAGCCCAGGGCTCTAGAGCTGGGAAAAGAAGCCTCATAACTTCTGGCAGTTGAACCTTCTGAACCTGGTGGCGGTTGGGGTGGCAGAAGAAACCGCCAGTTTCTCAGGAGAGCCTGGAACCTATGCAAACTCACCCACCCTGGGAACCACAACTGGGACAGCAGCTAAAGGGGCGCCAGTCACATAAGGGACGTGGGTGAAGTGACTGGCAACAGGGTGCAGGCCAGGCAGCCCCCAGAAGTCAGCCAGCAGTGGCACTGTTCCCTCTTTGACCCCTCCCCACCCACGGAGCCATGGTTGCCCCACCCTGGCAAATACCCAAGGCTCTGCTCCACACAATTTAACAGGTGCACTAAAACAGAATCAAAGCAGCTCCACCTGGTACACAGACACAGGGAGGCTGCCAAAATCAGGACACAAAAGAAATATGGCCCAAATGAAGGAACAGAGCAGAATCCCAGAAAAAGAATTAAGTGATGCAGAGATAGCCAACCTATCAGATGCAGAGTTCAAAACACTGGTGGTCAGGATGCTCAAAGACCCCACTGAATATGGCAAAAGCATAAGGGAAGAAATGAAGGCTCTACTAAGGGAAATAAGGAATAATCTACAGGAAACCCACAGTGAAGTTTGGAAGCTGAGGTTCAAATCAATGATTTGGAACATAAGGAAGAAATAAACATTCAACCAGAACAAAATAAAGAAACAAGAATTTAAAAAAACAAGAAGAGTTTAAGGCGGCTCTGAGACATCTCCAAAAGGGCCAACATCTGAATCATTGGGATGCTTGAAGGAGAAGAGGAAGAGCGAGAGCGAGGAATCAACAACTCAGTTGAAAATTTCCCTAATTTGGCAAAGGAAACAGACATGCAAGTCCAGGAAGTACAGAGTCCCAAATAAGTTGGTTCCAAAGAGGAACACACCAAGACACATAATTAAAATGCAAAAGATTAAAGATAAAGAGAGAATCTTAAAAGCAGCAAGAGAAAAGAAGAGAGTTACCTACAAAGGAGTTTCCCTAAGACTATCAGCTGACTCCTCAAAAGAAACCTTGCAGTCAAGAAGGATCTGGCGGGAAATATTCAAAGTCATGAAAAGCAAGGACCTACATCCAAAATTACTCTATCCAGCAAAGGTATCATTTATTTACAGTTAGGGTTTTTATATAATGTTAGTTTCAGATGCACACCATTGTGATACAACCTTTATGTAACTTGCAAAGACTGACATCACACATAGTTATTACAATATCATTGATTATATTCTATGGTGTACTTTATGTCCCCCCTCCTATCTAGTTGACCATCCACTTGTTCTCTGTATCTAGAAGTTTGTTTCTGATTTATTTGCTCATGTACTATTTTTTTTTTTAGATTTCATATATAAGTGAAATCATATGGTATTTGTTTTTCTCTGCCTGACTTATTTCACACAGCATAATACTTAGCTGGCAGGGTATCATTTAGAATGGAAGGGCAGATAAAGTGCTTCCTAGACAAGATATAGCTAAAGGAGTTCATCACTACCAGGCCCTTAAAAGTGAAATGTTAAAGGGAGTAATTTAGGAGAAGTAAGATCAGAATTATGAACAGTAAAATGACAACACACTAACAACTCTCAACAACTGAAACTACAAAACAAAAACAGAATCACAGAAATGGAGATCATTTGGAGGGTTATCAGTGAGGAGGGGGCAGGGGGAGAATGGGGGGGAAGGTACAGGGAATAAGAAGCATAATTGGGTAGGTACGGAACAGACAGAGTGATGTTAAGAAGAGTATAGGTAAGTACTAGAAGGCGTGGCTCAGTGGATTGAGCACTGGCCTGCAAACCGAAGGGTTGCCAGTTCGCTTCTCAGTCAGGGCACATGTCTGGGTTGCAGGCCAGGTTCCTACTAGGGGGTGCTCAAGAGACAACCACATATTGATGTTTTCTCTACCTCCCTTCCCCTCTGTCTAAAAGCAAATAAATAAAATCTTAAAAATATATTTTAAAAAAAGACAAACTCTCTAATGTTAAATTTCCAGTGAAGGTATCATTATGCATTCATGATTTTAAGAAGTTTTTTAAAATATATTTTCCAGCTTTCTCCACTGAAATGGCCTAGACTCAATGTCGCCCCAGTAAGAATGAGCACATCTAGCACCCAGTTTTTGGATTCTACATAGCATTTCCCACTAAAAGGAACCAGAGCTCTTGGAACCAGTTCTGAGGCGGGCAAAGCCTCGGATGAAGTATCTTATGCCAGAAAGCAAAGAATCACTAAGACTAATTCGTAAGAGTATGCCAAGAACACACAGGTGTCAGCATGAAGGAACTGTCACTGACTAAATTCGGAATAATTTGATCAGAAAAAAATAGTCCCTGTAGCTAAATTGTAAAACATTTAATAAAACTCCATGAGTCCATACTGACATAAAAAAGAAGAGAAAACAGCAGCAAATATTTTGCCATCATCTGAGGTGCTCATTATACCAATTTCTTACTCTAGAATTTGGTAATTAATTTTGTAATTAAAGGCAACATTTTAGCATTTCTACTGTCTCTTAGAAGGAAATATAAGTTACCCCTTACTCGGTGAGGGAAGGTTCTTTAGTGAGTACCTTCTATTAAAAATAGAAGAGATGACAGAATTAGAAAACCCATCATTTTGTAACCCCCCAATGTAACAGATGCAGGCAAGGATCATTGATAAATTCTAAAATCACTAGGTGAATGACTGTTGAGCAACAAGATTTTCATGTGGTGCCAAAACATCACACCACAGATTACTCATCAATGACAACAGGAAAACTGTCCATCTGCAACGGAGTGATTTGGCAGTCATCTTCTTTTACCCATTTTACCAACTGGTAAAATGTAGCATCAGGAACCACAGGAGAATCAGCCAGTCCAATACTAATACGAAATACTCTTACCCCAAATGTTTACAAGCCCACAGATCTAACTTCTCATTTACAATTAATATTAGGGATAAACAGGAAAAGAGAATGTGTGCCTTCTATAAGACAACTGGGCTGGTTGCTTCAAAAAGTCAGTGTTACAGGTAGACTGGAGAAGGGTAGGCTGTTCTTGTTAAAAAAAGATAAAGGAAGCATACACACGAGAGGTTTAAATCTTAATTGCTTGCTACCCATGCCCCCCTCCAAACAGCTATTAAGAGATATTTGGGGAAAATCACAATTTGGTATTACTGTTATCTCTGATAACATCAGAGAATTCCTGTTAATTTTTCAAGATATGCTCGGGACACTGTGCTTATATTGGAAAATGTCCTAATTTTTAGGAGATGTTTGCTAAGTACTTCGGTATGAAATGCTATGTTATCTGCTAATTCCTTTGAAATGGTCAGCAAAAGGCTATAAAAATGCACATATCAACACAGACCAAGCAAATATGTCAAAATGTTAACAATTGTTAAATCTATGCAGTGGGCACACAGGCCTCACAATAAGTTAGAAAAAATGACTTGGCTGAAATAGCAAATGTAACAGAAAAGATAGAAAATAAAATCTAAGAGATATTACAAAATTCTGAGCAAAAAGTAATAAATGAAAAATATGAGAGAAAATTAAGACAGAGGACCAATATCAGAAGTCCAAGATTAAGCTAACAAGAGACTCCATAAAAAAAATGCACCCTGACTGGTGTGGCTCAGTGGATCGAGTGCTGGTCTGCAAACCGAAAGGTCACTGGTTCGATTCCCAGTCAGGGCACACGCCTGGGTTGCAGGCCAGGCCCACATTTGGGGGCATGTAAGAGGCAACCGACTGACGTTCCTCTCACAGGTTTCCTCTCTCTAAAATTAAATAAATAAAATCTTTTTAAAAAAGAGTATCCATTTGATCTTGAATGGTTATTCTCCTTTGAGTGGTTGAGCAATTGTGATTCTAGACCCATAAAGGAAATGTAATCCTCACATTTGTTACTACGCCTAGTGATGAACAGTATTTACATATGTGTAATAATGTCAATGATGTTGACTGGCTTTCAACTTTAGAATTAACCTACAACCACTGGATGTGGTTGCAGGGCAGGGCATAAAACGTTAACAACTGGAAGAATGGAAATGATGAATTGAACTATACCTTTTAGGAAGTAGAAGTGGGGGGTATGGAAGGAAAAGCAGGGTCATTAATATCCTCATCTTACGGGGAGGGGAAGTGCCATATAGACTAAAATTAATGGAACAGGAACCACTATTTAAAGATACAGAGAAAATGTGAATATGAATCTCAAGATGGGAGGTGATGTAAGCTAAGTCGTCCTGTTTAATTTCAGGGAGCTAATATAACTACCCAAAGTTGGTAAATCAAGAAAAAAGTTTAAGCATATGATTTACTTCTGAAGGTAACCATCAAAGAAACTAAAAATAGAAACAGTTAAAAGCTGTCATCTCTGGGTCATAGAACAGGAAGGGGAAAGGGTAGACTGTTGTTTTCACCTAATCTCTTCTGAGAGGTTTTGTTGTTATTGAGTAGCTGTAATATTTTGATAAAAACGCAAAATCCAAACAACCTAAGCCTCAATAGTTTCCTATCGCTCTGACATTAACATCAAAAATCCTGCACCCAGCCTGTCAGCCTCGCTGCCAGAATCTCTTTCACCCTCACTCCCCACCCCTGCTCTGCTCCAGCCACACAGGGCTTCTTAAGTGCCTCAGATGGCTAAGCTCCTGCCAGACTCAGAGAGAGTGGGACCTTCACACATGTTTTTGTCCTTTGTAGAAAAGCTAATCCACTCTGTACCTTGTCCAACACTCTGTTCACCCCCCTCACTTTTGGAATTTAGCATTGCCTCCTTATTCCTCCCAAGGCTCGGCTGTTCCCCCATTACACACAATCACAGCAAGCCCCCATATTTGTCCTCCAACCCACTGTAATGACACAATTACTAGTGGATTATTTAAAGTCTGTCTCTCCTACCAAACTTACGCTCCATAAAGAAAGGTACCATCGGTCAGTCTCAGTACCTGGGGTACTGTAGACATCTGACTGCACTGTGGAATGAATGGCTAGATAAACTGCAGATCCTTTGGCACAGAGCAGCAAGGAATTCAGTGCTTAAACTGAACTGTATCGGCCAGATGAAAAAGTTACTAAATGTGGAACAATCCCTTCATTTAGAATTGAGTGTCATTTTAACAAATAGTCTTATGAAACATATAATGTTTCTTGAGTGTTGGTGAGGAAGCCGTTCAATATATCATCCCAAGTCCTGATGCATCCATATAAGAAGAGACTTGTGGCTTGGATGGAGGTCTTAGCAGTGGAGATGGTTCTGAAGTACCTTTTGAATGTAGAACCCCACAGGACTTGCTGGTGAATTAGAGGGAGGTGAAAGAAAGAACAGATTCAAGGACAACTCCTAGAATTTTTGATTGGTAACTAGGTGAATTTGATGCTGTTTATTGAGATAGAAAAGACAGGAGTAGAAGCAGACTGAAATGGGAGGCGGGGAAGCAAAAGTTTTGTTTGGGACTTATTAAGTCTGAAATGTCTATGAGCGACTCAAGTGTGAATACCAAGGAGGCCATCTGATGTGCAGCTTAAGAGGGAGGGGTAGAGATGCAGGCACAGAGTGAAACCATCAACACACAACCCTGTCTTTCAGAGCAATGAAAACACAGACACACTGTTATCGCCTCTAATTAAATCAAGGCATAGCTATCAATGAAATGTCATGGTCATTAAAAATGATGGTGTTAAGACATTATCCAGATGTTATCTATCTGTAGATTGCAGATTTATGAGCAATTCTCACTTTTCCTCTTCCTATGTTTTCTAAAAAAATTTCTTTCAGCAAACAATATTACTTTTGTAATTAGAAAATACAATTATTTCCATTTTAGGGAAAAGTAATGATATAAACCCATTTTTACTGACATGTACAGGCATCTATAACATATCACTGAGGAAAGAAGGCAAGTTACAATCACACTATATGATCTCATTTATCTAAAACAATATGTATGCATAGTAAGAATTTTTAAACACTTTCAGTTGCATTATACTTCGCACAGTATCTGTAAAATACTAAATGTATTCATAAAAATATTTCATACCGCCCTGGCCAGTGTGGCTCAGTTGGTTGGAACGTCGTCCAGTCCAAAGGTCATGGGTTTGGTCCCCAGTCAGGGAACAGACAAGAAGTAACCAACTGATGTTCCTCACCTGCATCAATGTTTCTCTCCCCTTCTCCCTCTCTCTATGATCAATGACCATGTCCTCAGGTGAGGCTAAAAAATGTTAAAAAACTATTTGATACAATAATTTGAACTAAGCTTTAAATATCATTTTATCTCCGTTTACCACACCTAGGCTTCAGGGTTTTTCCTGGTCTCTTTCCCTCGCATACTCACTCTCAGTGCTGGCTGTTCTTCTATTTGTAGTTCCATGGTATAATGTACACAATAGGCGTTCTTAATCTTTTCCTGCCATGGACCCTTTTCGCCCTCTGGACCATCCCCCTCAGAAGGATGTTTTGAAACGCAAAAAATAAAATGCCTAGAAATTTATTAACAACATACTTTGAGAAATCGGGGCTAGAGTAATATGTGCTTCTTTAGTAAGTCATTAATTTGAAGGAGTGATGAATACAAATGATTATTTCGAAGCATGTGTAACTATAACATATAATATGATATGATATGACATGATAGCATCTTTGATCTCTACTGGTGACAAAGTTATAGGTAGCCCTAACACTGTTATGGTCTGTTGCCTACAGTCATCACTGAAGTAATCTGAATTTTCAGTGAGAGGTTGGTGAAAATAAAGGTGTAGTGTTTTTCCCATCCAAGGTCACAGAACTGTGAATTCTCAACCCTGAGTCAGAGTCCTCAGTCTAGAAAGATACATACTATGCAGAACTCTCAGAATGATTTCCATGCATCTACATTTAAAAATGTTTTATTTGTATAATTAAAAAAGAAATGCTATGGTCCTGGGTAGTGTGGCTCAGTGGATTGAGTGCTGGCCTGTGAACCAAAAGGTCACCAGTTCAATTTCCAGTCAGGGCTCACGCATGGGTTGTGAGCCAGGTCCCCAGTTAGGGGCATGTGAGAAGCAACCGATCAATGTATCTCTCACACTTTAATTTTTCTCTCCCTCTCTTCCCCCATCTCTAAAAATAAATAAATAAAATCTAAAAAAAAAAAAGATAGAAATACTGTGTTTTTCTTTGTTTGCTTTATCTTAAACAACCTGGAAGAGTGACTAAGAAATTTTATACAGTTGCTACATTAACATTTTTTTATAGGGTGATACCACTTAAAAAAGATCTTCAATCCTCCCTAACCACTTAAATATTGACAACTTTAATCATTTCCATGTTCTTACAAGTCTAGAAGAAAATTCACTAGAATTATTTACTCTGGAATTAAAAGGAACAAAAAGACAAACTGTCACAACTGCAAACGTTTGTCTATGTTTTTTTGCCAAGTGTAATTCCAAAAACAGCTGAAAATATTAGAACAAATTAGTACTTAATATGAGCTAATACCTTCTGTTGTTTACAAAAAACACAAAAAGCAGAAACACATGAAAATTTATATTTAAAAAATAAGTTAGTCAATATGTGTTGACAAATTTAAAATACAACTTATCAAAGTAATGTCAAAACTTGCCCTGGCTGGTGTGGCTCAGTGGAATGAGCGCCAGCTGCGAATCAAAATGTCACCGGTTCAATTCCCAGTCAGGGCACATGCCTGGGTTGCTGGCCAGGTCTCCAGTAGGGGGAGTGCAAGAGGCAATCACACAGATGTTTCTCTCCCTCTCTTTTCTTTCCCTTCCCCTCTCTAAAAATAAATAAAATGAAAAACAAAAACAAAACAAAACCCTTAAGTACCACCAGAAGCCCCAGAAAAAACAAAATGCTTCAATATTTAGAAATATAACTTACACACAGAAAGTCAGCTCATGCTAAAAGTGCTCAAGTTTGCCCAAACCAGTGTGGCTCAGTTGGTTGGGCGTCATCCCACAAAATGAAAAGGTTGCCAGTTTGATCTCAGGTCAAGGCACATGCCTGGGTTGCAGGCCAGGGTCCCGGCTGGGGGTGTGTGAGAGGCAACCAATGTTTCTCTTCCTTTCTTTCTCCCTCCTCCCCCCCTCTAAAAATAAATAAATACATAAAATTTTTAAAAATGCTCAAGTTCATGTTTTAGCAGCAATGTGGAATGTTGCAAAGTAGATGAAAACAAAGAAATGTGCATATCTTAGATGCCTGCTTTGCTTTCTTTCAAATCTAAAAATAAAACCTTCAAACTGCCCTATTAATAAGTCTAGAAAATGAATGCCCTTTTTGTGGAAAGCTTTAACAAACAGAAATAAAAATATCTTCTTGGTTAATAGGACCAAAGGATATAAACATAAATCAGATGTCAAGCCTCATTTCTCTACAATTCCATTCTCTCTCGGAACTCTGGTGGGGCTTCTGCTGTAAAGATGTTTCTACAGCACAAGGAGACACAACAAATGAATGAAGGTATGCATAGAGCAACATAGGCCAGGCTCAAAAGCCAAGTAGAAACATGAGTATTGAGTGAAAAGAGTGAACTGCAGAATGTTACATACATAATACCACCAGGTAAATCTGCAAAAACAGTTTTGAATGTTATATATTGGTCATGTGTTATACAGCATAAAACTTGCACGGAGACTATTCCCATCACCTTTAGGGCACAGGTTACCTTGAGGAGGCAGGGCAGCAAGTGCAACCATGGGCTGGGATTTTGCTGGAGCTGTCCCATTTGAGTTTCATAAAAGAAGGCTGATGTAAATTGGACAAACTGCTAGTACTTCTGAAGTCCAAGTGAAAGTACCAGAGTAGCTACTACATGAACAGAGTTAGAGGCCAGGGAGGACTGCAGGCAAGCACAATCTCAAAGGTAGGCACACAGAGGAGTGATGAGGAAGGCTGTGATCTCACCTCCTTAGCACAAGCTTGCAGGGATTACAGTGGACCATACACAGTGGCTTGTCAGCGTGGACCTGATCCTTGACAAGCCACGAGCAAGGGCGCTTATTTATGCACTGCTTCCTTCACAATGGAAGTCTTTGTAAAAAATAAATAAATAAATTTAAGTCAGAAGAACTAAGCAGTGAATTCAGTATCACAGTTGACTCATGCCATGCAAGCTCCTGCCCTCCTCTCTGTATTAAGTATCAGAGAATAAAGTATGTTGGAGAAGGGGAAGTCCTCCAGGGTCTCCTGGAGCAGAAGTAGGGGGAAGGAAGGTTCCATGAAGAGAACTGGAGGAGAAGCCCTCAGGGCCTGATGGGTGGGTGGGAAGCCAGCTCAGGCAGACAGCTTCCAGAACAGTGAGGGGTGGTAAAGGGACAGGATGGATGGTCACAGAGCCTCACATCACCTTCTGGGGCTTGGGAACATCTCTGAATATGATGCACCTTGGGAAGAAAGCTGAGACCATTCAGCACAGCTGGAAAGGCTGTGTCTAATTCCCTACCAGCACACTGCAAACAGAACCACTCCCAGCCCCTCAGCCTGACTTGCTCTGCCTGTCTCACCTCCTCTCTCCAAACTCCTCAGACCCAACCAAACACCTCTTTTGCCCAAGCCTCCACACGTGCTGGTCTTTCCTCCACTCATACTTTCTCTGGAACTAGCTAATGTTTTGGGGGTCACTTTTCAAAGAAGTCACTTCCCTTACCCCACCACCACATCTAGGTGGGACCTCTCTAAAGTTTATGTGCTCCCTCAGTGACCAGCACTTCTCCATTGTAGCATTTAGGCCCTGGTAAAGCAATGGCCTGTTTGCCTGTCTGGATCTTCCTTTAGACCATTATGATTGCTAAGGGTTAGAAACAGGCCCTAGCATCTACAACAGTACCTGTCACCTAATAAATGCTCAATTAGTATGTGGTAAATGAATCAAGTATTGCTATATAAAGAGTACAATGGTGAAAGAGAAATGAAGCAACAGCAACCTGGTCCTGAATATTCCCAAGATACTATTCCTTATGCATATTACAATTAAAACAAGAACAGAAGGTCTAGCAGCCATGAAGAATCTTCAACCCTGAGTCCCAGGAGCCACTGCAACTTAGAACAGTACCAAAATAAACACGCTCCATTTTCTTTAAGATTCACAAATGAGAACTGGCTGAAGTTCCTCCTACCAACTGAAGGGTCCTGCCTCACAGGTTCTGCTCACACAAGGTCTCTCTCATCTGATGAAATGGAAGCTTCTGAAGTTTTGCTTTCCAGTGCTAACTGTTAAAAGCCACATCTTCCTAACCTAATTAACAGTTCTCTAATCTCTACAAATAATCATGCAGTCATAAATTTGTATGCTTATCTATTCATACGTAGTCTTTTCTTTAAAACTGTGCAATTAAAAGGCCACCCTTGATTTAGCAGTATCTATCAAACTTTAAAACGCACATACCCTTTGATCCTGCAAGTCCCACTCTAGAAATTTCTTCTACAAATATACTTGGTTGTAAGCAAAATGATACATGTAAAACACTATTCACTACAGCATTAATGAATTAAAAACACTGGAAACATAAATATCCATCAATAAGAAAACTATTTAAATAAATTATAGTGTGTCCATATAGTGGACTACTAACCCAATCCTTTAAAAGAATGGTACGAGTCTACAGGAACTAATACTGAACAATCTCTGAGATACAGTAACTAAAAAGAGCAATCACAGAAGTGCACAGTATTTTATTCTTTGTGTAAAAACACACACATAAAATATGTACATAAACACACATATAATAATATATACTAATATGAGATAACCAATTTCAGAAACAGAAAGTATATGGGTGATTGCACTGGGGGAGGAAGGAGGAGTAATGGTTTAATGGGGACAATTTCACTTTTACGAGATGAGAAATCTTGTAAAAGTTCTGGAGATGCTTACTGGTGGTAGGTGCAAAACAATGAGAATGTATTTAATGTTTCTAAACAGTACACATAAAATGAATAACAGTAAACTTCATATTATGTATTTTGCTACAATTTTTAAAAAAGATTTTATTTATTTATTATTACAGAGAGGGAAAGGGAGTGAAAAAGAGAGGGGGAGAAACACCAATATGCAAGAAAAACATTGATTGGTTGCCTCTCATATGCCCTCAACTCCAACCACGGACCTGGCCTACAACCCAAGCATGCACCCCAACCAGGAATCAAACTGGCAACCCTTTGGTTTACAGGCTGGTGTTCAATCCACTGAGCCACACCAGCCAGGGCTATATTTCACTACAGTTTAAAAATTACACAAACACACTCATGGATTAATAAGAAACTAGTAAAGATGGCTGCCTCCGGGGAGAGAAATGGTATCCGAGGATAGGGTAGCAAGAAGGTCTTTTACCATATAACCTTTTACACCAGGTTTTTCATTCTGTACTATATACCCAACTATTCAAAAACTCATTTTTAAAAAAAACCAACCTTATACAAGAAGCCTTTTCCTTGGTTATTTATATCCCTTTTTTAAGTAAAAAATGTTTTCAATCCAAATCAGGATTCCACTTCAGTTTTGAGCATATTTATTAGATTTACATGATTCAAGTTGTAAAAAATTACACTTGTTCCTCTAAGAATATATTCACCAAAAGCCTGTCTTTATCTTTATCAGCCTTTACAGAAAAGCTTCAAAATCATCATAGAAGAAAATTACCATTTTTATCAGTATGCAACTTTTATTCTATCATAACAACCAAGCTGGCTGAATATAGAACTGTTTCAACCGCAAAAAGCCTTCATCATAATTCAAGACAAAAATCAGCCTGCAATTACACGAGTTATAAAACAAACTATGCTTTATGTTGCAGTCTACCCTAAAGCTAAAACTTATGTCGGAATCACACACACAGCCTCCGAACTCCTCCTAGATTATCTAAAACCTACTTTTGTGAAGATCCACTATTTTCTGGAATCTTCCAGAATGAGCACTGTGGCCATGCCACTGGCATCGGAACTTCTGTAGCTTTGCCCCCCGTCAATGAGAAGGCAGCACTTGCAGGGTCCAGCCCTGCCCTTGCCTCAAAGCAGGGGTTTCAATATTTGTTGAGTGAATAAATAGATGATTACCTGCTGACAGGCTTGCCACCAAGACTCACAAAAAAAAATTCAGAAAGAAAAAAGGAAGAGATGCTTTGTTCACTGGAAGTCAGCACATGATAAAGGTGAAGACCGTATCACTGGTTCACCAAATAGCTATGACACAACTGGCTAAGTGGGCTCTAGACCTCATCCCACCCTCAAGTTAAATACAGATACAGGTATTTTTTAAAACCATACAAAAAACATAAGACAACTTACGCACAGGATCCTTTTATACTTATAAAATATGTATGTGTGAATAGAGTATATCAAGTTTTTTTGGAAGAATATATAGATGAATATTGATATGTTCTTAGAGTAGGAAAGAATTTTCTAACTATAAAAGCAAAAGAAGAAATCATAACAGAAATCTTATGTATCAAAAAGACAAGCATAATCAAAAGGTATATAAGTAGGAAAATATCCGCATGATGACAGAGAATTAATACTTAAGAGTTCCTACAAACTGACTTAAAATATCCTAATGGAAGAATAAAAGCACAACACAAATAAGCAATTCACAAAGACCAAATACAAAAGGCCAATGATTACTGAGGTTCATCCTCAGTAATAATCCAAAGAGCACAAATTTAAAAGATGGATAAACAATTCTGGGAGGGTATAGGGGAAATGGTACTTTCTCAGACTGTTGTGGGAACAGGGATAGCCGCTTAGAAAGGCAATGTGGTGGCAGTCACCAGCAACTCCAAGTCTAGGCAGCTGTTTTTCAAAAAGAATGATGAAGTTCAATCCAATAGTATCTTTAATAGGAAACCATTGTGAAAACCAACAGAGGGACAACGCATGACAGTAAGTTAGCACCAGATCCTCCTGTCGTTTAACAAAAATGAGGCAGAAAGACCTCGTTTTGTTAAAAACAGAAAAGGTGAATATTTGTATAGCCTAAGAAGATTCACAAGGATCTATGGCAAGCTGTTAACAGTGGTTACTCTGAGTAGTGGGCACAGACAGAAACAGGGAGCTTTCACTTTTTTACTTGATATACTTTAAATGGCTTGAATTTTTCCATAAAACTACGTATTATTTCTGTAATTTCTTTAAAAATAAAAGAAGAAAATGAGTAAGATAAAACATTTATCTATTAAAGACGGATTCTGTCCTTTTATTATTCCCTTCAAATTTCCCTGAAGCTCATATGGACATCTCTTTCATATTCATAAGCAAAAAGAGATATATTTTTAAAATATCTCTTCCTTTCTATATTTCTTAGAAGAGACTGTATAGAGTCAACACTGCCTGTTTTATAAAATCCATTCATAATCTTAGAAAAAGACTATTAGAAACATAAACTACCTCCAAGGCCTACCATCTACCAGAAGAAACCCATTTACTACCCATATTACATTTAGTCCGCACAGTTTCTGAGACAATGGACAAAGTGCCAGCCACAGAACTCCCACCAGCAAAACATACTATGTGGAGTACAAAGAATGTCCTGTGAGCAGGGCCCACGGCACACCCCACAGCAAAGGGTAATGACAATTTGAGTCACAGGATCAGGAGCGAAACCAAATTTGAGAGTGGAGAACCTTACAAGATTCTTGCCTTCCCTTCTACACCTTCTATTCTCCTCTGCCCAAACCCTGCCCCTCACACAGTCTCCAAATGGACTATCTGTCATGGATGTCCACACAGCTTTAGACTGAGGTGTCAGAAATTACGAGAGACACAACAAAGTGCTACTTGAGGGTCTCAGCTGGAATCACAATGGCAGCATATGTGGATACTCACATTTTTTCTTAGAGAAAAAAAAAAGGAAAAATTCAATTAGAATGTTTTGCCTTACCACATGGAATGTTTGAAATCCAGGTGTTAAAACATCAAATGTGGAGTGACTACCATTGATTTTTTAAAAAGCTTGAGATATTGAACCTAACAATTGAGAAATGAAGGAAACATTCGTTTTTACAAAATTAAAGTCCGCACAACGGCACCAAAATAGTCAAAAGTTCAACTGACAGAGCACCTGAGTGTCAGACCTCCAATGGCTTGGATCCCCAGCTTTCCAAAAGGCATTCATCCTGCTCTAGAGTCTCAAGAAGCCAGACGTGTGTCTGGGGGTTCCCTTTAGTTCCCATGGAAGCAGCGCGGCAAGTACATGCCATTAACCATGGGCTCCACTGTTCTGTGACAGCTTTCAGGAGGCTATCCTTCCAGAGGACCACACACCGGTTCCCATATCTGAAAATGCATTACCACTGCTCACTAAGGTTGACCAGGAAGTAATTTATCCAAAACCAAAGCAAACAAAGCACCATGCTGAAGACCACTGGGCAACAACAGCAGCGGCAGGTGAAGAGCTCAGTCAAAGTGCTCTCAGCTCAGCTGACCTGCTTCAAGGTGAACTGAAGTTGCAGATCACCAGTTCCGGCTCTAATCTGACGCCCGCCCCTAGATCACGCTGTAGCTACCAAGTAACCCTACCCAAACTGACCTTTCAGGGCTCAGGGAAGTGACTTTTTTTTATTATATGGCACAGTTTGGCACAGTTATGTCTTTAGTCTTTGGGGTACTTTTATACTGTCCAAGAGTAGTACATCTTGTTTTTTTTCCTTTTTTTTTAAAAACAGATGGCCAAACCAGGACATATACTAAAAAAAAAAAAAGGAAGGTTACTTACCTGAGCCCTAACATTCCAGCTACCATGGAATCCTGTTGGAGCTGGTCTACAGAAGCAAGATGTATTCTGGGGAGTCACATGTCACATCAAAGCAGGAACTGGTGAGTCTGTATTTTTATGGAGCCTAAAACAAAGAAAATCGTAAGTTGAAAGCCCCCATTGTGCTGCAGGACCTTTTTCCCAGGGCTATTTGGGACATTTTGAAGATAAACATATAGACAAAGTACTATGCTATTTCCCAGCTTACCTAGCTAGAAACAAAGGATAAACTGCGAATTTCTGGCACATAAACACACAGTGCTAAAATAAAGGAAAGATTTGTGCATGTTAGAATTGACACTATCACAGGTCTTGTCACCTATGAAGGACATTTTAACACTATAAAGCATACTGTTAGTGGTGATCTCTACTAAGTATTTCTTGTATCACGGCATACAGAAATACTCAGAGAGAATACATGTTCAAAAGAACATGCAACACTAAAATCTCATCCCAGAAAGAACATGTGAAATCCAGAGGCAGTCTCCCTTAAGTCTCAAACAGCTGAAGCTGCAACAAGCTACTGTAACACCATGCAAAGGGGCTTTAACCCTAAGAGAAAAGAGCAGTACCAACAGAAACCAAGTGCCCTGGGAGATCCAAAGCCATCCTCCAAAATACACAAGTCTGACTCAGAGCAATCATTTTTAAAAAGCCTCTCAAATCAGTAAATTGCAATGTTCAACAAACTGAGTTTTTAGTTTGACAGTTTCTCTTTTGCTTTTGAACACATGTTCAAAAAAGAACTTTTGCCATTACATTTTTCCTCATTAAGATAGCCATCATTTCCTTCTTAAAACCTAAATTGGGCCATATTAGCTCATCTCTGATACCTCGCTGGCCCAAGAGTAGCACTTTTATCTTTAGACTAAAAAAAGCCTAGCATGTACAACTTAGAGACTATTTACACAATTACTTGTATAATCAAACCCAGAGGAAGGGCAACACCAAATAAGTCTTTTACCTATAGCTGGTCTGTAATACCAGGATGGTACCTAGAATTATTTATTGAGGTGCAGTGAGGGGTTACAAATCCCTTAACATTTGAGTCATAGAATGCTCTGAAATCCTCAAAGTCAAGGTAACAGTATTACTCAGTTAGCTATATAATAAAAATCAAACTGGTATCCTGGCTGGAAGGCCCTGAAAAAGTCACAACTTCTCACAGCCACAATCGTTTTTTTACTTATAAACTGCAGGAGCTGGATTAAGGTTCCTTCCAGCTCTGAAAGTTTAAGATCTTTGATTAACTCAAGATTTCAGTGGGGGCATAAAAGCCAAGCAAATGAGATCGGTTAGGTGAAAACCCAATAAAGCAGTGACTTGCAGGTCTACATATATAACCCCCCCCAGCTCTTAGGCAAGGAAGACAAGTGACCACTTCCTCAGGCTTGCTCCCGAGAGTCCAGACTTCTGCAGTAACAGCAAAACAGCTATACTGAGAACACATCCACAAGCCAGCAGACTCAACACAACTGTGCCTTGAAAAAGCTATAAAGGCCAAGGCTTTATTCTCTAATGGAATGGCCGCCGCACTCTCTGAGTGGGGATGCCATGCCCGCCCCCAAACTCCCCTTTCCACTCAGGTCCCCTACACACCATACCTACCATCAAAGTGGTGGAACCAAGTATTTAAGCAATGGTATGCAAATTAAGTTTTCAATAGGTAAAAGTTCCTTGCAAGGGAAAGGCAGAAGAGAGCAGATAAATGCAGAGGAACACAACCTTTGTGTAAGTGAGCCCAAGTAAGGGGAGCCCATTTACATCTGTCCTAACGAGGTAGAAAACGAGGTAGAAACACAGTGGTGAAGATAGCAGTTTGCCTGAACAGGGCTAGTACAGAAGCATTGAAGACAAGGTCCTTCCATTGGAGTGGCAATAATGCTTCACTCAAGAAAAAAAAGTCGTGTCCGTCAGCCACAGGAGGCTGGTCTCGTGTCATCATAACAGAGGGCAGTGAATACAAGCAGGTGTCCTGCCAAAGTCCCTGGAACTCACTGTCAGTCTAGGACTGTTCTTTACCCCTGTGAGTTTAAAACACTAGCTACTACAGATGTCAAACATTTTCTTTGATTCTTCCCTCTTCACAGATACTCAGGCAGCCTGCCAACAAAATGTTCTTATCCAATTAAGATTTCCACTGATATTCACCTTTATAAAAGATTACTGCTTCCAGGACACATCATTTATCATGCAAATAATCCCAGGCAGGTACATTGGTGGTGGAAACTGTGCTTGAGACAAGAACTAACAATTTTACCTCTGCTCTTCTTTATTCTAAGTTAAAGAAGTGAGCGTCTCATTCCGTCTCCATGTGGGGGAGGGAGTATTTGGGTGGGGGCAACATCACACAGCAGTCATTTAGTCAGTTTTTGTCAAACTCCACAGCTTGCCTCCCCACCCCACTAAATTCAGCCACTCAGAAGCAGTACAGGCAGAGAAACAATGATCCTGGCTGGAAATTGCAAATAGAATGCAAAATTCTATTCTAAACCCACCAATACACAAACAGCACAAAAGCTGGAATAGGATTTGACTGCATCATGCTCTGTCAGGTGAAACAAAGACCTGGTACTCTAGGTTTCAAGCATTCTAGGCAAATTTGTAACAACAAGAAATAGGACAGTGTGATAAGCCAGTTCGAGCAAGAAAGCCGTAGGTTTCTTCAAGCTGTTAGGAGTTGCTGACTTCAGATGCCACCAGGAACTTCGCAGAGACATTATATTCTGGAAGCTGCCTGTGCTGTTTAAAGGGCTAGGGATATAACAAACAGCTTGCTGGAGGGCATCTAAGGAGGCAAACACTTTGCCAACAATGGCAAAACAAAGCAGAGCTCTTGTCCTGTCACATCTCAGGCTCAGAAGTAAAAACCTTGGAATCTTTGTCAAGTGAGGTTTCTGTGTCTGTGTGCATGAACAGGATGTACCTCAGTGATCAGACACCTAGCTGACATGACACAAATGGTTACTGTGCTTCTAGCAGATTTGACTGTGCCCTTTAAGGTTCTGATGTGTCCAAGCAAGAAAATAAAACGAAGTGTTTCCTAGTCTTCCTGACTGGGATTTGAAGTAGAAATCCTAAAAAAGCCCATAAACAATTCTATTTCCCTGAATCCCTGAGGGAAATTCCCAAAAGACCCAAAAATCCAGACCCTGTATTTTTAAGAAGGATCTAGCATATTTCAAAAGACCCAAGAGGTCAGTTCAATCTTGCTAACTGCAATCACTGAGATCCAGATGACAATTCCAGCCACAAAATATAAATTTCTCCTCGAGAGTAATAACTGCCTATTAACAGCAAATTTTACTAGCAAGGTCCGAATATGCTTCATTTTTCTAATATAACAAATGCCCACAACTTGTGCAAGTCCTACAAAGTCTAAGCCACTCAGCACCTCACACTGGTAGGTCTGGTTCCACGATCACCAACCACCCCCTGAATTTGATCCTAATATCTCACAATTTGGGATACTGATCCCACAGAGCAGACAAAATGTATGACTGGCTCTGCAAAGCCCATTTCTGTTCCTGGAAAAAGAGCCAGGAGGACACATCTGTTTGATCATGAGTCAGAAATATCAATTTTGTGGTGGAGCTCATTTCTGCTGTGACCAATCCACACCAAACACACAACAGAAGTGACTGCCACAGAGGTACTCCAGAGCAAGCATCTCTTTCTCAGGTCCACACTTAACAATATAATAAACGGTCTCCTCCATGAGAGCACTCTTTTCAGACTCTTCTTAATGACCTTAAGTCTTCAGTGCAAAACCACAGACACATTGCCATGCTACGTAAAAGTCACCTGAGTTTCAATCTGGGTGATTCGGTAATAACCAAAATGAAAAGAAAATAAACTTTCAGGGACAACTGACAGGAACCACAGCAATGCGATGAACTTGCCCCATTTGATACTGGCGATCTTCTTCATGCTCCAAGACTATGGGAGCCCGTTATATACTATGTCCCACTCCACTTATGTAACTGGAAAATCGCCGGCGAAGGGGGGAGGATAGTGAGGGCGCTCATATTCTAAGGCCACAGTACCCCCAAAGACCCCGGGAGTGCGCTTCTATGGAAGAGCCTCAGGTGCTGCCGGACATACAATCCCCTACCCACGGCTCCTGATGGGAACTAGAACAGCCTCTTTAGGATGAGTTGTGGGACCAGGAGCACAATATCTAATCCCTTTTTGTGGGTGTACAATAATTCCCACCTACTTGTTCCTGCTAGATGGGAAAGGAGATGGTGGACGACTTGCGCACAGTGGGGGCAGAAAGTCATGGAATGGGCGAGAAGGAGGGGGAGGCAAAGCCTGGAGATGGGGGTGAGAGCGCAGGAGCCCTTGTGGCGCACTCTCCCGACAGGAGGCGGACTGCGCACGCGCGCCGGTGGGGGGGGGTGCCGAGTAACGGGAGAGGGGGCGCGCGAGGAAGGGAGAGGGGAGAGCGGGATCCAGGGAGAGGCCGGGGCCGCGGGCGCGCGACGGCGCCGTGGGCCCGAAGCCCCTAGAAGGGCACGACGCGCGCGCAGCCCGGACAAGTGAAGCCCCGGCGAAAGGGGTGCCCGCGGGGCTGAGGCCAGGATGCGCGCCGAAGGCGGGAGGCAGTGGAGCGCCAGGCGAAGGTGGCCCTGGAGGCCGCGGCGAGGACGGTCACCCGCGAGTGTGGGTGACGGGCGGGGGGGGGGGGGGCCGTCACCGGCAACGGCGGGAGGGGGAGGGTAAAGAGGAGGGACGCCATCCGCTAGCCGTGTCGCCGACCCCGCGGGCCCCTCCCGCGCCACGTCCCGCCCCTACCCCCCGCCCCTCGGCAAGGGTCCCCGCCCGCGGCCGCGGCGGTCCCACTCACAGTCTCTCCTCCTCGCCTCCTCCTCCTCCTCCGCTTGGCGCGGCAGCGGCGGCGGCGGCCATGTTCCGGACGGCTTTTACCACAGCCCTCTCCGAGAGGAGGGAGCGCGCGCGCCTCCGACGCCGGGACCCCGCACGGCCGACGTCGAGTCCCGCCCTCCGGGCCGGCAGGCTTGCAGCTGCACCTGCGCGCCCGCGTCTCGCCTCCAGGACCGCAGCGAGCCCGCCCGCAATTGGGTGAAACGGGCAGAGAGGGGCGGGGCCTCGGCGGTGGCTTCGCCAATTGGCGGGAGTTTGTGTCCATTCTGGCTAGGGAAAAGGGGGTGGGCACTCTCTCCAGCTGTCGATTGGCTGACGTTGGCCGTCATTTGGGGAAGAGAGGCGGCTTGGGCTCGCAGGGGTTGGTCTAGTGGGCGGAATTTGAATATTAAGAATTAATGGGCCCTTGCGGATGCTGGGGCAAGGGAAGGCCTAGGCTCCGAACTCCTGTTTTCGTGGCCCTCCTGGGCCATTGCCTTGCTGTCCACAAATGCACCAAATATGTTGCAATAAGTGTTTCACTGAACCCTCATTTTCTCAATAAAACCACTTTTAGTAGAAGCAGTAAAGTTGCCTTCCCTGGAGCCTGACATTGTTCCAGCCGAGGGACCTTAATTTAATAGGCTTACCCTTTGCATTCTTTCATCTGAGCCTGCCATGAGTCACACTCTCATAGAGGCAGGGAATAAACTGACAGCAAATCACTGTCCTGGCCTTCGTGAAACTCTGGTAGGAGAAGAGGGTACATACCAAAGCTGCATGAGACCTGCCATTGCTGGATCGGATGGTTTGGTAGAGGTGTGAATAGGGGCAGTGGGAACACAGAGGAACAGCACTAAACTATCTGGAGGGGAAGGCTTCCTAGAAGAGGTGATTTGGGAACTAAGATCCAGAAATTCTGTTTCGGAAAAATATTTTAAGAGTATGAGAAAGTTTTAGCAAATGAGGTGTTCAGGACAATACTGTTTGTCAAGGCGACCTTACTCTGATTCCAGCCTCCAATTCATCCAGTGCTCCTTGTGCTAGTTCTATGATCAATAAGGAATCTTCTTATTTTGATTTGGCTCTCACCCCATTTATTTATTAAACAGCTGCTATGTGCCAGGCACTGTTCCAAGTTCTGGATGCAAAGTACTGAACAAGACAGCAAACTAACATTCTTATGGGGTATATTTATACTAAACATATAAATAAATGTATAATGTAATGTCACGTAGTAATACTGGCTTTGAGACAAATAAAACAAGGGTGAAGGTGGTGCTATTTAGATATCCACAGGCTTTTGCCCTCATCTTATTCCTCCATATGGGTATCTAGAGAGAGAATATTTCAGGCAAGTGGAAAGGCCCCGAGGAAAGCCTGTTCCTGGCATGTTGGGGCCTAACAAGGAAGCTTATGTGGCTAGAAAGGGGTGGGGTGAGCAGCTGGAGCCACCATGGGAACTGGGAGCTTATTTTGAGATGAGAAGCTCTTGGAGAATTTTGAACTGGAAGCTGACAGCATCAGATCTGTGTTGTAGGTGCAATGTGGAGAACTATCTGTGCTGGGACAAGACTAGGAGCAAGAGCCCATTCAGGAGGTTCTGACAACAGTCTAGGAGAGGTGACAGTGGCTTTAACCACAGTGGTGGCAGTGAAGGTTCTGAGAAATTGTGAGATTCGAGCTATATTTTCAAAATCAAGCAGAAAGGATTGGCTGTGGGGTATAAAAAAGAGAAGAAAGAAGGCGATTCCTGAGTTTTTGGCCTGAGCAACTGAGTAAATGGGTGCCTTTCACCACAATTGGGAAAACTGTAAGAAAAGCACATTTTTGGAGGTACAGATCAAGGGTAGCTTGATCATGGCTTTGGCCATGTTAAGCTTGGGGTGCCTGTTAGACGTGCAAGTGGAAATGTTGAGTAGGTTGTTGGGTCAACAGCAGTAAACAATTCAGCAAGCTGAACATCCAACTCAAGAAGCTATGAAAGGAACAGCAGAGTAAACCCAAAAAAGTAAAAGAAAAATGGGATGAGCAGAAATTGGTGAAGCAGAAACATGTGATAGAGAGGACTGAGAACATCAAAAGCTGATTCTTTGAAAAGCTGAACAACAGAAGCCAAACTTCTAACAAGCTAGATATAGAAGAAAAGAAACAAATCAATTATCAGGGTGGCCAAAAAGTTCATTTGGTTTTTCCCATAAGATGGCTCTAATAGTGCTTAGTTGTCTTTAACTTCATTCAAAACTATTTCGTTAGATGGTATTGTGACAGCTGTCATATCAGTGTGCATTTTTAAAAAAACCAAATTGGCGAATTTCTGTGTAACCATTTTAACATTGAAGATGGAAGAAAATATGCAACATTTTGGCATATTATACTTTATTACTTCAAGAAAGGTAAAACCGCAACTGAAATGCAAAAAATATTTGTGCCATGTGTGGAGAAGGTGCTGTGACTGAATGAACATGTCAAAAGTGATTAGTGAAGTTTCATGCTCGAGATTTCTGGCTGTACGATGCTCCATGGTTGGGTAGAACAGTTGAAGTTGATAGCAATCAAATTCAGATATTAACTGAGAACAATCAACATTATACCACATGGGAGATAGCCACATACTCAAAATATCCGAATCAATAAAGTTATTGGTGAAAGTGAAAAAGGTGTCTTTTATTTTATAGAAAAAGCTAGGTGGACTTTTTGGCCAAAACTAAATGGACTTTTCATTTCTTTATATTAGAAAATATAAAAATATTAGAAAAATCTAATATAAAGAAATGAAAAGTAGATATAGCATATAGATACAATAGATTATACAATAGACGATAGATAACAGAGCTACATTTCAAAAAGATATTATGAACAATTGTGCGGATACATTGGAAACCATAAGCACAATGAACTAATTCCTAAAAAAGCACAGCTTACAAAAACTGACTCTGGAAACAGAAAACCTGAGTAGACCCTCTATAACCAAAAAGAAGTTGACTATGTCTTTTAAAAATCTACCTCCCCCTCAAAAACACAAGCTCAGAGAGTTTTACAGATGAATTCTACCAAATCTTTAATGAGTGGGTAATTTCAAACATATAAAGAAAAGAATGAAATCTCTCCAAACTTTTATGAGACAAATATAATACTACAACAAGCCAATGAATGTATTACATAGGATGTGGAAATGGATGTAAAAATTCTAGACAAATAAACAAGCTAGCAATATATAATAATATATCATAACAAAGGAAGCAAAGATGCAAGAATGCAAGGATGGTTTGCAATTAGAAAATCAACCTTAACAAATTTAAGGGGAACAAATTATACGATTATTTAAATAAATGCAGAAAAATGGTTTGATAAAATTCAACACCTACTTATGATTTAAATAAAAACAACTTAGAGAACTATGAATAGAAGGGAACTTCCTTAATCTAATCAAAGGTGTCTATAAAAAGACTTAGAGCAAACATTGCACTTAATGGTGTTAAGTGGAGACAGCAATAAACAGAACAAGAACTACAGTAGAATATCATTTATGCAAAATAAAACATGTGTGTGTCCTCCCACTTTCTTTTAAACTTCATCCTTGTGGTTCCACCATGAGGAGAAAGACACATTAATTCCAAGTTGATTCCCTGGTTGTTAGGATGCAGACATGGAAATTCAGATAGTAATAAACTGGAAAAGGTAATGGGGGAGAAAAAAAGATTCAACTCACTCTAGCTACAAAAAATATAAAAGAGTTGGGAATAAACTTAACTTAAAAAGCCAAAAACTTGTGTTAAAAAACTATAAAATTTTACTGAAAAAACATAAAAGAAGACCTGAAAAAGAAATAGAAACTACCAAGGGAAAAGTAGACATAATAAAGATGTCAGTTCTTCATAAATTAATCTGGAAATTCTTTGCCTGAATCAAAATCCGACAGTTTTTATAGACTTGAACAAATTAATGCTAGATTAGGAAGACTAAGTGTACAAGACTAGAATTCAAGACATTTCTGAAAGCAAAAACCAACAAGGAGGGTCTTGCTAAAAATTCTTTAGTTTAAATAAACACGACTTAAATGATACAGTATCACTCTTGCTATTGAAAAGTAGGAAAACATACTAGAGTTTAATGTATATACTAGTAGAATTAAAATTGAGTCATTTAGTCCTGGCTGGCATGGCTCAGTGGGTTGAGCGTGGCCTGCGAACTAAAAGGTCACCAGTTTGATTACCAGTCAGGGTACATGCCTGGGTTGAGGCCAGGTCCCTAGTTGGAGGCGTGTGACAGGCACCCAATCTATGTATCTCTTGCACATTGATGTTTCTCTCCCTCTCTTTCTCCCTCCCTTCTCCTCTCTCTCAAGAGTAAATAAATGAAATCTTTAAAAAACTCACCATCTTATATTTAAAATGAGTCATTTAAAAGAAAAATGGGACTGGCCCTGGCCTGTGTGGCTCAGTAGGTTGGAGCATTGTTCCATGGAGCAAAAGGTCAAAAGTTCCATCCCCAGTCAGAGTACATACCTAATCCTTCTCTCTCTCTCTCTCTGTCCTTCCTCTCTTTCTAAAAACAATGAAAAAAATGTCCTCAGGTGAGTATAAAAATATATTAAAATATTAAAATTGGAACTATAACATTTTTTTAATATATATTTTTAAAGATTTTTTTATTTATTTATGTATCTTTAGAGGGGACAGAGAGAGAGAAACATCAATGTATGGTTGCCTTTTATGCATCCCCTGCTGGGCGTTGGCCTGCAGGGAACCAGCCTGCAACCCAGGCATGTGCCCTGACTGGGAATCGAACTGCGATCCTCTGGTTCTTCGCAGGCCTGTGCTCAATCCACTGAGCTACACCAGCCAGGGCGGAACTATAACATTTTGGAAATAGCTCCCCTTAAAAATAGGACTGTAGAAGATAAAAGCCAGGAAAATGTCATAGAGACAGCAATGGACAGAAACCAATAACCGCAAAGATTGTATGGATATGGCAGATAGAGTGCAAACTTCCACTCCGTCTGTCAAAAACTCTCTTGAACTGATAGAAACTATATACTTTTTAAATGAACTTTCCCTTTTTTAAAGAGATTTTGTTTATTTACTTTTCGAGAGGGGAAGGGAGGGAGGGAGACAGAGAGAAACATCAATGTGTGGTTGCCTCTCACGCACCTCCTATTGGGGACCTGGACCTGGCCTGCAACCCAGGCATGTGACCTGGACTGGGAATCGCACCAGTGACCCTTTGGTTCGCAGGCCAGCATTCAATCCACTGAAGCACACCAGCCAGGGTAAAACTATGTATTTTTTTAGGAGAGCAAATCCAACATGACAATGGAAAATGAGAAGACTATAACACACATCCTAAAAGTTTAGAACATCCCCAATGATACCGCACACACACACAACCCCCCCCCAAATTTGTTTCAAACACTACGGAACATTTCCTAAAGTTGCTTATGATTTATGCCCCTCAAAAAAAACAACAACAACAACAACACCTGAGGCCCTGGCCAGTGTGGCTCAGTTTGTTGGAGCATTGTCCCAGAACTGAAGGGTTGCAGGTTTGATTCCCAGTGAGGGCACATACCTGGGTTGAGGGTTCAGTTCCCAGTCTGGCACATATGATTCCCGGTCAGCCTGGAAGCATACTGGAGGCAACTAATTGATGCTTCTCTCTGGCATCAATATTTCTCTCTTTCCCATCCTCTATCTCTTTCTCTCTTTTTAAAAAACAATGAAAAAAATATCCTTGGTTGAGGATAAAAAAAAATTTCAGGTCCCACCTGGAACCTGGCCTTGAGACCCAGCCAGGACCCACCCTTACTGGTCCCATTTGAGAGGGTTTTGGTGTTTAATGCTGGCTGGGCCATATGGCTGGGCCATAGGGCTACCAACAGAGATCCACAGAAATCCATACTGTCAGAAAGCGACCAGCAAATACTGATGTCACATCTGTCTCAATACAACACTATCAAGTGCATGATCTGATTTTCTGGTGAGATGTGAAGAAGACTGGGTTTGTGTTTGGCCCCACGCTGATGGTGCTGCTTTCCCTGGCAGCTTTCAGTGTCATCAGTGGGTTTTCTTACCTCATCCTGGCTTTTCTCTCCATCATCATCAGCTTCCTGGTCTACAAGTCTGTCATCCGGGCTGTATGAAAGTCAGAAGAAGGCCATCCATTCCAAGCCTACCTGGATGTAGATATTACTCTCTTCTCAGAAACGTTCCATAATTATGTGAGTGCTGCCATGGTGTAAATCAACAGGAGCCTGAAACTCATTATTCTCTTTCTGATAGAAGATCTGACTAACTCCTTGAAGCTGGCTGTCCTCATGTGGCTGATGACCTATATTGGTGCTGTTTTCAAGGAAATCACCCTTCTGATTCTTGCTGAATTGCTCATTTTCAGTGTTCCAATGGTCTATGAGAAGTACAAGACCCAGACTGATCACTATATTGGCATCACCTATAACCAGACCAAGTCAGTTGTTTAAAAAACCCAAGCAATCCTGGAGAGTTTGGCTCATTTGGTTGGGTGGGCATCATTCCACAAATCAAAAGGTTGCTGGTTTGATTCCTGGTCAGGGCATATGCCTAAGATGCATGATCAGTCCCCAATTGGAGCATGGACGGAAGGCACCCAATTCATGTTTATCTCTTACATCGATGTTTTTCTCTCTCTTTTTTCTCCCTCCGTTTTGCTCTCTCTAAAATAAATAAATAACTATTTTTTTTAGAAGTCCAAGCAAACCTACCTAAAATCAGAAAGAAAAAGGCAGAATAAGTACATGGAAACCAGAAATGCCACATTTACTAAGACTTTATTTAATAGTTATAAATTTGTTATTTGTACTATGAAGGAACATGCCCAGTGTCAGCTTGAGCCTGCCTTCCAATCTTATTGTTTTTTTTTTTAATTTGGTGTCTTCTCCTCCTCTCCCTGTACCTGCAGTATCAAGCACAAAATTGTTGAGCTAGAAAAAAAAAATGACCTGATACCTTAGAACCAAAAAGAATAAAGGCAAAATCAGTTTAACAGGATAAATCAATACCTTAATGGTGGTGGAGCTTTTATGTGTATCTTGAAAGGGGGAATATTGGAGTTAAAGGAGAAAATGAAAGACAAAACACATCTCTTGGGTTCCTCTATTTAATTTTCAAGGACTAGTCTTACATACCTTCTTATAATAATTTTGCCCTAATTTTTAAGTGAAGAAATAATGGTTCACTTATGGAGAAATTATCTGGGGATGAGAATGAGATTCCTTCCCATAGGTCTGCATGTTTTGCAGCCCTTGATCCCATCTCCCTGCCCCACAAGGTGAGCAGCTACTCCTCATATTTCTCTTCTTCCCTTGTAGGTATAACTTTCAACGCTATGAATAACTTACAGGTGATAGTAATAATTCCTGGTTCCCAGATGCCATCTGATAGCCAAGAATGGAAACAGAAAGTGGGACTAGAGAATGAATCAACAGGAGTGCTGCTGTGATCACTGGTCCCTTTCTGCTCGTCCCTGCAAAAGGAAAAGCCCCGCCATTTAGAAGGTGGTGTCTGTGTCATTTTGGACATGAGTTCTGAGCTTTATTTGGAGAAATCATTCCTGAATGTGCTTTCCTCTCTCTTCCCTACCTACCTCACCTCAAGGTAATAAATATGGTTGTACTTTTCTTATTATGAAATAAATGTCTGTAGTCATTAAGTGATGTAAACTTATTAGAGTGAAAAAGAATCTGCAGGTGGGCTCAAAAAAGTAAAAACCACCTCAGTAATATCTGAAATGTAGAAATCTTGCAGTTCAGTTTCTGGCAACAGTACAATAAAATGAAAACTTAGGAACCAAAGAATGGACAAAAGTAAAACAAAACAAAACAAAATAAAAAACCAATTTCCATTTGGAAGTTTTAAAACAGGCTTCAAAGTAACTTTTTGGTTAAAGAGGAAACAAAAACTAATATAAACTCTTCAGAAATGACCAACAATGAGAGCCCTACATAGTAAAACCTATGCTTTGTGGACAAAGAGATCATCTAGAAAACATAATATCCTTAAATACATTTATTAGAAATAAGAAGATAGATGAGAATGAATTGATTCTGATATACCATGCTTGCACTCCTGAGCACATGCACACACACACGCACAGGCATACACCCAGGGTTTTACTTCTTTACCCTGACTAGCTCACTACAAGAAAAGTATTGAGGAACAAAAAGGAAGGAACCCATCAAAATGAACAGAATGCAGTGAGCATGGAAGGTCATCCTTAATGGACAGATTTCAACATATTTTGGAAAGCAGATGGGAATTAGTTAATGAATAAAATAAGCAGGAAAAAAAATCCAGCCTAGAATATTTGAGAAGGAAACTACTGAGGAGGTGGGAGTCAGTTTGCCAGATATAACACCAGAGAGTAGGCTCAGAATCAGCAGGCATATGGTAGAAGGCAATAGAATTAAAAGGGACTGAACACTTGGCAATTGATTGAAGGCCCAATACAGAATGACTGCATCAGTTGGAACCTCCTCTCCCCCAACAGACAGCTGAACTGGCAGCTGGTGCAGGCCTGCAGCAAAAATACCTGACGGTTCTCTAAAGAAATTGAATGAAATGTCTGTAAAGAGTTAGGGCTTCCAGCATGGATGTTGGCAACCCCTGAACAATTTTCTTCTCATTCTAGCATTTGTGGGATGTGAACTCTGTTCCTCAGCTACCTGCCCTACACAGAACAGTCAAAGCAAAAAAAAAAAAAAAAAAGTAACCTATTGGCCCTAAAGCAGATTAAATCCACAACAGATACCCAGTCCTTCTTTATTAAATATAAACCAGTCACTAGGGATCATCAGAAATCTGAATAAGGCCTTCAATATTAGAAGTAGTCCCATATAGGGAAAAATGAACTTTGGGAAACCTATAGGGAAAAAATGAACTTTGAGGAATACCAGAAAACACAGGCAACATATGGAAAATTTTTAATTTAATTAGCTTCTTCAGAGAACTAACAGAAAATAATGCAACCACAGGACAAGAACAGAATATTATGTAAAAAGAGTAGAGAACAAGAAAGAATTATGGGAAGCTAAATGAAACTATTGAAATTCAAATTTTAATAGAAATACTGAAAGGTAAAACTGAAGAAGTTTCCCAAAAAACAGAACTAAACAATAATATGAGAAGAAATATGAGAGAAAATATTAGGACTTTAAAAGTTGATTTAAGGGTCTTCTGGCCAAGATGGAGGCGTAGGTGGAAATACTGTACCTCCTCACACAACCAAATTTAAGGACAACAAAGATTTAGAAACAAAAACACAACCAAAACAGACAGAAAATTGAACTGTATGGAAGTCGGACAACAACGAACCATTCATCCAGACCGGTAAGAGGGGTGGAGTCGGCAGCCTGCAGAGAGGGGTATCAGTAGGGAAAAGCGGTGGCTGCCAGACTGACCCAGGTGCACAGGTGGCAGTTGGCAGATCCCAGGCGTGGGGTGGCAACAGGCAGACCCAGTGAGGGTGCAAGGCGGCTGGCTGACCATGGTCACACATTCACGTGCAGATAAACCAGGTGAAAAAAAGGACAGTGAGACTGACCGTGAAACCCAGGGCCCCAGTGCCAGGCAATAAAGCCTAAAAGCACCAATTGGAAAAACTTTCGGGGGGTGAAGGTGCTGGGAGAGGCTTCCAGCTTAATAGGAGAGTTCGTTGGAGAGACCCACAGGGTCCTAGAGTGTACACAAGCCCACCTACCTGGGAACCAGCACCAGAGGGCCTAATTTGCTTGTGGGAAGTGGCAGAGGGGACAGAAATCCTAGAGAGAGCAGAACAAAGGCCATTTCTCTCTCTCTGACCCTGCCCCCAGTCACAACCAAGCGACTGGGTTGACCCGCACTGGTGAACACCTAAGCTTCCGCCCCTTATAAGTAACAGGTGCAAACAGACAAAAGCATTATGGCTCAAGCAGAAGAACAGCTCAAAGCCCCAGAGCCAATACTTCCAAGCAAAAAAGAGATAGCCAACCTATCCAATGCACAGTTCAAAATACTGGTGATCAGGATGCTCATAGAACTGGTCGATTTTAGTCGCAAATTAGATAAAAAAGTGAAAGGTACCCTAAGTAAAATGAAGAAAAATACACAGGGAACCAATAGTGGTGGGAAGAAAACTGGGACTCAAATCAAGGGAGTGGACCAGAAGGAAGAAAGAAACAATCAAACAGAAAAGAAGGAAGAAACAAGAATTCAAAAAAATGAGGAGAGGCTTAGGAACCTTCAGGACATCTTTAAACATTCCAACATCCGAATTAGAGGGGTACCAGAAGGAGAAGAGGAAGAGCCACAAGTGGAAAAGTTATTTGAACAAATAATAAAGGAGAACTTCCCCAATCTGGCAAAGGAAATAGATTTCCAGGAAGTCCAGGAAACTCAGAGAGTCCCAAAGAAGTTGGACCCAAGGAGGAACACACCAAGGCACATCATAATTACATTAGCCAAGATGAAAATGAAGGAGAGAATCCTAGAAGCAGCAAGAGATAAGGGGACAGTCACCTACAGAGGAGTGCCCATCAGACTGTCAGCTGATTTCTCAAAAGAGACCTTGCAGGCAAGAAGGGACTGGAAAGAAGTATTTCAAGTCATGAAAGGCAAGGACCTACATCCAAGATTGCTCTATCCAGCAAAGCTTTCATTTAGAATGGAAGGGCAAATAAAGTGCTTCTCGGATGAGGTCAAGTTCAAGGAGTTCATCATCACCAATCCCTTATCATATGAAATGTTAAAGGGACTTACGTAAAAAAAGAAGATGAAAATATGAACAGTGAAAGGACAGCAAACTCAGTTATTAACAACCACACCTAAAACAAAAGCAAACTAAGAGGACAGCTAGATAAGGAGCAGAACCATAGAAATGGAGATCATATGGAGGGTTGGCAACAGGGGAGTGGGAGGAGAAGTGAGGAGAAGGTACAGAGAATAAGTAGCATAGGCAGTGGGTAGAAAATAGCCAGGGGGGAGGGCAAGAATAATGTGGGAAATGCAGAAACTAAAGAACTTGTGACACATGGACATAAACCAAGGGGGGGGGTAATGGTGGGGGAGGGGTATGCAGGGTGGAGGGGAATGAAGGGGGGAATAGGACAACTGTAATGGCATAATCAATGAAATATGTTTAAAAAAAGAACTTGTGACACAGGGACATGAACTAAAAGGGAGGAATGGGGGGAGGGGTGTGCAGGGTGGAGGGGAATGAAGGGAGGGAAATGGGACAACTGTAATGGCATAATCAATAAAACATATTTCTTTAAAAATAAATAGATATGATCTAAGAAGTCCAGAAAGCAATGAATAAGAGTTCTTCAGAGACAAAACCCAGAAAAAGGAATAGGAATCAAGATGAATAGCATCGGAGTTCATAACAACACTTTTATCATCTTGATAAAAGACAACAGACCAACAATTTTTAAAAAGATAATATGACAATGACTTCTAGCCCTGGCTGGTGTAGCTCAGTAGATTGAGCACCAGCCTGGGAACCAAAGGGTCATTGGTTTGATTCCCAGTCAAGGCACATGCCTGGGTTGTGGGCCGAGTTCCCAGTGGAGGGAGCACAAGAGGCAACCACACATTGATGTTTCTCTCCCTCTTTTTCTCCCTTCCTTCCCCTCTGTCTAAAATAAACAAATATTTTTAAAAATATGTTAATGACTTCCACTTTAGAATTCTACACCAGCCAAAATACCCATCAAGTGTGACAATGGAATAAAAATATTTTTAAATATGCAAGAACTAAGAAAATTTACCTCTCAAATATACATTCTTAGGAAGCTACTTGAGGATGTTCTCCAGCAAAATAAGGGCGTAAGCCAAGAGAAAGGAAGATGTGGGATCCACAAAACAGTGGATCTAATCCAGGAGACCAGTGACAGGAAATAACAGGAATGCCAACTGGGCAGAAGGCCTGATTGGCAATTGATCCAGAGTGGAGTAGAAGAATGGCAGGCTCTGGCAGAGAGGACTCCAAGAATTTTTTTAAAAAGTCTGAGTGTGGAATTTTAGTCACGATGACAGCACAGGTAAACATGGATTGCCTCCTCACACAACCACATCAAAATTACAATTAAATTATAGAACAACTATCACTCAGAGCTGTCAGAAATCAAGTTGAATGGAAGTCTGACAATAACAGAATTAAAGAAACCACATCCATCCAGACTGGTACAAGGGGTGGAAATACGGAATGGGCTGGTCCCACATCCACATGTGGTGGATAAAAATTCAGGAGGGATATCTCAGGAGTGAGAAGTCCCAGCCCCACACCAGGCCCCACAGTCCAGTGTTCCAGTGCCAGGAAGATAAGTCCCCATAACCTCTGTCTGCAAAAACCAGTAGGGACTGAGTTGGGGAAAGAAGCTGCTGGAATCCAAGCAGTTCCCTCTAAAGGACCCACACATGGACTTACTCAGACTCACTTCCTCTGAGCTCCAGCACCAGGGTAGTAGCTTGAAAGGCACCAGTGGCATACTGGGAGAACTGAAGTATCTGGCATTAAGGTGAGACCAGTGAGACAGCTTTTTCCCAGACAAAAAGGCGGACAGAGGCCATTATCCCTTTCCTGAGCTCCCTCCCCACAGAACTACAGAGAAGGTGGGCAGGTGCCATAGCTGAGATTCCATCAACCTGGCTAACATTGTCTGACCAGCCCTGGAGACCCCCTGAAACTCTGTCCCACCCAACTTATGGGCCCACCCAAGCTGTTAACAGAGATTTTTCTATATGGTTGGTTGTTCTTGGCTTATGCTTTGTAACGTCCTAAATCCTTTCAAATAAGCAACAGCTGGCCTCAGTGAGTCCCTAACCCCTGTACCTCTTGCTAAGTGGCCCCAGGCCTGGCACTAGCAGCAGGTGGCCTAGATTCACAGCGTGAGTGCCTGAGAATCTCCAAGCCCAGCACAATTAGCAGCCATCTCAGACTGCTTTATAGCTCAGGCAGAGTGACCCTGGGGTAGAACGCAGATGGGGACTGACCTTGGCCTGCACCACCCCAGAAACCCCAGAGCCTGTGAGCAGCTATAGACCTGAGAGCACCACCACCCTGCCCCTGCACAGCTGATCCTCCATGGGGGGTGGAGGTTGGTGGTCAGTGGTCACAGCCAGTCTTTGCTGCTGACTGGCCTGGGTACATCCCTCTCATTGACCTGCCAACAGTAATCAAGGCTCAACTTCAAGAGGAGGGTGTACTCAGCCCACATGAAGGGTGCACCTTGAATACCCAGTTTGGGTGATAGGGGAGGCTGTGCCATTGGACCTAACTGGACACCTACTATAGTAGGTCACGCTACATGGACAGGGAGTCACAGCAGCTCTACCTATTACATATAATCAAATACAGGGAGGCTGCCAAAACGAGGAGGCAAAGAAACGTAGCCCAAATGAAAGAACAGATCAAAACTTGTGATAACTGTCCTAGCATGCTTTGAAACAAACTTACCAAAATTGGTGAATTTTTGTGCAGCCATTTTAATACTGAGGATGGAAGAAGATGCACAGCATTTTTGACATATTATGCTTCATTATTTCAAGAAAGGTAAAAGCGCAACTGAAATGCAAAAAATAATTTTTGCAGTATGTGGAGAAGGTACTGTGACTGATCAAATGTGTCCGAAATGGTTTGAGGAGTTTCTTGGTACTATTGACATTTTGGCCAAATAATTCTTTGCAGTAGGGCTGTCGTTGCATTAGAGGATGTTTAGCAGCACCCCTGGCCTCTACCCACTAGAAGTCAATAGGGGGAGATAGATGACATACTCAAAACATAAAAATCAATAAAGTTATTGGTGAAAATGAAAAAAAAAATGTCTTTTGTTTTACAGAAAAAACCGTACAGACTTATTGGCCAACCCGACAGTGCAAGAAATAAGGGGAAAATTAAAAACAGCAGGGGAAAAAGACCTGGACAGGGAAGTTATGATCAAAATAAGAAGCAAAGTAAAATATATTATAATTTTACCAACTGATGGTGTGTAAGAAAAGAGAAACTGTTGGACCTTGATGCTAAAAATACTCTCTCTTCAAATGGCCCAGGCATTATCAAATTAGACTTATGAAAACAAAATGTAATCCTAGCACACCTCTACTTGATTTGGCACTATAAAATATTTACATGAGCCATGGCTGGTGTGGCTCATTGGATTGAGCGCGGGCCTGTGAAGCAAAGGGTCACCGGTTCGATTCCCAGTCAGGGCACATGCCTGGGTTGCAGGCCAGGTCCCCAGTGGGGGCCACATGAGAGGCAACCACACACTGATGTTTCTCTCCCACTCTTTCTCCTTCCTGTCCCCTCTCTCTAAAAATAAGTAAATCTTTTAAAAAATATTTACATGAACATCATAATGTTAATTTTATTCTTTGGTTTTCAACTTTTAGAGTCAACTTATGCACTTACATGAAAGGATAAGTTTCTATTACATATGGGACATAGCCCTCTGCCCCTTGTGTGTAGTGCAGGGTTAACTCAGCCAGCCTGGGTTTTCCTGAGAGTGGTCTGGGGACACATGACGCATCATATTTATATTCACACTATCTTTAGTTCTTTGTAAGTTTAAATAACACACTCAAACCTCTTGTTCCACTACCTTTCAATAGTAACCTATCTTTGACAACTTGGTTAACAGTTACACTTTACTTTTACATTGTCAGAGTTAACATTTACATCCCACCCTTATAAAGATGAAAAGACAATCATTGAGGGAGAGGTAGGACAGTGGGAAAAGGGAGAACAAAAGCATATTGGGGGTTGAAGGGGCCCAAAAAATGACAGCTGTTTTCTCCCTACCTGACTATCGTGGAACTTGACAATATGATTGATTCTAAGGTTCAACAGAGTAAAAATACACAAGACAGGCCAAGAGTATGTTGACTTAAGGGAAGACTTGCCTTACCAGGTACCAAAGATACTCTGAAATGATACTGATGTAAATAGTGCAGCTTTGGTTCTGAAAGAGACAAATGATCATTCAGACTGAATCGAGTCCTGAAGAGACCTAGACGCCACACAGTCCAGTGCAGACCCCCCTTCTGCTTCATCAGTAGAGCCCTGGTTATGTGCTGGCTCCCACTGTTTTCTTGTGTGATTCAGGAAGAAATCCTGCTGTGGCGAACTGTGGTGACTGGTGACCTAGTTCTGGCCAATGAGAAGTTCAGGCAAATCCTCCAGGGGATTCTGGGAAGCCACAGCCTTTCTGCTCCAGGACTGGTTGGGTCTGAAGGTGACATTTGAAACAATGGCAGTAGTTCAACCAGGCATTGGGGGTCTCTTTGTGAGAACATCCTCTGTGGTTAAGGGTTCCCCTGCCATAACTACTTTTAACAAATTATTTTATTATTGTTCAGGTACATTTGTCTGCATTTACCCCCCACAGTAACTACTTTTTCTGTTGCCTTGATCATAACTTGCTTGTGACCCCAGGGGCCTCAAGGGGTCTTGTGTGAGGTCTTGGGAGATCATAGACTTCATCTCTATCTGTTGTTGTTTCCCAGATTGGGGAATTTTGTGTGTTTTTTTGTCCTTTGCTTATGTTGGTTACTATTTTATCTTCTTGTCTTGTTTTGGCATTCTTGAAGAACCAATTTCAGGATTTATTTACTAGTTCTCTTGTTTCTCTGTGTTCCAACTAGTTATTTCTGTTCTCATCACTCCTGTTTTTTAGATACTCTGAATTTTTCCTTGACTTTTTGTTACCAAAGATTTGTAAAAGGAAGTTCTAAATTCTAAAAGTAGGTTTTTGTTTTCTTTTCCATTTTTGTTGTTAACATTCTACTCTAAGAATGCATTCGGTATGGTTTCTTTTCTACTTTTTGACATTTCTTGAGTATACTTTCTGGCTTAGTATACAAGGGCCGGCACGAATAACACCCCCTTTTTATCACAAAATCATAAGCATGTCATTCTGTAACATAACAATATCACGCTCAAGCACACCATATGACATTTTAGGTGAAATGTCCACATGAAAGCTATAAATTATGACACCCATATTATTACCCTACCAACCACACTCCAACAGGCCTTACTTCCGCTGGAACTGTATGTATGATCAGTGCTTTATTCATCACTCTCCCCTGCCAAGATGCCCAGCATGGAGGGTTCCTTATCATGGCCACAAAATGGCTATTTTATCCCCTAAGGTCCTCCTAGGAAAAGAGAAAACATTTCAACCAAGGGCACTGAATGCCAGGACAGGGGCACTTAGGACTACTGGGAGGTTGATGGGGGGTAGTGAGGCAGCTAGGGGATCATGAGCAGGGAGTTGCTGCTACCTCTAGGTGGGAGGCACACAGGGAGGAGACCTAGGACGATGGAGGGCCTCTCGGTAGGAACTACAGCTGTTGCCCTTTGGGCAGAGAGGGAGAGAGGCAATGCCCTCTCTGTTCCCCTCCTCCACTGTCTTTCTCTTGTACCAACTTTCACTGTCAATCCCAGTCTGAAACCAGCTGAATCAGGAGCCTGGGAAAGGCAGGTAGCAAGGCCCCATCCTGCAGGTGAGGAATGGATCTAAGGACTAACAGGCCTGGGGCAGGCCCATTGATGAACTCTCTGATTTAAAAGACTAGGATATTGGCCCTGGCTGATGTGACTCAGTGGGTTGAGTGCTGGCCTGCACACTGAAAGGTCCCCAGTCGGGGCACATGTCCACGTGGCAGGCCAGGTCTTGTGGGCATGCGACAGGTAACCGATCAATGTTTCTCTCCCTCTCTTTCTTCCTCCCTTCTCCTCTCTCTAAATAATAAATTAAATCTTTTTAAAAATAAAATAAAATAAAATAAAAACCTAGGAAATTGGCAGGCTCATTCTCCTTGCCACTTCCCCTCCTTCCCTGCCCTTTGCCCCTCCAAACGTTTTCTTAAGATTTTATTTATTTATTTTTAGACAGAGCAGAAGGGATGGAGAAAAAGAGGGAGAGGAACATCAGTGTGTGGTTGCCTCTGATGCACCCCCTACCGGGGAACCTGGCCTGCAACCCAGGCATGTGTCCTGACCGGGAATCCAACCAGTGACCCTTTGGTTCTCAGAACGGCAATCAATCCACTGAGCCACCCCAGCCAGGCCTGCCCCTCCACACTTTTGTTTATATGATTACTTTGAGATTTTCTAGTGATTTCATTTAAACCTTAAATCACATATTTAAATCTTTATTAGTTGATTGATCAACATTAGACAGTACCTATAGATAAGAGCAATTTTACTGAAAGATGAGGAAATCATCCCACTCAAAGTTTCTCCCACCTCTTCTCCCTCCATCCCTGATTTCATTCTCTGAATTGTTATTTCTGTATCCTCACAGTTTTGGACATTTTCATTCCATTTTGGAAATGCTCCACAGATTCTTGGCTTCCTTACAGTTCTCTGTGTTCACGGATTTAGTGCTCACCGTCACTCTTCAGAATGTTGATGCTCCATGGGTCTGCGTACGCTAGGCTTTCTCGTCAAGCATTTTAGCATAGATAACAGGTGTTTCTTTTCACATAATCACTCATTTCCAAAATGGGATGATTTCACCTAAACCAGTTACTGAAGACAATGCTTGGCCTACCTATCCACCGGGAGCCCACCACCCCAACCCAAGGATCACTGGTTTGGTCCTTAGCTGTGCTGGTTTGAATAGCCTCTGTGCTGGCCGAACTCTTGAGAGATGTGTCTGCTCTCAGCAGTCTCCTTCCTGAACTCATGGGGAAAGTAATATTAGTGTCCACCAAAGGAGAATTAAAAGAATACTAAATGGTGCCCCCCCCCAAAGTATCATTTTATCTCAATAAGGAAGGCACTCTACAATAAAGAAGTCACTGTAATGAATCTCTATGAATTGAGCAGTATTTCACTGAAGCAAAGAATGCACAATTGGCTAGAAATATGTGAAGAAACAATGGGCATAAATTTAACAGTCTTATTCTTGGGGCAAAACAAAGAGAAGGATACAGGTTGGTGTTTTGCATTCTTTTATGCGATGACCAGTCAGGTGCAGCCACAAGATGAGAAGGAGCACAGGCTCTGGGAAACAAAATTTATTACACTCATGGGTCCTAGGGATGGAAGGTCCTACAGACAGAAGGTCCCAGAGACACACCATGCAGGGCCACATTGGGAAGCTCCAGGGTGGTCAGGAGGTGAGAAACAAAAAAAAGATTTAGGCCAGAGCCTTAACTGGGGTTTCTACAGGAAAAGTATGCAGGACAGGGCCAACAGTTTAGGACTGGCTACTTTTTAAAAATATATACTTTATTGATGCTGCTATTACAGTTGCCCATTCCCCCCTTCATTCCCCTCCACCTTGCACACCCCCCCACATTTCCCCCCTTTAGTTCATGTCCATGTGTCATAAGTTCTTTAGTTTCTACATTTCCCACACTTTTCTTGCCCTCCCCCTGTCTATTTTTTACCTATCGTCTATGCTACTTATTCTCTGTACCTTTTCCCCCTCTGTCCTCCTCCCACTCCCCTGTTGCTAATCCTCCATGTGATCTCTATTTCTGTGGTTCTGTTCCTGTTCTAGTTGTTTGCTTAGTTGGTTTTTGCTTTTGTTTTAGGTGTGGTTGTCAATAACTGGGAGTTTGCTGTCATCTTACTGTACATGTTTTTGATTTTCTTTTTTCTTAGGTAAGTCCCTTTAACATTTCATATAATAAGGGCTTGGTGATGAACTCCTTGAACTTGACCTTATCTGAGAAGCACTTTATCTGCCCTTCCATTCTGAATGAAAGCATCACTGGATAGAGCAATCATGGATGTAGGTCCTTGCCTTTCATGATTTGGAATACTTCTTTCCAGCCCCTTCTTGCCTGCAAGGTCTCTTTTGAGAAATCAGCTGACAGTCTGGTGGGAAGTCCTTTGTAGGTGACTGTCCCCTTATCTCTTGCTGCTTCTAGAATTCTCTCCTTCATTTTAATTTTGGATAATGTAATTATGATGTGCGTTGGTGTGTTCCTCCTTAGGTCCACCTTCTTTGGGACTCTCTGAGCTTCCTGGACTTCCTGGAAGTCTATTTCCTTTGCCAGATTGGGGAAGTTCTCCTTTATTATTTGTTCAAATAACTTTTCCACTTGTTGCTCTTCCTCTTCCCCTTCTGGTACCCCTATAATTTGGATGTTGGAAGGTTTAAAGATGTCCTGGAGGTTCCTAAGCCTCTCCTCGTTTTTTTGAATTCTTGTTTGTTCATTCTTTTCTGTTTGATTGTTTCTTTCTTCCTTCTGGTCCACTCCATTGATTTGAGCCCCAGTTTTCTTCCCACCACTATTGGTTCCTGTGCATTTTCCTTAATTTCACTTAGTGTAGTCTTCATTTTTCATCTAATTTGTGACCCAAATCAACCAGTTCTATGAGCATCCTGATCACCAGTGCTTCGAATTGTGCATCTGATAAGTTAGCTCTCTCTTTGTCACTTAGAAGTATTGGCTATGGGGCTTTGATCTGTTCTTCCATTTGAGCCACTTTTTTTGTCTGGTCGAAGCTCTCATGTAGTGAGGGGTGGAGCCTTAGGTGTTCACCAGGGTGGGGCAACCCAGGACTAGCTACTTTGAATAGTGTCATCAGGCTTTGGGCTATAGAGGTATCTCTCCTGGTGTGGCACCTGGCAGTGGGATGATAAGAGCAGAAGAATATTGCCTCCTCAGTTGTAGGGGCCAGCCAAAGGAAGTACAGCACTGGGTTGGTCAGTTTGCATATCAAAGACACGCTCTCCAGCTCCCCCTCTGCTATTTGCCTTCTTGGACAACTGGCTAGCCCTGGGAAAGGCACTCTCACTCTAGCCACAAAGATATTGTTTAGGATGTCAAAACATCATAATACACAGAAAATGTAAAAATATTTACAATATCATTGTCTAAAACTTTATAATCCATGACATTAGCTTTCTCAGTATCAAACTGTATACACATAGAGAATACGTGTTTTTTTAGTTCCAGTGAGAAATTTACAAAAAGTGAAAGTAGATTACACGGCAAAGGGAATTGGACTCAATCAATTGCCCAAGTGTCCCAGGCTCAAAGAAGCCCTCCCTACTCACTGCACCTAAAATAGTAGCTGACACTGCTGCATTGTGCCACTCTACACCTTGGCTCTGCCTTCCTCTCAGGCACCTCTCTCCAATGTTACAGATATTGGGAGCATGTTCACTTCCGTTTCCTCTGTTGAGAGGTGAGCATCACGAAGGCAGGGCTGCACTTTGTCCTCTGCTGTATCTGGTGCTGGAAAAGTGCTTGTCCTATTGTCAGTACTGGAATGCCGGTTAACTTAATGGATAAATTCCAAAACAGATTTGCACCTCTGTTGCCTTTGTTATCATAGTCAAGAAGGAAATAGTGTCTTTGTCAGATTTTTTCACTGTTCTAGCTCCAGTCTACAATGATGAGAAGTGGGAGAGTTGCAACTTAAACAGGGTGACAGGGAAGGTCCAATTCATAGAAATGCACGAGAAAGATGACAAACGTAAAACCTGAGTGGTTCGTAAGGAAAGGGCAACCTCGTCACTGTAGGGTCCAGGCCTCTTTCCAAAGAAGAGAATGTTAGACAGAATCTCTGGGTCATTCTTTGGCCTCAAGGAGTTCCCTTCCAGGAAAGCCAGTAGGCAAAGTCACAAGACTGCTGGGAAACAGGGCTCCCCAGTGGGGTATCTGGCAGGGCTGGGATGGGGACCAGGGAATGCATATGTCTGCCTTTTGTGACACGTATTTCTAATCCAAACTGGCTGCCCCCAAGCCAGGGACCTGGAGTCATGCTAGACCCTCCTTTTGGGGGTCCTTCTCCTCTATTCTCTGCTGGAGCTTGTGTGACTGTGGCCCTCATCTTCCTCTGCCGTCTTCACCTGAGTTCCAGGTAAGGTACATATTTTCCAGCCTCTCCTAGAGAAAGAGTGTGAGGGAGAGAAATTTTTGAGAATTTGCATGGCTGATAAATTTTCCATTCTGCCTTTAGATGTCAGCGATACTTTGGCTACTCATAGAATTCTAGGTTGGAAATGATTTTCCTCCAGCAACTAGAAGGAATTGCTGCATTAGCTTCTTTTTTAATGTTTCTTTCTTTTTAAAAAATATTTTATTTATTTATTTTTAGAGAGAAGGGAATAGAGGGGGAAAGAGAGGGAGAGAAACATCAATTGGCCAGAGACCTGGCCCACAACCCAGGCATGTGCCTTGACCAGGAATCAAACTGGCAACCTTTCAGTTCGAAGGCTGGTGCTCAATCCAGTGAGTCACGCCAGCCAGGGCTGCATTAGCTTCATGTTCCAGGGTTGGTTATTCTGATTCCTGAGTCTTTATACTGAACTCTGGCTCCTCTACCTAGAAGCTTGTTGGATCTTCCCTTTGTCCTCAGTGCTCTAAAGTACCTTGGAGAGGGTCTGTTTTCACCCATGTCCTAGGCATTTGGTGGTCCTTCTCAAGTTTGGTAGCTCCTATCCTCCAGTTCTGGGAAAGTGACTGATAGCACAGTCCCATCCGATTCCCCAGAGAAGGCACTTCTGACACTCTGCCTGGGGACCTGGATCAGGGTACGGAGGAAGGGATCTGAACACACAGGCTACAGACATTCACAGGATCGCACTATGTCTGGAAAATTTCACTGCCCTCAATTGCACCTGGCATCTAACAGTCCACTGACCTCTTGTTTTGCCCTCTCTAGAAAAGAAAGCTTCCAATTTCCCCCAACTCCAGTCCCTGCACCCTCAGCTCCCTCCCCACCAGCTTGCCATTTGCCATCTAAAGTCAGTTCCCACTCAGCCACTTGTCTTCTCATCTCCCAAAGCATTGTTGCTGTCCTCACCATTTGCCCTCCCCTTTGGTGTAATTTTCATCCCAAGAGTCTCTTTACTATAGCTTTGCTCAGGTGCAGAATTAGATACAGGTGTTCAATCTGCTACTCAACCTGGAATGAACCTCTCTGTGCATTTTTTTATATCCACAGCAGCTTTATTTGTAATAGTTTTAACTGAAAACAAGTCAAATGCCTTTCAGAGGATGAATGAGAAACAAACTGTGGTATATCCATGCAAGGGAATACTACTCAATGACAAAAAGGAAGGAAATATAAAAAATGAATGAATATCAAAGTAATCATGCTGAGTGAAAGCAGCCAGACAGAAAAACAGTATATACTGCATGCCTCCATTTATATAGAACTCCAAAAATGCAAACTGACACCTAGTGATAGAAAGCAGATCAGGGGTTGCCCAGGGATTGGGCTCTGGGGAACAGTAGGAGGGGGGATTTACAGAGAGTCATAAGGAACTTTTGGGGGGTGATGGCTACGTTCATTTCCTTTCTGTAGTGGTTTACTGGTGTATGTCCCATGTGTCAAAATGTCCCATACTGGACACTTTAAACAATACACTTTGTTATATGTAAATTAAATCTCTATAAAGCTGTTTGAAATAAAGCACATCAAATACTACATTATACAGTTTAAAGAACAATTCTGAAGCAAACACCAGCGTAAGTGCTTCATAGCTCCATAAATCAACATTGCCAGGACCTCAAGCGCCCTTCCTCAGGCACAGTCTCTTCCAGAAACCAGCTGTCATTCCTGTCTTCACTTTTGTAATCACCATATCCTTTTTTTTCTATAGTGTTTTACCTCCTAAAGAAGCATGCCCAAACAAGAGTTTAGTTTGGATGATATTTGAACTTTATATGAGTGGAATAATGCAGTGTATGAGGTGTGTCTGGAAAAAGTACGGCCATTGTTAATATAACAAGAACAGTTTTTGCACAATATCGATGTAAACTGGAAGCCAAGGAGGGTGGACTGGAATGCGCATGTGTGAACAACGACAACTTCACTGTACAAGTCAGTGGGGGTAGTAGACACCAATCCGTGATCATCTGTACTGTGTGGCCATTACATTCAAAACAACTGAGCGAGTAGGGCAATGAATCTGCATCAAATTTTGCATTAAGCTTGAACATTCCTCCTTGGAAATTATTCAGTTGATTTAGAAGACTGCAGCTATGGTCAACTGGTGATTGGCAGTTTCATCATGACAATGTGCCTGCTCATGCATCACATCTCCTGCACATTTTTTTTGTGAAACATTAAGTCACCCAGGGAACTCCGCCCCGATACAGCCCAGATTAGGCACCCTGTGACTTCTGGCTGTTCCCAAAACTAAAATCACCTTTGAAAGGGAAGAAATTTCACAACATCAGTGAGATTCAGGACAATACGATGGGGCAGCTGATGGCGATTGGGAGAACTGTATGAGGTCCCAAGGTGCCTGCTTTGAAGGGCACTGAGGCGTCATTGTCCTATGTACAATGTGTCTTGTATCTTGTATCTTCTTCAATAAATGTCTTTATTTTTCATATTACATGGCTGAATACCTTCTAGACAGACCTCATATATTAGTTTGTGTCTCTTTTCTTTTGTTCATCATGACGTTTATGAGATTTACCTCTGTTATTAAATATTGTTACAGTTACTTCATTTTCATTCCCATTTGATATTTCAGTGTGTGTGAATATACTACAGTTTATGTACCCATTCTACTGTTGGTGGGCATGTCATTGCTTTCCAGTTTTTGCTCATTTTGAAGAGCCAAATATTCTGCTCCTCTTAGAGCACACAGCCCACCTTTCTGTTGGGCATACATATACACACAGGAGGGAAATTGCTGGGCCATAGGGTATGTGTATGTTCTACTTGAATAGATAATTCCAAATAGTTTCTTAAGGTGGTTGCTCCAAGTTACAGTCCCACAAGTAATGTCTGAACAGAGACTGTACTCAGTCTGAGCACCTGTTACTACACATCCTTGCCAACACTTGGCACTATCAGAGCTGGAATTTATTTATTTATTTTTTACATTTTATTTATTTTTAGAGAGAGGGGAAGGGAGGGAGAGAGGAAGAGAAACACTGATGTGTGAGAGAAACATCAATCAGTTGCCTCTTGCACCCGCCCCAACCAGGGACTAGGTCCTGCAACCCAGGCATGTGCCCTGACTGAGAATCGAACAGGTGACCTTTAGCTCTGCAGGAGGATGCTCCACCATCTGAGCCACACCCGTGAAGACAGACCTGGGATTTTTAATTCTTGGCAATCTGGTGGATGTGTAGTGGTATCTTATTGTGGGTTAATTTTTCACTTCCCTGATTACTATTGCAATTGAGCTCCTTTTTGTGTATTTATAAAAATTCCTGCCTTTGTGAGGTGCTTGTTCAAGCTTCTTGCCCATTTTTTAAATGGAGTTGTTGGTCTTTCTTTTTGATTATTATTTTCTTATTGTTGCTCAAGTATGGTCTTTTTCTTACTGAATTGGAATTCTATATTCTGTATATGAGTCCTTGGTTGGGTACATGTGTGACAATCATCTCACCGTGTAGCTTGTGTTTTCGTTCTCTTTATGAGGTTTCTGATTAACCCAAGTGCCTGATTATAATGTACACCAGTTTTCAATCTTTTCCTGTGTGGTTAGTGCTTCTTATATCTCATATAATAAACCCTTGCTTATGCCTAGTAATGAATATATTTCCCTATTTTTATAAGAGTTATGGTTTGTCCTTCATATTTCAGTTTCTAATCTTACGTGAAATTGATTTCTGTGTATGGTATTAAGGTAGAGCTACAGTTTGGGTTTTTTCTTTCTTTTTTAAAATTTTTGTTTAATTTTCATTTTTATCTGTGTTCATACAGATGTTTTGCAGTTGTTCTGGCACAATTTTTAAAATCTTCACCAAGGATGTGTTTTATTGATTTTACAGATAAAAAGGGAAAGAGAAAGAAACAGAAACATTGATTAGTTGCCCCCCATACCCACCCTGACTGGGCATTGAACCCGTAACCTAGGTTTGTGCCCTGACCAGGACTCGAATCCACAACATTTGGTGTATTGCATGACACTTCAACTAACTGAGCAACCCCAGTAGGGCCTGGCACAATTAATTAAAAATTTCATAATTTTTCCACTGTTCTAAGTACCACCTCTGTCATGTATTCAAGAGTTCAACATAAGCAAGAAGGCTATTTCTAGGCTATCTATTCAGCCCCACTGGTCTATTTGTCTATCCCTTCCCCTGGACTCCCCTGTACTAACTAACATAGCTCTAGAATATTCTTTGTATCTGGGAGAGCAAGTCTTCCCCCTTGTCCTTCATCTTCACAAGTACCTATTCTACTATTGGGGTTATGCAGTTCCATATATATTTTAGAATCAGTTTGTTGTGTTATGATTTTGATAGGTATTGCACTGAATCCAAAAATCAACTTGAGAAATATTGACGCCTTTACAATATTGAGTCTTCCAATTCACAGACATGTATACAGAGTATCTCATTTATTTAGGTCTTCCTTAAGGTCTCTCATCAAAGTTTTACAAGTTCCTTCACAATAGGTTTGCAAATCTTTTGTAAATTTATTTTGGGGTCCTTTGTTTTGTTTAAAATGCTATTGCAAATGGCACATTAGTTTTTAAATTTCATTTTTGAATGGTTTGCTGCTGATAGGTAGAGATATAAATAATTTTTATATATGAATTTTTAAATCTAACAATTCCCTTAGTAACTGTAACAAGTTATCTCTAGATTCTTTAGTATTTTATAATACACATCAAATCACCTGTGAATAATGACAGTCTTTTCTTTTTATGCCTTTAGATTTTATTTATTTATCTTGCCCTACTGCACTAGCTAGGACCAATAACACAACATTGACAAAAGGGATGATTATAGTGGGCATCCTTTTCTTATTTCTGATCTTAAAAGAGAGCTTTCAACACTTTACCATCAAAGTTGGTGGTTGCTGTAATTATTTTCATAGGTATTTGTTATGGAAGCTTATTTTATTTTTTAAAATTACATTTTCTTGATTATGATATTATAGTTGTCCCAATTTTCCCCCTTTGACCACCTTCACTCAGCACCCCTCACTGCTTCAGGCAATCCCCACATCCTTATTTGTGTCCATGGATCATGTGTGTAAATTCTTTGGCTGCTCCATTTCCTATACTGTACTTTATTTACATCCCCTTGGCTATTCTGTAATTACCTATTTGAACTTCTTAATCCCTTCACCTCTTCACCCATTCCTCCACACTCCCCTCCAGTCTGGAAACCATCAAAACACTCTCTGTATCCATGATTCTGTCTCTGTTCTTGTTTGCTTAGTTGGCTTTTTAGATTCAATTGTTGATATATTTGTATTTATTGCTATTTTATTGTTCATAGTTTTAATCTTCTTCTTTTTCTTAAATAAGTCTCTTTTTATTTTTATTTTTTATTTCATTCTTGTTCAGGTACAGTTTTCTGTCTTTTACTCTCATCCCAGCCCACCCCCCATGCTCCCCACCTTTCTCCCATTTCCACCTCCCTTAGTTGTTGTCCATGTGTCCTTTATACTAGTTCCTGTAAATCCTTCCCCTTTTTCCCCTGAAATTCCCTCTCCTCTCCCCTCTGGTCTCTTCAACATCTCATATAGTAATGGGTTGGTGATGATGAACTTCTTCAGTTTTTTCTTGTCTGGGAAGCTCCTTATCTGCCTTTCAGTTCTAGATGATAGCTTTGCTGGGCAGAGCAATCTTGGCTATAGGTCCCTGCTTTTCATAACTTTGAATATTTCTTGCCAGTCCCTTCTAGCCTGCAAAGTTTCTTGTGAGAAATCAGTTGACAGCCTTATGGGAACTCCCTGTATGTAACTAATTTCTTTTCTCTTACTGGTTTTAAGACTCTCTCTTTATCTTTAACTTTTGGTATTTTAATTATGACGTGTCTTGGAATGGGTCTCTATGCATCCACCCTGTTTGGAACTCTCTGTGCTTCCTGGACTTGTGTGTCTATTTCCTTTACCAAACTAGGGAAGGGTTTTTTTTTCATTATTTTTAAAAATAGATTTCCAATTTCTTGCTTTTTCTCTTCTCCTGCTGGCATCCTCATGATGCAAATGTTGGTTTGCTTGAGGCTGTCCTAGAGACTGCTTACATAATCCTTGGGGTGGGGAAGGGTTGCATTATTTTCTCTTCTTGTTGTTCTGATTGGTTGCTTTTTGCTTCCTTATGTTCCAAATCAGTGATTTAGTCTTTGGCTTCATCCACTCTACTTTTGTTTTTTGGTAAATTGCACTTTCTTTCAATTAGTGAATCTTTCATTTCTGCCTGGATCTCTTTTATGCTGTTGATGTCCTCACTAAGTTCCTTGAGTATCTTAATAACACATGTTTTGAACTCAGCATATGATAGATTACTTATCTGCATTTCATTGCACTCTTTTCCTGGAGTTTTGATCTGTTCTTTCATATGGGCCATGGTTCTTTGTGTTCTCATTTTGGCAGCCTCCTTGTGTTTGTTTCTATGTATTAGGTAGAGCTGCTACGACTCCCTGTCTTGGTAGCATGACATAATGGTAGTAGGTGTCCAGTGGGGTCCAGTGGCATGGCCTCCCCCATTGTCCAAACTGGATACTCAAGGTATGCCCTTTGTGTGGGCTTACTACACCCTCCTCTTGTAGCTGAGCCTAAACTGCTGTTGACAGGTCAATGGGAGGAATTTATGCAGGCCAGTCAGCTGTAAGGACTGGCTCTGACCACTGACCACCAACCTCTGCCCTCCGTGGAGGATCAGTTGTGCAGGGGCAGGGTGGTGGTTCTCTAGCATGGCGTGTAGCTGCCCACTGGGTGCACAGGCCCTGGGGTTTCCCAGGTGGTGTGGGCCAATGTCAGCCCCCACTTGTGTTTTGCCTGGGGCCAGCCACCCTGACTGGGCTGTAAAGCAATCTGAGATGACTGCTACTTGTGCTGCACTTGGTGATTCTCAGGGGAAGCCAAGCTGTGTATGTATGCTGGCATACACATCTTCTTGATGCTGATGCTGAGCTTGTTTGATAGAATTTAGGAAGTTGTGAAAGATAAGCCAAGACCAACCATTCATATGGAAAAGTCACTGTTAACAGTTTGAATGGGCCCATTAGTTGTGTGCGGACAGTCTCAGGGGATCTTTAGGGCTGGGCAAACAGTGTTAGTCAGGTTGATGGAGCCTTTGACATGGCACCACCTGCCAGTTCTATGGCTCTCTGGGTAGAGGGTTCAGGAAAGGGACAATGGCCTCTGTCTTTCTGTCTAGGAGAAAGCTGTCCCCCAGCTCCCACCTTGATGCCAGACACTTCAGTTCCTCCCTGTATGCCACTGGTGCCTTTGAAGCTGCTACCTCAGGGCTGGAGCTCAGGGGGAGTGCATCTGTGTAAGTCTACATGTGGGTTCTCTAAGAGAAACTTTTTGGAACTCCAGAAGTTTCTTCCACTAGCTCAATCCCTGCTGGTGCTTACAGCCAGAAGTTATGGGGACTTATCTTGCTGGCGCTGGAACCCTGGGCTGGGGGGTCTGGTGTAGGGCTGGGACTCCTTGCCCCCAAGATATCCCTCCCAAATATTTATCCACCACACATGAATGTGGGTCCAGCCTGTTACACCTCTCCACCTCTCTTACTAGTCTGGATGGACGTGGTTTCTCTGATTCTGTAATTGTCAGACTTCCAATCAACTTGATTTCTACTTTCTTCTGAGTGATGGTTGTTCTATATCTTAGTTGTAATTCTGATGTGATGGAAGCTTATTTTAAATACTAGTTATCTGAGCTTTCTTTTTAACTATGAATAGATGTTGGTTTTTGTCAAATGATTTTTCTGCACCTATTGTGATGATCATGTAACTTTCTTCATTAACATATTAATGTGGTTAACTACAATAAATGATTTTCTAGTCTTAAACCAACTTTGTTCTCCTGGAATAAATACAACCTAGTCACCATGTATTATCATTTTTATGTGTGGCTTTTATTGTGTTTGGGGTTTTGGCATCTATGCTCATGAGTGAGCTTGGCTTAAAATTTCCTTTATTTCATTTTATTTTTCAATTATAGTTTATATTCAATATTATTTTGTATTAGTTTCAGGTGTACAGCATAGTGGTTAGAAAATCACATAACATATTTTCCATGTGTAATGCGCACCGATTTTTTGGCCCAAACTTTCAGGGGAAAACAAGTCTTCCATTTTAATTTTAATTAATTAACTAATTAATTACTATTTAGATACTTGTTTTTGTATTATAAAAGAGTTTTAGCATTTGTTTTAGAATATATTATGGTACAAGAAATTTTATGTAACAAATAATTACAAAACACAATAGATACAAGGTATTTCAGGTACTACCCATGTATAATGTGCATCCTTATTTTTTCCTCAGAAATTTAGGCCAAAAGGTGCTTATTATACATGCCAAAATATGGGGTACTTTACAAGTGCTTCCCTTGTTATTTTCTGTACCCTTCTGGCACCATACATAGTTATTACAATATTGACTACATTTCCTATGCTCTAATTTACATCCTCAGGCTTTTAAAAATATATATTTTATTGATTATGCTATCACAGTTGACCTTTTTTCCACCTTTCATTCCCCTCCACCCTGCACACCCTCTCCCACCCACATTCCTCACCTTTAGGTCATGTCCATGTGTCATACTTATAAGTTCTTTAGCTTCTACATTTCCCATACTATTCTTACCCTCCCCCTGTCTTATTTTCTACCTACTGTCTATGCCACTTATTCTCTGTACCTTTTCCCCCTCTGTCCTCCTCCCACTCCCCTGTTGCTAACCTTCCATGTGATCTCCATTTCTGTGGCTCTGTTCCTGTTTTAGCTGTCTGCTTAGTTTCCTTTTGTTTTAGGTGTGGTTGTTAATAATTGTGAGTTTGCTGTCATTTTACTGTACATGTTTTTGATCTTCTTTTTCTTAGGTAAGTCCCTTTAACATTTCATATAATAAGGGCTTGGAGGTGCTGAACTCCTTCAACTTGACTTTATCTGGGAAGCACTTTATCTGCCCTTCCATTCTAAATGAAAGCTTTGCTGGATAGAGCAACCTTGGATGTAGGTCCTTGCCTTTCATGACTTGGAATACTTCTTTCCAGTCCCTTCTTGCCTGCAAGGTCTCTTTTGAGAAATCAGCTGACAGTCTGATGGGAACTCCTTTGTAGGCAACTGACTCCTTATCTCTTGCTGCTTCTAGGATTCTCTCCTTCATTTTAATCTTGGCTAATGTAATTATGATGTGCGTTGGTGTGTTCCTCCTTGGGTCCACCTTCTTTGGGACTCTCTGAACTTCCTGGACTTCCTGGAAATCTATTTCCTTTGCCAGACTGGGGAAGTTCTCCTTTATTATTTGTTCATATAAGTGTTCCACTTGTTGCTCTTGCTCTTCCCCTTCTTGTACCCCCATAATTCAGATGTTGGAACATTTAATGATGTCCTGGAGGTTCCTAAACCTCTCCTCATTTTTTAAAATTCTTGTTTCTTCATTGTTTTCTGTTTGGTTGTTTCTTTCTTCCTTCTGGTCCACTCCATTGATTTGAGTCCCAGTTATCTTTCCATCACTATTAGTTCCCTGTGTATTTTCCTCCATTTCACTTAGTATAGCCTTCATTTTTCCATCTAATTTGCCACCAAAATCAACCAGTTCTATGAGCATCCTGATCACCAGTATTTTGAACTGTGCATCGGATAGGTTGGCTATCTCTTTGTCACTTAGAAGTATTGGCTCTGGGGCTTTGAGTTGTTTTCCTTGAGCCATAATGCTTTGGTGTGTTCATGTCTGTTACATATGAGGGGCAGAGCCTTAGGTGTTCACCAGAGTGGGACAACAAGGAGACTGGGTTGTGATGCTGTATGTGGGGGCAGGGTCAGAGAGGGAACAATGGTGCTCGCTCCACTCTCTCTCCAATTTCAGTCCCCTCTACTGCCTCCCACAAGCAAATTGGGCTTTTCTGATGCTGGTTCCCAGGTGAGCGGGCTTGTGTACATTCTAGGTCCCTGTGGGTGTCTCCAACAAATTCTCCTGTGAGGCTGGGAGTCTCTCCCAGCACCTCAACCCCAGAAAGTGTTTTCAGTCAGTGCTTTTAGGCTTTGTTTTCCATCGCTGGGGCCCTGGGTTCATGGTCTGTCTCACTGCCCATTTTTGCCTGGTTTATTTGCACGCAAATGTGTGACCGTGGTCAGCCAACCACCTTGTGTGCCTCACTGGGTCTGCTCATTGCCACCCCAAGCCCAGGGTCTGCTAGCCCCTCACTGCCTGTGCTCCTGGGTCTAGCAGCCACCACCTTTTCCTGCCTCGACCCCTCTCCACAGGCCACCGACTCTACTCCTCTTACCGGTCTGGTTAAATGGTAGTCAGACTTCCATACAGTTCAATTTTCTGTCTGTTCTGGTTGTGTTTTTGTTCCTAAATCTTTGTTTCCTTAATTTTGGTTGTGCAAGGAGGCACAGTGTTTCCACCTATGCCTCCATCTTGGCCAGAAATCCTATTTGTACTTCTTATGTCCTTCTCCTTTTTTACCCAATCTCCCAATCCCTCTCCCTTCTGTTGTCCTATAATTTTCTTTCTCATAATGTCCTTGGTAAGTTTTGGTATCAAGGTTATATTTGACTTCTAACAAGAGCATATCTGCTCTTACTCTCTGGAAGAATGTGTATAAAATTAGAATTATTTATTCTTTAATGTTTAGTAGTTCTTGCTGATGAAGTCTCCTGGGCCTGGAGTTTGCTGTAGGGAAAGATATTTGATGACTGCTAAAAAAAATTTGCGATTATATGATTATTTCGAGTTTCTGCCTTTTTTTGAGTCAATACCAATCATTTCTTTTTCTTTTTTTTCAATCATTTCTTTTTCTAAAATTCTGTTTATATCAACTGAACTTTCAAATGTCTGGGCATAAAGTTAGTTTCAATATCCATTATTTTAAAAACCTACAGAGCAGAAAGAAAGAAGGGGTTCCTACCCTTCTCCATAGCACAGATGGAACTGAAGAATATTATGCTAAGTGAAATAAGCCAGGTGGTAAAAGACAAATACCATATGATCTCACCTATAAGTGGAAACTAATCAATGAAACAAACAAGTAAGCAAAATATAACCAGAGACACTTAAATAAAGAACAAACTGACAGTAACCAGAGGGAAGTGGGGAGAGGGGTAATGGGAAAAAATAGGGGAAGGGTCATCAAGGAGCATGTATAAGGGATGCATGGACAAAGCCAAAGGGGGTAGGATCAAGGGTGGGAGGTAGGGATGGGTGAGGTGGGGGGAAGTGGTGGGGGAAAATGGAGACAACTGTACTTGAACAATAAAAAAACTGACAAAACCCTATTGCATCTGTGGTTATGTATCATTTTCTCTCTATGGTATGTTTCATCAATAGCTTTTCTCTCATTTGTCTTGATGAGGTTTATAAATGTTATGGTTCTTCCAGGAAAGCCTTTGTTCAGCCAGACAGCTCTGCTTTGTCCCCTTGGTCTATCAATAGTGCCACCAACCTGATGACAAGAGTCTAGATTGATGTCTGAAGTCAGAATGACACACAGATCCCATTCACAAGTGGGTAAATGTTATTTCAAAATTGAGAAAAAGCAGATTTTTCCCCAACTTAAGCATGAGTTTGTCATGAGAGAAAACTGGACTTTCTTGCACTATATTTCTTTTTTTAAAAGATTTTATTTATTTATTTTTAAAGAGAGGGGAAGGGAGGGAGAAAAGAGGGAGGGAAACATCAATGTGTGGTTGCCTCTTGTGTGCCCCCCACCGGGGACCTGGCCCACAACCCAGGCACGTACCCTGACTGGGAATCCAACTGGTGACCCTTTGGTTCACAAACTGGCACTCCATCCACTGAGCTACACCAGCCAGGGTTCTTGCACTATATTTCTGATTGAAGCTCACAACCACATTTCTCATTATTTCTCATTAAGATTCCCATATGTGGCACTTCTTGGAGATATATCTGGGTCAACATGATCCAGGCTTAGCTCTCACAACTCGTGAAAACAAGGCAGATTTTTAGCCCTTGGGAAACTAACCTGCTTCACGCCTGTTGAAGAAACTCATGTAAACACTCCTCTTTCTCTGCAGCTTGTCCCCGAGAGCTGCACTTTAAGCCAGGCTCTCTAGCTGGCTGCCTCGCTGCACTTTGACATGCATTCATCATCTCTCTGCCTGGGACTGTTGTTTCACAGTTTAGAAGTTTCTTCCATGAGTCACTCACTTCAAGATAGCTGCTATCAGAGCAGAGCCTTGGATATCAGGGAGTCCCAGCAGTGCATGTGAGGGTCCTGGAGTCTCAGGCCTTACCTCCCCAGAGGGCTGCTACTGACCAGGGAGGTGAGCCTTAGTTGCAGCAACTGAGCTGGTTCTGGGCTCTCATCTGTCAAAGTTTGGTGGCCACTTGACTTTCTAGTCCTCTGGTCCATCTTGGATCCTCTTGTCTTCCATGGCTTGAGACTGAAAGTCCTGTTTCTGTAAAACATGACTGTTCCGGGATACTGACCAGATCCCTTTAGCACAAATGTGTTCCACTTGAGAAAGTGGAAGCCTGGATGAGGTGTTCTGTCTTCCAGATTGAAGTGGCACCACTGGTTGTCCTCCCTGTCCTTCTAGTCTGAGGCCAGAGTAGCTATGTCCAAGAGTCATCTCCAGCCCAGTAGTCCTCCCTGTGGACTCAGGGGGTCTGTTTACACTTAGCTTCTAACTCTCCCTGCAGAAGTGATTCTGCCTGTTTTCTGCAGTCTTTGCCTGTGAGTTTTGCTCCCTGAAGTCACCACCCAAGGGGACCAGGACATTCTGCTTGGATGGGTACTCCAAAGAAAGGTACACACAAGTAGCTGTGACAGGTGTGACAGCAACCCAGTAGCCACAAGGAGGGAGATGGGCCTTCCCACCCATACCCCAGGCCACACCCAAAGGCTGGTCCCAGAGTGAGGAGCAGGGTCTGGGGAAAAAACTGCAGAGGAAGTTCCTGAATTGGCTTTTCTGATAAGGACTTGTGAAAGAAACTGTACTAAACCATCGACAATAAGACATTTCCACTAAGCATGATGAAAGAAAGACTGCTTTATCCTTCTATTCCCTCTATAGAAATTGTGTTTCAAAATCATTATCATACAAAGATATGATCAGAAAGTATGAGCCAAAATGTTGGCAGAAAAAGATGATACAAGTATGTCAAGTAGAAAATAAAAAACAATAGTGTTTTGCTGACTTTTGTTAATTTGCAGGTATTTGTCAGCTTTTAAAAAATCTGTAATTTGTTGTGATTTATTTTATTTTTCTAAATCAGTATATTGTACACTAAGTAACTTCCTATTTCTTTTCTTAAAGAACAACGCAAATTGTATAAACTTCCTTCTTCATACAATGTAGATCTGCCCTCTGGTATACCTGTTTAGATATTAAATTAATTAAAAAATTTAATCTTGTGGGGACAATATCTTCTGTGCACAAGGTAATTTCTAAATGCTCAAAAAGGAAAAAAGAAAAGTAATTGATAAATTCATAGAATTTTTATTATTATACTACAATACTGTGATTTTCAACTTTTTCCATCTCATGACACACACAAGCTAATTACTAAAATTGTGCAGCACACCAAAAAAAAATTTTTTGGCAATCTGACAAAAAATAGGTATAATTTTGATTCATTCACACTGGACAGCTATTGTGCTGGCTGCTGTCATTTTTTTTACTCGACAGTCTAGGGGAAAAGAGGTCAGTGCCCCTAGCTAAACAGTCAGGTATTGCATGTTTTCAAAATTCTTGCAGCACACTGACTGAAAATTGCTATTCTAATAATTGAAAATAAAATATGTTCAGATAACCATATAAAACCAACTAAGCTATTAATAAAAGTCTGAAGAGTAGTCCTGTTTCCTTAATACACTCTTTCTCTCTAAAAAAGTTTCTGGACGAGAGAAAATGAAAAACTGGAATTTTTTCTTTAATTACCATGGTGTCCTTGTTTCCTAAGTTACAGGATAAGGAAGAAGGAAAGGCAATTTGCTAACAGGCCAAATATTACAAGTTATAAAGAAGCTTCAGGAATCCCTTCTGTATTAAACACTCTTATTAATAGTATTTCAAGGGTTTTAACAACATAGGAGAGAAACGTAGAAAAGCAACCTGTGAGCCTGATGGCAATGGAGAAGCAGAGAGGAAGTCCCTGAACCATGAGATTTATTCTGCCCCACATGCCTCCATGGACCAAGGGCCCAGCGCCAACACTTCTCAAGTCCCCACCAGTCACAGCATTCTACAGCCCTGTAAGCTGAGAACTGGGCAGTCTTGTGTTGCAAAGGTCCCGGTCCTTGCATTCATTGCTAAATGATGCACAAAACTCTTCACTTTTTGTGATAAAGCTTTTGGACCCCACTTATCAAGTTGTGGCCTTAATTGTACTCTACTTGGTCAAATAAAGCCAAGAAAATAATCTAAATCTCCAAGTTCCTTCAGTATTTCTATGCAGGGTACATCCCTGAATAAATTCAATTGTTTTGCTAATTGTCATTAAAAAATAACTCTTCTTCCCAATTTTATCACAGTATAAAATAACATGCAAAGCGTACATTTGGGTTTTTGCAAGATTTGAGATGTATTTATCATTAATTTCTTACAAGAAACTTGATAAAATGGCAAATTTTAAACTCCTGATACTTATAGACCAGATGCATTATTTCTTAAAATGTCTACAGTTATGTAAATGTAAACATGAGTTGAACTAAGTTGAGTTTAACTAATGTCTTTATTTTTTTAATTGATCCTTTTAAATTTCCAACAATAGCAGTAATTATGTAGCCCTACAAATCTACTCCACTTTGTAAAGTGAGTAATTTTCACTCATCAACTATGATCATATTGTTCTTCAATGTCAACCCACTATAGTTTCTAAGATTTCCTAATCCATTGATTTTGAGACTTGAGTGAATAATAAATGGAGGTAATTAGCAAGTAAGCTCTATCTGGACAATTTCCAAAGGAATTACAATTCATAGAGACAGAGAATGCAGAAGTGCATAGTTACTTTCTACTTATACAAGTATATTCTTATCTGTGTATAAACACAATTACTCCTCATAACATTCAAATTAAATTAAGAATAATCACTGTAGTATATAACATTGTTCTGTGCTCTGCCTGATTGTTTTAATTGTATTTTAAAACCTTAGGAACTAAATGTCTTAGAGCTTTAATTTGTTTAAAGGTATATTTTATTCTCATTTGAGAGAGAGGGGAAGGGAAAGAGAGAGAAACATTCATGCGAGAGAGAAATGCCAATTGGCTGCCTCTCACATGCACCCCAACTGGGCAATGAGCCCACAACCTGGGTTTGTGTCCTGACCAGGAATCAAACCGGTAACCTTTCAGTTATGGGGCGGATGCTCCAACCAGCAGAGTCACTCCAGCCAAGGCAAAGTCTTAGAGCCTTAAATAATATTGCCCTCTGAATATCTTTTACTGTGACTGTATATAAGTATAAATTTGCATAATACACATAAAGGTGTATTAAGTCAATAAATGTTTTAAAAGCTTATGTATAATACAGTAGAGAGGCCTGGGTGCTCAGAAGCAAAAGGGTCTTGAAGTAATCAATATCTTTTCAGCCAGGTATTCTACCCAGAGGGCGGAAGTTTCTTCTCACCGTAGTAGGAACTGGCAGCTCCAAATCCTGTCAACAGAGGTGCTTTTCTGCTGCCTCTCATGCTCAGCACAGCTATTTTACAACTGAGGCCAATTATAAGGAAATAAGCAAGCAAACAAAATAAACAGCCAAGGTTCTTCCTTAGTGGAAGAGCTAAAATTCCTACTGATTATCATGTTACTTTCTTCTGCGGGTTGTTATCAAATATTGTGACTCTGGTTACACTGTCAAGGCCATGGACATTTCTGGGTGTAGGGCACCTGTGCTTTTATCAAGCAACTGACCAGTTTCCTCTTGCAACTCTCTTTGATACTGGCCTTCTCCAAGATCAGTCCTCCCATTAATAACGATGCTGACAAGGACCTTCTCCAAGCACCATCCTTGGTAGATGGCTGCTCGGTAGTGCCAAGGTTTGCTCCTTCACCTGGTTTGGGTGATCCATTGCAAGGTGCATGTGAATAAAGGGGAGGATACCAGAAATAATGAGGCATGATCAGAATTTGCCTGTCATTAAAAACAGCTCAGTGAAATTTTAAAAGCTACTCTACAGCCCTGGCTGGTGTAGTTCGTGGACTGAGCATGTGTCACCAGTTTGATTCCCAGTCAGGGCACATGCCTGGGTTGTGGGCCAGGTCCCCAGCAGGGGGCACACGAGAGGCAACCACACATTAATGTGATGTTTATGTTTCTCCCTCTTTCTCCTTCCTTTCCCCTCTCTCTAAAAATAAATAAATAAAATCTTTTAAAAAATAAAAGCTACCCTACAGATTTATTCAAATGTCATTAATTTAAATATATTTTGGTAAAAAGGAATGAAATACTGGTCCAATCTACATTGCAGATGAATCTCAGAAACATTGTGCTGAGTGAAAGAATGCAGACACAAAAGGTCACGTCTTGTATGATTCCATTTATACAAAATGTCCAGAACAAGCAAATCCATGGACAGAAAGCAGATAAGGGCTTGCCAGGAGCTGGGGAAGCAGGGAATGGCAAGTGACTGCTAACGGGTACATACAGGTTTCCGTTTGGGATAATGAAAATGTTCTGACATTAGATGGTTGTGATAACTGCACAACACTGTGAGTTTACTAAGCTCCACTGAATTGGGTTGTACACTTTAAGATGGTTAATTTTATATTACACGAATTTCACTTTCACTAAAAAAGTTTAAACATGTTCTGATAATTGCGTAACTTCTGAGGATGAATTTTATTTTTTATCTGTTTTTTTTCTGAAAATAGCATTTTAAATGCTTATATTTTTATGTGAGAGCTAACACATGCACTCTCAGCACAATACCTGGAATACCTTCTGAAAGACCGTATTGCAAGGTTAAAATCCCCTTGTTTATTAATAGCTTTAGTGATACACAAAATGGACAGATTGTCAGGTTTAGGGTGCCTGGAAACAGGTGGCCCAGCAGGACAGTGTCATGGTGGACAGCCTGGCTACTGTATCCCCATCAAGGGTCGTCAAGTGGTGACAACATGGACACCAGTACTTGGGAAGGGGCAGTGCCACTGTAATAGACCCACATGTTCCCCTATCAGAGACCTCAGTGCCCACCGTTTAACAGCTTCTGCCTGTCCCTTGGGTTTCCTCTGAGATGTGGGGACGGATAAAGCACTTCTCACTGGATGGGTGGACTGTTTCCAAAATAGCCATTACAATCATTCCCATTCCGCACATCTTTCTGCAATATGACCTGGCTACTCCTTCTCCCAACAAGAGGTAGAGTCTATTTCCCCTTCAGTTGACCAGGGCTGGCCCTGTGACTTGCTTTGGCTAATAGAATGTGGCAGAAAAGACACTGGATGACTTCCAGGCCTAAGCCAAAAGAGGCTTTACAGTTTCCACATTTGCTTTCTTGGAAGCCAGTACATGGAAAGAAGAGACCTGGCTCGAGGGGTCCTGGAGGATGAAATACCATGTGGAAGAGAATAATACAACTCAGCTAAAACCGGCACCATGCCAGACATGGGACTGAAGTCATCTTGGATGTTCTAGCTTTGGCTAAGCTCCCCGTGATGTCACATGAGAGACCCCAACCAATACCATGAACAGCAAAGAACACCCCATCCCCAAGAGCTCAGTAAACCCCCCCAAAAATTGTTGTTATTTTAGGCCACTAACTTTTGGAGTGGCTTCCCGTGCAGCACCAGATAGCAGATATACTTGAGATCCAGACCAAATCACAGGTTTGTGTAAACTGAGAATATCCTGAAAACACTTAAAAAACTTACCTCAACCTGTAGAGGAATAAAGCTCAAGATTCCTAGGACAAACCCTAACTGTAAGAAGATGATTTCCTGAGGTAGGCTGCTGGCCCAAGACCTGTGGAACAAGACATAATTACAAAGGACTTTCAGGGAACAAGTAAAACTGATGAGGGAGAGCCAGCTGTCATTATCTGCCCTCAAATACTCTTGGCATTGTCCTGACTGTCCCATTTTCTAATAGTCCTGCACTGAAACCTTTCTCCTTGCTCTTTCTGTATTTCTCCATGTAACAGGTTATGCCTCTGCAGACTGGACTGCACAACCCACTAATATTAGGATCACATTTCTTAAATGCCACCATAGGAAAGAGAAGTATTGCAATGCAGAAAATGCTCAAGAAAACCTGAAGACAATGACCACAGGGCAAAGTTCAGGTGCTCTCATAATGAATGATTCAAGAACCCACCAGGACCTTTTGATAGAGGAATTCCAGTTGAGGACATATTAAACTTGACTATCATTCATTCATTCAAATTTGTCGTAGCATTCTGCCTCTGGGCCCCCCAAAATTCATGTCCCTCTCATATGCAAAATACATTCATTCCATCCCAACAGCCCCAAAAGTTTTAACCAGTTCCAGCATTGACCCAAAAGTCTAAAGTCTCATTTAAATGTCACCTAAATCAGATATGATTTTGAACTCAAGGTTCAATTCATTGTGAGGTAAATTCCTCTCCAGCTTCGAACCTGTAAATTAAACAAGTTCTCTGCTTCCAAAATACAATGGTGAAACAGGCAGAGGGTAAACACTCCCATTCCAAAAGGGAGAAATAGGAAAGAAAGGGCTAACAGGTCCCAAGCAAGTTTAAAACACAACGAGATAAACAGCAACCAATCTAAAGCTATGAGAATCATAATCTTGAACTCAATGCTCTGCCGGTCAGGCCCACTGGGACAGGGAACCACCTCCCTTCTGGACACACTGGGGCATCCCTGCCCCATTGCTTTGATAAGTGTAGTCCATGTGGCAGCGCTCACAAATTGGAGCTGCATGCCTGTGCCTCTTCTAGGCTGGAATCACACACAGGTGGTTCTACCAGTCTGGGGCCCTGGGGGCGGGGGTCATCCCAATCCCATGCTTCACTATGCATTGCCCTAGCTAAGGCCCTCTGCCTGGATCACAGCTCTAGGTGGCTCCATCCTTCGAAGTCCAAGTGGAAGGAGCCATTCCCCCAGAACTCTAATGGGTAGGGATTGGTCTCCATGCTTTTGACAGCACCACCCCCAGGGCCTTGGGAGACCATGTCCTCACAGCTTTGGGTGGGAGTTGTCTGGCCTGATGAAACCCAGGCAATGCCACCCAAACTTGAAACCTAGGAAGCAGTGCTGATAATCTCTGAATAGCCTTTGGGGTCGTTCCTTTGTCTTCAAGAGTAGCTCTACCCTGCATGATCCAAGTCCTTGCCCCTTCAGTTCGAATTTGCAGTTTTCTTGCTATGATGGCTGATGAAGACTGTGGTGTACACCCACGCTAGTTTCCTTATTGAAGAGTCACTTGACCACACCCCTAGTGTTCTCTCCAAAACATGCTTTCTCATTTTTTGCAATGTGGATAGTCTGAGAATTTTCCAAATTTTTAAGTTCTGTTTCTCTTTTGATTAATCGTTTCATTTTAAGTCATTTCTCCCTTCTCACATTTCACTGCAAGCATTTAAGAGCAACCAAGCCACACAACCACACAATCGCCACTTTATTTAGATATTTCCTTAACCCAATACCTAATGTCATTGCTCACAAAGTTTACCTCCCACAGAACACTTCGGCATGAATACAATTCAGTCAAGTTTATTGGCACTTTGTGGTTGCTTCTTGTGTACCCCCCACACTGGGGACCTGGCCCACAACCCAGGCATGTGCCCTGCCTGGGAATTGAACCGGCGACCCTTTGGTTCACAGGTCAGCACTCAATCCACTGAGCCACACCACCTAGGGCCATTGCCACTTTATAACAAGAATGGTCTTTCCTCCAATTTCCAATAACATTCCTCATTTCAGTCTGAGACCACGCCAGAAGGGCCATTACCGTCCATACTTCTGCTAACATTCTGCGCATGACCCCTTGGGTATTCCCTGAGAAGACCGAGGCTATCTCTACAGCTCTCCTCTTTATCTTCTGAATCCTCACCATAATTGTTTCTAAAGGTCCACTCATAGCAATGTAGACTTTGTCTAGAACATGCCTTGGAACTCTTCCAGCCTCTACTCATTACCCAGATTCAAAGCCACTTCCATATTTTTATAGAATTTGTTGTGGCAGCACCCCTACTATTTGCACCAATTTAATGTCTTAGTCTGTTTGGGCATCTGTAACAAAATACCACAGACTGAGTGGCTTATAAACAACAGAAATTTATTTGTCACAGTTCTGGAAGCTGAAAGTGTAAGATTGGGGTGCCAGCATGGTTGGATGAGGGCCATCTTCTGGGTTGTAGCCTCACATGGCAGAAGGGATCTCTTTAGAGAGAGGTGAAGGTAGGGAGAAGAAAAAGGAAGGGAGAGAAATATCTACCAGTTGCCTCTCACAAGCTCCCAACCAGGGACCTGGCCTGCAACTCACATATGTGCCCTGAGTGGGAATCAAGCCAATGACCTTTAGGTTCACAGGCTGGCACTCAATCCACTCAGCCACACCAGCCAGGACACTCTTAGGCCTCTTTTATAAGAACATAACTGTTACGGGTGGGCACAGGTAACCAGGTTTTTGGTGATTGTGAACAATGAATTGAACTGAACACACAGAGAGATTATAGAAGAAAGAAAGAGAGCAGATAGATTAAGCAATAGTGCACTCCACAGAACATGAGAATGGATCAACTCTGAGCAGAGACTGACCCTCAGTGGCTGGAAGGATTCTGTTCTTACAGGGCGGTTACTTCCTGGCTAGTTTTGGTGGGCTTTTATTGTGCACATACAAGTAGTTACATTACTTTTAAGCTACTGCACATGTGGTCTTCCATGATTTTTCTTGATTGCTCACTGCGGGGTGAGGAGTCCCACAATGCTAATTTATTAAATGGTATTATAATGAGGCAGGAGTCATGTAGTATCTTCTGCACAGTTGCAGTCACGATTCACAGTGATTCAGCGCTTTTCCAGAAAGTGAGGAGGGTCTCTGTCTTGTATCAGTGTCCCTTGTCCTAGTCCTGCGGCACCTCTGGAGTTTTCTCATTCCTGAGGAAGTGGTCTTAGAACAGGGTCTCTGATCTGTATCGATGTCCTTTGTCTTAGCCCTAGGGTGACTCCTGACTATCTTCTGCCTGATAACCTCAGTGAGGAGTTCTGCCCTCATAAGTTAACCACTTCCCAATGGCCTCACTTCCCGATACCAGCTCACTGGGCATCAGGATTTCCACATATGAATTTTGGGGAGATGTAAACATTGAGATCATAGCAAAATTATAATGCATTTATACCTAACTTCAGGTGCAGTTTATAACAAGTCAACCGAGAACTTGACCAAAGGCAGTTGGCTGGTCTCTGAGCACTGTGGTGGCAACAGTGTGCTGTGCCTCTTCCCAGGGGCTGCTGGGCTTCAGAGCAAAGCAGTTACTTGCATTGGTCAATCTCAGCTGGGTGCTCTTGCCTCCCAGACTAAGACTGCAGACACTGAATTTGTAATCACAACTTCAATAGAAATATCACTGTAAAGCTAAACCTCAGATTCAGACACCCAGCCTCACAGAACAAGGCTGGGACCTCACAGGAAATGGCCAGCAACCTCCTCTAACACGGAGGGTCACAGCCTTGCAGAGAGGCAAGCAGGTCACTCCCCCAAAGAGGGAGGGGTGCCCTGCAATTGGACCCAAAGGGGACAAGCTTTCTGCCCCCGAATCAAAGGCAGGAAAAACATTTCTAGAACAATGGAGACAAAGTGTGTCTCTTGTTGCACTGTGTAAAAAAGATGGGACAGATAAAAGGAACACACACAATAAAAACACCTGGCCCTGAGCTATAGGAAATACTACTGTTAAAATAAATTTGCCCTTGGCTTCTGTTTGGAATTTCTTCCCTAATAGTGGTGGACAGTTAAAGGAAATTACATTGTATATGCACATCTTGTTGATAATTTTAATTGCATATATTGTGTAGGCTTTTGTATGATTTCCACTGTCTGTAAGAAAATTAAAAAAAAACAATTAACTGGACCGCAAAATACAATTCACATTCTTAATACAAAAAATGACAATGAAGACAACGCGAATGTACTAATGCCACTCAGACACCTGAAAATAGTTGCAATGGTGAATTTCATGTTATGGGTGTTTATCACAATTTAAAAAGCAACTTTTTAAAAGAAAAAGTAAATAATGGAGAGATTTCTGGGTTTAGGTAGGAATAGTAAGGTAGCTAAACCCCCCAATTGTCCCACTCCTAAAATCATAAAACCACAGGAAACATGCACCCCACCCCCACCCCAATCTACATGTTTTGTGAAACCAGGAAGCAGAAAACTGGTAACCAGAAGAATGTGAAGGACCTGAAGTCTCTAGGGTGTGGCAGGGCCGTGGGGGTGGCACAAAGGGTCCCAACAATACCCAAGGCGCACCAACCAGAATCCACTCCGCAGGTGGATCCTGTGTAGGGACAACTATGGGCCAGTCTGCAAAGAATCAGGACAGAGACCTGTTCTGGAGGAGGGGGTAAAAGAGGCAAAGAAAGCGAAAGCGGTCCGAGCGGCGGCCACGCAGTGCCATCTAGCCGGGGAGAGGCACGGCGCCAGAAGAGGACGCCCGAGAGCTAGTGTGCAGGCCTAGTGGTGGCCCCTTCCTGCATGCAAAAGGTCCCTGCGCTAGGATCCAGCAGGCCGGAAAACCTTTTTCCGAAGTGCTTCCGACGAGAACAGGGAAACATTTTGCACGCCGGTACAGAGTCGGGCTTGCATAGACTCCATTCTTGTCAGAAATTCGTTTTGATGCTCTGTTTGTCACAAGGTTGGCCAGTGAGATCCCCCCTTAAGCTGGCTTCCTTGTCTTTTTGCCATTCCCCACAGTTTCTGGCAAAATAGGGATGTGCCAGGCTCACTTTGTACTTGTAAATCTATACAGTGAGTTCAGATCAACATTTCCAATTAACAGGCAACATTACACCTCTCTCCTTTCTCTTACCATCGAAGATTAGGATTTGCAAAGCAAATTTCATTTTGTCTTTGTCCAGGATACAAAGAAGCCAGTTTTGACATAACAATACTAATGTGAAAAGAGAAGCCTGTGGCCCTGGCTGGATTGTTCAATTGGCTGAAGCATCATTGGGATGCGCCAAGGTTTCCATTCAACCCGAATCAGGGTGCATGCAGGAGATCAACCAATGAATCCACAAATGAGTGGAACAACAAATATTCTCTCTCCCTCCCTCTCTCTCTCAAATCAATAAATTAAAAGAGAGAGAGAGGAACTTGTGGCGGGGAGGCAGACACAGAATGAGGTGGCAGCTTCGGTCCTGGCCCTCCCTGCTTGAGCACCTTGTCCGCGTGACTCAAACACTACATAGTTTAATCACAGTGTAAATTCTGCCCAGTTTAAGGCTTGGCCCTGAACTAGATTGTAACTATAGAACGGACTGGAAATAAAATATGGGTTTTTTGAGTAAAAAGAAGAAAAAATTATTTGGAAATTAAAGAAAAAAGAACAGAAAAAGACAAAGCAACAGAAGCCCAACAGGTTTTTCTGGAGTAAAATTCCGTAGTAGTAAAAACAAACAAAACTGTATTCCTTCTCTGGTGATCAGGTGGCTACCACAGCAAGCAGAATTGGGGGTGGAGGTATGATGAGTTTTAGTCCATTCAAATTTCAGATATTTGTGCCCAAACTTTCTGCCATTTATTGATTCCATTTGTTTGTTTGGGACTAACGCCCTGTGGGGATACGCTGCAAAGGCCTGAGAACTTCCTAGTGAAGATGATACAAAAAAAGCCTAGCCAGTTTGAAAACCACCTAAAGCCTCATGTCCATCAGAAATGGACAGAGACCTTCCTTGTGGGCAGGTTTAAAAGTAGGGCTTTTAACAGACACAAAACTCCTGAGATGATCCGTTTCTTTTCGAGCCATTTTGTGAAGTTGTGTTTTTCTAGGAATTTTTCCATTTCGTCCACATTCTCACATTGATTGGGATACAGTTGTTCAGCAAATTCTCTTTGAAAGTCTGTGAGTCAAGGGGGTGGCCCCTTCTTGCTCCTCGTGTCAGCCCTTTATGCCTAGATTCCTGATGCTTACGGTCTTTCTCCCACAAAGCCAAACAACCACTGCCCATGGCGCCAATCGTTTGGCCGAGGACAACTTGATCCTTCCGGTTGCTCAGGCCCCCAATCTTGGAGGGGACCTTGACTTCTCCTTTTCTCTAACTGCTTCCACCTAAGCCACCAGGAAATCCTGTTGACTCTACCTACAAAAGCTCTCCAGCATCTGACACCCTCACCAGCCTTCTGGACCCTACCTGGTGGGAGCTGTCACTGTTTCGCACCTGGATGACTGCAGGACCTTTCACCTGGTCTCTTGCTTCCACCCTGACCCCTACCATTCTCAGAACAACATGCGGAGGTAGTTTGTTAGCTCCCCATTTCAGTCACGGTGAAAGCTCACATGCTGAAAATGGCCTCCAGGACACTCATGTTCTGGCCCCTATCCCTTCTCCGACTTCCCCCTTCCTAGTCTCCACTTGCTCACTCTGCTCCAGCCACCCTGGTGTCCTTGCTGTTTCTTAAGCAGGTCGAGCGTTTTCCTGCTCCAGGGACTTTACAGTTACTTGCTGTTCCCTCTGTGGGATGCCTTCCTCAGATATCTGCACGGCTCCCTTCCTCTTTTCTTTGAGGCTTTCCTCACAGGACCCTGTCTTAGGGAGGCCCACCCTGATGTCATATGAAAATGGGCACCCATTCCCCCCCTACCCCGGGTACCTCCAAAGCCTTTTTTCCTTCTCCCATTCTCCATCCTACTTATCACAACTTCTTTATTATGCCTGGTGTTCCCGTTGTTCCTCCACACACACTTGAATGGCAGCTGCCAGGGGACAGGGATCTGCGTCTGTTTGTTCACAGGGGGCCTGGAACGATGCCTGGCCCTAGGAGGTCCTTAATGAGTACCTGTAAAATAAATTATTGACTGAATTTTCTGCACCAAATACTGTGCTACGATGTTTCAGAAAGATTAACTCATGCAAACCCTACAGCAAATATTTATCTGCCACAAGTTATCCCCATCTTCCTGATGAGGACACACATTCTGGAGGTGGTGACTGACTTGTTTAAGGTCACAGAGTGCAGACATGGCAGCACTTCAGGAAGCCTTCAGTAGATGAAGTTAGATTATGGGACCAAACTGAGACTATGGAAACTATACCGAGAAGGGACCATGTGTCGGCTGGAGGGGTGAGGAAAATCTGGTGGTTGTCAGGCTCTGAGGTGAGGAATTTGGGACGTAGTGGAGCAGTCCCTCAAATGAGGAAACAGCCCAACACTTGTTTTTGGACTTTATATACATGGTGAATGTTTATGGGTCTCTGAGGAACTCAGGATGGGAGAACTTTTCCAAGAAGGTAGAAAGGCAAGAAATGAAGTCATATGTGACCACCTTAAAATTAAAATTAAAATTAAATGTATGTAAATCTGTTCCAAATACAAAGTCAAAGGCAATGAACGATCTTTTAAAACATTATACCGGGGCCCTGGCTTGTGTGGCTCAATGGGTTGAGCACAGGCCTGCGAACCAAATGGTCGCTGGTTCAATTCTCAGTCAGGGCACATGCCTGGGTTGCCTGCCTGGTCCCCAGTAGGCAGAGCATGAGAAACAACCACACACTGACGTTTCTCTCCCTCTCTTTCTCCCTTCCTTCCCCTCTGTCTAAAAATAAATAAACAAATCGCTTAAAAACAAACAAACAAAACATTATACTGGGGCTCCAGCCAAGATGGGGGTGTAGGTAGAAACATTTCACTTCCTCACACAACCAAAAGAAGAACAACAACAAATTTAAAAACAGAAAATAACCAGAACTGCCAGGAAATCAAACTGCATGGAAGTCCAACAACCAAAGAGCTAAAGAAGAAACATTCATCCAGACTGGTGCCCCAAGACAAACAAACATGGCCCAAATGAAAGAACAGATCAAAACTGCAGAAAAAGAAGTAAGTGATGAGGAGATAGGCAAGCTATCATATGCAGAGTTCAAAACACTGGTAATCAGGCTACTCACAAAAATGATTCAGTGTGGTCGCAAAAATGAAGGAAGAAATGAAGGCTACACAAAGTGAAATAAAGGAAAATATACAAGGAACCAGCAGTGAAGGGAAGGAAACTAGAACTCAAATCAACAATTTGGAACAAAAGGAAAAGATAAACATCCAATCAGAACAGAATGAAGAAACGAGAATTCAAAATGAGGAGAGCCCTGGCTGGTGTAGTTCAGTGGATTGAGCGTGGGCTGCAAAACATAGGGTTGCCAGTACAATTCCCAATCAGGGCACATGCCTGGGTTGTGGGCCAGGTCCCTGGTAGGGGATGCAGGAAAGGCAAGCACACACTGATATTTCTCTCCCTCTCTTTCTCCTTCCCTTCCCCTCTCTCTAAAAATAAATAAATAAAATCTAAAAAAAATGAAGAGAGGCTGAGGAACCTCTGGGACAACTTTAAACATTCCAACATCTGAATCATAAGGGTACCAGAAGGAGAAGAGGAAGAGCAAGAAATTAAAAACTTATTTGAAAACAAAATGAAAGAAAACTTCTCCAATCTGGTGAAGGAACTAGACACGTAAGTCCAGGATGCTCAGAGAGTCCCAAACAAATTGGACCCAAAAAGAAACACACCAAGACACATCATAATTATATTAGCCAAGATTAAAGATAAACAGAGAATCTTAAAAGCGGCAAGAGGAAAGGAGAGAGTTGCCTACAAAGGAGTGCCCATAAAACTCTCAGCTGATTTCTCAAAAGAGACCTTGTAGGCAAGAAGGGGCTGGAAAGAAGTATTCCAAGTCATGAAAGGCAAGGACCTATATCCAAGATGACTCTATCCAGCAAAGCTCTCATTTAGAATGGAGGGGCAGATAAAGTGCTTCCTACACAAGGTCAAATTAAAGGAGTTCATTATCACCAAGCCCTTATTATATGAAATGTTAAAGGGACTTATCTAAGGAATAGAAGATCAAAACTATGAACAGTAAAATGACAACAAACTCACAACCATCAACAACTGAAACTAAAAAACAAAAACAAAAAATTAAGCAAACAACTAGAACAGGAACAGAATCACAGAAATGGAGATCACATGAGGGTTATCAGTGGGGAGGAGGAGGGGGAGAATGAGGGGAAAAAGGTACAGGGAATTGGTAGGCACAAAATAAACAGGGGGAGGTTAAGAATAATATAGGAAATGGAGAAGCCAAAGAATTTGTATGTACAACCCATGGACAGGAACTAAGGGGGGTGGGGATGCTGGAGGGTGGGGGCTGCAGGGTGGAGGGGGATAAAGGGGACAAAAAATTGGGACAACTATAATAGCGTAATCAATAAAATATACTTAAAAAACATTATGCTAAGTGGAAGAAGCCAGACACAGAAGGACAAATAGTGTATGATTCTCCTTATATGAACTCCCCGGAGTAGGCATAGAGACAGAAAGTAGAAAGGTTGGTGCCAGGGGCTGGGGGAGGGGAGAATAAGGAGTTAGTGTTTAATGGGTATAGAGTTTCGGTTTGGGAAGATGAAAAGTGCTCAAGATGGATGGTGGTGATGGTTGTGTAATAATGTGAATGTGCTTAATGCTGCTGAACTGTCATGATACACCAATACTGAACTATCAGAAAGGGAAAGTAAGAACTAATCTGCCCTGGCTGAATAGCTCAGTTGGTTAGAGCATCATCCCAATACGCCAAGTTTGCAAGTTTGATTCCTGGTTAGGGTGCACACAAGAATCAACCAATGAATGTATAAATATGTGGAACAACAAATCAATGTTTTTCTCTCTCTCTCTCTCCCTTCTCTCAATAAATAAATAAATAAATAAATACACAAACAAACAAATAAATCCAATTTAAAATTGCATTAAAAATACCCAGGAATAAGCCCTGGCTGGTGTGGCTCAGTGGATTGAGTGTTGGTCTGTGAACCTAAAGTTTGCCTGTTCAGTTCCCAGGAAGGGCACACGACTGGGTTGTGGGCAGGGTCCCCGGTTGGGGGTGTTTGTGAGAGGCAACCAATTGTTTCTTTCACACATTGATATTCCTCTCCCTCTCTTTCTCCCTCCCTTCCCCTCTCTCTGAAAATAAATAAAATATTTAACAAAAAATACCTAGAAATAAGTTTATCCAAGGTGGTAAAAGACCTGTACTCAGAAAATTATAAGACACTGAAGAAAGAGACTGAAGAATATACAAATAAATGGAAGGATATATCATGCTAATGGATAGGAAGAATTAACATTATTATCATGTCCATACTACCCAAAGCAGTTTATAGGTTCAATAAAATTCCTATCAAAATACCAACGGTATATTTCACAGAGCTAGAATAAATAATCCAAAAATTTATAATGGAACCACAAAATACCCCAAATAAGCACAGCAATTTTGAGAAAGAAAAACAAAGTTGGATGAATACACTATTGGATATCAAACTGTACTGCAAGGCTATAGTAAACAAAACAGCATGGTACTGGCATAAAAACAGATGAATCAATGGAACAGAAGAGAGTGCCCAGAAAGGAATCTCATGCCTATGTAGTCAATTAATATTTGACAAAGTATGCAACAACATACAATGGTAAAGACAGTCTATTCAATGAATGAGGGTGGGTAAATTGGACAGATTCATGCAATAAATGAAACTAGACCAACTTCTTATACCATACACAAGAATAAACTCAAAATGGATTAAAGACTTAAATGTAAGACTCAAAACCATAAAACTCCTAGAAGAAAACATAGGCAGTAAATCTCTGACATTTTTCTTAGCAATATTTTCTCTGATATATCTCCCTGGATAAGGGAAACAAAAGAAAAAATAAACAAATGAGACTACATCAAACTAAAAAGGTTTTGCACAGCAAAGGAAATCATCAACAAAATGAAAGGCAACCTACTAAATGAGAGAAAATATTCACCAATGATACATCTGGTAAAGGGTTAATATTCAAAATTTGTAAAGAGCTCATACAACTCAACACCCCCCAAAAAAATCCAGTTTAAAAATGGCAAAGGACCTGAATAAACACTTCTCCAACGAGGACACACAGAAGGCCAATAGACATATGAAAAGATGCTCAACATCACTAATCACCAGAGAAATGCAAATTAAAACCACAATAAGATATCACTTCACACCTCTGAGAAGAGTTATCATCAATAAATCAGCAAACAGCTCTGACTGGTGTGACTCAGTGGGCTGGGCATCAACCCACAAACTGAAAGGTCAGCAGTTTGATTCCTGATCAGGGCTCATATCTGGATTGCAGGCCAGGTTCCCGGTTGGGGGCTTGTGAAAGGCAACAGATGGATATTTCTCTTCCTCTCTCCCTTCCCCTCTCTCTGGAAATAAATACATTAAATCCTTAAAAGAATAAATAAACTAACAAACAAGTACTGGTGAGGATGTGGAGAAAAGGGAACCTTCATGCATTATTGGTGGGAATGCAGACTGGTGCACCCACCATGGAAAACATTATGGAGGGGCCTCAAATATTAAAAATGGAACTGACTTCTGACCCAGCAACTCCATGTCTGGGTATTTATCTGAAGAAACCGAAACACTAATTCAAAAGAACATATGCATCCCTCCGTTCATTACAATATTACTTACAATAGCCAAGATACGGAAACAACCCAAGTAACCATCAATAGATGAGTGGGTAAAAAAGTTGTGGTACATATATGCAACGGAATATTACTCAGCCATAAAAAAGAACGAAATCTTCCCTTTTGTGACAGCATGGGTGGACCTAGAGGGTATTGTGCCAAGTGAAATAAGTCAGACAGAGAAAGACAAATACCACATGATTTCATTCCCATCTTGAATTTAAAGAACAATATAAACAAATAAGCAAAATAAAAACAGACTCTTAGATACAGAGAAAAGACTGATGGTTGCCAGAGGGGAGGGGGGCTCGGGGACTGGGTAAAAAAAGGTGAAGGGATTAAGAAGTACAAATTGGTAGTCACAAAACAGTCACTGAGATGTATGCATAGTACCAGGTGGGTACCATATCAGGGGAACATTTTACAAAGTATGTAATTGTCTAATCATTATGCTGTACAACTGAAACTAATACAAAATAATATTGAATGTACTGCCAGCCAAGATGGAGGCATAGATAGACACACTGTGCCTCCTCTCACAACCAAAATTAAGGACAACAAAAATTTAGAAACAAAAAAACAACCAGATTTGACAAAAAACTGAACTGTCCGACAACCATTCATCCAGACCGGTAAGAGGAGCAGAGTCTGCAGCCCACGGAGAGGGGTTGCAGCAGGAAAAAGCAGTGGTTGGCGGTCCTGGGTGCGTAGGCGGCGGCTGGCAGACCCTGGGCGTGGGGTGGCAATGGGCAGACCCAATGAGGTACGCAAAGTGGCTGGCTGACTGTGGACACACATTCACGTGCAGATAAACCAGGTGAAAATGGGGAGTGAGACAGACCACACAACCCAAGGTCACAGTGCTGGAAAATAAAGCCTCAAAACACCAATTGAAAATACCTGTGGGGGTTGAGGTGCCAGGAGAGACTCCCAGCATCACAGGAGAGTTTGTTGGAGAGCCTCAAAAGGTCCTAAAATGTACACAGGCCCACCCACCCGGGAACCAGCACCAGAAGGGCCCAATTTGCTTGTGGGAAGCAGTGGTAGGGACTGAAATACGAGGGTGGAGCAAGCGTCATTGTTCCTTCTCTGACCCTGCCTCCACACACAGCATCACAACCCAGCCACTGGGTTGCCTCACCCTGGTGAACACCTAAGGCTCCGCCCCTCATATGTAACAGGCGCGAACAGACCCAAGAAAACTGGCTCAAATGGAAGAACAGATCAAAGCCTCAGAGCCAATACTTCTAAGGGACGAAGAGATAGCCAACCTATCAGATGCACAGTTTAAAGCACTGGTGATCAGGTTGCTCTCAGAATTGGTTGAATTTAGTCATAAATTAGATGAACAAATGAGCCCTGGCTGGTGTAGCTCAGTGGATTGAGCTCGGGCCTGTGAACCAGATGATTGCCGTTCGATTCCCAGTCAGGGCACATGCCTGGGTTGCGAGCCGGTTCCCAGCAGGGGGCCCATGAGAGGCAACCATAGATTGATATTTCTCTCCCTCTCTCCTTCCCTTCCCCTCTAAAGATAAATAAATAAAATCTTTAAAAAAAACGAAGGCTATGCTAAGTGAAATGAAGGAAAATGCACAGGGAACCAATAGTGATGGAAAGGAAACTGGGACTCAAATCAAGGGAGTGGACCAGAAGGAAGAGAGAAACAACCAAACAGAAAAGAAGGAAGAAACAAGAATTCAAAAAAATGAGGAGAGGCTTAGGAACCTCCAGGACATCTTTAAACGTTACAACATCCAAATTATAGGGGTACCAGAAGGGGAAGAGGAACAGCGACAAGTGGAACACTTATTTGAACAAATAATAAAAGAGAACTTCCCCAATCTGGCAAAGGAAATAGACTTCCAAGAAGTCCAGGAAGCTGAGAGTCCCAAAGAAGTTGGACCCAAGGAGGCACACACCAAGGCACATCATAATTACATTACCCAAGATTAAAATGAAGGAGAGAATTCTAGAAGCAGCAAGAGATAAGGGGACAGTCACCTACAAAGGACTTCCCATCAGACTGTCAGCTGATTGCTCAAAAGAGACCTTGCAGGCGAGAAGGGGCTGGAAAGAAGTATTCCAAGTCATGAAAGGCAAGGACCTACATCCAAGATTGCTCTATCCAGCAAAGCTTTCATTTAGAATGGAAGGGCAGATAAAATGCTTCTCAGATAAGGTCAAGTTCAAGGAGTTCATCATCACCAAGCCCTTAGTTTATAAAATCTTAAAGACCTATCTAAGAAAAAGAAGATAAAAAATATGAATGAACAGTAAAAAGATAGCAAACTCATAGTAATTAACAACCACACCTAAAACAGAAACAAACTAAGCAAACAACTAGAACAGGAACAGAACCATAGAAATGGAGATCACATGTAGGGTTAGCAACAGGGGAGTGGGAGGAGGAGAAAGGGGGAAAAGGTACAGAGAATTAGTAGCATAGATGTTAGGTAGAAAATAGACAGGGGGAAGGCAAGAATAATATGGGAAATGTAGAAGCTAAAGAACTTATGACACATGGACATGAACTAAAGGGGGGAATGTGGGTGGGAGAGGGTGTGCAGGATGGAGGGGAATGAAGGGGGGAAGTCTGACAACTGTAATAGCATGATCAATAAAATATATTTTAAAATATTGCATGTAAACTTTAATTAAAAATAAAATTTTAGCCCTGGCTGGTGTGGCTCAGTGGATGGAGCGCGGGCCTGCGAACCACACGATTGTGGTTCGATTCCCAGTCAGGGCACATGCCTGGGTTGCGGGCTGGTTCCCAGCGGGGGACTCACGAGAGACAACCATACATTGATGTTTCTCTCCTTCCCTTCCCCTCTAAAGATAAATCAATAAAGTATTAAAAAAAATAAAATTTTAAAATGGTTCAGATGGTAAATTTGATGTTATATAAATTTTATTACAATAAAAACAAAGGCAGATGGCCAAGTGGTTCCTTGCCTTGTAGTTGTAGCAGCCACTGACTGCTGACCGAAGCCACAGCTGAATCAAGGTGGCAGTCAGCCCCCAGGGCTCCTAATCATGGTTCCTAGGAGTAGTTGGATTAGGCAAGTCAGCCATCTTATCTTCCAGCCCGGCTAGATGGCCCCAGCCGGTGATGAAAGAGGGAGATGGGGGCACAGTGGAAGCCCCCTCCTATTTCTCCCTCACCTCTTCCCCCACATTTCCCCCCTCTTTGTTCTTCATCCCCTTTACAAATGCCCCTCCTCTTTCATCTACCCTTTGCCATAGTGTGGGATCTGAAGGAGTCTTCGCTGGGCCTTAGGGAGCACACGTGTGCACCCAGGTGCTGGGTGATTTCCAGGGCAGTAATCTGCTTTCTGCTAAAACAGGACTTGATCTTCTATTAACCTTAATCATCAATTAGCACCCTATTCTGCAGAGACAGTGACGATCCAGGACTCACTGCCATCCCCACTTCTGCCATCTTCCCTCTCCTTCTACAGGGTCTTGGGGCAGACCCAAGACTGAACTCAGTGATTAATGTAATGCTTGACAAGAGCAGGCGTGGCAAGTGGTGGGCAACCTCTAGGGATCAAGCTGGAGGCTTCCCCCAGATGTCCTGATTCTCCTCTGCCAGATGTCCACTGAGATGGCACTTCACATTGTCCCCAAAAGGCTTCCAAAAGACATGGGAGCCCCATGCGGGGGTAGAAAGGACTGGTTAGATTTGTCCCCTTTAGACAGAAGGGGAATCTGGCCTAAAATGGAGGGGTCTCCCCATCTAAAGTCATCCAGCCAATCAGTGGTGGTACTGGGAAGAGGTATCCTGTGTCCAGTGCTCAGAAGGGACCAGGTGGGACAGGCAATCTCAGAGGGTGCCCGCTTCCAGATCTCACATTCTTGGATGCTCTGATTCTTTGACCCTGGTGGAGACAGGCAGGTAGATCTCCCTAGGACCCAGGAAGAGGGAAAAGTGTGGCCTGGGGAGTCACAATGACTGAGGGTTGAATTCTAGGGATCTGCCATTGTTATGTTGAGCTACACTGTGAACCACTTGAACAGCCTAACTTCGTGATATGAGCTCCTGCTTTCACTTCTTTTGGGTATATACCCAGAAATGGAGTTGCTGGATCCCATAAGAATTCTATTTTTAATTTTTTTTTTGAGGAATTGCCAAACTGTTTCCCACGTTGGTTGCACCATCACAATCTAATTTTAGAATATTTCCATTACCTCCAAAGGAATCCCTGTCCCCATTAGCAGTCGCTCTCCATTGCAACCCTCCAGCCCTGGCAACCACAAATCTCCTTTCTGTCTCTATGGACTTGCCACTTCAGGCATTTCATATGAATGAAATCATACAGCCCATGCCCTTTCACATCTGGCTTCTTTCACTCAGCATCATGGTTTGGAGGTTCATTCATGCTACACCGTGAGCCAGAACTCCATTTGTTAAATTTATTTTAGAGATAGAGAGGAAAGGGGGAGAGAGAAAGACAGTGACAGACAGACAGACAGACAGACAGACATAGATTTGTTATTCCACCAAATTATGCATTCATTGGTTGATTTTTGTATGTGCCCTAACTGTGCTTGAAACAGCAGCCTTGGTGTATCAGAATGATGCACTAACCAACTGAGCTACGTGACCAGGACCCAGAACTCCATTTCCTGTTATGGCTGAACCCCATTACATGGGTAGCCCACATTTTGTTTATCATTCACCTGTTGATTCACTCTTGGTCTGTTTCTACCTTTTCACATCTTGTGAATAGTGCTGCTATGGGCATTCTTATGCAAGATTTTTGTGTGGTCGTTTTCGGTTCTCTTGGGTAGATACCTAGGAGTGGAAGTATTGGATGTATTTCCTCTTGCAGTTAGGAAAATACAGCTTTCCAAGTGTCCTTGGGCAGCAAGCCCAGCTTTATAGGCTGCCAATAGGCCCTGGCAAGATTGTGGCCAGGACTCTTACCTTCACAGTTCCACGAAGAACCCCTAGGCACTTAGCACATGGCAGGCAGTGACCACTGCTAAGGTCCATTCTTGCTATGCGTGACCCAGCTGGGGCCCCATGAAGCTCCAGCCCGCAGCTTGGTAGCCAAGGCTTCCCCTCCACCTGCAGGAGTAGCCGCATCACCAGGAGCTTCAGCGTGGAGTGCTGAAAAGTCATGGCACTGAGAACAGGGAAGTGATGCCATGAGCCCATGTCTTGGCTTTGCCAAGCTTAAGGCCAACCCAAAGGAGACAGCTGAGGGAAGCTGGATTTCAGGACTGAGTAGAGAGGAGCTGGCAGAAGCCACTGAAAATATGTGTTTTCTAAGGGGAGCCTGTGGAGCGGAGCCAGGGGTCTTCAGTTAGAAATAGTTAAGGCTGCATAATGGGGCAATTAGCAAGTAATTGGTGCCCCTGACAAATGCAGGGTCAGCAGCAACCAGACTTCAGGGGCTGAAGAGGGACAACACGGGTAGCTCGTTTGGAATACAGTGTTGAGAGGTTTCCTTTTTTAAATTTTCATTTATTGATTTTGAGAGAGAGAGAGAGACAGAGACAGAGAGAAACGTTGTTCCACTTATTTTTGGATTCACTGGTTGCTTCTTGTATATGCCCTGACCGGAGGTCAGACCTTCAACCTTGGCATATCGGGGATGATACTCTAACCAACTGAGCCACCCACCCAGAGTCTCAAGAGCTTTACTTTTGAAGGTAAGTCTAGAAGGAAGCTGTGGTCAGAGGCAGTCCAAGGAAAGGTCATGAACTCGGGGGAAGGAGACTTGAGCGGGTGGGGCCTGAGTGTCTGTGGTGGGCACCTTCAAGTGCTGTGGGAGCGTTGCCTAGATGAGCACCCTGGTGACTGGAAGAGCTGCAGTTCATGGAGAGGAAGGGGAAGCAGAAAGCAAGATGCGCAGAAAGCAAGATCCCCGCCCCCCCAGGTCTACTCCCCTCCTGCGGGAGGAGCCCCTGCCAGTGCAGCTTGCTTCTATGTGGGCCCAGTGAGATGGCCTGATGCTCAAGGAGGCTCCATTTCCCGGCCTCGGCCTTGCAAAGCCTCCTAGCACACCTGTCTCCCAGGACTCTGGAGCAAACCAGATGGGAAAGGCAGATTTCAGCTTTGGGGAAATCTGAAAATTCTGACCCTCGGACCTGCCTGACTTAAGAGTCAGTGCTGGACAGTAGAAGGGAACGAAGGACACATAAGCAGCAGCAAGGGCCCACGGCAGCTCCTGCAGCCCCCTTGGGAAGCCAGGGGCTATGAGTTTGGTTCCAAGCAAATCCGTCTGAGTTGCCCTCATGGGCTCTCCTAAGGAGCCAGGAGGCAAGAGGTGGGGGAGAGGAGGTCTAAGTCCAGGGCCCAATTAAGAGATCAAATGGTGAAGGGTTTGGGAGCTTTTAAGGTAAGGAGGCCCAGGCTGATCCTGCAAGCTTGTATAAAGCACCGTAACCCCCCCTACAGCGCCAGTGCTGGCAGGTATCAGGGACAAGGCTTTCTGGAGCCATGGCCCAGCCGTGGGGCCCCCAAAGGCTTGCAGACAGGCAGCTGCAGGCCAGCTTTGAGGACAGCACCCAGGCGAGCATCTTCACCTATACCAACAGCAACGCCACTAGAGGTGAGAGGGCAGGTGCCATAGAGGCTCGGTTACAATGGCTGAAGCAGCCCCCCTGGGACACTAGACCCAGTGGCCACATGGGGGGCTGTCGGCCACCCACCCTACCCAAGAGGGTCTTCTGTACATTGTCAGCAGCTGAAAGGGTCTTCTTCCTTAGCTTTTATGATGACATGAATGGGGGTTCCTTTCTGAATAGAAAAGGACATCAGAATATCAAACCATGCAGTTTCAAACCATGTAGGCTTCCCAGACCCTTTGGAAACCCCTGTCCCATGAAAGTTGATTACTCTTTCCTTGTACCCCAAGCTGCTAGTGAGTACTCATTACATTCAAGTCTGGGGAAGGACCCGGGTCTGACTCATCTTTGCATGTTCTAACGCCCAAAGGATACAACAACTCCAGGAGCAGGAGGCTTGAGGTAGGGGGTGAGTGACTTCTAGAACTTTAGGGTCAGAAGAGACTGTATTGGTCATCTTTTCCAACTTCTTGCCCCAGGGTCCGGACCCTTTCATAGCACATTCTTGGGGGAAGAAGCTTGCTCCACTCCCAAGACCACTCTTCTGCTTAGAGCTGGCTCATGTCGAGAGAGGGCTTAGGTCCCAAAGAAACTGAAAACTCTGTCAAGGCAGCTGAGTTCTTTCCCGGGAGTGGCCCAGTCAAAAAGCTTTGCATGTAAGCCCCTTAAAGAGATGAGGACACTAGTGATCCCCAGCCCTAGACCCCTTCCCAGGTCCCTCCTCCAAGCTAAAGACCATTGGTTCCTTCAAGAATGTCTCACATGCCTTGGTTTCTTAACAGCCAGGGCGGTGATCAGCAACAGGGTTCCCAGGCCAAACTGGCTGAGAACCCTGAAGTTGGCATTGAGCTAATTGATCGAGCCCCAGGTTATTCTTTTATTTTATTTTATTTATCTTTAGAGGGGAAGGGAAGGAGAGAAGGAGAGAAGTATCAATGTATGGTTGCCTCTCGTGAGTCCCCTGCTGGGAACTGGCCTGCAACCCAGGCATGTGCCCTGACTGGGAATCGAACCGCGATCATGTGGTTCGCAGGCCCGCGCTCAATCCACTGAGCTATGCCAGCCAGGGTGCCCCAGGTTATTCTTGATGGAGAAGAAATAATGCAGTTCCTGGGGGCCCCTGGGGTTTCATCAATGTCCAAGATTCCTTCCTGTAATTTTTTTTTTCAAAATTGAAGTATCTACTGAGGTAGAGAGAAAAGTATAGCGAACCCCTGGATATTCATCATTTGTCTTATTTCATCTATAACCCTCTCCACTAACCCCTCCTCATGATTTCTGGAGGTACATCCAAGACATCATACCATTTCCTCTATAAATGTTCAGTATGCACCTCTAAGATGAAAGGACTCTTTAGAAAACATCGCCACGAAGCCATGATCACACCTAGAAGGTAACACTGCCTCGATATCGTCAAATCCCAGTCAGCATTTAAACATTTTTTCAGTTAGCTTGAAACAGGGCTCAATCAAGTAAGGCCTTCATGTTGCTGTTGATCAATAAGTCTTGTCATCCTTTTTGGATTTGGAGGTTCCCCCCGGACCTCTTTGCAATTTACTCGTCAGAGCAAATGAGTCTCTGCACTCACCCACTTCAGATTTTACCTATGCCCTCCCACGTGTGGCTTCCCACACCCCTCCTACCTTCCCACGCCCCTTCTTCAGGCTGTTTTTGTAAACTGGCAGTTGATTTGAAGGTCTGCTGAGAGGCAGGCTGGATTTGTTGGGTGTTCTGTCAAGAGTTCCCCACCAGGGGGGCATCCTTTTTTCCTGAGTATTGGCAGCTGCTGAAGCCCAAATGCCTGGATCCATTAAACCCCCCTGGGAATGCAAAAATACCATTTTGTCTTCATTTATTAGCCGGACTCCTTGGATAAAGAGAAACACGCTCTTATCTGTTACTGCACTCTCCTGGGGTAGGGGGTGTATATGGGAAAGGCAGGAGAAATGCTTGATTCTTCTCCTTTATCTTTCCCATTGCAAAATGATGACTTAGTTTCCTAGTGGAGCCAGTTGGGTTTGACCTCTCTATCTCCTTTCTCTCCCACCAAGAATCATCTTCTCAAGAGCTTTGGGTAGAATCAGAATTAGAATATCATTTAATTAATCATTAGCTTTATCCCAAACACATGCACAATGGTCTCAGAATATGATACCAACACAACTGCAGACAACATAATTACCAAAAATGTGACATTTGGACATTTTATCTTTAGGCTATATGTCATATTTAGGATAATATTTTATCTTTAGATGTATGCCACTAGGCTCACGTAGTCAAACTACTATGTTTTCAAGTCCCTTAGAATATTCGTTCTGAGTGGCTATGCATTTAGGTCCATTTGTTTCATTTTTTTTATTTTCAGGGATTGCTTTTTAAAATTGACTGTTGTTTTATAATTAGGTAATGAACTACTTGCAGCTTTCCAAATTAAATCTAGAAAACAAGGCATATTCAAAGAAACCTTGCCTCTCCGCCTGACCCTACACCTGATTTCCACCCTTCTTGTATTTTTTAGAATACTTTTGTTAGGTCCTTGAGTGGGATACCCTTCTCATACTAATTTCTTCATGAAATGAGTCCCACCCAGAGGTTTTAGGAAAGAGGAGCAGGCTGGGGCACCTGCACTACTAGAGGCCCCTCTTCTCTGGCCTCCCAAATTCAGAGCGCCCGCGTCCCCTATCACCATGCATAGCCTCTGTCGCTGCCCTGTCCCTCTTGTCCTTGCTCTGCCCAATCTGGATTCCATGGGTTGTCTGGGAAGGACACTCAGGCTGCCTCATTTTGAAACTGCTCCTGCCCCTTGCATTTGCCTGCAAGCTGGACAGTTCCAAATACCTCACAGTTCTGGTTGCTATTCTCATACTAAACCTCTGTACTTTCGGGGTAATTCCAATATATACTAGAACATCATAAAGTTGTATCATGGTAGTCCCGAGGGGCTGAGTTGACTCTCAGCTGGTGAATCTGGAAAGGCTCCTGACAACAAAGGGCGTCCAAAAACGGACTTTATAGTATGGAAAGGAAGGGGACCCAGGTGCAGGGGAGAGTGTGAGCGAAGATTCAACAGAAAGACATGAAGTGAGCAAGGAAAACAGTGCAGGGGGTGTAGGGGATTCAGGGGAGCAGGAGCCTGTCAACGGCACTACAGGGGGCTGGCCCAGCACACTAGGTGGTGAACCAGAGGAGGCAGAAAGATACCCAGCAGAGATGATGAGGAGTTTCACTTTGTTAAGTTCAAAGATGCCCATACAACTGTCCACTAAGCCATGTCCTCTGGCCTCAGAGACAGGATGAAAGGCAGGTTATTTGCAGACAAGTAGAGTTGGAGGAAAAAAACCAGCTGCAAATGCAGCAAGCAGGAGAGTGGGAAGGTTGAGGGGCGGCTCTGGCAGGGTGGGGGAGGAGGGCTGGATATAGCTGTACAGGTGGGTAACACTGGTATCTACTCTGTACCTCCTGCCTCCAGGCCCCTTTGAAGGCCCCAATTACCATATTGCTCCCAGATGGGTGTACCACCTCACCAGTGCCTGGATGATCTTCGTGGTCATTGCATCTGTCTTCACTAATGGGCTTGTACTGGTGGCCACCATGAGGTTCAAAAAGCTGCGCCACCCTCTGAACTGGATCCTCGTGAACTTGGCAGTTGCTGACTTGGCAGAGACCATCATCGCCAGCACTATCAGCGTTGTGAACCAGATCTATGGCTACTTTGTGCTGGGCCACCCTCTGTGCATCGTGGAGGGCTACACTGTCTCCCTGTGTGGTAAGCCAGCTGAGGGCCCAGCCTCAGGAGAGACCCACCCTGCTGTACGTAAAGGAAACATTCATACAGCAAACCCCCAGGTGTGCCTGCAATGCACATTTAAAGGGAGACAGACCTGCAGGGGAAACCAGGGCCAAGATCATTGCTGAGGTCGGGGGTGAGACTGTGAGGTCCAACACACCTAAGTGCCTGCTCTGAGATAGGTTCTGCCTGGGAACAGCCAGTTTGGGGCCATACAGCTGGCATGTGAAAGAACGGATATAGAGCCACAGGACCCCAGAACAATGTGGGAGGGGAACACACTCTGGGCACCCCAAACAGAACTCCCAGCCAAATCAGGATGTGTTCCCTTTCAGCTCACCTGTGTTGGCTTTTTCCAGGGAAAGAAACAATGACCAGATTCCTTTTCCTGTCCCTATCACTAACATCTCCGTGGGCCGTAGCTCCATTCAATGTTCAGGTGAACATTGGCTGAGAAGTACCCATGTGCTGAGCTTTATGCTAGGCACCAGGCACACAGGATGCTGCACACAGGGTCCCAGCCCAGAGTGTTCCCAAGTCCTGGAAAGAGGAGGCCCTACCTCAGATAGTAACTACACAGTACCAACAGTCCTCTCAGAGGACCATATCCTGGAGGAGTTGAATCTTGAGTCAGCAGAATAAGAAGGGGGTTGGGGCAAGGTGGCTGAGGAAAGCTGGGCTCAGTCGATGGTTAGGTGGGCAGACTGGTGAGTGAGTGTTGAGCAGACAAGAGGCAGGCAAGCCTGGGATGGCACACTCTGGAGCAGACAGTTTATTTTGGGAGGAGGGGACTGGAAGGGGACACCCAGGAAGAGGCTGGAAGATGGAAGGGAGCCTGAGTGAGAAAGCCAAAGCCACAACAACAGGAAAGTCAAGGAAGCTAGAGCGGAAGATGGATCTGCTGTATGTTGGGGACCTAGTGAGGCAAGGTGGTTGCCATGAGGCCAGGCTTCTTTCTCAGGGGCCTACAAGGAAGAGGAGGATAGGCAAGCCTGCTGAGGCCAAGGTCCCCTCTAGCGGCCCTTGTATCACGCCCCCATGAGAAAACAGAGGGCTGCAGGCTTACAGCCTTGGTGTCCACTCAAGACTACAGGAGCCCAAAGGCCATGGCCCTCATCACACGTGGCCTGTCCCCGGGCCTGTAGCTGTCAAACCAGCAGAAGCTTGCACCTACTGTGCCATTTTTAAAACTTTCCCAGGGCCACCTGGCCAACAGACTGGGGTCCTTAGCTTCCACATCTAACTTGGGCTTGTTTTATTGTCGCCTAACCTGATCTCCAATTTGGATTCTGAGGAGGTGAACAATAGAAAGAGACACTAAGATAGGACAGGCCTGGAAAATGGGGAGCCTGGCCCCAGATTTGAATTACTAGTGGTGTGAGCTCCACTGAATTACTTTACTGCTCTGTCCTTCCTCCATTTTTCCATCTGTAAAATGGGAGCAGGAGCGGCTCATTAAATGAACATGTCAAACCTTCCCACAACCTTATTAGGCAGGTGGTAACATGATGCCAACACCTCCTGAACCAGTTTCAGTGCCACAGACGCTCCCTGGCCCTTAGGGGAGACATATGGACCCCTTCTCAGAAGAATGTTTGCAAATGCATGCAAGGTCCATAGGATTACAATGATACTGAAATATAATGATCAAAGTATTAAGTGGTAATTAGCAACATAGTTCTTCATTTAAAGTATTAGAATTAAAATTATAATGCTAAATTTAATTCTATTATAATTGAATAGTATTAAAGGTATTTTTAGAAGAATTAGTGACGTTATTTTTTCAAAGATTTTATTTATTTATTTTTAGAGAGGAAGGGAAGGAGAGAAGGAGAGAAATATCAATGTATGGTTCCCTCTTGTGAGTCCCCTGCTGGGGACTGGCCTGCAACCCAGGCATGTGCCCTGACTGGGAATTGAACCATGATTGTGTGGTTCGCAGGCCCACGCTCAAGCCACTGAGCTACACCAGCCAGGGCTAGTGACATTATTCTTCATCAAAGCATCAAATAACTGGATCTGGCCTGACAGCCATTGAAATTTCAAAATGGTAACGAACGTAGTGGTATTGGAAATGTCTGCCACCTCTGTAAAGTGACCAAGTCACAGGCACTGCTAGTGCTGCCACACTCAAAATGGAAGGAAATGTCAGTGTCCATGAAAGGTTGGTGAAAACAAAGATGTCATTTTTCCCACCCCAGTTCAGGGACCCCTGAATGCTGTGTACTCCTCTGGGGTCTAAGCAGGATGGGAGACATTGTCTGCACCTGCCAAATGGAGCAAGGTGATAGCATATCAGGGAGGAGATTCCAAGGGCCTAAAGGAACGTGTGCACACTGGCAGGAGGAGCACAGCTGTTGGCTGGGATCATAGCATATCAAGTGGGTCATGTTGGTACGTGCGTGGACATTGGGGGTCACCTTGGTGTCATCAGAGGAAAGGCTGGTAGCCAAGTAAAAGGAAGAGGGAAAGCAAGGTGGACCAAGAGGCCAAATCCGAGGGAGCAAGGAGAGACCCAGTGGGGAAAAATGGGAAGGCTCATATTAAGAAAAGAAATTGACCAAGAGACCTAGTGCCCCCTGCACCTGAAAACACCCTTTGGACAATGAGGTTTTGCAGGTAGTTGAAGAGTGCCTCTTCGTCTGGAAAACTGTTGGCTGGTCTGTATGAAAGAAGTGATGTAGGAGGCTCAAAGCCATCATCTGTCTGTTCTCCCCTGCAGGGATCACAGGTCTCTGGTCCCTGGCCATCATTTCCTGGGAGAGGTGGTTGGTGGTCTGCAAGCCTTTTGGCAATATGAGATTTGATGCCAAGCTGGCCATCGCAGGCATCACCTTCTCCTGGGTCTGGTCTGCTGTGTGGACAGCCCCGCCCATCTTTGGCTGGAGCAGGTAAGGTTACCAGGGTGCCAGGAAGGTGGCTTGTTAGGACAGAAAGGGGAGGGTCAGACTTGTGACTCCCTCTGTGACCTCGGGACAAATAGCTTTCTGTCTCTGGGCGTCCATGGCCCCACAAATAAAGTGAGGATGGACCTGACTCTCCATGATACCCCTTCGAGCATGCAGCAGCTATGAAAGTGTGAAACTAGCTGGCTGCAATGTGGAAATGAGCCCTGTGGTCTCCCAGCCTCTGGAAAGGTCTGTTTTTCCCAAGTGTGAACTGCTCACAGGAACACATGAAGAAATGCCTACAACTTCAGGGCTGATTTAGTTGACCCCACAAAAATGATTCAGATATTCACAGGTGTTCTTAGAAGGCAAGAGAGTACCTTACTCTCCCTTTGTAAAAAGGGGATGTAATCAAGGTGATGACAATGTTCTGAAACCAGATAGTGACAATGGATGTGCTAAATGTCACTGAACTGTTCACTTCAAAAATGGTCAATTCATGTAATGTGAATTTCACCTCAATAAAAAAAAAATCCAACAACCCTACCCAAGTCAGGGTCCTCCTGGGCCGGGGGCTCCCAGGTTGCCTTGCGTGCATCAAGACAAGCTGCTGGTCCTTCCATCCAGGTACTGGCCCCATGGCCTGAAGACTTCGTGCGGCCCAGACGTGTTCAGCGGTAGCTCGTACCCTGGGGTGCAGTCATACATGATTGTTCTCATGACCACATGCTGCATCATCCCACTCAGTGTCATCGTGCTCTGCTACCTCCAAGTGTGGCTGGCCATCCGAGCTGTAAGCCCCCGTGCCCTCCTGGCCTCACCCCTGGCTGGTAGGAACATGAAGGCCAGTGATATCCGGGCAGAAACAGAGGGTCACCCAGTCTGCTCTCCTGCCCCCAAACCAGACGTGAATCTGGCAGTTTCTTTGGGACTTACTGTTACAGCCCTGGTTCCCTTGTCCTTGTCCTTATAGAATGGGAAGGGATAGCCCCCGATCCCTAGCGGAGGGGCCTAATAAGGGAGCACAGCTGCATTCCTCCTGACCCAGGACAGTTCCAGGGGCAGCCAGACGCACGATTGAAAGCTGTAAATCAAGGAGTGTTTTTAAAAGGCTGCCACCAGAGGGCCCTTGTCCCCTTCACTGGGCTGTTGGCACAGGCCAAGGAGTAGATTCACAGGTGCCATCTGCCCCCCAGGCCCACTCTCCACCCTCCTTCTCCCTGGGAACCAATCCTGTCTACAGCCCCACCTCCCTGCACCAGCTGAGCTACCCCTGGGGAGCCCTTACAGGAAATCAGAGCAAGACAGGAGCATGAGATTGGGTCCTGGGGTGCTGAGAGCTCTGTGTTCCCCTGGTGGTCTACTGAACACCATAAATAAGTTGTCCCTTTATCAGTTATCTAAGCCACAAGTAGCTTGATCTGGACGTGCCATCTGTTCTTGTTGGGATCCTGCTTGGCACAGGTGGTAGAAGGCCCTTTGGGGTGACACCTTTTCCATATGAAGCTGCTTGTGCCCACAATCAGATTAGCATGTGCTCAGAAGCTCTCTCTACCGTGGAGGCCACAGGCTCAAGCTAAGCTCCCCTCATCTCATTCCTTTCAGTCTGTGGAATTCCCCGTGTTCCTCCCTCACCCTGTTGGTAGTCAGGGATCAGAACCAATCTAGATGGCTCCCACAGGTTCTAGCCATGGTTTGGGCCACATTAGGTCTGAGATATGGAGCCCAGGCTCTAGAATGTGTTGCCTGCCCACACAGTTTCCCCTCACACCCACTCAGCTCCCTGCCATCAGTCCCTTCCCATAGCAGGCAGCGGCCTGCCCTGTGCCTTCTCCTGCCCAGCCCCAGACCTGAGCACGGGAAGGGGCAGGCTGATAAGGGACCAGGGGAGGCTATGAACAGCTCCCTTAGCTCCTTGCTGCCCAAACTCCTGACGGGAGTCAAGATAAGCCAAGAGCTTGGAAGGCCCAAGCTCAGGGCCATCTCAGGCAGGTTTAGGTGCGTGCTAGCTCAAAGCATGCACAGCTCTGGCACAAGACCACCCTAGCCCAGATGGGTACTCACCCAGATGGGAACTAGCTGCTGGCCAGCCAAGTTGCTGTAGCAGGTAGGCCCATCTCCTTCTCCCCACAAGTCCCCATCCTTGAGGTGCACATCACTCACTGCCTCCCAGATGTGCTGCCCAAGCAATAGGAACACAGAGTCCCTTCCGATTCACAGCCCTGAGGGACTCTCCCACTCACTGTGCCTTGGTATGGCTCTCTGTCTCCCCCAGGTGGCGAAGCAGCAAAAAGAATCCGAGTCCACCCAGAAGGCAGAGAAGGAGGTGACCCGCATGGTGGTGGTGATGATCCTGGCATACTGCCTCTGCTGGGGTCCCTATACCTTCTTTGCATGTTTTGCTGCTGCCCACCCTGGCTATGCCTTCCACCCTCTGGTGGCCGCCCTGCCAGCATACTTTGCCAAAAGTGCCACTATCTACAACCCCATTATCTACGTCTTTATGAATCGGCAGGTAAGTCACACTGTCCGCAGAGGAAACTAGAAATAGAACCTGGAGGAGCCCCATTATGGCTTCCACCTGGTATCTTGTCTGGCCTCCAGAACAATGACCTGAGAAGGCTCAGCATGTGACCCAACCCTAGGCAGCCCTCTCCCTCTGGATCCTTTCATGGTCTCTGCCTGAGGGTGGGCCTTTCCTGCATTCGCCTGTGTACTGGTGAGCTCTTCCCTTCTGCTGGCATCTGGACTAGCCTAGAGCTCAAACACCGGAGGACCGCCTGCACATGGCCACAGTACCCTAGGTGTGCACTTATTGGCATTATTGGTGCAACTTTTCTCTCAGTCTTCATCTTTCCATCTTCAAACCCCAACTCTGACCAGGACCTAAAAGAGGCTTTTCCTGGCTGCACCCACCACTGCCTTTCATGGCTTTATAGATCAGTTCAGGGGGGACATTCTATGGTCCTGCCCAAAGTCTCGCCAGATGGCAGCCAGCATGGGCTGGCATATTGGGCCTCCACAGCAAACTGCTCATGAGTCTTACTTACACTTCTTGGTAAGTTATAGGTGACTATTGCGGCTCATCATATTCCAACTGCAATTTGCCTTCTTATTCTTCCTTGACACCCACGTCACATCCACTTTGTTAAGGTGTATCTGTGATGTGATTTGATGAGTCAGAAATACTTCCCCCTCAGGGACCTTCTATTTCACCAGACGCAACCTAATCCTTCCAACTGGCTCTTCTCTGCTCCTCCATGTCACAGTTGCCCCATGGCTTTGCCTCCTCCTGCCTGGCTCTGATGGTCTGTTGAGTTCCTTTAAGCATGCATTCTTTCGGTGATGTTTAAATATTCAGTAGGACCAGTACCACAGTTGATTCCGCAGGATTCCATTCCTGCCCCCTCAATACTCAGAGTATAGTTCTATCCCTGACCTCAGTTTCCTGTCCTTCATATGGGTCTCTTTTTAGGTTTGCCTTTTGTTTGTGGAATCCTAGACTAACTTGCCAAGTCCTGTCTTTGCTTGAGTCTTTCTTTTCTCCCCCTCCTAGACAGATGTCTGCGCTTCTGGACCTCTCCAGGCTTTCAAACATTTCTTTCACCCTTTTCATACTGTTAGCCCTTCCTGTTCCATTCTGAGAGAACTTTCTGGAGTGGAACTCCATAGGGACCTCCCTGCTGCCCCTAGGACACAGTCTGGCACAGAGTAGGCACTCAGTAAGTCGGAAGATGTTAAGTGAATGTGTCGAATGAATTTCTCAGCCTCATCTGCCAGCTCTTCAGCTGAGTTGATTCTGTTGTTCAGCCCATTTCTTCTGTTCTTGATTTCAACAATTATGTTTTTTATCTTTGAGAGTTTTGGTTTTGGAGGGAGCTGGAGGTAGTCAAGAATAAGCCTGGGGTACACAGGAAACGCATTTGGTCTGCATTCTCAAAGCACTGCAGTTAGCTCAGTGATGATTTGAGGTATAATCTTAGAAATGCATGTGGCCCAGATCTCTTTAGGGGTCAAAGAGCAAAGAACAGGTCCCTCCTGGTGCCACAAGACTCTCTTAGCTAAAGAGATGCGGTGGCAACTAGACTGTTGTCTACCTAGTCCTCACATGGCCTCAAAATTGATGAAATAGAAACAAGATGACAATCATGTTCCTTTTTACTAGAAAGTCTCTTCCCAGACATTCTGGAGACAGGTCACTCTATGCACGGGCCCCTTAGCTGGCATCATCTTTGGTCACTGTATGAGTTCTCTGGGGTACAATAAGACATGGCCACATGGCCACAGACTGGGTGACTTTAATATATTGTCTCCCAGTTCTAGAGGCCAAAAGTCTGAGATCATGGTGTCAGCAGAGTTGGTTCCTTCTAAGGGCTCTGGGGGAGAATCTGTTCCATACCCCCCTCCTAGCTTGTAGTAGGTACTTGCTGTTCTCTGGTTTGCAGATGAGTCACCCAGCTCTCTGTCTTCACTTTCACATGGCCTTCTTCCCTCTGTGCCTGTGTGTCTGTGTCCAAATTCCCTTCTACTTTTAAGAACACCAGTCATTGGATCAGGGCCCACTTACCCCAGCATGACCTCATGGTAATGTATATCTAAATCACATGTGCAAAGGCTATTGCCAAATAAGGTCTCACTCACAGACTCCAAGTGTTAGGACTTGAACATCTCTTTTGGGACATGATACGACCCACAATAGTTACCATCAGCTACTAAACTAGATGACAGAATAGTCAGAAATAGACCATCCTTATGTGCAAAGAACAACCTGAGCCTTCCGCCATTCACTCTGTAGAGTTCAAAATGGTAGAAGAGAAGGTGTTAAGTCATTCAGATGACATTTAACGAATACCTTCCTCTGAATGCCCTAAGCTTTACCGTTTTTAAAAAACATTTTTATTTATTTATCTTTAGAGGGAGGGAAGGAGAGAGGAAGAGAAATATCAATGTATGGTTGCCTCTCGTGAGTCCCCTGCTGGGAACTGGCCTGCAACCCAGGCATGTGCCCTGACTGGGAATCGAACTGCAGTGCTTTGGTTTGCAGGCCCGCGCTCAATCCACTGAGCTACACGAGCCAGGGCCCTGAGCTTTACCTTTAGCACAGCACATTGACCCTTCCTGCTCTGCTGACTAACACTTTCTGTCCTTCCAGTTTCGAAACTGCATCTTGCAGCTTTTTGGGAAGAAAGTGGATGATAGCTCTGAACTCTCCAGCACCTCCAAAACTGAGGTCTCATCTGTCTCTTCGGTGTCACCTGCATGAGGCTCTTCCAGCCCCAACAACAAAAAGATCTGCTTCCTACCAGAAAACATAACCCCTGTCCCACTCACTGGGGCTTTGGCCACCACCCCACCATCCCTTCTTCTCCATCCCTGTGAAATAAATGTAGTTTCTCTTCGCCACAAACAACAAAGTCACGGTGAGGGAGGCACAGGAGCCTCTGAGTATCCAGTCACTGGGCCACAGAGGGCATGAAGGATTCAGAATGGAGAGCAACACTGCACTTCCGAGACTTTAATCTTTTCCAGGCCTCATGTCTGCTGATGGTATGGAAGGATATGAGAAAGGGAACTGTGAATTGGGTAGGCATCCGCAAACCTCTCACAGTACCGATAAAATCCGAAAGGGAGAAATGAGAAGCGGCTGTCTGAGGACGGCTGGCTGGATGCCCTGCCACCTGAAAGGGGGAAGGGCTAGCAAACCCAGGCTTTTTAAGGCCCATCTGATAGAGACTGGGAGTCCTTGGAATGCAGTCTCCACCTGGAGGGAACCCAAGCCTGCCAGTCCATGGCAGGGATGGCATACCACTCCTGCCAGGCCAGGACACCAAGTCCAATCAGCATGAGCATGGTGCATATGCGCAGGCGTGAATTGAACAGCAGAAAGGGGCAGGTGCACACAGTAAAGATGAAGACCAAGAAGGTGGTGGCCAGTGTGAGGAACAGGTTCAGAGATCGAAACATAAACTTCTGGGGACAGTTCCTAAGGTTCTCTGTCATCTCCAGTTGAGTCACTTGCTGTAGAGTTTCAAGCTTGGCTATACGACTCTTGAAAGTGTCCATGACCTCCTGCAGGTGACAAAAACACATGCCCTCACAAGAGGTCAGAAGGGAAGTGCGGCCATTTACTTGAGTTCCTAAGGGGAGCACACCAGGCGTTGGTGAACTGAAGATTTAGAGAGAAGTCGAGAACCTAGAGCACACATGTGCTGAGGGCCCCATCTTGGGAGGGTCCATGTTTACCAATAACAGTGAAGGTCTCATTTGACTCGGCCCTCACCCAATGTGACCTGAGACAGGGAGCCTGGCTGTGAGAGAGCTGACCAAGTGTAAGGTGTGGAAGAGAATAATGCTATGTATCACAGGAGAGGAAAATCCTTTACCCACGTTTGTGACCCCAGGGTAAAAAGCAGAGGTTCCCAGCTGGTGTTCCCCGCCCCATCAGCACTCCTGCAGGTGGTTGTGATGTATGCTCAGGTATGAGAACCGCAGTGCCCAAGTTCCCAGATCAGCTAAGGGGTCGGGGGAGGGAGGCATGAACATAAAGACTGGACACTGCTAGCTCTAAATAAAATGTGTGAGTTGCCATTAAACCCTCAACGGGGGGTTCAACTTAAAAACCAGTCTCTTTCCTTGGTTTGGAGGTTATCAAAACAGATTCGCTCATCCTTTGCCTCTCTCATCCCTATATCCTTCCTTCTTACTGGCCCTTTCTCCAAAAGCTCCCCCCTGAGGAACTCACCCATACTTCCTTGGCTCTCTCATAGGAAAGATAGGCCATCTGTTCTTCAGCATAGGCCAGATTCTGTTTGAGACGGTGAATCTCATCCAGGTACCCTTGCAAGTGGTTATCTACCAGTTCTTCCATCAACGCTCGTCTTGGGAGAAAAAGAGAAAGTAATACTCCCTCAGTACCCGACCCAGAGCTTGTGCTGGCAATGAGTGGTCCTATATCAAGACTAGACTTGGGTTCAGGGTCCACCTTCCTCCTCTCACCCCAGCTCCAGTCAAACCCAGCCTACCCCTCCAGGTCTGCACCTCAGCCGCATCACACTGATAGTCATGTATCTCCTATATATCATTCCCCTTTTGCAACCGCTTTAGCAAAACGGAGGCAGACTAGAAGTTGTAGAAATCAAAATCTAAATTGCCCTCATATGCTATTCAATTCCACATGTATCCCCAGCAACAGTGTTTGGCACACAGTAGTTATCTCATACAATTCTGTGGATGACAGAGATGAAGCAGTCACAAGAAACCACATACTGTATGATTTCATTTATATGAGCTGTCCAGAATAGAGCAATCAGAAAGGCAGAAACGGAATAGTGGTTGCCAGGGGCTGGGGAAGGGAAAGGTGGGAGTGACTGCTCATGGGGATGGGGTTTCTTTTTTGGAGTGATGACAATGTTAGGGTCTGCAATGAGGCAGTGGTGATGAGAGCACAACTCTGTGAATATACTAAAAACTATTGAATGGTACACTTTAAATTGATGAATTTTATGGCGTGTGAATTACATCTCAATAAAACTATTATTAAAACAAAAAATGAATATAGGATTGTGGTAATGGTTGCACAACTCAGTATATTTACTGAAACTGTATCTCAATGGAGCTGTTAAAAAACACAAACAAAGCATCATGACCTGTGGTTTACAGCTACATACGTAAAGTAGTAAAAGGTTAAAAACATGCATGAAAAAGATAAGCGCCAAAGAGGATAGTCAGGGGGTGAGAAGGGGTATGGGACCAGGGAAAAGGGTAATGAGAGAGATTCAACTGAATTGTTTAAAGTGTTGTTTCTTTTTTTAATTTTTAGAGAGAGGAATGGAGGGAGGGAGGGAGGGAGAGAGATTTGTTGTTCCACTTATTTATTCACTGGTTGATTGTTTTTAAGTATAGTCTATTGATTATGGTACTACAGTTGCCCCAGTTTTTCCACCTTTGACCCCCCTCTGCCTGGTTCCTCCCTTCCTTCCAGCAATTCCTGCCCCTCCACTTAGTTCACGTCCATGGGCCATACCTGTTAAGTTCTTTTGGCTTCTCCATTGCCTATACTGTTCTTAACACACCCCCTGTCTATTCTGTACCTACCCAATTATGCTTCTAAATCCCCGTACCTTTTCTCCCCTTCCCCCTCCCAGCTGGCTGATAACCCACCAAATGGTCTCCATATCTATGATTCTATTCCTGTTCTAGTTGTTTGCTTAGTTTGTTTTTGTTTTTTAGATTCAGCTGTTGATAGTTATGAGTTTGTTGTCATTTTACCATTCATAGTTTTCATCTTTTTCCTACATAAGTCCCTTTAACATTTCATATAATAAGGGCTTGGTGATGATGAACTCCTTTAGCTTTACCTTGTCTGGGAAGCACTTTATCTGCCCTTCTATTTTATTTTATTTTTTAAGGTTTTATTTGTTTATCTTCAGAGGGGAAGGGAAGGAGAGAGGGAGAGAAACATCAGTGAATGGTTGCCTCTCATGAGTCCCCTGTTGGGAACTGGCCTGCAACCCAGGCAGGTGCCCTGACTGGGAATTGAACCACAATCATGTGGTTCGCAGGCCCGCACTCAATCCACTGAGCTACACCAGCTAGGGTGCCCTTCTATTTTAAATGGTAGCTTTGCTGGATAGAGTAATTAAAGTTGTAGGTACTTGCTTTTCATCACTTTGAATTATTTCTTGCCATTTCCTTCTTGCCAGCAAGGTTTCTTTTTTTTTTTTTTTAAAGATTTTATTTAGTTATTTATCTTTAGAGGGGAAGGAAAGACGGAGAGAAACATTAATGTATGGTTGCCTTTTGTGCATCCCCTGTTGGTAGTTAGCCTGCAAGGAACCAGCCTGCAACCCAGGCATGTGCCCTGACTGGGAATCGAACCGTCCAGCAAGGTTTCTTTTGAGGAATCCGTTGATAGTCTTATGGGAACTCCTTTGTAGGTAACTTTCTGCCTTTCTCTAGCTGCTTGCAAGATTCTTTATTGTTAACCTTTTGCATTTTAATTCTGATGTGTCTTGGTGTGTTCTTCTTTGGAACCAACTTGTTTGGGATTCTCTGTGCTTCCTGGACTCGTATGTCTATTTCCTTTGCCAAATTAGAAAAATTTTCTTTCATTATTTTTTCAACTAAGTTTTTTATTTCTTTTTTTGAAGATTTTTATTTATTTATCTTTAGAGGGAAAGGGAAGGAGAGAGGGAGAGAAATATCAATGTATGGTTGCCTCTCGTGTGTCCCCCACTGGGAACTGGCCCACAACCCAGGCATGTGCCCTGACTGGGAATCGAACCATGACCCCTTAGTTTGCAGGCCTGCGCTCAATCCACTGAGCTATACCAGCCAGGGCTCTGAAGCTTTATTTCTTAAAAAAATAAAACTTGAAGCAAAAATGGTAAATATGAAGATTTGAGAAAGCTGGGAGGTACGGAGTAGGTGTACAATGTTGATCATGTTATTCTCTACATTTCCCCTGAGTTTGGAATGTTTCATAATTTAAGACATCTTTGAGGTTCCTCATTTGGACAACAGGAAGGATAGGCCAGAAAGACAGATGTCAGGAGGCTTCTAGAACTTTGATTTAGGGAAGAGCTGAGGAAGGCTTGACCCAAGCCAGGGGCACTGACACTGAAGAAGAGAAAAGGTACCAGAGAGCACTGCACACACAGAATGGCTGGGGCCTGGCGCCCGTGGAGAACAGGGCAATGAAAGGACCAGGTTCACGGCTGTGCCTCAGACATGCAAAAGAACATAACCAACGGTGCTGTCGTATAGACAGAATGTGAGGCTAAGAGGGACCTGGTCTTGCCTTGAGAACCTGACTGACACCCACATGGAGATGTTCCCCAGGCATCTAATAAGCTGAACATTCATTTCTTTTTTTCCTTCCTTTTTAAAAAAATTTTATTCATTTATCTTAGAGGGGAAGGGAAGGAGAGAGAGAAACATCAATGCGTGGCTGCCTCTCGTGTGTCCCCTGCCGGGAACCGGGAACTGGCCTGCAACCCACGCATGTGCCCTGACTGGGAATCGAACCGTGATCGTGTGGTTCACAGGCCCGCACTCAATCCACTGAGCCACACCAACCAGGGCTGAACACTCATTTCTTGTAAGCCAATTCATCAGGAGACAATTCATAACAGTGTTGCAAGGGACATGCCATTAGTCTCTGCCCTGCTACCTGCTGAGAAGAGAGTGGGCTGACAACATGGCTGAGGTTACTGCCCACAAAGAGGGGAAAGGCAAGGTGTCCACCCTGAAAGTAGATTCCCCACAGTTATCTTCCCATTACCACAAAAGATCCAGTCACAAGAACATTCAAGATAGTAACTGTGTTTGACCATATTTTCAAAAATATATTCTTCATGAACAGAAGTCAGTGAATACCTTCTTCTATTAATGTATTTATAAAACTTTATGAATATACTCTTAAATTTATTCTTGAATAAATTGTTGAATAAAAAGATGTTAATTCATAAGGACATTCTCTCAGTCTCCCCGTCCCTTGCCCCCAGCCTCCTTACTCTCTGGCAGCAGTGTCCTGGCCACGACACAGCTGACTCTCTTCCCTGTCCGTCTTTTAGTCAAGGATCCCTCTCTGTCTAGCTCCTACAGTCACAGAGGCAAATGTACCACTCTGAGATTTGCTCTTTTTTTTAAACATTTTATTTACTTATCTTTAGAGGGGAAGGGAAGGAGAGAGGGAGAGAAATATCAATGTATGGTTGCCTATTGTGAGTTCCCTTCCAGGAACGGGCCTGCAACCCAGGCATGTGCCCTGACTGGGAATCGAACCATGATCATGTGGTTTGTAGGCCCGCGCTCAATCCACTGAGCTACACCAGCCAGGGCAGAAATGCTCTCGCAAAGACAAAATGATGACCAGTCAACCAAAATGCCCCCTAAATCTAATAAGATTTATTAGATTGCCCCCTAATTCTTTATTAAGAATGCCCTCTTCCAAAGCTAATAAGGCCACCTTCACCAATACAAATTGTCCTAAACTATATTGTGGTTGCAAAAGATTATACTGTTGACTATACCTGAGGATTGGCTTTTTGGCAAATTGAGCTAGAACCTAGTGGCCTGCAACTTGGGTGAGAAATCTGAGGCAGAGAAACAGATGTGCGGGATCAGGCAGCAAGGGTAGGGTTGGGGGATGCAGCAGGGACGGAGGAGCTCCTCGTGAGCATGTGTGGGCCCTAAATGCAATCATGGGTATTGTTATAAGAAAGAGACAGAGGGAGCTCTTACACACAGTGAGGAAAGCCATGTGAAGACAGAACAGAGAGAGATGTGAAGATGCTCACCTTGAAGACTACAGTGATGCATGCGGCCACAAGCAAAGGAGTCTGGTAGCCACCCAAAACTGGAAGAGGCCAGGAATAGATTCTGCCTTAGAGCCTCCAGACTGAGCATGGCTCTGGTGAGACAGTGACTTCAGCCAAGTAAAGCTGATTTCAGACTTCTGACCTCCATAACTGTGACAATAAATTTTTTGTTGTTTGAAGCCACCAAGTTTGGAGTAATTTGTTATGACGACTGTAGGAAACTCCTCCAGCCCTGGCTGGCGTGGCTCAGTGGATTGAGTGCTGGTCTGAGAACTAAAAGGTCACCAGTTTGATTCCCTGTCAGGGCACATGCCTGGGTTGCAGGCCAGGTCCCCAACTGGGAGCATGTGAGAGGCAACCAAATGATGTATCTGTCACACATAAACATTCTGTTAGAAACTCCTCCAGGGTGCTCCTGGCACCTCATGGGTAGAGACCAGGGATTCTGGTCAACATCCTACAATACACAGGACAACATGCACAACACAGAATCATCTGGTCCAAAATGTCCATAGCATTGAGGTTGCAAAAACCTGGGCTAGTACAACACAATTTGGAATTTAGGGGCCACCAAGTTGTGACTGAATTTAAGAGGCTGAAATTTCAAACATGAATGATACCAATTATTAGCCAGAATGTGGGGCACCTGGAATGCTCCACATTCCTGATGGGAATATAAAATGGTACAACCATGTTGAAAAACAATTTGGCAGTTTCTTTAAAAGTTCAACATACAGCCTGGCTGGTGTAGCTCAGTGGATTGAGTGCGGGCTGCAAACCAAAGGGTTGCCAGTCTGATTCTCAGTCCAGGCACATACCTGGGCTGCAGGCCAGGTCCCCAGTAGGGGGTGCGCAAAAGGCAAATACACATTGATGTTTCTCTCCCTCCCTTCCCCTCTCTCTAAAAATAAATAAATAAAATCTTTTTAAATTTTTTAAAAAGATTTTATTTATTTGTCTTTAGAGGGGAAGGGAAGGAGAGAGGGAGAGAAATATCAATGTATGGTTGCCTCTTGTGAGTCCCCTGCTGGGAACTGGCCTGCAACCTGTAGGGGACGGGTTTGTTTTAGTCTGGCAAATGTGACTCAGCTCTGTATGGAAAACCTACAAAAGCGAAGTGGTGGGCAGGAGCCAGACCTTCAAACCAAGTTTTCCTGTGGGAATCAGGCCTAGAAAATGCATACAGACTGTTATGACTTGCTCTTGCTAAAACTCCATCACCCTGGTCTAAAACAACAAATGCGTATTGTCTATCTTCAAGGTAATTTCCAAAGCGTGTGTGAGTTCTCCCAAGGACAGAGCTAATCAGCCCATCGCCATTCCCCTCTGCATGTTATTTTCATTTCCTTGATTGTACCCAAACTGTAGACAATAATATTCTATGTAATAGATAATAAATCCTTCTCTGATGTAAGACCTGAGGAATACAATAAAAGCCTGTCTAGGCAAGGGTCAGGGCGCTCCCCTCTTGAGGGAGTGGCCGAGGCATCCATAGGCAGTTTCGCCTTGAGAGAGTAGTTGTGCCGTTCCCTTTTTCTCCACAGGATTGTTGTTGCCTGTGTATTTATTCTCGTCATCAGCCACAAGAGGTGGACTCTGCTGGACGGATTCTGCCACAGCAATCCAAGCATGTGCCCTGACTGGGAATCGAACTGCAGTTGTTTGGTTCGCAGGCCCACACTCAATCCACTGGGCTACACCAGCCAGGGCTAAATAAAATCTTTTTTTTTAAAAGTTCAACATACAGCCCTAGCAAGTATGACTCAGTTGGTTGGAGCATCGTCCCATAACCAAAACTTGCTGGTTTGATTCCCAGTCAGGGCACATACCTAGCATATACCTAGGTTGTGGGTTATATCTGGGTGCATGTGGGAGGTAACCAATCAATGCTTCCCTCTCACATTGATGTTTCAACATACAGCTACTCTATTATTCCACATATAAAACTGTACAGGGTGGGGCAAACAGTTGTGAGTATGCAAAACAGAGTTTATTCTTGTATTATTTATTAATTATTGTATTATTTTCCAGAAAAAACAACTGTAAATCTACTATTGCCCCACCCTGTATGTTCACAAAAAGACTTGTACCAGAATGTTCATAGCAGCTTTATTCGTAACAGCCCTGACTGGCAGCAGATGAATCTGTAAACAACGTCTGGTGCATCCATACAGTAGAATACTGATGAGCAAGAGTGAACTGTTCCTACACACAACGTAGATGAATCTCAAAATTAATGCACTGGGTTAAAGATGCCAGACACAAAAACGGCATACTGTATGATTTCATTTACATGAAATGTCAGAATATACAAATCCACTTCCGACCAAGATGGAGGCATAGGTGGAAAGACTGTGCCTCCTCGCACAACCAAGTTTAAAGACAACAAAGTTTTAGTAACAAAAATGCAGCCAAAACACAGAATATTGAACTGTACGGAAGTCCGACAACAATGAGCCACTCAGCCAGGCCGGAAAGAAGGGTGGAGTCAGCGGCTGGCGGAGTGGGATCAGGAAGGAAAGATCGGCCGGATTGACCCAGGCGCTCAGGCAGCAGTTGGCAGATCCCAGGTGTGAGGTGGCAACGGGCAGACCCAGTAAGGGCATAAGGAGGCTGGCTGACAGAGGTCACATATTCACACGCAGATAAACCAAGTGAATGAGTGAGCAGTGAGACAGACTGTGCAGGCTAGGGCCCCAGTGACAGGAATTAGAGCCTGAAAGCACCAATTGGAAAAACTTTCAGAGCTGAGGTGCCAGGAGAGGCTCCCAGGCTCACAGAGGGTTTGTTGGAGAGACCCACAGGGTCCTGGAGGGTGCACAGGCTCACACACCCAGGTGACAGCACCAGGGGGGCCAGGTTTGCTTGCAGGAAGCAGCAGAGGGGACCAAAATCCGAGAGGGAGCCAAACAAACGCCATTGCCCCTCTCTGACCCCACCCCCACATGCAGCATCACAACTCAGTGACTGGGTCGCCCTTTCCTGGTGAACACCTAAGGCTCCGCCCCTCATACATAACAGGCACAACCTAACCAAGACATTATGGCTCAAGCAGAAGAACAACTCAAAGCCCCAGAGCCAATAATTCTAAGCAACAAAGAGATAGCCAACCTATCAGATGCACAGTTCAAAACACTGGTGATCAGGATGCTCACAGAACTGGTTGATTTTAGTCACAAATTACAGGAACAAATGAAGGCTAAACTAAGTGAAATGAAGGGAAATGCACAGGAAACCAATAGTGATAAAAAGGAAACTGGGACTCAAATCAATGGAGTGGACCAGAAGGAAGAAAAAATGACCAAACAGAAGAGAATAAAGAAACAAGAATTCAAAAAAAAATGAGGAGATGCTTAGGAACCTTCAGGACACTTTTAAATGTTCCAACATCTGAATTATAGGGGTACCAGATGGGGAAGAGGAACAACAACAAGTGGAAAAGTTATTTGAACAAATAATAAAGGAGAACTTCCCCAATCTGGCAAAGGAAATAGACTTCCAAGAAATCCAGGAAGCTCAGAGAGTCCAAAAGAAGTTGGACCTAAGAAGGAACACACCAAGGCACATCATAATTACACTGCCCAAGATAAAAATGAAGGAGAGAATCCTAGAAGCAGCAGGAGATAAGGGGACAGTCACCTACAAAGGACTTCCCATCAGACTGTCAGCTGATTTCTCAAAAGAGACCTTGCAGGCAAGAAGGGGCTGGAAAGAAGTATTCCAAGTCATGAAATGCAAAGACCTACATCCAAGATTGCTTTATCCAGCAAAGCTTTCATTTAGAATGGAAGGGCAAATAAAGTGCTTCTCAGATAAGATCAAATTCAAGGAGTTCATCATCACTAAGCCCTTATTCTATGAAATGTTAAAGGGACTTATCTAAGAAAAGGAAGATAAAAAAGATGAACAGTGAGCCCTGGCTGGTGTAGCTCAGTGGATTGAGCGCGGGCCTGCGAACCAGACAATCGCGGTTCGATTCCCGGTCAGGGCACATGCCTGGGTTGCAGGCCGGTTCCTTGCAGGCTATCTACCAGCAGGGGATGCACAAAAGGCAACCATACATTGATGTTTCTCTCCCTCTCTCCTTCCCCTCTAAAGATAAATAAATAAATAAAATCTTTAAAAAAAAAGATGAACAGTGAAAGGACAGCAAACTTACAGTTATTAACAACCACACCTAAAACAAAAGCAAACCAAGAGGACAGCTAGATCAGGAGCGGAACCATAGAAATGAAGATCACATGGAGGGTTAGCAACAGGGGAGTGGGAGGAGGAGAAGGGGGGAGAAGGTACAGAGAATAAGTAGCATAGATGGTAGGTAGGAAATAGGGGGCAGGGCAAAAATAGTATGGGAAATATAGTATCTAAAGAACCTGTGACACATGGACATAAATGAAAGGGGGGAATGGTAGGGGAGGGGTATGCAGGGTGGAGGGGAATGAAGGGGGAAATAGGACAACTGTAATGGCATAATCAACAAAATATATTTTTAAAAAAGAATATACAAATCCATAGAAACACAAAACAGATTGGTGGTTACCAGGGGCTAGAGGAGGCAGGCAGTGATGGGGTCTCTCTCGAGTGATAAAAATGTTCTAGAACTAGATAGAGATGATGATTCCACAACATTGTGAATGTACTAAGTGTCACTGAATTATACATTTTAAGGCAGATAATTTTACGTTTTGTGAATTTCATCTCAATTAAAAAATAAAAAAAGAAAGCCCTTTTGAACACAAACAGATTTGCCTGTGAGAAGTGTCATAGGACTTTTCAGTTTGAAAGTTCAGTTCGGGATGCACCAGAGAAGACATGACAATCACAGAGCCCTGGCTGGTGAATTCACAGGTATGGCGACTGGGTGACACTTCATTGAGTTGAATACATACATCACATGCCCTTTTCTATGTCTGCATCTAGCTCACATACAGATTTCTTAAAAGATTTGAAGGATCTTTTAATACAGATATATTATGTGCAATGAATCCTTGTGCCCCCCTCACCTAACTTAGGAAGCCACACAGCCAGGCCAGGACATGCTGACATGCTCTCAGGTCTGTACTTCCTAGCTGTGTGGCCTGCTTGTGCCTGAGATTCTTTCTCCCCATCTGTAAAGTGGGTGTCTGAACACTACAGGTGAACCTCTTGTAGTCACCGTTATTACGTAAAGTCATCATCAGCCCATTCTCCATTTCTCTTGGTAAATCTGAGTCCTACAGACCTACTTTTTTGCTTCTAATGTATAATAATCAAGGTAAGCTAACTATTGTAGCCAACAACCAGAAAATCTCAGTGGCTGGACATAATTAAAGTTTACTTCACACTCATGGCACAGTCTAATGGTGGGCGGTTGGCTGGCTCAGCAGTACAAGCTTGTGGAATTCACAGAGTTTAGGAGGAGGTAGGTTACCCTACTCCCTTGCACAGCTGGCAGATTCTGATTTGCTTAAGGGATTAAAAGTGTACCTGAGTTTAAGTCTCAGTGGCCTGGGAAGTATAAAGATATATATATCTGCCACCAAACTGTGGTCTTGCTTTATAGAAATCCAACCTTGGAAATGTTATTTTGACAAAGAGGTCTTTAAGAGTGCCAAGACTGCCCCAGCCAGGTGGCTCAGTTGGTTGGAGCATTGGCCCGTATACTACCCCCCATCAAAAAAAAGGCTGCGGGTTCAATCCCCGGTCAGGGCACATACCCAGGTTGTGAATTCAATACCTGGCCATAATGCATACCAGAGGCAACCAATTGATGTTTCTCTCACATCCATGTTTCTGTCTGTCTCTTCCTTCCTTTATAAACTTAATACATGTCCTTGGGTGAGGCTTAAAAAAAAAAGAGTGCCAAGATTTTAAGTTGTGTTGCCAAGTCCTGTGAAAATTCCTTCCCCAAAAGAAACCTGTAATTCTGAGTGGTTATCTTACTTGACAATAGGTTGCCCCATAAAACTTTAATGGCTCTTTGTAGTACTGTCAAGCAGTGCAAATGCAGGTAAGATTTCCCCATGAAAACAGACTAAATGGACTGCAGAGTTCTTGCTTTCATGAAAATGCTGAGAATCTTGGCTCATCTAAGTGAATCCCTCCCTCCCCCTTTTCCCCACTTATTTAACAAACATTTATTGATTACCTACAAAGGGCAGGCAGTTTTAGGCATGATGAATATAGAAATGAACAAGATAAAGCCCCCTTTTCATTCTAGTGGAGAAAAAGGATTAGAGTTAGTGAAAACTGCAGGAATCCAAGGAAGGAGTGTGGCACCTTTGAGGGCCAGTGGGACTCTGAGAAGTAATCGAATAGGAATGGAGAAGATCCTTTGAGTTTGTCTTTTGGGGAGGGTGGACTTCATCTTGTCTTGTATGAAAATAAAATAAACCCACCACACAGTGGGGAGAAAGCATCCCCCCAGAAGGCAGTCATTCTCAGAATAAATATCCCATAAGTGACTGTTGGGCCCCAGCTCAGCCATGAGCACTAGTGAAGGGATCAGGGCTGGCAAGGGGACTCCACTCCTACCTACACACCAACCCTTGCAGCAGACAGGATAGCAAAACACCTCCCTAACTGATGATGGGTGTCCACCGGGCTCACCACCACCTCAGCTGTCTCCTGCCATTCCAGTTTGAGCCACAGCTGCAGGACTGCACAGTGGGGCTGGAGCTAGGGCCTCATTTGCCAGCAGAGGGCCAGGCTGGTGTGCAACTGCAGACAGGAGATGAGCCTTCTTCACTGAGAGGTGTGTGGGAGGCAGTCACCAAGAGGAATGCTGAGCTGCTCCTTGCCCCTCCCCGGCTCCCCTTCACCCTCCTACAAACAGTCCTGAGGACTGTCCCCAGAGCCAAGGCAGCAAAAGGGGTTCACCTCACCTGCATTTCTCCTCCTTAAAGGACTCCAGCGACATCTGCAGGTCTGTCAGATACTTCTCCTTTAGGCTCTGATAGGATGCCTGGAGGCTAAAGTGGAACTTCTGGACTTTTTTCAGCTCTTTCTTCACCTTCCACAATAGCAAGTTTTGCTTTCTCTCTGGGGACTTCCCCTGCTGTAAGGCTGGGAAGTGACTCTCCAGAGGGAAGTGTCTGATGGACAGGCTGGTGGACAAGCAGTCTTTCCCACCTGGCTTGGCGGGCTCCAAAAAAGTGGTCTTCTCACTAGGCTGCTGACAGTTGTCCAGGCTGCTTTCCACCTTCAGCACTGAGCCTTTGTGCTGGCAGCCCTCCTCCAGCTCCTGCAGCTGCTGGTGACATTGGAAGAGCCTTCGCTCGATCTGGGCAATGGCGGCAGAGGCACGCTGGTTCACCTTCTCAAAGGCCTGCCGGATGTGAGGAGCCTGGTGCCGGTTGGTTTTGGATACCAGCTTGAGATAGCTCACTGCGTTTTTGTCCCGACTGGTCTTCTCCATTCTCAGCTGCTCTAAGAGGTGGAGGATGCGGTGCTTAATACTATCCTGTAAGTTCCCCGCCATCTCCCGATCCGAGAGGTTGGAGTGGCTACTGCGGCCCTCCTCACTAGATGACAGGGAACTCTATGAGGGAATATTTGAGGAGAGGGCTGCACTTGTACTCTTGGTATATTCTGCCTGCATTGGGAGACAAATGAAAAATGAGTACTTTTCTATAAGTTGCCAATAGCAGAACTGAACACATTATTGCCTCGCTCTATGAAAATACTTACATGTATGCACAGACACTTATATATGCAAGATTTGTGCATTCAAGATGGGCCCAACACAGAACAGAGAAGTCTAGTTCATCTTCCAGACCCCTCTCTCCTCCTTTCCAGCACCTGACTTCTTGCTCTATGGGCATGCCTCACTATGGCCCCCAGATGGCTAGAATCTCCCTTCCATTCCTACCCCTTCTGTTCTTGGGCTTCCTCTCTTCCAAGAATTACCAGCTGTGCATCTCAGTTGATTAAAAACTGTTCTTGTAAAGTATGAAATAAACTCATTCCCATTGAGCCATAGACCTTGCTGGATTGCTACTGCCAAGCAGACTGAAGAAACAAGCAGAGAGTTTTGCAACCTAACAGGTTTGTTCCTTTATCCAATCACTCATTCAACACATTGCGCCCTGGCTGGTGTAGCTCAGTGGATTGAGCACAGGCCTTCGAACCACACGATCACGGTTCGATTCCCAGTCAGGGCACATGCCTGGGTTGCAGGCCAGTTCCCAGCAGGGGGCGCATGAGAGGCAACCATACATTGATATTTCTCTCCCTCTCTCCTTCCCTTCCCCTCTAAAGATAAATAAATAAAATCTTATAAAAAACCACATTGCCTAATTGCCTACCATGTGGTACAGAAGCCAGACACGTTCATTGCTCTCATAGAGCTCATAGTCCAGGGAGAAAAATTATACTGTGACACAAATGAATGAGTCTCTCACAGGGTAAAGGATAGCAGAAAGAACCCTGCCTTCAAGACAAAACCCAGTTCAAATCCTGACTCTACCACTCTACCTTGGGCAAGTCAAACTGCTCAGAGAGTCAGTTTTCTCATATCTAAAGATGGCCATAGCTATATAGCTGGAACATAGTGGGCCAGGGAAGAGTGAATGATAATGACCTAGGAGAGGTCAGTGGGGTCTGAACAGGTAGAGCCTCTGTCCTGTTTCTACTTTGTAAACATAAGTGCCTTCGTGACTGTTTTTGATCTGAAAGTGCTCTCTCAGGGGCAAGTCAAGAGTGATTAAATTGCAATAGATAGCTAGGTTCCGTGTATTTATTATATGCAAATTATACCTCAATTTAAAAAAACACAATGTGATACCACTATGCACCTGGTAAATTGGCAGAACTTAGACTAACAATCATAAATGTTGGCCAAGATATGGAACAACAGGAACTCCCAATCACTCCTGGTGGGAGAACAACTGGTATGAGCACTTTGGAAAAGCATCTGTTAATATTGTAAAGTTGAAGGCATGCATACTGAATGGCCCAGCAGCTGCATTCCTAGGTATGTCCTTGGGAGAGAGAAACACTAATGTTCCCAATAACCAGCTGCTAGAAGCAATCCACATGCTTATTCATAGGAGAATGTGTAAACGAACTACATATAATGTATTCGACAATATACTACTGTATAACAATGAAAATGAACTACAACCTTGAAAACATGAATGAACAAGAATAATGTTCAATGAAAGAGGCCAAGCATAAAGGAATCAATACTATATATGGTTCCATTCATATGGAAAGGTCGAGATCAGGCAAAACAAAATGATGGTGTTTAGGCAAGTATACATAGGCAGTAAAGGCTATAAAGAAAAGCATAACGTCAGGATTGTGGTCCCCACTAGGATGGAAGAAGGGGATGGGGATTTGGAGAGACATGTGGAGGACAGGGTGCTTTCCCTGAGTATTAGTTAAATAGTACTAATAGTACTCATAGTGTTCACATTATCATTATTTCCTAAACTGTAGGTTGATGTTTTCTGATGTTTTATGGACATATGTCAGATTCCATAATTTTTTTAAAGATTTTATTTATCTTTAGAGGGGAGGGGAAGGGAAGGAGAGAAGGAGAGAAATATCAATGTATGGTTGCCTCTCATGCGTCCCCTGTTGGGAACTGGCCTGCAATCCAGGCATGTGCCCTGACTGGGAATCGAACTGAGATCGCGTGGTTTGCAGGCCCGCGTTCAATCCACTGAGCTATACCAGCCAGGGCCAGATTCCATAATTTTTTTTAAGTTTTAAAATGTTCAATAGATGGATTTAACAGAAGATTAGAAATGGCTGGAGAGGAAAATTAGTAAATTGTAAAACAGCCAAAGAAAGCACAGAAACACAGAAGCACAAAGAAATAAAAAAATTCAAAAAATTGGAAAATACAAGACATGAGAGACAGAGTTAGGAAGTCTAACAAAAATCTGTTATCCTACAGTGAGAAGACAGAGTGAAGCAGTGGCCAGATTTTAAGAGGCAGTCACTAAGAACTTCCTAGAACTGATAAAGGACACAAATCAACAAATTTAAGAAGCCCAGTAAATCCCAAAACAGGAAGATCAGAAATAGATCTACCTAGACATAAGATCTTAAAATCAGCCACATTAAAAAGCTGGTACCTTTAAAATCATAACTTTGAGAGCTGAATCCTCAATGGCATCAATGAAATCCAGAAGAGAGTTGAATGATATCTTCAATATGCTGAGAGAATAACTATCAGAGAAAAAATAGGTCCCATTAAAAGAAACAGAAGTCTGAATATCTTCACACTTTTCAACAAAAGTACTAGGAACTAGAAAACAATGAACTAATGTCTTCTAAATTTGGGGGGAAAACAACTCTCCAACCTAGAATTTTACATCCAAACTGTCAATTGTAAGGTTAGACTAAAGACATTCTGCAACATGAAAGTACTCGTGTATTTACCTCCTCCACATTCTTTCTCTGGAAGCTACCAGAGAAGGTGATCCACCAAAAACACAGAAGAACCTCAGAAATAGGTAGAGATGGAATCTATGAAACAGGGGCCCCAAGCCTAAAAAGAGGCAAATGCAATCTCCAGAATAATGGCGTGGAAGTCTAGGCTGGCAGCTGAGCTGTGGGCCTGGAGGGCAAGTCAAAAGGCTCCAGGAGAGAGTACTCCAAGGAAGTGAAATTAATGAAATGCTGGCCCTGGATGGTATAGCTCAGTGGATTGAGTGCGGGCCTGCGAACCACACGATGTGGTTCGATTCCCAGTCAGGGCACATGTCTGGATTGCAGGCCAGTTCCTTGCAGGGGACGCACAAGAGGTAACCATACATTGATATTTCTCTCCCTCTCTCCTTTCCTTCCCCTTTAAAGATAAATAAATAAAATCTTCTTTTTTAAAAAAGGATGAGCTACATGTGAGACTTCCGCCAAGATGGAGGCATAGGTGGAAACACTGTGCCTTCTCCCACAACCAAGTTTGAATACAACAAAGGTTTGGAGAAACAAAGACACAACCAAAGGACAGAAAATTGAATTATATGGAAGTCCGACTACATCTAACCGTTCAACGGGGATGGTAAGAGGGGCGGAGCCAGCAGCGAGCAGGGTCGGGCAGGACAGGGCCCCCGACCCAGGCGCGCAGGCAGACAGAAACCAGTTGGGGTGCGGGGCAGACCGCGGGCACATATTCGCGCACAGTGAGACAGACCACGCAGGCCCCAGGGGGCGAGGGCTGACGGCGGTGGCACACTCACGTGCAGTGGGACGAAACGCGTGGGCCCGGCGACGGCAGCAACTGCGGCACCGGTGAGGGCCGTGGCGGCAGGCAGCGGACAGGATGCCATAGTCCCTCTTTGACCCTGCCCCCACATACAGCGTCACAACCCAGCGACTTAGTTGCCCTGCAATACCAGTGATAGCCATTGTCCCTCTTTGACCCCGCCCCCACATACAACGTCACAACCCAGCGACTTAGTTGCCCTGCTCTAGTGAACACTTTAGGGCTCCGATCCTGCTATGGAACAAGCACGAACAGTCCAAAAGATGGTGCAAGAAGAACTCAAAGTCCCAGAGCCAATAACTCTCAGCGACCGAGAAATTGCCAGCCTCTCAGAAGCACAATTCAGGACACTATTTATCAGGATGCTCACAGAACTGGTAGATTATAGTCACAAATTAGAGGAACAAAGTCACAAATTAGAGGAACATATGAAGGCTAAACTAATTGAAATGAAGGGAGATGCACAGGAAACCAATAGCGATGGAAAGGAAACGGGGACACAAATCAACCAGAAGGAAGAACAAAACATCCCACCAGAAAGGAATGAAGAAATGAGAATTCAAAAAAATGAGGAGAGGCTTAGGAACCTCCAGGACATCTTCAAACGTTCCAACATCCGAATTATAGGGGTACCAGAAGGGGGAAAGAAACAGCCACGAGTGGAAAACTTATTTGAACAAATAATAAAGGAGAACTTCCCCAGTCTGGCAAAGGAAATAGACTTCCAGGAAATCCAGGAAGCTCAGAGAGTGCCAAAGAAGTTGGACCCAAGAAGGAACACACCAAGGCACATCATAATTACATTAGCCAAGACTAAAATGAAGGAGAGAATCCTAGAAGCAGCAAGGGATAAGGGGACAGTCACCTACAAAGGAGTACCCATCAGACTGTCAGCGGATTTCTCAAAAGAGACCTTACAGGCAAGAAGGGGCTGGAAAGAAGTATTCCAAGTCATGAAATCCAAAGACCTACAGCCAAGATTGCTTTATCCAGCAAAACTTTCATTTAGAATGGAAGGACAGATAAAGTGCTTCTCAGATAAGGTCAAGTTCAAGGAGTTCATCATCACCAAGCCCTTATTATATGAAATGCTAAAGGGACTTATATAAGAAAAAGAAGATGAAAAATATGAACAGTGAAAGGACAGCAAACACACAGTTATTAACAACCACACCTAAAACAAAAGCAAACCAAGAGGACAGCTAGATCAGGAGTGGAACCATAGAAATGAAGAACACATGGAGGGTTAGCAACAGGGGGGTGGGAGGAGGAGAAGGGGAGAGAAGGCACAGAAAATAGCATAGATGGTAGGTAGAAAATAGGGGGGAGGGCAAGAATAGTGGGGGAAATATAGAATCTAAAGAACTTGAGACACGTGGTTATAAACTAAGGGGGGAGAATGGTGGGGGAGGGAGTGTGCGGGTGGAGGGGATTGAAGGGGGGGAATAGAACAACTGTAATGATATAATCAATAAAATATATTTAAAAAAATAAAAATAAAAATAAAAATAAATAAAAAAGGATGAGCTATTTCCTTAAAAAAAAGAAAGAAAAAAAGAAGAAATTAATGAAATGCTGGACATCTTTGACCAGCTAAAAAGGACATATAGACAGTTGGCAGAAGTGCTGACCTTTATAGCAGAGAACAAGCAACACAGGGATTGAGGGAGACAAGTATTAACTCTAAGAAAAACAAAACATTGGGAGAGAATGGAAACATCAGAGTAATGACTCAGCTGTGACCAGTGTTTTCATGGACTTGATAATATGAACACCAAGGAATGATCTAACCCAAATCATTGTATGTTATACTGAAAGGATGGGGGGCACAGAATGAAAGAGCTACATCATTGTCCTTTATAGTAAAAAGTTATTTGATAATTTCATATATATATGAATATATATATATCACTGTAAACATTTTTTTTAAGAACTGGAGGTAAATGCCAAAAGAAACAGCTAAAAAGGTAGAAAGTGGCTGATTCTGGAGAGTGGATGATTGGATAGGTGCAAGCCAGGGATTGCTCTTTTTTTTTGTCATAAACCTCATAGAGCCATTTACTCACTGGACCAGGGGTTGGCAAACTGTAACCTGGTTTTATACAGTGTGGGCTAAGAATGGTTTTTACATTTTTAAATGGTTAAAAAAAAGAGTAGTTTTTGACATGTGAAAATTACATGAGATTCAAATGTAAATATCCATATAAAGAAAGTGTGGCTTGCACACAGCCACTCTTGTTCATTTACATATTGTCCACGGTTACATTTGTGCCACCCCAATGACAGAGTTTAGTAGCCACAACAGAGATCCTGTGGCCTCAAATATTTACTATCTGGGCCTTTATAGAAAAAGTTTGCTGACCCCTGCTTTAAACTATGTTCATATATACCATTAATAAATGAAAATACTAAATAATTATTTTAAAGGAAATAGAAAACAGGGAAAATTAAAGTTTGCTAATAACTAGTTCTATTGGGAAATTGTATAGATATCACATGAAACTCAAAATTCACAGAAACATGTTGGTGAAAAAATTAAAGGTAACCACTAGGAAAAGCCAGGTGCATAACATCCAAACAATCAAAGACATAAAATGGAACTTGATTAATCCAAAAAAGGAAGGAAAGAAGGAAGAAAAAGAAACAAGATATCAGGCTAAAGAGAAAATATCAAATAGAATGTTAATAAGATGTGATTATAATGGCTATATACTGTATTCTTGAGGGGAAGACTCGACACTGTAAATGTCAGCCCTCTCTACATATTAACCTATAAATTCAATAAAATCCCAATTAAAAATCCAATGGGAATGTCTTATGAATCTCAAAATACCTTATTTTAAGATTTACTTGGAAAAATGCAAAAAAAGCTAAGAATTTTTTGAAATAAAATAATAAATATGGTCTTAAGATAATTGGCTATTTGAAAAAATTAAGTTAGTGTTTCTTGTTATTTATATGCAACAATAAAGTTCAGATAGAATAAAAAACTAAACATAAAAATGAAACTATAAAATTATTAGTAGGGCATAGTAGAAATATTTTTATAATCTTGTGTGTCGAATATCTAAATGACTCAAACAAAAATGTCATGAAGCAAAGTTTTACATATTTTACTGCACAAAAGTGTTCTAAAACATCCTTATACAGAAAAAAGCATAAAGTTAGGTTTTGGTTCAAACACTTGCTTCTTCTTAAAAATAAAATATCTCAATATTTTTTTTAAAGCAACAAATTGAGAAAGATTTTGCAATATCTCTAATAGATAAAAGGCTAATCAACACAAAGAAGTCTTGCATATTAGAAAGCTAATAATCCAATATAAAAACAGTAAAAGATAGCAACAAATCATTAAGAAAGGACGGACTACAAGTAGTAATAAACATATGCTAAATGTGCAACTGTAAGGAAGTTGGGCAAATGTAAATCAAAACAGTAATTAACTATGATTTTTTCATCCATGAGGATGCCACACATTAAAAAGTCTAACAATATCCAGTGTGGAAATAGGAGTACATGTAGGTGCAAGACTTTTCTTGGAGCAATCACAAGTATTGAAAAATTTCAATGCACTAACCTTTAACCAAGCAAGAACGTGAATGTTTAGCAACATTCAGGGACACTTGAGGTTGTCAGCAGCTCAGCAGTTTGGAAGATGCTTCCCAGTGGTCGAACTTAGGGTTCAGTGTTGTGGAGATGGTGCCGCTGAAAGCAAGGTTAATTCTTGGTAGACCATCTCAAAATCAGAGAGACTATAGTGTGGCCTTCGTCCAGATGGGGACTTTCATACAGAAAGTCAGTGGGAGCCCCCTCAAGTCCCTGTGAAAGCTGCCGGCCAGCATTGGGCTAATGCAACCTAAACACTCACACAGGTCTTTCCGTACAGAAGGTAGTATAAAGAAAGGTCAGCGCAGAGACACCATGGTGTCTCGAAACCTCAGTCTGCCTTCCGTGCTGAGAAGTTGAGCTGGGAGTTGGGCTGCTATGGTCAACTGACATTTAAAAATTACATGTGAAAATCACTATGATGTGAGGAGGGGTACCAGAAAACTGTAAAATTACAGCATAGCTTTCTTAATACCGTGACGCAAAACAAAATTCATGGTTGTAACTATTTTTAAATGTGTGATGCCGTAACTCCTACCTTCACCAGGTTGTCAACCACCACAGCATCTAGACCCAGAACTTTTTGATAACCCCAAAAGTAGATCCGGGATCATGTACACAAGCAGTCCTCTTTGAATTAATAACATGAGAGAAAATATAAAGATATAAAATGATTTTGAATAACGTTGAATATGCAAATGAGAAACGTTCAAAATCCATTGAACTGGATGCGGAGAGGGAGCCGTGTGCGGAGAGAGTCTCGCGCGAAGGGAGCCTCGCGCGGAGGGAGTCTCGCGCGGAGGGAGTCTCGCGCGGAGGGAGCCCGCGCAGTGGTCACATAACGTCCCTCAGAGCCCACTCGACGCCATTTTCTCCTTAGACGGTGAACAGGTTGTGGCTATGGCGGAAGCTCCGCCGACTGCTGCCGTTAGCGGAGAAGCCAAGCCTGATGCGTACACCTTGCAGGTGCTACGGGACCTGGCCAATCGTTTGCGCATCCACTCCATCAAGGCCACGTGCACCTCAACCTCTGGGTAAGTGGCCTTCATCGAAGCCGAGTTGGCGCCGAGCGGCAGGCGCGGTGGTGAGGGGTGTGGGGCGAAGGGAAGCGTTGGAGCTGGGTGGGTTTGGTCGTAGAGGCCCAATTTGGGGCCGCTGGGACTTGAATTCTACCCTCAGACGCTGGCTTAGTGTGCCCACCGCTGGTTCACTTAATGGCCAGCCACATGCCCAAGCAATGGCCCCTCACCCGTCGCTGCCTGGCTGGTAGTCCCGGGTACCACCGTAGGCATGTAGGCTGGCAGGGGACAGAGAGGGCAGTCCCAGGCATCAGATCAGGCTAAGGTGGAATGGGAGAGCCCCAGATTTTCTGTTTTAAGTGGTTGCCTTCAACACCGGGGTCCCCAAACCCACGGCAGAAGAATGTACGGAAGTGAAGTCTAGCTCTGACTGGTTTGGTTCAGTTGGTTGGGTGGCGTCGCGCAAAGCGAAAGGTCCCTGGTAGGATTCCTGGTCGCGGCGCGTGCTTGCGTTGTGGGTTCTGTCCCCAGTTGGGGCACATACGAGACACAACTAATCAGTGTTTTTCTCCTCCTCTCTCTCCGCGGCCCTTCTCTCTAAAAATAAATAAAATCTTTTAAAAAAGAAAAACCTAAAAGGGGGCTGTTGGATCTGCTAGTATTTTGTTAAGGTTATTTGCATTGGTAGTCATAAGAGATGTTAGCAGTTTTCTTGTATTTGTCTGGCTTAAGCGTAGGGGCAATGCTCGCTCCAGAATAAGTTTCGAAATGTTTCCCTTCAGTTTTTTTTTGCTTCAGAACAGCAGTCCTCAACCTTTTTGGCGTCGGGGGCCATTTTCTCGGAAGGTGGGAAGGAGGGGAGGGGAAACAAAGTGGAGCTCCAGTGGCTTTGCTGTGGAGCAGAAGTTCTGCTGGCTCAGCCACCGCTTACCTCCTGCCATGTGACCTGGTTCTTAATAGGCCACGGACTGGTACTGTCCGTGACCGTGGGGTTGGGGACCCATGTTTTAGAAGACTTTGAGGATTAATGGTCTTTATATCAGGTCCAGTTTTTCTTTGAAAGGGAAGTTTTTAACTACTGATTTAATCTCCTCATGTGTTTACTCTGATTTTCTGGTTTTTTGTGGGTCAGTTTCTAGAAATTCCTTCCAGGTTAGCCCATTTATTTTTTTCATTATATTTTATTGTTTATGCTATTACAGTTGTCTTAGTTTTTTACCTTTTTCTCCTCTACTCAGGCAATCTACACACTGTTGTCCATGTCCATGGATGATGCATATAGTTCTTTGACTAATCCCTTCAATTTCCTCCATTCTCACAGCTGTCAGTCTGTTCCATATGTCTATGTTTCTGATTCTATTAATATTTGGCTTGTTAGTTTGTTTCATTTGTAAAATTGCACCAAAAAAGCAAGATCATATGGTATTTGTCTTTCACTGACTGGTTTATTTCACTTAGCCTAATAGTCTACAGGTCCATCAATGCTGTCATAAAAAGTTCCTCCTTTTTTACTATGGAATAATAAATACTCCATTGTGCAAGCAGGGGTGTCTAACCTGTGACCCCATGGCATGCAGCCCAGAATGGCTATGAATGTGGCCCAATGCAAAATCATAAATTTACTTAAAATATCCCTGGTACTTATTTATCTTATGACTGGAAGTTTGTATCTTTTGACCATCTACCTCCAATTCCCCCTCCTCCAACCCCCACCACTAGTAACCACAAATGTGATGGTTTGTTTTTTATGAGTTCATTTTTAGATTCCAGGTATAAGTGATATTACATAGTATTTGCCTTTCTACATCTGACTTATTTCACTTAACATGATGCCCTCAAGGTCCATCCATGTTATCACAAATGGTGAAATTTCCTTTATAACAGTTAAGTAATAGTCCATTGTATGTATCTACCACATCATCTTTATCCATTCTGTGAACATTTAAGTTGTTTCCATGTCTTGGCTGTTGTAAATAATGCTGCTATGAACATAGGGGCGTAGTTATCTCTTTGACAGTATTTTCATTTCCTTTGGATATATTCCCAGAAGTGAAATGGCTGGATCATATGGTAGTTCTGTTTTTAACTTTTTGAAGGTCCTCCACAGTGGCTGCACAGATTCACAATTCCACTAACAGTGAACAAGAGTTCTTTTTTCTCCACATCCTCACCAACACCTATCTCTTGTCTTTTTTTGTGATAACCATTTTAACATAATGGGAGGTGGTATCTCAATTGAAGTTTTGATTTACATTTCTTTTATGATTAGTAATGTTGCTCCTTTTCTTGTATCTGTTGGCCATTTGAATATCTTTGGAAAAATGTGTATTCACATCCTTTGACCATTTTAATTGGATTATTTGGGGAGGGGTTGCTGTTGAGTTGTATGAGTTCTTTATATATTTTGGATATTAGCTCCTTATCAGACAAGCAAATAGTTTTTCATATGCCAGGTTGTCGTTTTCACTTTTTTGATGGTTTCCTTTCCTTTCCATAAACTTTTTAGTCTGGTGTATTTTTACTTGTTTATTTTTTATTTTGTTTATTGAACTTTAGGTTTCACACCTGAAAGCTCATTACCAAGACCTATGTCAAAGAGCCTCTTTTCTGTGTTTTTTAAAGATTTTATTTAATTATTTTTGGGGAGAGGGGAAGGGAGAGACACATCAAATGGTTGCTTCTCACACACCTCCAGCTGAGGACCTGGCCTGCAACCCAGGCATGTGTCCTGACTGAATCAAACCAGCAACTTTTCAAACCTTTCGGTTGGCAGGCCAGCATTCAATCCACTAAGCCACACCAGCCAGGGCTTTTTTGTGTTTTATTCTAGGAGTTTACTGGTTTCCGGTCTTACATTTAACTCTTAATCTATTTTAAGTTAATTTCTGTGGGTGTTGTAATGTAAGGGTGCGGTTTCATTTTTTTTACATGTGAATATCCAATTTTCCCAGCACCCTTTGTTGAAGAGACTGTCCTTTCTCCATTGAGTTCTTGGTTCCTGTGTCAAATACTAGTTGACCATATATATATGCATGAGTTTCTTTCTGCTTCATGGCATTTCTAACTAATGATAACACAGGTAAATATAAACAAGTGAAAGAATGTTCAAGTGCTCATGGAATCACCAGGTAAACTTGCCCAAGTACACAGGGGCTCCATTGATAGAAGGGGACTGGTGTTGGAGGTCTTGCTCTCCACAGGGGGGAAAATTGTGAGGTTACTGGGCTTTAAGGCATTCTTAAAAGCTATGACCTTGGGTGGCAGTGGTCCTACATCCCTTTCCTTTGACTGGATTCTTCCAGGGCTGGGAGTAATGACTGCTGCTGGTCTGAGAAGACCATGTGCTGAAAAGCCTCTCCATGTACTGTGTCCCTGGAGAGTCACTTGCGAGAAATGACCTGTGCCATGTCTGTCTTTCAGCCACCCCACATCATGCAGCAGTGCTGCTGAGATCATGTCTGTGCTGTTATTCCACGTCATGAGATATAAAGAGGAGGACCCGGAGAACCCAAACAATGACCGATTCATCCTCTCTAAAGTAAGCAAGCCTGGGAGCCCAGAGCCTGCCCAGATGCTCACTTAAACTCACTTTTAAAGCTACCATGTGGCAACGAGGCCTGAAATGGACTCTGTTTATCTTTTTGGTTCTTCTATCTTTGCCTTATGTCATAGTCCATTTGAGGTGCTATAATGAAACACCAAAGATTGGGTGATTTATAGACAATAGAAATTTATCTTTCACAGTTTTGGAGGCTGGAAGTCAAAGATCAAGTCCACCATCATGGTCACATTCTGGTGAGGGGCCATCTACCTGGTCACAGACTTCTGGTTATATCCTCACATGAAGGACCTCTTTTATAAGGACACTAATCCCACTTTTGAAGGTTCTGCTCTAGTGATCCAATCACTGCCCAAAGACCCCCACCTCCTAATATTATCATCTCAGGCATTAGGTTTTCAACATAAGGATTTGGGAGGGGGGACACAAACACTCAGACCATAGCACCTCATAAAGCTCTAAAAGGTGTTCTGGTGAAGAGTGTGTGGTAGGAAGGATGACTTGTGGTGACTGGCCACCCTTCCTTTCCTTTGGTGTGCCCACCTCATACCACCTAGCAGTAAAGCCCCTCTTGGCAGTCATGCTGCTCCCATCCTCTGTCACCTGGATAGAGGTAGGCAACATTAGTGAATCCAACTTTCTGAGCTGGAGGGAAATTGAATTGGATTTGGAGGGACATTCTACCCCTGTCTGCTTTCTTTTCTGTTTCTCTGTAGTTCTGACTTGACACCAATGGGGGACTTTTCTCATTACACTAGGTATAGTATCAGGTACCCCATTACACTGGGGAGCCAAAAAGAAAAGGAATATTAAAAACAAGGTCTATCTAGTAGGAATGTGTAACTCTTCGATGTGCTATCTGAAAGTTTGCTGCATCCTGAGCAAATCATTTAAAATTTAACTGATAGAGCACCATGTACAAACAGAAGCCCCAGATCTGGGCAGCAAAAGTAGTTTAAAAACAAAGTCAGAATGTGGGCTTGGCTGAAGTATCTTGGGTTGTAGTTATGACTCTGTCTTAATGTTTGAAATACAGTCTCAAATGGGGTTTGGCAAAAGGTAAACAAAATGTGTGAGTGTACATAGATTAGGAGATGCTGCAAAAGTGGTACATTAGTAATAGTTGGTGAATCTAAGTGAAGAGAATATGGGACATGATTGTACTAGTCTTAAAATTTTCCTATAAGCTTGAACTTTCTTTACAATAAAAATCAAATAAATACAGGTGTAAAAACAGTATGAGTGCTTAGATCTCTGGTTTAGAAAAAGAAAAAGTGCCTAGACTATCCCATATCCGCTGCTGTCCTATCAAACCATCGGAGTCATTGGCCTTAGAGGAATAAAGAGGCTTTCTGGCGTGCAGTAGCAGCCTGGGCATTGTTCAGTTGCCAAACTTTGTATTCCTCAGATTTAATCAGCAGATAAAATTGAAGAAAGGAGGAATTACACAGAAGTGTAATCCATCTTCGCTTTGGCTGGGAATGGAGTAAATGAACTCCAGTACAAGCAGAGGAACCAGGATCTTTATGATCAGTGCTCCTGCAATGCACGTGTCTAACACAGACAAGCACAACTGCTAAAACCTGGCAGTGTCACTCACTGAGGTGCCTGGATTCCCTTAGAACCCTCAGGGTGCTGAAAGCTTGGGAGAGGAGGCTTACAGTGCCCCCATCCCCCATCCAGGTCTTTGTTTTTGTTTTGTCAGCTCTTTTGTTTTCTCCAGCCAAGCAGGCCTGAAAGGTAACCAAAAGGCCCTTCTGTAAACTTGTTCTTGAGGCACACTTTTTGCTGGAACAAAGATGAGAACATGGAAGAGAAGTATTTCTTTTCTGGGTGTCCATAACTCCTTGTATGCATCTTTATTTTAGCTGTTGGTACCCTCAGTTGTGGCTACCTCCACAGCATAAGGGTTCTTGGAGAAGAGAAAGGAACCCATGTGGTGGCACTTCTGCCATGCCAGCATTGTGTTCTTTCCCTGCCAACCTTCTCAATCAATCCTACAGCCTCCTGTAGGATTGATCTTCAATCATACCCACAAAGTAAAGCTTTCAAGTAGCTTCACTTGCCCCTGTTTTAAAGCCAGGGAGAAAAAGGGTTGGTCTAAGTCAGAGGTGTCAAACTTATTTTCACCAGGGGCTGCATCAGCCTCACGGTTGCCTTCAAAGGGCTGAACGTAATTTCAGCTCCTTGAAGTTAAGGAGTAGTTACATTTATTCAGTCCTAAAATTACATTCAGCCCTTTGAAGGCAACTGTGAGGCTGATGTGGCTGGCCCCAATGAAAATGAATTTGACACCCTTGGTCTAAGTGCACACTGCAGGCTGGGTCCAATGGCATGCAAGACAACTGGGAGCCAGAGCCTGTTACAAGAGTAAGATATAGAAGCCATGAGGAAAAGTATGGGGCTCAAGATGACATCAGGAGAAACTTCAGTGGGACAGTTCTTTGGGAATAGAGATGCAAAATGGAGAGGGAGTCTCTGGGGTCATAGAGCATGTGGAGAAAGCTAGTAGTAGGGTGGATTGGGAATGGAGAGGGACCTGAGACTAAGAAGTACCCTTCCATGGTAGTGACAGCACACACCAACCTCTGCTTCATTGGAGCTGACATTTAAATGCAGAAGGGAGCAGACAAGAAACACAAGTAATAGAGCTGGCATGTCAGATGGGGCTGAGCATCCTGGATCCAATGGAAGTGGAGGGGTAGGGGGGCACTAGTTGAAAAAGATGGTTTAGGAAGGCCTTGCTGTTGCCATTCAAGCAGAATTTTGGAAGGGGTGAGGGAGTCAGCTGTGCACTTGTTTAGGCATGAACACTGAGCACTTGGGGAAGAGATAGCTGCAAGTGCTAAGACCCTCAGGTAGGCATGTGCCCAGTGCATAGTGTGTTCAAGGGGCAGCAAGGAGGCCAGGGCACCCAGAGTGGTGGGAGGGAGAGTAGGAAGTGTGGGGGCACCAGAGTGGACAGGCCAGTGCAAGAACTTGGGTTCTACTTGGCACAAGAGAGCAAGACATTGGTTATTTTTTGGCAGAGAGTAATGCGCACTTAGGTTTTAACAGGCTCCCCTGGCAGTTGTGTTGAGAATGGCTATGGAGGAGCAGGAAGGCCACTACAATGATGGAGGAGAGAGATGTCTGTAGCCAGACTGAGATGGTGGCAATAGGAAGATGAGTAAGTTTGTTGTGTCTTAAGAACCTGTATTCTCCAAAAAGATTGAACATTTGGTGTGTGTATGGCTGGATAAAAGGCCTTATGAAATGGCAAAGTTTTTGCTTAGGTTTTTGCTCTGCTCTTGAGCTCTGTTTAGGCTGCCGCATGGAGGAAAAGCCTCCCAAGCTATGTTCCCAAAGCTTGACATGTTGTGTCAATTACCTAAGGCTTCCCTGTCTTTGTGATCTGTGACTTGGGGGTGCATATGGGTGTAGTGAAGAGGAAGTCACCCCACAGGGTGGAAGGGGCCATTCTGAAGAGTAGCCTGTGCTCGGTGCCAGTAGTTGGCCTGATACTCGACTTCCTATGTGTCCTGCAGCTGCAAGTAGGTTCATTTAAAAGCTTCTCTTACAGCAACTGGCATTTTGTGATATGGCAATCGGATGGTATGGACAAGGACTGGGCGCTGCATGCGGCATGGCATATACTGGCAGGTACTTTGACAAGGCCAGGTAAGTTGCATACCCAGAAACCACTTGACTTTCCCCATACCACCCCCAGCACTTTGGCCCTATTTATGGCTTATTAGTTGGGAAGATAGTGATTATTTGAACGTTCAGATTACCAAATATTCAAGCAGTATAGAAATTGTGTTGCTGGAACCTGTTCTAGAATCTTTGGTTGGGTTCTAAGAGCTGCCTGCAGTATAGAAACCACTTTATTAGGACTCTGTAGTCTTCCCTGAGAAAGATGTCTTCCTGTTCTCCGTGTCTCAGTGAGTTTTACTAGAGAGTGAACAGATGGCACATTTGCCTTTGCATTGGGGACCCCTAAATATTAATAGTCCAAGTTTTCTTTTTTGGAGTGGTTCCACCTTTCTGAAGATAGGAATGCACCCAGCTGCTGCTGAAAAGGGAGCAAGGCGGTGGCAAGGGGCTGGGGGTTGTTGGGCAGGTTGCATTGGTAGTATGCATGTTCTGCTTCTGTGACTCCTCTGCATGCCTGAGTCGAGAACCCCTCACCCAGGTTGGCCCCTCTGGAGGGGCCAAAGTGCTTTATGCTTCCTCTACTGTTCAGACAGCTGCCCTGCTCCATTCCCTGCAAGTCTGTTAACATTTTTCATGTCTTATTATTGCCTCTATTAGTCTCTGTGCTGCATTTTTGTGAGGTCTGGGTTACATTTTATTGGTATAAACGTTTCATGTTTCTGCTGTGGAGGAGTTCACCATTTTCAACAGAACATATGCTCCTGAGGTAGAATGTTTTGACTGTCAGTAAATTTGTAAGATCACAGGTAGGTGGCGGTGCAAGAAACTGTATATGTAAATGCTTGGGTGTTTAAGGGAGCTGCTTTCTTCCCATCTCCTCTTGTTGGTTGTTCAGAGAAGTGGCAGAAGAGCCTAGAAATAGCCTTTACAACTAGAATGAGTAAACTAGCCAAAGGTGAAATCCATTTGTGGGGCCCAAGCTTTTTTTTTACAGTTTATTTATTTTTAGAGAGAGAGAGAGAGGAAGGAAGGAAGGAAGGAAGGAAGGAAGGAAGGAAGCCAGGAAGCCAGGAAGGAAGCCAGGAAGCCAGGAAGCCAGCCCTGGCTGTTGTAGCTCCAGTGGATTGAGCACTGGCCTACAGACCAGAGGATTGCAGTTCAATTCCCAGTCAGGGCACATGCCTGGGTTATAGGCCAGTTCCCAGCGGGGGACACACGAGAGGCAACCATACATTGATATTTCACTCCCTCTCTCCTTCCCCTCCCCTCTAAAGATAAATGAATAAAATCTTAATTTTTTTTTAAAAAGAGGGGGAGAGAAACATTCATGTTTGAGGGAAACATTGATGGGTTACCTCTCACAGGCCCCCCCAACTGGGGACCTGGACGGCAACCCAGGCCTGTACCCTGACTAGGAATGGAACTGGCGACCTTCTGGTTCACAGGCTGACTGATTCAGTCCACTGGGCCACACCAGCCAGGGCAGGTCCAAGCTTTTAAAGCTGTGTTTCCTCAGATGTTGAGTTTGGACAGGATGAACAAGGAAAATAGTCTTAAGAACTTGATCTGAAGTGGCTGCTTCAGTCTGTTCCTTTGTTTCTCTCCATGAAATATATTAGCTTGAGTGGCCATGAAGAGATCTGAGCAGGGTCCTAAACTTCTTTTGACTTCTCCCAGCTACCGGGTGTTCTGCCTCTTGAGAGACAATGAGTCTTGGGAAGGCTCTGTCTGGGAGGCATTGGCCTTTGCTTCCCACTACAATCTGGATAATCTCATAGCCATCTTCGATGTGAACCGCCTGGGCCGCAGTGGCGTCTTGCCCATTGAGAACTGCATAGACATCTATCAGAAGCGCTGCGAAGCCTTTGGGTAACTGTCCTGTTTTTATGTTACACTTTTCTCCCCCATCACCCCCTCTACCTCGTAACCCGGACTTCTGTTCCATTGACAGGTGGAATACTTATGTGGTGGATGGCCGTGACATTGAGACACTGTGTGCGGTATTCTGGCAGGCAACTCAAGTGAGAGACAAGCCCACTGCTGTAATTGCCAAGACCTTCAAGGGCCGGGGCATGCCAAGTAAACAAGTGTTTCTTTCTGCTTGGGTTTATTAAAAACATCTCTCTGCACAGAAGACAGGTCAGGACACTCTGGCTGGCCAAGCAGACAGCTGACTTAGCACACAGTGACTATGCCTGAAATATGTGCTACTCCCAACTTTTATAGATAGTGTGTCTGGTTAGGATAGGAGGGGAAGCCCAGACCCCCAGCAAATGATCAGTGATTTTCTGCCTACACGAGGGAGTGGGTAGGAGGGTAGGTAGTCTTATCAGTTAGAGGACTGGCAGGGAAAGATCTCCACAGGAGTGCAGAGTGAGGAGGTGCTGCTCTGCGCGTGACCAGATACGTAAATAAGGGTGAACACACAGAGGCATACCCATGCTTGTCTGTGCCCAAAGTATCAGGGAAAACACAGGCAACTAGTGAAGTGGTGCTTCCAGGAAAGGTAGCTGTGGAATTGAGGGCCTGGGGAAGGAAGGCATTTTGAAAGTCTTCTTGCAGATTCCAGAACTGACACCTGGAGTTGTTCATCTCAAGTATAAATAGTTGCAACGGGTGTGATTCCTGGTACGTTTTAATATAGATATTTTAGAATAAAACGGTTCTAAGACTTCTCAAAGTACAGTCTTACTCTGGTATCCTGAGTTCAGGAAATGACCACTTGATTGATTTACTTCTGGCAGAAACCTGGGTACCATCCTTGCCCCTCTCCCTTACATGCTCCCCTACCCTGTCCACCATCAATTCTGATTTTTGCCCTTGAAGTATATCTCAAATCTGTTCAGTCTTCTCTCTCTCTCCTACCCAGGCCCCTGCTATCTCTCCCTAACTGCTGTCTCCAAAAGCCAGTCCCCATGGGGCTACTGTGGTGGTCTTTCTACAACACAGGTCTGATCATTCACCTCCCCCACTCCAACCCTTCAGTGTCTTCCCATCTTGCTTTGGACAAAACTCAGAACTCTTTATATCCATGGGATCCTCCATGGTCTGCCCTGCCTATCTCTCCAGCCTCATTTCTCTCACTCTCCCCTCCATTCACCAGCACGTGGACCAGTGGCCCCTTCAAGAGCCTCTGGGCCTTTGTCCAGGCTGTTCTCTAAGAGTACAATACTATCTCAGGCTATGCCAGATTTTTACTCCTGAGTCCTTGGCTGACATCATTTCCATCAGGATGTCACCAGGTGCTCATGAAGTATTTATGGGACGAACATCTTTTATTCCTTTGCAGGCATTGAGGATGCAGAAAGTTGGCATGGAAGGCCAATGCCATCAGAAAGAGCAGATGCAATTATCAAACTAATTGAGAGCCAGATAGAGACCAACAGACAACTTGACCCAAAACCCCCTATTGAAGATTCGCCTGAAGTCAACATCACAAATGTAGAGATGACCTCTCCACCTGCTTACCAAGTTGGTGACAAGGTAAGCAAGGTTTGTTTTCTTCTTTTCTTCCTAAATCCACAGGACTCCCCACTTACTCTGATCTCCACGGATAAATCATTTATTAGATGGTGTAATATTTAAAGGTTATGAGCAATGAAAGACTGGTTTACCTTCTCTTTTACTATCTCTGATTTTTATTATTTGATTTTAAACTTAATTTACATTTAAATTTTTTTTATCAGTCATTTGCTACCTATTAGCGTCCAGTGTTGTAGAGATTTTGCTTGCTTCCTAAACTCAGTTTGTAGTTTGGCAGTCTACTGTGCATGAAACAATTCTGTGTCTGCTCTAAGGATGGGGGGCCTGGTTGGGCTAATCTTTTGAACTTAACTCCCTGGATTACACAAGGAAGCAGGCTAATTCATTGAAGACCAATTCTTCAAAAAAGAAAACACATTAGGCATGAAACCCTGAACATAAAATCTTTTCATTTTTTATCATTTGTATATCTTGCCTTCTTGTATATTACATCAGATGCAAAATAGGTGCGGTCTTCGGGATTTAAGGAAACAAGGTGCTAAGCCTGGGAGGAAAAAAACTTTTTCTGACCTTTATTTTCCTTATTTATTTGGGGACATTCTGAGTGTTGCTTATGTTTTCTTGGCCTGGTAGTATGGGTTTAAAATTCATTGACTACTCAAGAAATTAGAAAACATGAAAAGGCAGAAAAAGGAGTTAATAAGGAAAAAAGCAAATATTAACAAAGGACACTTTGACAACATGTATCAACACTTGAACTGTTCGCACCCTTCAAACTCAGGAATTTGTCCTGCAGAAACATCTGTGCAAGTGTGCAGATATATCTACCAGAATGAATGTCGATTGCATCATTGGTTATGATGATAAAATTGTGAACATGCTATTGTGGACATTTGTATACAAGCTTTATATAGATGTAGTTTTCTCTTGAGTATATACGTAGGAGTAGAGTTGCTTGGTCACATGGTAATTCTATGCTTAACAATTTGAGGAAATGCCAAACCTTGGGGTTTTTTTATTTTATTTATTATTTATTTTTTATTTTTTTAAATATATTTTATTGATTATACCATTACAGTTGTTCTATTCCCCCCCTTCAATCCCCTCCACCTGCACACTCCCTCCCCCACCATTCTCCCCCCTTAGTTTATAACCACGTGTCTCAAGTTCTTTAGATTCTATATTTCCCCCACTATTCTTGCCCTCCCCCCTATCTATTTTCTACCTACCATCTATGCTATTTTCTGTGCCTTCTCTCCCCTTCTCCTCCTCCCACCCCCCTGTTGCTAACCCTCCATGTGTTCTTCATTTCTATGGTTCCACTCCTGATCTAGCTGTCCTCTTGGTTTGCTTTTGTTTTAGGTGTGGTTGTTAATAACTGTGTGTTTGCTGTCCTTTCACTGTTCATATTTTTCATCTTTTTCTTATATAAGTCCCTTTAGCATTTCATATAATAAGGGCTTGGTGCTGATGAACTCCTTGAACTTGACCTTATCTGAGAAGCACTTTATCTGTCCTTCCATTCTAAATGAAAGCTTTGCTGGATAAAGCAATCTTGGCTGTAGGTCTTTGGATTTCATGACTTGGAATACTTCTTTCCAGCCCCTTCTTGCCTGTAAGGTCTCTTTTGAGAAATCCGCTGACAGTCTGATGGGTACTCCTTTGTAGGTGAGTGTCCCCTTATCTCTTGCTGCTTCTAGGATTCTCTCCTTCATTTTAGTCTTGGCTAATGTAATGATGATGTGCTTTGGTGTGTTCCTTCTTGGGTCCAAATTCTTTGGGACTCTCAGCTTCCTGGACTTCCTGGAAGTCTATTTCCTTTGCCAGACTGGGGAAGTTCTCCTTTATTATTTGTTCAAATACGTTTTCCACTCGTGGCTGTTTCTTTCCCCCTTCTGGTACCCCTATAATCCGGATGTTGGAACGTTTAAAGATGTCCTGGAGTTTCCTAAGCCTCTCCTCATTTTTTTGAATTCTCATTTCTTCATTCCTTTCTGGTTGGATGTTTCGTTCTTCCTTCTGGTCCATTCCATTGATTTGAGTCCCAGTTTCCTTTCCATCGCTATTGGTTTCCTGTGCATCTCCCTTCATTTCAATTAGTTTAGCCTTCATATGTTCCTCTAATTTGTGACTATAATCAACCAGTTCTGTGAGCATCCTGATAAATAGTGTCTTAAATTGTGCTTCTGAGAGGCTGGCAATTTCTCGGTCGCTGAGAGTTATTGGCTCTGGGACTTTGAGTTCTTCTTGCACCATCTTTTGGGCTGTTCGTGCTTGTTCCGTAGCAGGATCGGAGCCCTAAAGTGTTCACTAGAGCAGGGCAACTAAGTCGCTGGGTTGTGACGTTTATGTGGGGGCGGGGTCAAAGAGGAACAATTGTGTCCTGCCTGCCGCCTGCTGCCGCGGCCCCCACTGGTGCCGCAGCCACCACTGTCACCAGGCCCACGCGTTTCGTTCCACTGCACGCAAGTGTGCCACCGCCGTCAGCCCTCCACCACTGAGTTTGCCCCCTGGGGCCCGCGTGGTCCGTCTCACTGTGCTCGAATGTGTGACCGAGGTCAGTCTGCCCCACACCCCGACTGGTTCCAGGCTGCCTGAGCGTCTAGGTCGGGGGATCTGTCCTGCCCCACCCAGCTCCGCTGCTGGCTCCGCCTCTCTTACCGTCCCCATTGAACGGTTCGTAGTTGTCGGACTTCCGTATAATTCAATTTTCTGGTCTTTGGGTGTGTCCTTGTTCTCCAAACCTTTGTTGTATTCAAACTTGGCCGTGGGAGAAGGCACAGTGTTTCCACCTATGCCTCCATCTTGGCGGAAGTCCCAAACCGTGTTTTAGTAGAAATAATGTTGTAAAGATGTCAGTTCTCCCCTAAATTCATAAATTCAGCCCAATCTCAAACATATTCTAGTGGAATTCTTTATTTTTGGTATCAGGATTCTGAAGTTCTACGTTTTAATATTTGCAGTGAGTATTATGTTTAATAGTTGAAAAGTTATAGAGGCATTTACATTTTGGTAAGTTTAAATTTTTAAATCAACTACACAAATGGTACAGAAGAATAAATGTATCTTTAAGAAATTGACACAAGTGAGCCAAATATGGATTTAAGATTGGCTAGCAGTCCATTTTTATGACCCTAAAAGATATTATTGGTGAATCACAAATTTGCTTTCTTCATTTAGATAGATGACAATTTGCAATTCTATAAAATTTAACCTTCTGAATCCATTCTAAGAAACTCTACTGTTTGATTCTTCCAGGTAGCTACTCGTAAAGCATGTGGTTTGGCTCTGGCTAAGCTGGGCCACGCAAATGAGAGAGTCGTTGTGCTGGATGGTGACACCAAGAACTCTACCTTCTCCGAGATGTTCAAGAAGGAGCATGCTGAGCGCTTCATTGAGTGTTTTATTGCCGAGCAAAACATGGTATGTGTGCTATAAGTGTCCTTCCTGGGTCTTCTCATTGATTAACAGTGGCTTACTGGACACAGGAAGCCAGCCTACCTTGTGGTTTTCCTTTTCATTTATAAAAGCAAAGGCACTGGATCAAAAATGTCTCCAGGGAAACAGGTAGAGAGTAGCTGGGCAGAGTCTGAGGGGTGGCTTCCAGAACTGCTAGGAGGAGTGTGGTAGATTGCCCAGCACCCTGTCCTGGTAGGCAGCAACTATTCAACCCCAGGGCTCCAGGCCCAAAGCATCCTGAGCTCCCTAGTAGCTCTAGGTGGCCTTGCTCTTTTTGCCCAGCTCACAACCAAGCAATTCTACAACCACACAGAGACCAATAGGTTGAGAGAGCTACAAAGGACTGTGATTTCTTTCTCTCCACTGTACTGCAGGACCTAATATACCCCAGATACTCAAATGGTGTGCTAATTGCAGCCTCAAGAATGCCAGTAGAGCCGTGGTCTTGGATAAAGCTGTTCTGCTTATCTGTGCTTCATCTCTCCCTGGAGTGATGATACTGCAGGGAGCCTCTTTTACTTGTGCACACACTCCCTCACCCCTCTTCTCAAAGAAAGAAAGGAGTTAATTCCAGTAAACACCTTGACTTCTAAAGCTCTGTGCCAGTACAGAGGACAATGTACATTTGTCTTCACACTTCAGAGGCCAAAAACAGCACTGGCTGGAAAACTGTAGGCCAGCAGGTTTCAGGTGACCACCAGAGGTATTTTATTTAGAACAAGTAGTATTCACAATTTTTTAAAAGTAGTTGCTAGCTTTTAAAGGTTAGATTTTATGTAGAATATTAATTTTTGGATTCTCTTGAAGAATGGGAAAATCTGGCAACACTGGGATGGCATTCCCTCAGTCAGCTAGAGCCATTTAGATGGGACGTGTACCCTAACCCTTTTCCCAGCCTGCTCATTCACTCATGGTGCTTCCTGGGCCCTGACAGTGTTGGAATTTCAGGCCCCTGTTCAGTAAAGTAGGTCATCACAATTTTAGGAATATGCACATTTTTCTATGAGTCTTACTAAGCTATTTCCAGTTGGGAAAAATACTATCCATAATTTTCTGAATTAAGCCACCTATCAAGACCTTGCTCCCCAACTCACTGGTGATTCCTTCAGTCATCAGTCATACACTCTATGCCTATTGACAGGTTCTTTTTTTTTAAATAATTTTTTTATTTAATTCTTGTTCAAGTACAGCTTTCTGTCTTATATTCCCAGCCCTGCCCCATGCTCCCCGCCTCCCTCCCATTTCCGCCCCCCACCCTTAGTTATTGTCCAAGTGTCCTTTATACTTGTTCATGGGAGTCCATCCCATTTTCCCCTATGATTCTCTCCCCTCTCCCCTCTGGACCCTGTCAGCCTGTTACGTATTTGAGTGTCATTGGTCATATTTTGCTTGCTTGTTTGTTTTGTTTAGATTCCTGTTAACGGTGATACCATATGGTATTTGTCTTTCACCGCCTGACTTATTTCGCTCAGCATAATGCTTTCCAGTTCCATCCATGATGTTGCAAAGGGTAGTAGTTCCTTCTTCCTTTCTGCAGCATAGAATTCCATTGTGTAAATGTACCATAGTTTTTTGATCCAGTCACTGACCGATGGGCATCTAGGTTGCTTCCAACTCTTGGCTATCATGAATTGTGCTGCTGTGAACATCGGGGTGCATAGGTTCTTTTGGATTGGTGTTTCAGGGTTCTTAGGATATACTCCTAAGAGTGGAATTGCTGGGTCAAAAGGCACGTTCATTTTTAGTTTTCTTAGAAAATTCCATACTGTTCTCCATAGTGGTTGTACCAGTCTGCAATCCCACCAACAGTGAACTAGGGTCCCCTTTTCCCCACAACCTCTCCAGCACTTGTTGTTTGTTTCTTTGTTTATGATAGCCATTCTGACTGGTGTTAAGTGGTATCTCATTGTGGTTTTAATTTGCATCTCTCTGATAGCTAGTGATATCGAGCATCTTTTCATGTGTCTCTGGATCCTCTGTATGTCCTCCTTGGAGAAGTGTCTGTTCAAGTCCTTTGCCCATTTTTTAATTGGGTGCTTGTCTTCTTTGAGTGGAGTCAAGTGAGTTCTTTGTATATTTTGGAAATTAAACCTTTGTCTGAGGTATCATTGGCAAATATGTTTTCCCAAACAGTTGATTCTCTTTTTATCTTGATACTGTTTTCCTTAGCCATGCAGAAGCTTTTAATTTTGATGAGATCCCATTTGTTTATTCTTTCCTTTATATCCCTTGCTCTAGGGGACGTATCAGTAAAAATATTGCTGCGTGGAATATCTGAGATTTTCTTGCCAATGCTCTCCTCTAGGGCTTTAATGGTTTCATGGCTTATATTTAAGTTTTTTATCCACCTTGAATTGATTTTGGTGTATGGTGTAAGTTGGTGCTTGAGTTTCATTTTTTTGCATGTGGCTGTCCAGTTCTCCCAACACCATTTGTTGACAAGGCTGTCTTTACTCCATTTTATGTTACTGCCCCCTTTGACAGGTTCTTAAAGTTGGAGGAAAACTAGTAAAGAAGAAGCCAGCAGGTAGTATCCAGTGCGAAGATTAAACAGATCGCTAGTGAGAGCGTGACCAGCACCAATCAGGGACAGCCTCTTGGAAGAGGTGACATTTCAGCTGAGACTTAAGTGACAAGGAGACAACCATGCATAGATATGGAGTGTGGCATTCCCAGCAGTGGGCACAGCTATCTCTGTAGCAAGCCCAAATTTGAGATGTTTGGGGAACAGAAAAAAGGTCAGAGTGGCAGGAATATGGTGAATACAGAAGGAAATTGCTTTAGAAAGGTCACCAAGGACCAAATCATACGGGGCTTTTGCAGGGCAAGGCCTCATGCCAGTTCCCAGTGGAGGGGGGCAAATGTGGAAGGATGTGACTGAGTCCCAAGACTCAGTCCAGCAGCCTTGGTAAAGTGGTGTGCACCATCCAGCAGGGGCAGGAGCAGCAGCAGCAGCATCCATTGGGGGAGGAGAGTTGTCTGGTGGAATGCTGCTGAGAGGTCAGATGCAATGCAAAGAGGCGTTTGGCACCTTCAGAGTTCCTCACAGGGATGACAGGCTAGCCAAAGGAGGCCAGGGAGGGACAGTGTGAGAAGTTGTAAAGGAGAACATAGATGAAGGGGCAGGCAGTCTCTGGAGGAGATGGAAAAGGTGGAGGTGGGAGGGTGAAGATAGAAGATAGCGGCAAATACTCAAATGGTGAGCGAACCCAAGAGAAAGGGAAAAACTGATTGAGTACAGGAGGGGAGGGGATAATTGCACAGAGATACCCTTGAGAAAATGAGAGAAGATTCAGCATGGTGAGTGGGCCTTAGGTAGATGCACGGCCACCATGTCTCTTAGCAGCACAGTTGGAGAGGCCGGTTGGGGCAGATGGGAGAACCTCCATTGTTCACCTCATTCCTCATGAGGTGTGAGGTGAAGATACTGTGTGAGGGGGCTGGGAGAAAGGTATGCAGAAGGTTTGGGAAGAGGAGAACAGGAAGGAGACCCATGAGGAACTGGGGGGCGGTCATAGGTGTCCCAAGCTTTTCCTTCTTGGATTTGAGGAACCAGGTCAATTCCCCTGATTTCTGGCAGTGTTCAGGGGACACTGGGTTTGCCAGGTTTGAGCTTTCCCTGTGTATGTGCCTGGGGTGGGTGGGGTGAGGCAGGGAGGTGTGCACAGCAGGGTTGTTACCCTGGGAACCATGCAGTATGTCCAGGTGTGTTCTGATTCCCCTTCTTGGTGTTACAGGTGAACGTGGGACTGGGATGCGCCATCCGTGGTCGGACCATTGCTTTTGTTAGCACCTTCGCTGCCTTTTTGACCCGAGCATTTAATCAGATCTGTATGGGAGCCATTTTTGAAAGCAACATCAACATTGTTGGGTCCCACTGCGGGATATCTGTCGGTATGAGTTCTCAATGCCACCCTCTCCATAGCCTTTCTGCTTTACAGAGAAAAATTAGTATCTGAATAGTTGAATCTCCAATGTACATAGGGTTTCATAACGTTTGATTGTTTGTAACCACTTTTTTAAAAACCATATTGTGCTTTACAAGTTCTAGGTACTTTGGGTTACTTTTGACTAAATCTTTTGATATCACTATAAAATGTCCACTTCTGCAGTCATTGAGAAATAATAATCTGTCCTGAGTTCTTCTTACATGTCAAGCCACATACTGGGTATGAGTGGGGCTGTCCCAGCATTACAGAATCCCTTTTCTGCGCTTGGTCATGGGCACAGGAAACTTAGGAACATGGCCTGCAGGACTTTGCCTGGGTAGAGCAGCCTGGTGGGATGGAATAGGAAGCTTTGAGAATCCCGATGCTGGGAGTGAGGCTGAGGAATACATCACTCTCGGGGTATTAACCTGGCAGGACAAGTTGGTGGAAACTGGAAATTGGAAAATCAGGAAGAGGGTTGAAATACAGTGTACATTAGCAGTGGATAGAAAATAAGGGTGAATCTGAAAAGTCTGAAGAAAGAAGTCACGTTGCTGAGAGATGAAGAAGTCTAAAATTGCCTGGGAAACATCAGGGTGTCAGGGTCATGAGTGACAGATATGAGGACTTGGCTACGATGGAGATGACTGATGTGCCTGCGGAACATGGGGGGCAGGAACCCTAGGTAGATGCAACAGCTTACATTTGTTGCTTAGAATGCTGGAGGGGAGGGGAGGGCTAGAAGTGCACAGTTGGGAGTCATCTCTGGGACTCCCTGGGAGAACTACACTAGCAAAGAAGTTTCTGGATGGGCCAGATACAGGGGGGGAGAGGAGAGTAGAGCCCCCGGCATTTCAGGGCTGGCCTGGCAGGGGGCCTAGGAATTGGGGGTCTCTTCCTGAGGGTGGGTGGAGTGAAAATTTCAAAATAATCAGCTAAGAGAGAAGTGGCTCTGGGTCCAACCCAGAGGAGCTAGCTGTTCTGAGGTTGGACAGTTATCCCAGGCAAGGCAGTGAGCACAGTAATAGTCCCCTTCCTAGCTAGAAGACGTAGACTACCATGGTATACATTGGGCTTTCTCTTTTCACACCATTTCTGGCCAGAAACTCTGTTTCCAAACAAACCCTAAGGCCCACAACAGCACCCCAAGGGTGCCTCCAAGGTGTATTATATTCAGCTACCTTGAAGGCCTTAAGAAGTTAGTAAGAGCACTTCAATCTATAAAAACCCTAGTCTCGAGAAAAAAGAGTAGAGAAGGAAGGATAGAGCCTGAGAGGACTTTCATCAGAAGAATGGGGACAGGGACAGATTTTATGGGCCAAATCGGCCACCTGTGCTCAAGGAGAAGAGCATCAAGGCACCTTAGACAGTAGTAGCAGTGACTAAGTGCTAGAGGTTGGCAAAGGTCAAAGGCCAGGGATATGTGGCCTGTGGGCCACATGCTGTCAGTGCAAGGTGACTGAATGTGGCCAAACACAAAATTATAAATTTACGTAAAACTTGTTTCCCACTCATTACTTTTCATCAGTGATTGTGTATTTAATGTGTGGCCCAAGACAACTCTTCTTCCACTGTGGCCCAGAGACACCAAAAGGTTGGGACACTCCTAGTCAAGACCAAAAAGGGACCACCGTTTGCTGATCTGGAAGGTCAATTAGCTGAACTTGGAGCGTCACAGTAGTGTCTCAAGGGAGATAGATGTGTGGCAACTCATTACAAGGCATTATATTGGCATAAGAGTTGGACAGTTTTGTTGGGCTCTGCTACGGTTGTGCCCCTCACCCCCACCTCATGGCAATAGGAGCTGTTGTTTATCGAGCAGGGGACAGGGTCCTAGCTGCTTGGTCTTGCTCACATTTTTGTTGGGCTGTGGCTTTGTTTTCTCAGGTGAAGATGGCGCCTCCCAGATGGCGCTGGAGGATTTGGCCATGTTCCGAACCATTCCCAACTGCACCATTTTCTATCCAAGTGATGCAGTCTCAACCGAGCATGCTGTGTTCTTGGCGGCCAAGACCAAGGTATTTTTAGGGGACACTGGTTCAGACTGAAAATGCTTCTGAGCTCTGCTATTGGTTTGGTACTGATGGCAGGATTTTTCCTTTTTTTTTTTTTTCTGAGCATAAAGGTAATAGATTTGGTCATAGGATTCCTTTGAAAAATACAACTGTTACCCATTAAAGGTAATTTAAGCACATAAAACAACACAGCCTAAGACAAGTAGTGCCGAGGGATGCTGACCACCACCTCATGGGCCCAGATTGGGCAGGGCTCAGCCAGAAGAGGGAGTCTGGGGCTCTGAGGCAGGGCTGAAGGAATTGGCTCCAGCAGTGAGCTATCAGGTGCTGGCCTTAGACATGCCCCATGCCACCACCTTGTGACATCCAGAAAGCTGGAGAGTGGCTGGGGGGACTCCATTGCAAACGAACCCCAGGGTCACTCATCAACAGTGCAGAAGAGCAAGAGTATGGTTTCCGCCCCACTTGTCCCTCCTGAAGTCTCACACAAGGACATCAGGTGAACACAACATAATTCCTGCCCAGGATCCAGCTGCAGGGGCATCTAGAGGATGTAGTCTTCACCTTTCCAGTATCTGCAGCTATCTGTCAGCAAGCTCTCCTCACCACCCAGTCCTGCACCTGGCCAGGCCCCTACATAGGGGACTCTGGACACAGGTGGGGTAGATTGTGTAAGTTTTGTTATAAGCATTTGCAGTATGTTAAAGACATGTTTCTTTGACCTGGTTTTAAGGGCTCACACTCTTGTTCTGTACACTGTATCCTGGAAGTTGCTTTATGCCTGTGCCTACACAGAGTGATCTCATGTGCTGGAGAATTTCATTTCTAGGAAGTTCAAAAAAGGCAAAATAAAGCTGTAGTGACAAATAAGGAGATTTTACCTTGGGTAGGCAGAATGACAGGACAGGCACAAAAGAACTTTCTGGGCAGATGAATGCAATCTGGACTCGGAAATTGGTTATGCAGTGTATACCTTTGTCAGAATTTGTGGAGTGCTCCATTGAGGTAAATCTTACCTCAGTAAACACTGAATAGCCCTGGCTGGTGTGGCTCAGTGGGTTGAGCATTGGCCTGCGAACCATGAGGTCACCAATTTGATTACCAGTCAGGGTACATGCCTGGGTCGCAGGCTAGGTTCCCGGTTGGGGGTGTGTGAAAGGCAGCCAATCTAGGTTTCTCTTGCACATCAATATTTCTCTCCCTCTTTTTCTCCCTTCCTTCTCCTCTCTCTAAAAATAAATGAACAAAATTTTTTAAAAAACACTTCATAGAATTGATTTATAACATGGGAATGAACAGAATTTAAGTTTCTAAATTAATATATTAGTTTATAATGTATGATTTATATATAATATAAATTGAGTACTTCAGACATTCCAGTATTTATTTATACTTCCCTTTATGTGTTCAAGTTGATAGAAATGTATTTACATCTTCTCACTGGGAAAATACCGAGTCATTTTATATTTCAGTGTTCAAGGCATTTCTAAGGTTGAAGCATTATAAGCTATTGTGGGAAAAACTAACTATTTAGCATTGTGTTCTGACCTTTCTATTCAACATGAACCAGTGCTCCTGCCCTGAATTTATGTTATATGGAGACAGGTCAGTATGTAGCTCAGAAAGCTTTTCTAAATCAGTGAATGTGAAATGTGGAAAGCTTGCCACGGAGGGCATCCACCAGGGCCCTGCATAAACTTTTGCCTGGCTCAGTAGTAACCTGACCAGGTGATACCCGACCAGTTTGCCAGTAGTTGTAAGTGCTTATCCCTTGATTCAAAATTTGTGCTTTGTTTTAGTAAAAGGATCTGTTCAGTCCTCCTCTTCTCTCCCCACTGTTTTTTTAAAAGACTTACTAGTTAGAAATTGAGTTTGATTTTCTAATAGTTCTGCTTTTCCTTTACACCCTAGGGGATTTGTTATATTCGTACCAACCGCCCAGAAACCGACGTTATTTATACCCCAGAAGACAGTTTTGAGATTGGACAAGCCAAGGTAAGGGCTTAAGTTCTCCAGTGTCCTCTTATATCATTTCATGTGCAGAGAACTATTTTAAAGCTAGTACTAGGTATCTGCACAATCAAGGCTTTATCTTTTCTTCATTCTAGTTTTTAGAAAAACAGTTGTGACCTTTGCCTGCTTTTCCTCCAGAAGGAACATTCTACCAATATCAGCCAGAACTGAACTTTTCTCCTTTCCAAATGGAGACTCTTGCTATTAAATTTTCAAAGATAAGCAGTACAACTTGAAGGCACTTGAGTTGCTTGGCTATAGCTTATCACAGCTTCAAGCTGAACAGAATAATAGAATCCATTTCAAAGGAATAATAGATCTGTGAAGTTTCGATTTGGCATATTCAGAGCCAGGGAAAAAAGGGAACGTGAACCATCTTGCTGCCAGCCATTGTGTTGCCCTGAGATGAGTTTTGCACATTGAATGTGGCCTCACCTGTAGGTCTTTTGTTAAAAGCATCCTGTGCACTTTTCTCCTGCATTCCCACAAAAGCCCTAGAAGCATGGATTGTTGTAATGCAGCCCTGTATTGCAGACAAGGATCAGAGAAGATGGGCTTTGCTCAGAGTTTACAGTAAGGAACAAGAGATTATACTGCGTAGGAAAATTTTATGCCTTACTCTTATCACATGACTTTTTAGGAAGTCATTAATGCTTTTCTTTTAACAAGTATTTATTTTTAGAGGGGGGAAGGAGAGAAACATTGATGTTCTAGAAAAAAGATCAATTAGTTGACTTCTGCATGCTCCAGCTGGGGATCTAGCTTGCAACTCAGGCATGTGCCCTGACTGGGAACCAGACTGGTGACCTTTTGGTTCGCAGGCCTGCCCTCAATCCACTGAGCCAATACTCTTCTTGAATATGTGAAAGACCAACAGCTGTTCTTGAAGGAGTAATGGGGACATTCTACTTGATTGCTAAAGGCTAGGCTGTTCTAGAATTTATAGTTGTTAGTCCTCAGAATGAGTGCTGAGTGGCTTTAGTACTAGCTAGGTAGCTGGCCAACACTGAATGAAAAGCTGCAGTATTCACCTTCAGGGTTAACCTTAGGTTCTGTGTTCTCTACTCCCACATTTAAACTCAAGGCCATATGTTTGCCTCTGGAGGGTGTGGGGGGTCTTGATGATAGTCATACAGCCCTGACAAAATAAATTTTCAAATGGTAAAGGATATTAAATGTGTAAGATAACATGCATGGCATGGAACAACTCAAGGGCTGAGTTTTGCAAAAGGGGTGTGTGTATGTGTGAGTGAGTGAAAAGGCTAAGAAATTTTCAGAGAATGGGGTGGCTTAGAAGCCCCAAATATCTGTACTATCAGCATTGGTCCTAAAGCTATAGGGAAACCTATACAGATGGCTGAAATGAAGACTAATTCCAGATGCCTTCAGTTGGGGAGCTTTGAAGGAAACCAAATTCTATGAGAAAGGCCAAGGGCACCTATTTTTGCTTGCAGATTAGAGGATGGTTGGGAGTGTGGGTTTAACATCAGATAGGCATGCTTGCTAGTCTCAGCCTTGGGCAAGTTCCTCCTGCGCTGAAATTTGCTTTCCTCCACAGCAGAATGGAGCCACTAATGACGTAGACCTTACGGAGCACTTGGGGCATGCAAGGTGCTTGGCACAGAGCATGTAACAAGTGCCCCCAAATGGTCCCTGTTAGCATGTTCATCAGTGGAGTTCAGTCTGTGTGTTCATCCCAGTGATGTGTCCAAGCCATCCAGAGATGGTGGTGCCTTTCCAGACTCCTCAGTGGGTATGAGTCTCTGCTCTGGCCGTACATAGACCACACAACTCACTTCTGACCCTCTCTGCCTTTCAGATCCAAGTTTGATACCTACCTTCTTTGTTAAAAGGTCATTTTGTACGTATTCTGTAATAACTTAGTAATTTGGCACTGAAACTCTGAAGGAAAGGTACTTGAATTTGTAAAACATACGCAGTGGGGGTTAGTAAAAAAGCATGTCATGTGTTGATTTAGCCTTTTTCATAGTGAATTATTGAGGAGTGAAATTGGTAGGACAGAGAAGAGCAGTGTAGCAGTGTCTTACACTTTGAGACGTGCTCTGACCATAGTAACCACAACATTTTTTGTTTTGTTGTGTGCAATACCAGGTCATTCGCCACAGTGTCAATGACAAGGTCACAGTTATTGGAGCTGGAGTCACTCTGCATGAAGTCCTAGCAGCTGCTGATGACCTTTCCAAAGAAGGTCAGTTTTTTTAAGATTTATTTTTACAGAGTGGAAATGAGGGAGAAAAACATCAATATGTGGTTGCCTCTTGTGCGCCCCCTACTGGTCCCCTACTGGGGACCCTGACTGGGAATCGAACCAGCAACCTTTTGGTTAACAGGCCTGCACTCAATGCACTGAGCTATACCAGTCAGGGAAATTGGGTTTTTTTTCCTGAATGTTGAAGTTCCAGCTGGGGAGAGGTAGTGCTCGGGCTACCTCTTGTGCCCTTATCGGTTTTTTCTAAGTCTGCTTCATATACCAAGCTGGTTATTGCTGTTCTCCAGATATTCCTATCCGTGTCATCGACCTATTTACCATTAAGCCCCTGGATGTTGCCACCATCATCTCCAGTGCAAAATGCACAAATGGCCTAATTATCACAGTGGAGGATCACCACCTGGAAGGTATGTCTTTTTCAAAGTCTGCTTTGGCAGGATGTGTTTGTGTTTTCCTTGATTGGAGGCACCCCGTGCTCCTGGCCATCATTTCAAATTATACCAAATCACTTACCCAACAAACTTTGTTACTGGTTTTTGCAAGTGTGTCGACATAGGAGTCTCTCACCCACCTACACTGGCTCCCTAAGCGTGGGGCTGTTCCCATACGTCCTCAGCACAGTGCACAGTGCCTGGTCCCTGGGTGGCTCAGCGGCAGCACAAAGGAGTGTCTAACTGAGCCTTGGCGTTGTGGGCAGGGAGGGATCATGAAGAGTTTCACAGTTGCTCTTGAGTTTTAAATGGCTAATAGTTTCCATTCCCCCCCCCCCCGCTCCCGAAAATGGGAAGTGTCTTGCAGTCAGAGAACACAGCAAATGCAGAAAAAGTATGTATCAGAGAAAGGAGGCTGGGCAGTGCTTGGCTTGGGACTGTTAGGTGGGGTAGGTAAGGGGCCTCAAGGGCATGCCCAAGATCCACAGAGAGTCCCTGGAAGCACTCCCTGTGCCTCCATGGCTGAGATTTATTACCAGGAAGGGCACCCTGCAGGACCCTCAAGGACAGAGGACACAAGTCAGGGGTGGAGAACCCCAGGCCTCAGGCTTCCTCTCTCCGTCAATCTCATGAGGGGCCTGCCAAATACTCTCCCCTCTTTATCAGTGAAAAATGTGTCACTGAAGACCCAGGGAATCGACCCACCTGAGGCCCAGTACCCCGGGTTTTATTGGGGGCTGGTCACATGGGTCCCCTGTGCCAGGCACATACCAAATGTTTCACTCCCAAAGGAGAGCAGGTGCTCCACGTAAACTGCCCTACTGTGTGCAAACAGTCCAGGCTCAGGGACCACCATTAGCAGTAGGGAGATTGTCACATCGACCCAGGAGACTTGCACTGGCTCACTGCCCATGTGCCTGCCACCTGAGGGGCAACGTTGCAAGTGGCCCTTCTGAAACTAACTGGTCACCTCAGGCCCGCCAGTTGCTCTCTTCTTTACAGTTCATTTGTTGCCTTTAATTGTTTTGGGGTTTCTGACAGCTTTGAGTATCTGAGCTCCACAGTGCCCTGTATCCATGAAGCCCTAGTTGAAAGAGCCCCTATTGTAGGTGGGGCTGTGAGCAATTTGGAAACCTGCAGTTTAGAATGAGAATTCTTCTGGTCAGTCAAGGAGTGACTGTTCCATAAATCAATACTAATGAAAAATCCTCTCTGAGAACCAGCAAATTCAAAGGCCTGTATGTCATGGGGCATTAAGGCTGACTAGCTGCTTCCAAAACAGAGCCTGATATCCCTTGCTTCCCCCAGGTGGCATCGGGGAGGCTGTCTGTGCAGCTGTTTCCATGGACCCTGACATCATGGTTCAATGCCTGGCAGTGCAAGGAGTGCCTCGGAGTGGGAAGTCCAGTGAATTGTTGGAAATGTTTGGAATTAGTGCCGAACACATTATAGCGGCTGTGAAAAGTATTTTAACAAACTAAAATAGCTGTCGACATCAATCTTAAAATGAGTTCTACATTTATGCTTGTCGACAAACCTTCATTTAAATTTATACTGTTTGTTCGTAGTTCTTTTAAAAAGCAAAGCAAATTAACTATCTTCCTGTTAAGCCGTAACTAACTACCAAGTGTAACACTCATCTTTAAGTAATTAAAGTGGGTTTTAGTGACAGAATAGCTAACAAAACAACCACCTAATACCAAGTTTGGTGATGATGAGACTACAGATATCTGGGCTGGGGATTAACATCCGGTAACAGTTTTTCAATGTGTGTATTTTCCTCATAAGTAAAGAAAATGTGAACTGTAACCACCTGGGCTGTGCAGCACTATGGCACCACGCTGCACACTGTCGTCCCAGGTCGGGAATTTAAGTGTTGCCGTCCTACCTGCAGCTTCCTGGGCACGGTGTGACTACGGATGTCCTGGAATTTCATCTCCCCTCTTAGGGTGCATGGAGCAGCAGTGAAAGCTCTTAGAATGTCCTCTGCTGCTCGTGGTGACTAGTCTGTGAAGAGAGGACATAACTAGTTCTAGTCTCCACACTGTACTCTTTTATGAGGCCCCAGAAATGTCTTACTTGCCCAGTGACCACACCAAACTTAGCTCAATTATATTTACTTACTATAGATACCAGTTAAAAGTTAATAAAGCATTTAAAAAGCATCTGCTTTGTTCCATTTGCGTCTTATATGTGTGATTTGGTTTCTCCTGGATAAAATCCTCAGTGAAGAAAGAGCTTCTATCTAAACTAGGAGGAGAATGAGCCATGTCCCCAGCAGCAAACCCAGGAAAAGGTACGGGGCAGCAGATGTACCACTAGGGGACAGTGTATGGCCTCAAAAGCCATCCCTGAGCTGATTATTTCAGCTGGTAAGCATGTAAATCGTGGCTGGAATATAAGAGTAAAGTAATCCGATAAAGAAGGATTTGAACTTCAAAACTCAATTTAAAGTTGATTGCATGTGTCTGGTATGTCATGGCTCTTATTTTTATTGTCCTCATTAACTGGTCATCAGGGGACTTTGATCTAGAATGTGAGGTAGAGACTGAAGAACTAGCCTCTGGCCCTCCACTTGGTCTTCATTGGGGGCCTGCGCATTCTTTTTAAACCACTGAGCTGATTTTCTAGCCTGTAGAATTAGCATATTGTGCTTATTTTGTAAGATTTCCAAAAGTTTTATTTTTTGTAAAATACAAAGTTGATATAACTAATACAAAATATATCAAACAAAAATGGAAAAATTATAAATACCAAACCATTTATATTTTTAGTAAAAATCACAGTTGATAGGGGTCATTGTAGAAAGTTTAGAAAGTACACGTAAGCAAAAAAGATTCTTACTTCACTTAACCATCTCATACTCCATACAACTTCATCCACTGCGAGTATACAGTTCAGTGGTGTTAGAACATTGAGTTGTGTGATCATCGCCATGGTCAGTTTTACATTTGTAGCACCCCAAGGAAACACTGCACTGACTCTCCGCTCACCTTCCTAGCTCCTGGCAACCATTCATGTATTTTCTGTCTCTCTGGATTTGCCTATTCTGGACATAAATGTGGCTTTTTTGTTTCTGGCTTATTTCACTGACCATGATGCATTTGAAGTTCATGCACACTGTAGCTCTGACAGAACTTTCTTTAAAAATTTTTTAAAGATTTTTATTTTTAGAGGGGGAAGGAGACAAACATCAATGTGTGAGAAATACATTGACTGGTTGCCTCTTGCACACCCCCAGCCCAGGCAGGTGCCCTGACTGGGAATCAGACCAGTGACCTCTTGATTCACAGGCTGGTGCTCAATCCACTGAGCCACACCAGCCAAGGTTTAATTTCTTTTTAAGACCATGTAATAGCCCTCTGTATAGACCACATTTTATCTGTTCACTTGAGGCACATTTGAGTTTTCACTTTTTGTCTATTATAAATAATGCAAACAACACTCATATTCAAGTCTGTGGGTATATTGGGTTGGCCAAAAAGTCTGTTTAGTTTTTTCTGTAAAATAAAAGGTACATTTTTCATTTTCACGAATAACTATTGATTTGGATATTTTGAGTATGCTGGCTATCTCCCACTATTGCCTTCTAGTGGGTAGAGGCCAGGGGTGCTGTTAAACATCTTCCAATGCAGGAGAGCCCCACAGCAAAGAATTATTTGGCCAAAACAATAGTACCAAGAACCTGAAAACCACTTTTGACATGTTCAGTCAGTCACAGCACCTTCTCCACACACTGCCAAAATCTGGCATTTTGGTTATGTTTTTACCTTGATGTAATAAAGCATAATATGCCAGATTATGGCATATTGAAAGACAAAAACATGTCTTCCATCCTCAATATTAAAATGGCTGCACAAAAATTCAATTTGGGTCAGTTTTTTTAAATGCACACTGATATGACAGCTGTCACAGTACAATAACAAAATTGCTTGAAATAAAGACAACTAAACACTATTAAGGCCATCTCACAGAAAAAAACTAGAACTTTTTGGCCAACCCAATATATTTTCACTTCTCAGGTGTATATAAACCTAAGAGTGGAATTGCTAGGTCACAGGGTGATTGTTTACCATTCGAGTGTGCGTGTGTGCACATAAACAGTTTTGAGAGCAGTGACTGAGACGATGCTCGACATGGATAAAGCACTGTGTTCTCTAAAACAAGGGTGTCAAACTCACTGGGGGCCACATCAGCCTTGTAGGTTGTCTTCAAAGGGCCAAAATAATTTTAGAACCGTGTAAATGTACTCCTTAACAGCTAAGGAGTTGAAATTACTTTTAGCCCTTTGAAGGCAACCTGCGAGGCTGATGTAGCTTCTGGTGAAAATGAGTTTGACACCCCTGTTCTAAAGATTCCCTTATTTCCTGTATCTGCAGGGCTCACAGTGCTGATAACATTTAATTGCATGTGTTACAGAATCCCAATGTCATTTGAATCCCCAGCCTCTCCATGTTTCTCATGTGAAAGGTAGGGCAGTGGTTGGAGAAGCAGGGCCCTGAAACCTGGAACTGGGGTGTCTGGTTGGTCTCAGTTGAAGCTGACCATCAGGAAGCCCCCAGTCCCTCTGAGCATCCCCTTCTGGTGAAAGAGGTCTGCTTTCCCATGTCTGGGGACTGGTGTTCCATTGCTAGAGGACTGCGTCATTGTCTCACTTGAGCAGGTGCCTTGCAAGGCGATACCCGTTGTCCTTGAAATCCTCTGCAATCACCCCCTGCTGCCATTAGACCCAAAACTAGGGTCCAATCACAGCGTGCTCCCAGGTGTACCTCCTGAGTGCAGAGTAGCCAAGGAGGGGAGGGAGGGTTGTGGCAGGCACACAGTCAATTGGTGTAGGTGCTGAATGTTCCTTAATTGTTCTAGAGCCATGGACCCTGGCGCCCTTGTCCCGGAAGCTTTCTCCACCCACCATTCATCACTGCCTTGTGCTAGCCTACTTGCTGCTCTAGTCCCCCACACCCCACCAAGGAGGAGCCGCAAGCAGGGAGGGTGCCCTGTCCCCTGCTTGGCCTTCATGCCCAGGTCAACAGCTACTTGTTGGGGTGGTGGGGTGATGACTAGGTAATCCATTTTGCCTGTTTGTTTCATCTGTAAAAGGGTGTGAGGGTGCTGATGACAGCAATAGTATCCATCTCATAGGGCTATGGACAGGATTTTGGAAGTGCTGTCAAAATGTCCCCATTGAGACCTGCCCTGCCTTCCTGGCTGGTATCTCCTCCCCAGCCTCTAGCTTGGCCCTCCGCCCGCCTCAGCCCCTTCTGGGCCTCAGTGGGGTTGTTCCAGGGCTCAGAGGCCATTTGGGCCCGTCTTTCCTCTCCGTAGACAGCCCTCCCTTCCTCTGCAGCCTTAGGGCGCCCAAATAGCCCGCACTCCCTTCCGAACCGCCCTACTGTGCACTACTGAGGCACCCTCTACCCACCATTCATCCGCCTGCGCCCAGCGGCCAGACCCGCCCGCCTGGTCCTGAACCGGCTGCGCTTGCCTACCTCCCGCACGCCAATCAGCCTGTGGGCGTGGCCCATATCACGTCATGTCATTTGGGTTTTGTTCCGTCACTCATTGGGACTTAGCCAATCAGCGCCGCCAGCGACGCGCTGAGCCACGCCAGAGTAGCAACCACCAGCCCGCAAGAGACTGGAACCTGGTTGGTTGGTCGTGGCCTGGCATTCCTAGGAAGAGGGTCAGGGAGCTACCCTGGCCCCCAGAACAAGCCGGACAAGGGCACTACTTCTAACCGCACGCTGATCGGCGGTGGAGGGCAATGGTATGGCCAGAGAAAAGGGGACGCTAGGGTGGAATAGGGTTGGGGGTAGGGTGGTGGCGTGCAGGGATAAAAGTGCAGGGAGGAGAGGGTGGTAGTGGATGGAGGTACAGGTAAGGGTGGTGGCATCCCAGGCTCTCCTGGACTCCTACAAGGAAAGGAAAGTGATGCAGAGACCCAGAGCTCCAAAGCAAGTGGGGTCTGGCAGCTGAGTTCTCCAGCCAAAGCGTGCCTACCCACAGAGACACCGGCCCAGTTATGGCCTTACTTGCCACAAGAAAGTAAGAGAATACCTTCTATGCCCCAACTGTGATACCGTGTCCTGCTGGGCCATGCTTGGGATCAGAAAATCAGTGTTCTGAAATTCAGGAATCCTGAAATGATCCCACGTGTGATGACTCTCTATTTGGTGAGGAGGACAAACAGCAGTATAGAACACTCAGTAGGAACACAGGAGCGTACCAGGGGCTGTAGAGACAGAGATGAAAAAAAGGCCCTGCCATTAGTGTATGCCAGTGCCCCTGGAGCACGCTGTGATTGGACCCTAATTTTGGGTCTAATGGCAGCAGGGGGTGGTTGCAGAGGATTTCAAGGACAACGGGTATCGCCTTGCAAGGCACCTGCTCAAGTGAGACAATGACGCAGTCCTCCAGCAATGGAACACCAGTCCCCAGACATGGGAAAGCAGACCTCTTTCACCAGAAGGGGATGCTCAGAGGGACTGGGGGCTTCCTGATGGTCAGCTTCAACTGAGACCAACCAGACACCCCAGTTCCAGGTTTCAGGGCCCTGCTTCTCCAACCACTGCCCTTTCACATGAGGAACATGGAGAGGCTGGGGATTCAAATGACATTGGGATTCTGTAACACACACAATTAAACGTTGTGTTTGATTATCAGCACTGTGAGCCCTGCAGATACAGGAAGTAAGGGAATCTTTAGGGCTGTCATTGAAGTTCTGTGCTTGCCAACACTGTGACTTAAGCAGAGAGGAAAGGAACCAGCTTGAAAATAAGGAGCTGATTACTTATGTTAGAGAGCTGGAAAGCAGAAAGGGATACTGAACTAACAGACAATACAGGAAGAAGCTGCTGCCCCTAAGCTAGGGGAAGGAGGAAGGGGTTGGTGTCATTGGAAGCCTAGAAGCCAGGATGAGGGGCATCGAAGCGCCAGAGCCTGGATCTTTGAGGAGGAGCCGCTGCAGTTTTTCAGGCGAGGAAGCAACATCATCAGCTAAGAAGGGGAACAAAGCAGGAGCTAATTTCCAAAGCAGCACCTTCAGGTAACTCATTCTTTGGTGACATCTCTTTGTGACTTAATCCATCCATTAAGATTTATGTTTCGATGATTATGTTTTCTTATTTCTAATGTTTTATTTCAAGTCTGCCTGGGCTTTTAAAATTGTTTTTATCTTTTTTGAAATATATTTTATTGATGATGGTGTTTCAGTTGTCCCAAGTTTTCCCCTTTTGCCCCTCTGCCTGGTACCCCCATTTCCTCCAGCAATCCCCCCATTTAGTTCATGTCCATGGGTTATGCATGTAAGTTCCTTGGCTTCTCTATTTCCTGTACTATTCTTTACTTCCCCCTGTCTATTTTGTACCTACCAATTTGTACCTCTTAATCCCTACACCTTTTCCCCCATTCTCCCCCTTCTCCCTCCCAGCTGATAACCCTCCAAATGGTCTCCATATTCTATGATTCTGTTTCTCTTCTAGTTCTTTGCTTAGGTTTTTTTTTAGATTCAGTTGTTGATAGTTGTGAATTTGTTGCCATTTTAATGTTCATAGTTTTTATTTCTTATATAGTTCCCTTTAACACTTCATGTAATAAGGGCTTGGTGATGATGAACTCCTTTAGCTTTACCTTCTGTGGGAAGCATTTTTTCTGCCTTTCCATTCTAAATGAGAGCTTTGCTGGATAGAGTAATCTAGGTTGTAGGCCCTTGCTTTTTTTAAAATATATTTTATTGATTATGCTATTACAGTTGTCCCATTTTTTCTCCCCTTTATTCCCCTTCGCCCTGCACCCCACTCCTACCAGCATTTCCCAACCTTAGTTCATGTCCATGGATTGTACATGTAAGTTCTTTGGCTTCTCCATTTCGGATACTATTCTTACCCTACCCCTGTCTATTTTCTATCTACCATTTACGCTACTTATTCCCTGTACCTTTTCCCCCATTCACCCCCCTCTGCCTCCCTTCTGATAACCCTCCGTGTGATCTCCATTTCTGTGATTCTGTACCTGTTCTAGTTGTTTGCTCAGTTTGTTTTTGTTTTAGGTTCAGTTGTTGGTAGTTGTGAGTTTGTTGTCATTTTATTGTTCATAGTTTTGACCTCCTTCTATTTCTTAGATAAGTCCCCTTAACATTTCGTATCATAGTGGCTTGGTGCTGATGAACTCCTTGAACTTGACTTTATCTGAGAAGCACTTTATCTGCCCTCCCATTCTAAATGATAGCTTTGCCAGATAGAGTCATCTTAGATGTAGGTCCTTGCCTTTCATGACTTTGAATACTTCTTTCCAGCCCCTTCTTGCCTGTAAGGTTTCTTTTTTTTAATTTAAATTATTTTATTGTTGTTCAATTACAGTTATCCATATATTCTCCCCACCACCTCCAAACCCACCTCCCTCCCTTGCTTCTACCCTCCCCCTTGGTTTTGTCTATGTGTTCTTTTTTTAAAATATCTTTTATTGATTATGCCATTACAGTTGTCCCATTTCTCCCCCCTCATTCCCCTCCACCCTGCACACCACTCCTCCACCATTGGCCCCCTTTAGTTTGTCCATGTGTCACAAGTTCTTTAGATTCTGTATTCCCCATACTAATCTTGCCCTCCCCCCTGTCTATTTTCTACCTACCGTCTATGCTACTTATTCTCTGTACCATCTCCCCCCTTCTCCTCCTCCCACCCCCCTGTTGCTAACCCTCCATGTGATCTCCATTTCTATGGTTCCCCTCCTGATCTAGCTGTCCTCTTGGTTTGCTTTTGTTTTAGGTGTGGTTGTTAATAACTGTGAATTTGCTGTCCTTTCACTGTTCATATTTTTTATCTTCTTTTCTTAGATAAGTCCCTTTAACATTTCATAGAATAAGGGTTTGGTGATGATGAACTCCTTGAACTTGACCTTATCTGAGAAGCACTTTATCTGTCCTTCCATTCTAAATGAGAGCTTTGCTGGATAAAGCAATCTTGGCTGTAGGTCTTTGGATTTCATGACTTGGAATACTTCTTCCCAGCCCCTTCTTGCCTGTAAGGTCTATTTTGAG